>NC_071389.1:170835236-171458191 GCF_022682495.2 Desmodus rotundus | reverse complement strand
TGAAATTAGAAATTGGAGACTACCAGGGGTGTCCAAGCTGCAGCCTGCGGGTTGCATGTGGCTCAGGATGGCTATGAAGACAGCCCAGAAAAAATCATAAATTTATTTAAAACATTATGAGATTTTTTTGTGATTATGTGTCACAATGTGTTTAGTGTGTGGCCCAAGACAATGCTTCTTCTTCCAGGGTGGCCCAGAGATGCTAAAAGGTTGGACAACCCTGGACTAAAGGATCTGATGATCTCATCCTGAGTGGGGTGTTGGGTGGCACGCCCAACAGGAGGGTAAACTCCCTGAGGAAGCCCCTATGCGGGAAACGTGGACACAGGCATTATCAGTCTAAGCATGGGCATAAGTATAGCAATTGTCAAAAAATAATAATGAAATAGAATGTAACATTGTTACTTAGCTTTGGGAGGCACCATCCCTTTCCAAAGAGGAATCTTAAATCTCAGGAGTGCAGGTTCATCTTTCCCTTGCAGTAGAAAGATGAGTCCTTCTCAGGTGACATCTACTTTATCCATGTGTGGTACATCCAAGGCTTGATTCCCATGAGCTTTAGGGAAGAGCGTGTTGTCAGTAGGACATCATAGGGACTGGTCCATTGCTTGGCTAACTGCTGTTCAGGACTTTTAGTCTTCTAGATGTTTAGTAAGACTCAGTCTCCTGGCTGGAATGGGTATAAGATCCCATTAGACAGGTAGAGAGACCTGCAATGCGCAAAGTTGTTAGTGTTTGCCTTAAATGTTTTACATATTGTTTTATTTTTGATTCCTCTTCTCAATCTAAAGGGGGTGTTCCTAAAACAGAAATTTGGAAGGGTTTTTTAATAAAGTATTTCAAAAGGGCTTAATTTAAGCCAGCTTCTGGGCTCAGCCCTAGTCCGGAGCAAGGCAATAGGGAGTGCCTGGTTGCATTTCAGATGTGTTTCCTGGTATATTTTTGCCAGGCTCTCAGTGTTCCCTGTAGATTGGAGTCTCTAAGATGCATGGAGTTTCCACTGAATCTTGGAGTGCCTGTCCTACCTTATGGGAGATTTCTGAAGTGAACAGTGGTCCATTGTTGTTTTGAGTGTTATAAGGAAGCCCAAACCTAGGGATTATTTGTTTGAGTAGTTTTGCTACTTCATTTGTTTTCTCAGTTCTAGTAGGGTATGCCTCTACCCATCCAGAAAAGGTGCCTGCAAAAGACTATATAGTTAAAATTTAAAGTTTCCTGTGGTTTTAGGCATCCTTGTATAGTTTCCAGTCCTTACATGGGCATATCCCTTTATATTGTATTCCCTCTCCTGCTGGAGCCCGTTCTTGGTTTTGGTGCTCATCTGACAGGCCTGGATAATCTTCTGAGTGGTTCTTTGTACATGAAGGTCCTTCGAATGTGGTCTAATGCAGTCCATTAAAACATCCCTTCCGTAATGGGCCCCTTCGTGTAGGTGTTTGAGGTGGGCTACACTAGAGCCTCCGGGAGTAAGATCGTACTATGCGTGTTGATCTTCCATATAGAATTAGGGTCAGTGATAGAGAATTCTCATCCACAGGCCCGTTCCTCATCTCATTCTGTGTATGGGGTTTAAATTCTAACTAGTCCATGTGGGGAACTAAAGCCCTAAGAAGTGGCAACCTTCAGGCCGCTTGTCTTGCTGCTTTATCAGCAGTTTGGTTTCTCTGGCTTGTTTAGGAACTGTCCTTCTGTTGTCCTGGACAGTGCATTATGGCAACCTGGTGCTGCAGATTCACTGAATCTAGCGCTTTTAAAATCTCTTTTGCATGTTTGATGTCCTTATTCCCTGAGGAATACCAGGGACTGCCATGAAGGCATATTTACAGTCATGGTAGATGTTAGCATTCTTTCCCTGGGACAGTGCTAAGGCTGTGGTGAGGGTTATCAGTTCAGCTTTTTGTGTCCAGGTTCCTATGGCGAGGGCTTGGGCTTTGTTACCTTGTCAATGTTGACTACCAAGTACCCAACTCCTTGCTGACCATTCTCCATGAAGCTACTCCCATCTGTGTATGGTTCCCAGTCAGGTTCTGTCAGTGGCTGGTCCAATGAATTTGGACTGCTGCAATAATCTTCATCAATGATTTCCAAGTGATCACATTGGAGGTCTGGGCTTCCCTCCGAGTCCGGGAGTAGGACGGCTGTGTTTAAGGTAGGGGTGGTTTGTAATAACGTTTGGGTTGTCTAATAAAATGGCCTGATATTTTCCCATCTGCCCCACTGTCAGCCAATACCCTCCTTTGTGTTCTAATAGGGTTAGAACCTGGTGGGTACAAATACCTGTAGTAGGTTCCTCCAGAGTGAATTTCTCTGCTTCCTGCAAGATGTCACAGCTAGCTGCTGTGGCCTGGAGGCATAGTGGCCAATCTCTTGCCATGTGATCTAGTTTCTTTGAGAGATAGGCTATGGGTGGAGGGTTAATTCCCAGGGTCTGGGTTTGTTAGTACCGAAGTCTAATTCCTTGCCTTTAATGAATGTATAATTTGAAAGGTTCCTGTTAATTGGGCAGTCCTAGTGTGGGGGCCAAAACTAGTTTTTCCTTCAAGGTGTCAAATGCCACATGACATCCTCTTGTCCGGTCAAGGCGTTTGTGTCTAGTCCTTTCAAAGAATTATGCAGTGGTTTTGCTACAAGGCCAAAGTTTGGAATCCAAATTCTGCAAAACCCTCTAATCCCTAAGAATCTGTGAAGCTGCCTCCAGTCTCTTGGATTTTTATTGCAGCAATAGCTTGTTTTTAATCAGCCATCAAGCTCCTAGGACCTTGTTTCAATTGAGATTCAAGGTATGCCACCTCCTGTTTGCCAACCTGGGCCTTGTGAGGTGATACTTGATATTCTCTTTTTGCCAAATGAGTCAGAACTGTGATGGTGTTGAACAGTCTTCGTAAATATTACTAGCTATTGGTAACTCTTCTATCTATTGTAGAAGAATTCCCTTTTAAAATTGAATATCCCTGAAATCTTTTGCTAATATTTCCCTTAATGTGTTCTCGTGGCAACACAATCGAACAGTATTGGGGCGTGGCTTTAGTTTCTGGGTCCTGCCCTTCAGTGGCAAATAATAGTTGAACCTACTCATCTATTGGGATGCAGAAAGAAAGCATTCTTCAAGTCTAGGACTGAAAACCATTTGCCATCCCTGGGCACCATGGTCAACAAAGTATAAGGGTTAGCTGCTGTAGGATGGGTGTCCTGGACAGTATCACTTATGCAAGGTTATGCAAATCGATAGTCATCAGAGTGGGACTTTTTGACTGGCAAAATGGGGGTGTGATAGGGAGACTGGCATATCCAAATTAGTCATGATTGTAAGAATTTCTGCAATACTGGTTGAATTCCCTGTAAAGCTTTCTAAGGGGGCATTGTTTCTTCCATGGGATCAATGCTTCTTCTTTTAGGTTATTTTTTATGAATTGGATATTAACTGCCCTACCTGGGGATCGTTGGTCAAAATGGCTTGATCCACCTGCTTGTAGGTCTTAGGTGGGAAGAGTTCACCTCCAGGTCCTTCCGAGCCAGTCAGGAGCACTTGGAGCTGGGGAGCACATTCCTGTGGGACCCCTAAACATAATGGCTGCTTTTCAGGGGAAAAAGTTATTTGTGCATGCAACTTACAAAGCAAATCTCAGCCTAACAATGGAATGGGAACAGTCTGGCATGTAGAGAAAACTATGCATTAAGTTTTTGATCCCCAAGCTGGCATTTTAGAGGCTGAGGGAATGCCTGTTTTTGTAATTGTCTGTTCACTCCGGTAACTGACACCACAGCTGAACTTTTCTTGGTTAGTTTTGTGTTTAGCACTGAGTATATAGTTCCTGTATGTATAAGGAAGTCAGGTAGCTTGTTCACCACTGTCACTTGTACCCAGGTTCCTGTGGGGAAATAGTAATAGGTCAGA
The DNA here is from genome assembly GCF_022682495.2 of Desmodus rotundus. NCBI lineage: Eukaryota > Metazoa > Chordata > Mammalia > Chiroptera > Phyllostomidae > Desmodus > Desmodus rotundus. Next base: position 171,454,296 of record NC_071389.1, on the reverse strand, counting down.
GGTGTCTAGGGGAGCCCTTGAGCTTCTTTATTCTTCAGATTTGTCATTCATCATCAAATTCATCATTCCTTTCTCATACTTCTCGGCAAGGGTTCTATCCTTTTTATTTTCCTTTTTGAGTTCCAGGCAGTCCTTTCTCCAATGGCCTTCCTCTTTGCAATAGACACAGTGATTGGCAGCTAGTGGGTCTTTCTCTTTTTCTTTTGGGTCCTGCCTCTTTTTTCTGGTTTCCCTGCACAGTTTCTGAGAAAACTGTGGCCTGCTTTAGTTTTCTTTTTCCTGGGCATGGTAACTTTAAAGGCTATGCCCACCAGCTGGGATGGATTCATTCCCAACACCCCATCTAAATGTTGAGGATTCCTTCTGATATCTGGGCACTTTGCCCAATAAAGGTCATGTTTACCATCCAGACATTTTCTGGTACCTGTGGGGTGGCATTAGTGTGCTTTCAACAGGCCTGATAGATCTAATCTTAAAATTCAGAAGGATCTTCATTTGGTTTCTGTTGAATGACCTGTGTCATATTCAGGCTCTTTTGTGTAGGCACCCCTTTTTTAAAGCCATTCCTTTATGCATCTTTTGTAACATTCTAGGGAGGCTAGGTCCCCGCTACATGGGTCCTAGGTAAGCTCTATCGAGGGAATCACCCCAGCTGGGTTGTGGGTTCCGTTGGGATTCTCTTGGTGGAGGTGATGAGCCTCTTTATTAGCCTTAACTAGCTGCCTTTCATCTGTTGTTAGCAGGATGATACGGAGAGCTGGTGTGTCTGCCTAGTTTCGATGGTGTGTGGCCATGAGGGAGGTGATAAGATCTGCCATTTTTTCAGGATCCTCCCTACATGAGGGGTTGGAATTCTTCCAATTCAGTAAGTCTGAAGTGGACAATGGAGTATGGGCCAATAGCAGGCAGTGGGCTGGCCTCCCTGGTTTATTTTGCCTATGAGGTTATTGCCTCAAAGGGAATTGTCTGGACCCAGATAGGGGTGCTTCCTGGCCAAATTGGGTGCCTTGCTGGGTCTTCGAGGGGGCATTCTTTCCTCATAAAGGGGTGGAGTTTAGGGCCCACCCTCTGGGCCCTATATCAGGGGTATCTAGCATTGGGGAGGGGGGGCAGGGGATATCTTCCTATTGCTAATCCCGAGTGGTGGGGTGGGGGGGTCCCTCAGATTCAGTGTGATAAAGAAACTCATTTCCTTATTTTCCTTTCTTCCTACATCTTACTATCAGGGAGGGGTTTTGAAACCAATTCCTTTATCTGCATCATTAGGTTATTCCCTTTCTTTGCCAAATCCTTATTATGTGAAGACATAAATGCCTGCACATAACAGATTTCATCCCATTTCCCTGACCATTGGCTGAACAGTTCCATCTCTGTGATGGTATAGTAATTTAGGGAAGCATTTGGGGGCCATTTTCCCCCATAACCTAAAGCATATATAGGCCAATCAATGTTGCAATAGAAAACCAATTCCTTCTTTGTAATTGGATCTTAGTTGTAGACGAACCAATTGGTACAATTAGGCCTAGTGGGCACCCTTCAGGAGTTGAAAAAGAACAATTCCTGATGACACAACAGCGCAAACCCAAAACCATAACCATAGAAAGACCCAGACAAAGCAGGAACATATGAACCAAACTTGGATCTGTAATTCCATTTGTCCAAATGAGTGCTGACGAGCAAGTCCTAGCATCTTATCCCCTGCCAACCGATACCACAAGCGGTCCTGACTAGACCCAAGTGGCACAGAGTCCAAGTGGTATGAAGCCCAAGTGGTGCAACACCCAAGTGGCACGGCATCCAAGTGGCAGGGACAGCCCACCAGCCAGTATTGCAAATGGTCCTAACCAGACCGAAGTGGCACAAAGCCCAAGCAGCAGGGATAGAGGAACCCTGGTGTGCATGCTGGTTCCAGTTAGTCTTGGAGTCTCTCTGCTCCCCAGAAACCCGTTTTCTTTCGCCAGCCAAGCTTTTCAGGCAGCTGACTCCTTGAGGAGGAGTACAGGGAAATTCCCCAGGTAAAGCTCTTGGCAGCTGCTGGGAAGTCCCCACAGTCCCACTCCCGAGGTTAGCATGCCAGGACTCCAATCCAGGCCCTTTGGGACTTTCTAAGGTCCACACCGTCCTGGCAGACTTGCCAAAAACTGTAACCACAATGCAGTTTCTGCTGCCTGCTGCAACAAAAGCCAAACTTGTGAGACACGTGCTGGTGCAAAAGGGAAGAGGTTTATTCAGGTGCCGTGACCTGGGAGAAAGGTGGACTCCCTTCTCAAAGACCATCCTTCATTTCTGCTCAATCAAACCTGTGGTTCTTAATTTTTTTTTTTATTTTAAAGATTTTATTCATCTATTTTAGAGGGGCAGGGAGGAAGAAAGGGAGAGAAACATTGATGTGGTTGCCTCTTGCACGCCCCAGGCATGTGCCTTAGATGGGGAATCACACCAGCCACACTTTGGCTCGCAGGCCAGCACTCAATCCACTGAGCCACACCAGCCAGGTCAAGCCTGTGGTTCTTGTAGGGATAGGGAGGGGAAATCTTTTTTTCCCCTAATTATCTTGCTATCTTTTGGTGCACTCGGGTCCTGTCCATTTATCTTTATAGCTTTTGGTGTGCTTGGAGTCTTGTCCATTCATCTTTCAAGCTTTTGGCAGAGCTCAATGTAAGAACCTCCCCCCATGCCACATTGACCAATGAGGGAGAGACTCCCTGGCAGTTCAGCTGACTGTTTTCCTACTCGGTAACGCCAGTGATGGTAGGCTTGAAAAATCATTAATTACAAAGAACGAGAAGGCAGAGAGTACTTCACACCATTCCCACTGTTGTGTTTAATTTTTATTTTGGGGGCAGATCTTGAGACATATGTTCATGTTTAACCCTGAAAGATTTCTAAGCCATTCTTGCCTGGGAGTGACAGAAATTTTCAGATTTTTTTCTAGCTACCCCAACAATCAGGATTTTTCTGGTTACCTGAATGTGACATCCAAGGTCCATTTTTACCTGCCCCTTGAACTTCATTACTCACTTTTACTATGTTGTAATGCCCTGTCAGCTTCTATCTGTCAACTTGAATCATTCCCACAGCCTTGACCCATTTTAGCCACCTGCCCCCTAGTTGGTTGTCGTGGTCTTGTGTTTCTGGCCTCTCCTCTCCCTCCGGTCAGTCTTTCCCATCGTCTTCAGAGCCACTTTCCTACATTGTCCATCTGCAGGGTGCTGATTCAGCCCAGAGGCCGACTGGCTCCTTCTGGATTTGAAAAATTAATTCAAATACTATGTTGGTGATGGTAATGATTTAGGAATCTTTTCAGTTTAAAAACACATAAAATCCCCTTTTAATGAACACAGGTGCTTTTATATGTTTTCAAAAGATATTACATACTGAATAATGTCTAGAGAAGCACAATGATTTTAACCACAACAGATATTTATGATGATATCTGCAAGTAAATATTATGGGGGAATAGGGAAATAAGGGTCAGTTATTTAGGAAATAAAAACAGTGTAAATGATTTAAGACAGCTTAACAGTGCTCCAATTCTAAATAATGCCTGAATTCTGAAAGTAAATGTCAGTGCAGAGAATGAAGGCAGACAAAATAGATATTCCTATGGGACCACTGTTCTTTTATGGTCTTTCAGGGAACTCTAAATGATATTCTCTGCCAAAAATGGCTTTGGAAAATTGTCTCCTTTTCCAAATTTGATCCCATCTCTACCTCTTCTTGGAAATTACATCTTAAATTTAATCTCTTTCTCTTGGCAACAATTTTTTGGACATGACAATGAAAGCACAAGAAACAAAAACAAAAATAAAAAAGTAGGATGACATTAAACTAAAAAGGTCTTGCACAGCAACACAAACCATCAACAGAATGAAAAGGCAAATTATAGAACAGGAGAAAATATTTGCAAATTTTATATCTGATAAAGGGTCATATCCAAAATATGTAAAGAACTCATACAACTCGATAGCCAAAAAAAAAAAAGCAATTTAAAAGTGTGCAGGGGAACTGAATAGATATTTTTCCAGAGAAGACATACAATTGGTGAAGAGGTAACATGAAAAGATGCTCAACATCACTAATAACTAGGGAAATGCCAATAAAAACCACAATGAGATATCAAATCCCAACTGGTAAGATGACTGTTTTCAAAAGGAAAAGAGATAAGTACTGGCAAAGATGTAGAGAAAAGGGTACCCTTGTGTACTGTTGGTGGGAAAGTAATTGGTACAGTCACTATGGAAAACAGCATGGAGGTTCTTCAAAAAATTAAAAATAGAACTACCATGTCATCCAGCAACCCCTTTTCCGGTTATGTAGACAAAGGAAATGAAGTCACGATCTGGGAATGATACCCGCAGTCCCAGATTCACTGCAGCACTATTCAGGGTAGCCAAGATGTGGGAACATCCTAAGTGTGTGTCTATGGATGAATGTATAAGGAAAGTGTGTGTATACACGATGGAATATTAATTCAGCCTTGAGAAAGAAGGAAATTTATGACAGTTCCAACAACTGGGATCGACCTTGAGGGCATTATGAGTAAGGGAAATAAGTCAGGCAGAGAAAGGCAAGTACTATAAGATATCACTTACAGATGGTATCTAAAAAAAAAAAAAGTCAAACTGTTAGAAACAAGGAGTGGGGTGTGGTTGCCAGGTCCTGGGGAGTGGGGGAAAGGAGGAGATGTCGATCAAAGGATACAAATTCTCAGTTATAAGATGAGTAACTTCTGGAGATCTGGTGAGCAGCATGGTGATTGTAGTTACTAACACTGTATTAAAGACTCGAATGTTGCTAAGAGAGTAGATCTTGTATGTTCTTGCTACAAAAAAGAAGTGAAGTAATGGAAGTAATCATTTTACACTGCAGGGGTAATTATTTTACAACATATAAGTATATCAAATCAACATGTGTCTATTATTAAACTTACAGTGTTATATGTTAATTATACTTCAGTAAAGCTGGAAAAAATAATCTCATTCATGGTTGGTTATATATCTAATATATGTTAACAAAACTCAGATTGTTTTTTCTGACTTGCTTAGCAGCATTCATTCAATAACATCCATTATTTTTCTTGACTTTTAGGGAGTCTTTTAAAAAATACACTAAAGCTTTGTCTAATGAGATGAATTTGTTGCTAGCTTTAATGGCATAAGACAGGAGTGTTTAGATAGCGATGGAAAGTAGGTTTCATTTTGACTGTTGTGTCTACTTGAAAGTAGGTTTCAGTTTGACTGTTGTTTCTACTTGATTTGAAACTTGGTATTAAAAAGGGCTCTGGGGCTATACCTCAGCTCAGTGGGATAGAGGGAGGTAAGAACTGATGATGTCTGAGTCGGCTGACACTTAGGGGGTGGTTTTCCAGGGGCATTTTCTGGGTTCAAGTATGACCACTCTCATTAGGGGATGAATCTAGAATCACCTGCTTATGAAGTTCAAATTATCCCCTGGCTCACCAAGCCAGAACACAGGGAGAGGCTGGCCATCTGCAGCCCAAAGAAAGAACTTTCACCAGAAACTGACCATGCTGGCACCTTGAAGTTGAAGTTTTAATATCTACAACTGTGAGACAATGAATTTCTGTTGTTTAGGCCACCCAGTCTATGTTACTTGGCTGTGGCAGCCTGAGCTGACTAATACGTAAGGATTACTTGGCTTCATCCTGGAAATTAAGTCAACATATCAGAGAGCAATCTAGCATTTGAACTATTTAATATCTCCGTAGGATTTTATGGTGCACATGTAACGTAGAGAACAATCTAATTTTTAATTTTCCTATAAGACTTTTTCACCCCTGCCTGGACATTAAAATCTCCTTTGGAGCTTTTAAATATGACTGATGCAAGTTTCCCTCCTGGATCCACTAAATACAATGTAGGACTCGGTGTTTTTAAAGAGCTCCCCGGATGAATCTAACACGCAGCCAAATAAGAGAACCACCGGCCTAAATTAATTTCCTTTCCAGTGTGCTTCTTATCCGTGAATCCCCATTTCTGGGGGATAGAGTTTGATCATACTCTCGCTTTCCATATCTCAGAGCAACCTTACTCATTTGTGAGCAACAAATCCATCCTTTTTCTACTGCCTCAAGTTCTTCAGTACTTAAAATCCTAGAGTACGGACTGAAGAAGTAAAAAGTATGTGCATTTTCTAGGTTTTTGGATTCTGGACAAAATTGGTATTATTTAAAGCTGCACATTTCAAATAAGTAAAGAATTTTAGACTTAATACCAAAATATTTGACATGTGATACATGTTCCTTTTAAGGTTACTTTGCGGTCTTCTCATTCGAAAACTATTTATTGAATATTTTATATGCCTGTTGGCCACTCAGGATGTAAAGGAGAAGGTAACATTTAGAATATTTTTGTGTCAGGGTGGCACTGACATGACCAGTCAGAAAAGGCGTGGGCCGTGAGCAGCCCCGCTGTTCGTACTGGTGAATGTCGGCCCCAAAATTAATGCTGAAAGACGCAGATACATCTCTACACCCTTAGGGTCTACAGCCCCTTGTGGAGTCTTACAATTTAATGTATGTCCCCATAACCTAGGTGATTCCTTCTTGGGTATCACCCCCAGAGATTGTCATCAGAATGGGGCTCGAGATGCTGAAGTTTTAACATACAAAGTCTGTCTGGAAAAAGTCCAGCCATTGTTAATATAACGAGAACGGTTTGCAAAGCATCAATGTAACCTGGCAGCCAAGGAGAGTGGACTGGAATGCGCATGTGTGAATAATAACGACTTTACTATACTAGTCAGTGGGGGCGGTAGATGCCATTGAGTGAGCATGTGTACTGTGTGGCTGTCAATTCAAAATGACTGAGCAAGTAGAGCAATGAACCTGCATCAGATTTTGTGTTAAGCTTGAACATTCCTCCATGGAAACTATTTGAATGATTCAGAAGACCAGAGCTGTGGGCAACTGGTGATTGGCAGCATCATTACAACAACACACCTGCTCATACATCCTGTCTCCTGAAGAGTTTTTTAACAAAACATCAAATCACCCATGTGACTCAGCCCCACTTCAGCCCAGATTTGGTGCTCTGAGATTAGCTTTTCCCAAAACTAAAATCACCTTTGAAAGGGAAGAGATTTCAGACCATCGATGAGATTCAGGAAAATACAGCGGGGCAGCTGATGGAGACTGGGAGAATTGTGTGAGGTCCCAAGGTGCCTAGTTTGAAGGGGACTGAGGTGTCATTGTCCTATGTACACTGTTTCTTGTATCTTGTATCTTCTTCAATAAATGTCTCTCTTTTTCATAGTACATGGATGGATACTTTCTGGACAGACCTCGTATTTCCTGGGATAATGGATGTGAAAAAGACAACAAAGAAGGGATTCCTTCATAGGTGCATAAAGGAATTCAGTGTCTTTAACAAATTCTAGCTAATTCCATGTATTTTTCTTTTATTTTTTTCAAGTTCTTCAGTGGAAAATCTCTGCTGCCTGATAGTTGGTTTCTTTGAGGTCAATTTTATGGGTGGGGGTTGGGGGAGCGGACAGCTTTTGTACATTCCAGCAACTTCAGCTGCTCTCTTCACTCCCACCGTAAACCTGTTAGTGGGAAATTCTGGATCTTACAGTGAGAAACCACTTCTTTTTTTCTTTTTCACTAAAGGCATAATATTTAGTTAGATATAAAATTCTACACTCAATCATTAAATCTGTCTTTGAATCTAGTCATCCTTCAGGGGTTTTATTAATCAAATGACCACATTATCACAGCTGCAGCTCATCTGAAGAACTGTGTCCCAGAAAAACAGTGAGTAGCTAGTGTGACTCTGTATACATCCTGAGAAAAAAATAAAGAGTGGTTTAAAGTCTAAATCTTATCAGGGTTTCCTCTGAATTTTTTTAGATGTTGGAATGTGTAGCTTAATCTTGTTTTCAGGAATTTTAAAATTTGGCTTGGATTAAAGGGCAAAAGTTTGGGAACATAAGCAGCTAAATATCTAGAAGATATTAAAAAGTATATATAGACTCTCCTTTGAAGTAAATTAAAATGATTGTCAACATGGTAAAACTTTTAAATAATGTTACAGTTAACATAAGTGATGCTCAATGCAAATTTGTGTGTGATCTTATAGTAGCTAAGTTGTAAGACCTTTAGTTTTTTCAATAATCAATAATGAATAAGTCAATTAGGGAGGTAGCTCTTAGAAATGATGTCTAGCTTGCTGTTATACCATTTCTGGTGAGTTACATCATTAAATTTTTGTATTTATAAAGTATCCACGAAGAGTTGGGGGTATTATGCACATGAAAGAGTGTACACATGTGTAGTTTGAAGAATAGCAAACTGATAATCTCCTGTTCAGTTTAAATAGAGCACTTCCAGTAGCTTTTTTGGTAGCTCCCTGGGGACACTTCACTGATCCCTTCCTTTCTTCCTTACATAATTAATCCATATTTTGAGGGGGTTTTTAACCTTTACCCAAGGACATGCTTCCATTGATTTAGGAGAGGAAGGGAGAGAAAGGGCGGGGTGGGGTGGGGAGAGATTGATTGGTTGCCTCCCATCGGCACTCCAACCAGGGACTGAACCTGCAACCTGAGCATGTGCCCTGACTGGGAATTGAACTGGCAACCTTTTGGTGCCCAGGAAGGCACTCTAAGCAACTGAGCCATATCTTGAGTTTTGTGACGATAATTCTATTGCTTTTTTTTAAATAGGATGAATCCTTTAAAATGTTTAGTTTTGTCTATTTTTGAATGTTATAATATTGTATTTACACTATGTTTAGTTTTCTATGACTTTTTTCACCCCACTTTTTGAGATTCAACTACACTGATGTCAACTACTATATAGCAGGTCCTTGAATATATCATTTTGATCGATATCACTTTATTATAATGTTGATGAGAAAAAAAAAAAGATTGCAGACCAGGGCTACTGTCTGTGTGGACTTTGCAGGTCCCTCCCTATGTCTGCATGGGTTTTCTCCAGCACACTGGTTTCCTCCCACATCCCAAAGATACGCACACTGGGTGAACTAGTCTACGTGGTCCCCGTCTGAGTGGGTGGTGTGAGTGCCTCCTGTGATAGGGGGGTGTCCTGTCCAGGGCTGGTTCCCACTTGATACCTTGAGCTGCTGGGAGAGACTGTGGCCACCCTTGACCCCGTAGTCAATAAGCAGGTTGGAAAATAATCATCTTACTTGTTTTTATTAATCTCCCTTAACTGTATGGCTCACACTTATCTCAGTGTTTAATATTGGAAGCGTTTTGAATCTTTATTTAGAAGTTTGGTGATGTTTTTGTGGTGAGAACAGGGTATAGGGACTTAACTCTTGTTAGTATCACTTACCCTATGGTAACATTGGTTTTGCTTTATGTCCTTTTGCTTAAAGTTGCAGTTTCCAAGAAGCTATTGAGATTTTAAATGAGGACTTACTGCAGTTCATTCGTTTCCCATTACATGTTAAAAAATATTGCATGAAGCTATTATACCACCACATATTTATCCATTCCTGTTTGATGGGCTTTTGGATTTTCCCAGTATTTTTTTAATAGTGCTAACAATATGCATGAAATTGTATGTGGCCTTTAGTGCGCATGTACAAGTCTATCTTCAAAGTGTAAACCTGTGAGTGAGTTGCTGGGTCATATGGTATGTACTAGTTCAACTCCTTGGGAGGAACCAAAGCACAGTTCACAGCGGGTGTAACACACACTCTCCCTACACCGCGCCGAACAGATTGTATGGATTCTCGTTGTTTTACACACCAGCAAGGCTTCTGGGTATGAAATGGAATGTACTGTGGTTTTGATTTTCATGTTCGTGATTGATAATGAAGTTGAACCTCTTTTCATATATTTAGGAGCCATTCATGAGATGCCTGTTTGTGTTTTTTCCCACTTTATTATTATTGAGTTGTCCTCTTATTTTCTCATAGAAATTCCTCATATATTTTGGGTGTGTATCTTTTGTCAGTGGTATTCATTGTGAGTGTTTTTTCTGTTTTCTTGGATTTTCACTGTGTTTAAGGTGATCATTTTGATGATAAAAATGATCTTTAAATTGTAATTGTATTAGTGTCTTTATGACTTCTGTAACAAATTGCTACAAACTTGGTAGCTTAAAACTGCACACATTTGTTCTCTTACAGTTCTGGAGGTCAGGAGTATGAAATCGGTTTCATGCAAAAATGAAGGGTTCAGCAGGCGTTTTTCCCACCAGAGATTTTAGAGGAATTTTTTTTCCCTTTTCCAGCTTCTAGAGTTGCATTTCTTGGCCTCTTTGGCCCCTTTCTCCATCTTCAAAGCCATCTGCTTAGTGTCTTCACTCCTCACATTGCCTCTGCCACTGTTGCCCTTAGATTTTCTTCTGGCTCCCTCTTCTAAGGACGCTTGTGATGGCATTTAGGACAACCCAGGTAACCTAGGACAGTCTCTCCATCTCAAAATCTTTAATCATGTCTGCAAAGTCCCTTTTGCCCTATAGGACTGCATTCCCCGGTTTCAGGGAGTAGGATCTGGATATCCCTGAAAGCATTGCTCAGCCTACCACAGCAGACATGTTTGTGTTCCTTTTTTCCTTTGGTGTGGATGTGGAGGTGCTGTGAGAGTTGAATCTTCACAAGCCAGGTTAGCCTAATAGCCTAATCATTATTTGTTAAGAAGACTTTTTAGATTATCATTGATGTTGTTTAATGATGAGGCAAGGTTTTCCTTTTCTTATATCTACCTCTTATGCTAAATGTAGGGAAAATATAATATATGCTTTGGAAATTCCTGGGCTCCTCTCCTTTCTCCCACATCGGTATCAGTACAATGTCCAAATTCTTGGGCCGAGTGCCCTTGGTGAGCTCACACTTGCTTTTCCATGTGAGTTTTGTTCTGTGGCAGGATCTGAGTAAAAGGGAGAAACACATGCAAAGACCTTCTGTAACCTCTTTGCCTAATTAAATGATTTACTAACTTTAAGCATGCTTGGTATGAAATGAACAAAGGAAATGCCTTTGGTTCTGTGTTTCTGAAAATAAATTGGGATTTAAAATGGGCTGAAGACACAGGCTGTACCCCTAATAAAGGGAGAAATTGAAAAGCAGACTATCTTGGAACCTTTGGTGGGGCAGCAAGAGGCTGGTCCTAGATAAGCATGGGCGTAGACACAGGAGTGAAGTGATTCGGAGCCAAGAAACCGTGAGCACAAGCATTGTTTAAATGCTTCAGTTTGTGTTTAAGTTTGTACCAGAAGTCATGGAGTTTAAAGTTAGATGTATTGCTTAACTCGAATGCCTTTGCTTTTATCACTTGAAATTTATATAATTTATTGTCCTTTCTTTTGTCTATAAAAAGTTTGCTCTTTTGGCTTTTTATTCTTATTTTGAGGACTGCAAAAAATACTATCACAGCATTGCTATTGTTGACAAGCAAAATAATACCAATGTCGCAAACTTATGATTGATTTATAATGTCCTTAGACTGGGAAAGAGCAATGGTAATATCAAGGCCAGGTGGCAAAGGGGAAACAAATATGATATGTGTGTTATGCTATATAATATTTGATTGTGTCATATTTGAGTTTTGTGAGATGGGTTTGATGAATGTTGTGATCCCAGTAAGGGGATATTGTCAGCTCTTCTGTGATTGGCATATAAAATAATTAATATAAAAATTTCAAGAAGCATTCGGAGAAGCTTGACTGAGTAAATGAGTAAGTCAATGGTATTTCTGCCCTGAATATGGACACTTGAGGACAAGTTTCAGATCACTAGTCCATCCTGATCGTGGCCCGCCCTATTCCACCTCGTGGCATCGTGTACCTTATGACCCTACCACAGGAGGGGGCAGGTGGCACTGAAGGGGAATTCATTGCATGTGATTATCTAAATTATCCAAGATGCATAGACTGTGAGTCTCTTGAACATATGCTTGAGTCCACAGGGATTCAGACCAGTGCCTGGGGTTTAGATGGAAAGTCCTTCCCCAAAGAGCAAAAGGATATGTCAACAAAATTATAACCCTTGGCAAATTCCGTCAGAGTGATTTGAATCTGTGGGCTGAAAATGTCAGTACTTATTAAACTATATATTTAAAATTATTAAGAATGTAATTGCTGATTGCCCTGTATTCCTTTCTGCCATTAGCAATGAAATGGCAGCCAAGCATGTGTTTTCTCTGGTGTAACAGGGTCACTGTTGTTTAGGAGTAAGAAGAAAAAGAAAGAAAACAGGAGAAATTGCTTTGTCTCTCACTTATACTGCCTAGGAATTGAGCACAAGTGGGTCAGTCAGCCCCTCATTCCATTCGTATCATCACTGCTGAGCCACGTTTTGAGGATATTTCTCTCTCCTGCAAACACCTGGTGAGCACTTCCTCACCAGTAGGGGCCAAAAGAAGGATAAACATATTCCTGGCATTTTCAGAACTTTCGAAATCCATTGGATAATCTTTTGGAGCCAAAAGGTTTTATACATTTGTTTAGGGATTGCTTTTGAAATCTGGAGTCCTATATAAAACTATGACTTTAATATTTCCCCTGTAAATACCTCTTTTTTCATTTTTAAATGTATCATAGCAAAAGAATACTTTATGCCAGAAAATTTATAACTCTAATAATCATGATAATTATCATGGAGTTTGCAAGTAAGAAGGGATTCCAGCCTTCCACTTTCAGGAATAATACACGCATGCTCATTGTTAAACAAATAGTTTACTTTTACTGAGTCATAAAGAAAGTCAAGTAGAATGTCAATTCTACTTGAGATGCAAACTAGTAAAGCCACAAGTCAAAAGGAGTAATTCAGTATCTAGGCAGATAAACAGGAGGATTAAAAATAACCCTAGGTTTCTGATAAAATCTTCTCTCTCAAACATAAAACAAGTGAGGGTGTCCACCTGCGGGCTGGGGTGTGGCAGGAGGGGAATGGGGCAGAGGGCAGTGGAGACACGATTTTAGGGTTACAGAGATATGGCCTGGCTCCTGAAAATTAATACACGAGATGCAAGACTCACTTTTCGATAACACATTCTGCCCCATGCCCACGAGTGTTAGTATATTCCTTAATGGCGTCAGTTTGAGATGAACGAGATCTCGTGACTGACCAATGTGGTATTTTACATCATGAGAAAAGGAAAATAATTGTTCATTTCTTTGGATGATTCATCCATCAGACTCTCAGGCCTCCTGTGTTTTGGTTAAAATTCCCAATATCTTCATAACTCCTGCCAAGCATTATTTTTGACTTGAAGAGGAAGGCAATTCAATTCTTCCCCACCATTCATTCCCTTTATTTGGAAATTGAACCTTGGGATTTCTCAAGATTCAGAGGTTTTAGCGAGTAGTTGGGTAGTTCTTCAGATGGGTAGTTATCCCCACCCCTACCTTCAACTTTGTATATGGACATAGAACACCCATGCTCATAGCTGATTCCACCATTAGCATTTCACAGTAGCATTTTAATCATTTACCCATCCATCTCTCTAACCCCTTATCAGTTGATGCCTTTCCAAATTATTTCCAGACATGGGTAAACCTCCCTGAACTCTATCAGCATGTATATTACTAAGCCGAATTCAATATCTGTTTATAGTTAGTTATGTTTTGAACTTAACTAGTCTAGAGCTGGTTGTCTGAATAAACTGCTTGTGGGTAGAAAAGCTGCCAAAAATAGTGGTTGAGATTTGACTAGAAAGGAGCAGTTGTTATTTTGGATTCAAAATAGCTGTCAGTGTTCTTACCACGATATACTGTTCGATTTGATCCTCACAACAGCCCAGAACTTTTGTTTAGTTACTTCTTTTTTTTTTGAGTTGAAGGTGTGTAGAGGTTAAATCCCTCGTCCAGGGTATACAGAAGAGCTAGAATTCACATCCACACATGTTGGTCTTTGACTTGTGTTTTTTTTTTAAACCAGCATCTTGATAACTAAAACAATATTGAGGTATTTCTCCTATTAGTTTAAAAATATCATATACATAAATATTTTCAAAATTACCCAGTGATAACTTATATTTACTTCCAGTTGTGGATATGACACTTCAAAAAGTTTTTCTACAAGTTTCTCCTTTATCTTGCAATGTGGATAGAAATAGTACCACTGTCAATGAAGTTGTATATCTGTTTTTATTTTTAAACTGATACCAAAGTATTTGATATTAAATCAAAGTTAGTTTCTACCATTAATGTAGAAACCCAATAATTATCTCTTAGAGGAATTATTTCTAGTATAAAATTTATTTTTCATTATTGTTCTCATTTCTAATATTTTAGTTTTTTTCTCTTGATTTGATATATATGTGAGTGAATAAAGACATTACTTACATCTGTTTTTAAAAACTGTTCAGAATTTGAGGTTAAGACTGATGAGCTAATTTATTATTATAAACAATAAGTTAATATCTCTTTTTTAGTCATAAATATTCCTCAGGGAAATACTGCTTACATTAAACAGGAAAAAATAATGCTTTTTAAAAAAAAGATCATTAAATTTTGTTACCAGCAATTTCTTTACTCAACTTGGAGGTTCAGAGGTGGAGGAACAATGTAATTTCCACCGAGGGAATTCATTTCATATGTAAGCTTTGTTTCACTGAATTGTAGCAAAGAGGCTTCTAAAACAGCTGGAAGCCTCCTTTTTTGTCTAGTTCTTAACACATTCGTATATAATTATGATTATTGAACTAATATGCCTTGAACATGTTATGAATTAAGTTGTCAAATAGAGTAATGTCTACTAAATCCCACCTGAAGAGATGCTATACACTGCTGAGTAATCCAAAAGCTTCATTTTAAATATTTTTCCAAGAATAAGCAAGCATGTATTTTTGTGCCATATACACAGGAATGTGTATTCCCTCACTTCTGGGTCTGTCTTTGTTAGCCTTCGCCCATGTCGTTGTTTACAGTCCCATGCAGAGAATCATGTATGTTCCATACGTGATTCAGCATGTTAGAGAGCTTTAACGGGAGTGAAAGCGTTTTATATTTTAATGTAATTACAACATTACTGGTGTAAAGAAACATTACGGCTAAGAGAAGAGACCTAGAAAAATGTCTTTCTCTCTGTCTTTGACTACATTATGGGAGTGAGACCTTTCAAATGTAACTGGATCCTTTTGGAAAAACATCACACCACCATCCCTGCCTTTGTAAAAACCAAAAATGGAATTGAGAAGTCTTTCCTGATCCATCTGCTCTAGCAGCTTGCCTGTCTTCTTTGTCACCAGAAGAAGCAGTTCTCTTCAGATCTAATCTTCTGCCAGAAGCCACAATTTGGCCTCTTGAAATTTTGGAAGTAGTCATTTCTCAAATAATTAATTAAAAACAAATAAACAAAATGTCTAAGACTTTATGGTTCTGCAGATGACTCATGTTCTTCCAAAATAGTCTGACATCAGTTGTGATGTTCACAGTAATGATTGTGAGAGAGAGATAATTAACTTTTGGGATTGTTATTCATGTAAATTTTTATTTTAAAGTGCTCTTAATAAGATCAAGGGTGGTTTATTCCTATTGTCACTTGGTCCATGTGGAATACACAAGGGAGCCGTGTTTGGAGGCTGCCTGCTGAATTGGAAGGAACATGATTCCTAAGAGGATACTGAGAAAATAAATACAGTGATGGTTTGTGATCAGACGAAAACACCCGAGGCAGCCCTTTGTATTTTATACACCTTCATCAGCTCAAGCTTCTGGAAACACTTAGCTTATGTCAATGACTAAGAAGGTCTGGATCTGGAGCCCATATAACTCCACTCATTACACGAACTGCCTTCAATGAGTCTATGATGACTTAATCCTTTTTTTCTGGTAGTTTCAGTACCTAACACGGGGCATGATACTCAATAATAGGTTGGTAAATATTGGATGTAGCCCACAAAATTAAATTGCTCATACATGTAATGATGTGAAAGTTTCTTATAATTATAAAAATTTCCAGGAAATAATACTTTTTACCCAAATATACTACCTATTTTGAAAGATAATTTAAATGACATTTCTCCTTTCTAATCAAAATAAATTTTAAAGGGATAATTATATATTACAAAACCCTTACAAACACCAGGAAAATGACAATATTTCACAATGTTATTCAATGTTATTAATGCTAACCTAAAAAGTTCCTCTTTTACTATGAACCCCACATAATTTTCCAGTCAAAATTTGGGCATATGCATTTTTGTCTAGAATTTTGGTTAGTTGAGAAGTCTTCCATGAATTTTCTCATGTGGTTTCTTCACCATTTTAATAAAAGAGGTGATAGTAATCACCCTAATTTGAAAATGTTTACTTGTGACATTTTCAAATTATTAAAACTCACAATTTCTCACGGCCAGGTTTATTACTATACTTTTGCTTAGAAAAAGGACAATGAGCTGGATTGATTTATGATTTTTAGGTCGTGCAGCAATTTCTCAGGAGTGGCAGTTGAGCTATGGTATCTTTCCTTCTAAATCATTTTTTCCTCATCCTGTTGAAAAGATAGCCAACACAGTTAATAGAAGTTGAACAATATTGAATAAGTCATTTTTTCTTTGTATGAAATCCATCAAATAAATACAGTATGTTCTAAAAGTTTCACTGCAGTGTGTACTGAGGGCTCCTCTCTTTTTGTGGCTGTGAGGTGATTGTACTGTCTCCAGGAGACCTTTTTGTCACTCCTCGTTCAGTGCTAAAGTTCATATATATTTCTGTTTCGGTCAGTATATTCTCCTCTGATAACTCATGACACACCTTTTGCCTCTGGTATTGACGGTCAGAATGGAAAAATTATCCTGGGCTGGGAGATAAAAGGAAGTTAAGGAAAATGAGTCTCACTGCAAGAAAATAGTTTGGTTGCTCATCATATTATCTGAATCCTGGTCCTTTGAGCTCATGATCAAACATGAGCACGTTTATGAAATGTTTTCCTGGGGCCAGCATGGCAGAAACTGTGGTTGGAAAGTGATTCCAATTACACTGAGGACACTTGGATCAGAGATGTCTGCAGCTGGAATTGGTTAGGAGAATCTCCCCATCACTTGAAATTTTTTTGCATGTTAATAGCTGAACATTGTATAATAAAATCTTAAGTTGATTTTAATTTGTTTAATGCTGGTGCAGCAAACAAGTTGCACAGTACATAAGAGAGCAAAACCAGGAAGGTGGGTCATCTATCCCTGAAGTCTCCGAGTGACTAAAAGTCTTAGTTTGTCAAGATTTAATCATCATTTTCTGAGTCCTTTCTACCGCTGTTGACAAAAGCAAGTATCTGAAAAAAAATTCTCCTTTGGCTATGGGGATGGCAATGAAGATGAGTAAATCTGTCCATGAAGTTCTTGCTCTAACTTCCTGGCCTCATTTAAGAGTTGTGAGGCCAAATTCCCCACTGTCTTTGAAGAGAATATGCATATAATTTTGGGTCTTCTTGGAGATGTGTCAGTTGCCAAGCAATAGCAGGGATTTGGCAATTAGTGTCATGGCGGCGAAATGACACAGTTAATTATGGAAAAATTCACAGGGTAAAAGACCAAGTCGAAATAATAGAACATCTTTTATTTTGTATATATTTTTTGCTATATAGCAGAGGCTTTTACAGTAATTTCCTTAACTTCTTTCTCATAGTATAGCATTTATGACTTAAAAATTATTCTGATTATGGATGAATTGCTACATGTACTAGACATTATGTAATTTAATATGATCAATCATGTCTTCTAATGTTTTATTTCTTAAAAAAATGAGAGCATTTGTGATATTAATAGGGAATCTTATTATTAAAGAAATGCCTTGATTAATTGTGAATCTATTAGGAATAAATTTTCCTAATTTGGTCTACTGACTACCTTCATCTCATGGAGAGAAGTTTCCCTCCTCTGATGTTTGCTTTGGGTGGGTTACTTTTTTTTTTTGCCATAATTTGCTGAGAAGCTGTTCTATTCAGCTTAAAAACCATGGGAGGGCAAGAGAAATATCTATAAATACCATCTCCCACATCTTAATAAAGATAAGAACATAATACGGATATGTTCTAGGAGGAGAAGCTAATCAAACCAAACTAGCAGTGGCAGTGAAGACAGAATCCCATTCAAGTTATGAAATGAAACCATAGGAGAAATTCTCATTGACCTTCCCTGAACCAGTTACCTAGCTAACGAGTGCTCTCTGTTGAAAATACCAGCTGATGTACTTCGGTTGTGTCTGTTCACAAACTTACACTTGCTACACCATCCTTTGTCTTGGTTCCCATGTATACTTACTACTTGAATCACATAATTTAATTAAAAATTATGTTAACTTTTGAGATATCGGCAGAAAAATATTTTTCTGTTTTTATGAAAACTTGGCTAAATGCTTTTCTTGGACGGCTTGATGAAGGCCCAGTGGAAATGACATGTATTTCTCTATGAAATTTTCTCTATTTCTCTAGGTGTGTATTATCTTAAATGGGCAGATAGTGCTTTACTCAAGGGTACATGGAAAGGAAAAAAGTCAAGTAAAAGTTGAGGACGAGAAAATTGAGTTTTAAATGAAGAGAGCAGATTCTGGCACCCAAAGTTGAAAGATGCAAAATATTGGAGTGCACTTTAAAATAAAATAAAAATTGTTTCTCAAAGGACAAAATTGGAGCTAAGTGTGCTTCAGAGATAAGCATGTCTCAACTTCTAGTGTAAAAGGAGAAGCTGGTGTTTATGGAAAAGCATCTGTGTAAAAGCCATATGGAGCTGTCTCTAATAAATATCCATTTAATCAAATGTCACTATGTTTTTTAATGTTTTGGAGTTTGATGCAGAGAATGTACTTTTATTTCTTCAACAGCTGTTCTTTTTAAATGGGTGCAGCTGTACTACAGATTTAATTGGCAACAATTGCTTAATTTTTGGTCGGTTGCTTCCAGTCTTTCAAAAGCAATGTTTCATGTTTCTGAGGAAGGGAAAGCCTTGATTTCTTTTTCCTAGAAAGTGCAAAGTACGATGTGAAGTAGGAATTAGGCAAAGAAAAGTTTCTGCTTGATTGTTTTTGAAGCGGTGAAGGTTGTGTTTCTTATCTTGATAGCACTGCTTTTCCTGGACATCTTTTTCAGATCACATCATCAAAGAGATTTGGTGACCAAATATCATCAGTCTTCATCTCAAAACAACTCAGGCATTGTAAGCTAGAGAAAATTTTGGAAAATGACCTGAAAAGGAGAAAAAAATGACATTAATTTTAAATGTTACCTGCTTTTAGAATAATTCAGTACCATATACTTGTTGCTTGAATTAGAACTTTCACTTTTCAATACATAGAGATACTTGTATCTTGATGTGTTTGATTAGATTCAAATGTAAAACACACGTCCTCTCTTAGTTCCTTATATTCCTCTGTTTCTGCTACAATATTTAAAAGGGTACTTTCTGGCTTAGTTGCTATGGAGAAATTCATCGTTTTTGCCTACCTTAAAATTTGGTCTCCTTTAAAATCAAAAAACATTAGAGGAAAGTTAAGCATTAATGTTATGGTATGTAATATTTACTCCAGTTTCAACATCTTTTACTCGTCACAGACTTTCATCCTCCAAATAGAACTGCAAGTACAGATGCATAGGCATTTTTTAATTTAAAAATGTGTAACCCTCTTAATCTTTCATGAAGTTCTTATCTGGAGAGCTCTGAATGTACATCTGATGAAATAAACCTTCTGGGTTGTATGTTTCTTCACTGTCCACATACCCACTTGACTCAGTTTGGCTATGGATTTTTTTATGTTGTGCCTTTTTGATGGAGTATTTTAAAATATCTCCTTGTATGTATTAGAGTCTTGTTAAATGTTGCCTATGTACGTCTTAATTTCTGTGTATAGTAGGTATAGTACAGACAGACTTTTGTAACGTGTGTGAATTTATCCCCGATCCCAAACCCTAACCCTCTGAGTTACCTAGTTACTGCCCAGCCCTAAAATTAACAAGGAGCTGGTAGTTACTATAACTACTGGAGGCTTTTTATCTCTCCAAAGTGTTTTATGCTTAATGGTGTTGGCATGGTGTATTACATAACTCAGCTGCAAAGTCTGTTTAATATTTATATAGTATTTTCTTTGACATGTTGATTTTTGCTTATTAAACAATAACCCACTCATAATAAACTGTGATAGATATATCTTTGGATGTTCTCCCAAATCAATGAAATTTTGTTTATACTTTTTAATCTTCTGAGTAAGGGAAGTAGGAATCTTCTGAGTAAGGGAAAATGATTTTTTGCTTACCTCTGATCTCTGTGAGAAAGGGATTTTTCTGTATAATTCAGTGTGCTGTTCTTTCTCACTTTAATATCATCTGTTAATAGATAATGGGCTCCATTAAGCTTAATAAACAATTCAGAAAACATTTAACTTAATTTTGTTCTTTCAGCCTTGTCTTCAATCTTTTGTTCTTTAGTCCATTGTCTTAATTGTACTTTTTATGGTATCTAAGATAACATGTAATTTTGAAATGATCTTAATATTTAAAATTATGGCAGTAAAATGTGAAACAACTGATGTTAATTGGATGTCATTAATAATAATAATTGATGTACAATGACCAGAATAGCCTGTTGTAATTTGTATTTTAAGAATTAGTGTATCCCATTCAAAGATTTTTTTTTTCTCTTTTACCTGCTCTGTGTGTTTGGTACGTGACTGTTCTGGAGGGTGAGATGGGGAGAAATAATCAGTCTTGAGAAAATATCTCAGTCAGTCATCATTCATGTGCTGAAGGAACAGCAAAGATACAGCATATTATATTGAGATCATAAGTAGCATGTGAAATTAGACAGTTGGGTGTCAATGTTTGTATTACCAGTAGTTTCCTGGGACCGCTGTAACAAAGCACCACAGACGGAATTACGTAAACAGTAGAACTGTATTGTCTCACAGTTCTGGAGGATAGATGTCTGAGATCAAGGTGTTTGCAGGGTGAGTCTTTTCTGACAGTCTTGAGGGAAGGGTCTGTTCTATGCCTCTCTCCAAGCTTCTGGGGGTCCCAGGCATTGCTTGATTTGTAAATGGTGTTCTCCCTGTGTCTTTGCATCATCTTCACTCTGTACGCGTAGGCCTCTGAGTCCAAACCCCCCTTTTATGAGGGCACAGTTGTGATTGGATTAGGGCCCACCTAATGACCTCATCTTAACTTGGTCATCTTCAAAGACTTTATTTCTGAATAAGGTCATATTCACAGCCACTGGGGGGTTAGGACTTTAATTTCTCTTTTTTCTGTATGTGTGGGGGGTGGTACATGACTCAACTCATAACAAATCTTAAAACATTAGTTTGTCTCTTTGTGATTAATATTTAATAAGTTTTCAGAGAACATTTTATTTGCATTCTGAGTGGTCAGAATAAGACAAAAAGTCCATTCAGGTTGAAGGATCCGGAACTGGCCCCCTCAAGGTGTGCCACTTTGGCATGTGGATTTTTTTGAGCAGAAGGCAGTCAAGACCCTGAGAGCTCATGGGAAACTTTTATCTCTCCCTTAAAGTATGGAAATTTGGAGCCTTGCCCATAGTTGGAGTTATTACCAGAGATAACTTTTTATGACTTATCTGTACGTCAGGACAAACATAATTACTGAACATCTGCTCCTTTTAGCAGGCTGTGGATGACTTTCTTCCCCTCTGAAGCCCCAAGGTGCCTTACCTCATTCTTAGCTCAAATTCCATATATACCTCATTCTCCCTTTCTGTCTCTGAACCTCTCCTGCATGTAGGGTCTCGACTCTCTCATGTGTGGTATGTAGAGTCTCGTATGTATGTATGCAATAAAATTTGGTTATTTTCTTTTGTTAATTTGTCTGATGTCAATTTGATTAGGTCAACTGGAAGAACCTAGGAGGGTAGAAGAAAGCTAATTCTTCCCCCACAAAGTACATTGGTTTATTTACTGGGAAAATGGGCTGAACTTTTATAATGATGCATGATGAAGTTACCTGTTTTCTGTTTCTATGTGCTGGTATGGATAAGTTATAAGGATTCTGCACTTACCCTGGAATTAGTGTCCTTCTAACCTGTCATAATTACTTTCCCTTGTGTACTTCCTTAATTTACTTTTAAGTATTATTACTTATTACTACACTAAAAGTACATCTGTGTTCTTTTATGATATGGCAAGCTGTGGAGTACAAAGATTTATTCTTATCTAGGTTAGCCAAAAAGAAAAACTCTGAGAAATCTAGATGGGTGCCTTGGAACAACTGAAGACATTGTGCCCCAAGCAAGTAGATTAGGGACTTTACCTCACTGCTTGTGGTTTTATTAGTATGTTACTGTTTCTCCAAATAAAGTCCAAGGTATAGTCATTCTTTTTAAAATATTATAATTTTAAACTCTTGATGTTGCCTAGATCTGACAGGCCTTTAAAAGTACATTGCCCAGACACGTACACTGATGGACTGACACACTCGTTGGCATTAGCAGTTCTTAGTCCCTGGTCTGTACATTCCTCATGTTTTTAAAAATGAAAGTATTGGCATGGAGTTTCAGAAACTGGCTGGTTTTGAGTGGGTCACCTAATCACAGATATTAAAAACATATGTTGGTTTGAGAGCTACATATAAGTGTAGAAGCTCTCAGAGGATGTCTTTTCAAAAGTTTTTTAACAATATTTTTCTAATTATTGAAGTAATCCATGCTTATTAAACAAATTTGGGAAAATACAGAAAAGTATATGGGAAAAAGTACTTGCAATTTAACCTCAATATAGATCATCTTAAATGTTATTTGTGTATGTGTCTGAGTGTGTGAGCGCATGCCTATGTGTCAAGCTAAAGGGTAATTATTTTTTAAAAAGTAAATTTGACTCATAAAAATATAAAATGAATATATGCCAAATATTTTATTTAACTGATTAATGAGGAAACTGATAAGGTGTTGCAGCTGATACAAAGAAGTCAAAGTATCACACATTTATAGTTAGATGAGGAAAGATGAAATGAATTTTAAAAAGATGCTGATTAATGTCCACAGGTTATTAATATCCAAAGGACAAGAGTCAATTGCGTTCCATTGGACACAGCTTTTTTTTTTTTTTTTTTTTTTTTTTTGCCTTGCTACCAGTTGTCTATTACTTACGGAGTTTTAAAATGGCTCAAAGACAATGAAAGCCAGAGGTAACCAGGATATGTAGGTCTGGACACCCATTAAATGATTGTTTTTGTTTTGTCTCGTTTTTGCCCATTTCAAAGTCTTTCACAAATTTTCCACACAGCTTATGTTCATATTTATTTTATTTTCACCAGTTAGAATTATGTTTTTACATTTTTCTACCTAAAACTAATATAACTAAATGTAAAACGTGTATTCCTTCCCATTGACATCACTGTTATTTACTCTTACCCATGAGCATTGTGGAATGCATCAGCACTTAAAAGCATAAAAGCAAAAACAAAACCAAACCCCTCCCTTTTACCCTCTTTCCTTTACTCTCAGAGGGGGCAGCATATCTCTTCGCTTTCCTCTCTCCCAATCACCCTTCCCTTCTTCCTTGCACTCTGCCCCCCAACCTCTACCTGATCAGTTTAATCCTGATTCTGGAGTTCGAAGTTTTTCTTGCTTTAATTGATGACGCCAGTCACACCATCTAAGAAATGCACGCAGGAATATTGTATAGTGTTGGTGAACAAGAATTCTTAACATTTACCTTTAAAGCTTCTAGTTATCTGCTAATTAGTGGGCTTTGCCAAATTAGTTTAATCTTCACTCACCTTTTTAAAAATTCGTCTTTGTTGTTATTCCCATTAAATGGGAAGGAGCAGGCTTTTAAGAGAAATAGCTTCTGTAGCACCGATTGCAAAATGTCATTCCCAGTGCTTAATTAATGCTATTTTGTCCAAAGTATCCAGGGTCAAGGTGCTATTTCATATTTTAGTAAATATTTTAACTGAAAATTCTTCTGGAATAATCTAATAATTCTTTGGGGATCATCAAAAAGATTCTCTTCCAAATACAGTATTCTAAATTCATTTACATGCTCTGAATCTGAAAATGGCTATTTAAATATGAAGTCATTTTCTGTTTGCTTGTAAATATAGATGTTTTTGTACTCACAGGTATTTTCTTTTGGTTATTTCTTTCCTTTATTAAGGATTCTTGTATGCTATTTTTATTCGAGTGCATGGGCAAGAGAAGGTGTGCATTCATTTTTACATTAATACAATTGATACAGAAAATTCCTACTCAGGAGTACATGGTCTACAATCTATGGAGTCAGAGTAAATAGCTAGTAAACTTGGCAGTCAGCTCCTAATAATATGAGCAAGGCTTGAGGTGGGCATAGAAAAGTGATAGCCAGTTTGGGGATAGAGTCTTATTATCATCTTGATTAAAAAAAATATTGTTGGAGTATAAGTAAACTATTGTAGTCATGAAATTAAGACTTTGTTCTATGAATATTCTTTATTAGAAGAATGGAGAGTCAGTGTGTACCTCTCCCAGTGCCTAAATACTTTAATGTTTAACTGAACTGTTTTATATACAATCACATGTAATCAAACACAAGAAACAGCATTTACTTAATATTTACAGTTAATGCTAATTCATGCCCCACTTATAGACTATTTATCATTATTCTAGTAAAAAACAGGTCTGAAAATAATGTTCACTGATTCAGATGTTGATGACAGATGGGTCTTAGGCCAGAATAACGTCTCTGGCTTAGAGACATTGATTGTTAACATTTACGCTCCAATAATGAATGACCTGGATTTTTGCCACATGTTTGAGGTCTTGACGTCATTGAGGCTGAGGGATTTGGGGCCATGGTATATTCAGTGCTGGCAGTTATTCATTAGTGAATTCTTGGTAGGAGAGTGGGATTTGAGTGACAGCTGGAGGCTTTCTATACCTAGAGATGGGGGAATTCTGGATCTGTGTTATTTCCTGGTGAGCTAGATTTGGCTTTTAGGAAATATCATATGTGCAATTGATGGATTTAACATTTCACATTGAGAGGGACTGAAAGACTGAAAGAATTGAAAGAGAAAAATTGGTCTCTTATGATTTCTTCCATTGAATGGAATAGTTTAATTTGATGTTAGATGCTAATATGAAATCTTGCTTGAGCTAGCTATGTAGATGTCAAGGATTCCTATCTGTTATCAATTACCAATTAAAAGTGAAGATTAAAAATGTTTTACTTATCAGAAAAATGACAGCTATCCTTGACATTTTTGGAAAGGATGCATTCCAAAGTGTCTAGCTATGAGACAGAATTGTTAAAATTGAATTACATTTCCTTCCTAGGGGCCATTATACCCTGGGAAACTTGCTGTGAGCACTGGACAAGGAGTGTGGGAATGTTTGCAGTGGAAAAGGCAAAATATAAGGCTTGTCTGCATTGTGGCTAAGCAGAGCAGTGAATGCATAGTGAGGCTGGGTTGTTACTTAGACTCCTGTTCCTCATAAAATATTGCTTATGTTAGTTTGATCATGCAGATTTGATGAAATTTGAAGCGTACTTACTCTACTGTATATCAGTAATGTCCCAAAGGAAACTATAAAATTTCATCATTACTAAACTCGAGTATATTGTTGAAAGTATAATATTAAATGTTTTTTTTCTTTTGTTCTCATTCCATCTGAAGAGCTAGCACCTAATATGTCTTTGGAACATTATTAACAGAAGGAGAGGTAACATACTAATTGTTTACTATTTTTCTTTTCAAGGATTTTTTTTTTTTTGCAATCCAATACTATCTATATACAGCACACTGACGAGACCTTGATGTTACAGAATAATGATCCATACTTTATAAGAAAGCCTATTTATAGTCAAAATTGTGAAATCAAATTTTAACTACAAATGGGTTATCTGTCCTAAGAGAGTATAGAGTAATCAGTAATCAGTAATCACTTTAAAGGAGTAATCAGTAATAGTGTTATCAAATTCCATGGTTGTCATCTCACTAATGTTTAATATATATTAATTTATTGCATTTTTACTGGAGAAATATAAATTAAAACATAAAGGTTGTAAAACTAGAAAATATAGAACTTTAATTTCACTCCTATAATTCTACTTCCCAAATAGAATTCCTATCAATAATTTAGTACCCAGTCTTTCAATACTAAAAACGACACACATACAGTGAGTGGGCAGTGTTACTGGGTGGGTAGACACAGAACATAGACTCTTGAACAGCACTCCCTGGCTCTGAATCCTGTCTCTGCTCCTGGAGCGGAGGGTCTTGGAAGGAAGTAGATGACACAGTTCAAAGGAGTCACTGAATACTTTGAGGAAGGGACTAGTTATGGAGGTATTAAGGAAAATAACATGGAATGGTGAAGCAACATGGGTGAACCAGAGGGGAAAGCTATTATCACCTGTAGGCCCAAAGGCACAAGGACAGGGAGCTGTTACTAAAACCCAGTGTGACTAGTACCTGTAGGACAGGGGTCACTAAACCAAAGCTGGGGTCACTGTTGGGTCACTTCATGGCTAGGAGTGGGGGCAGGGAGGGCAGCAGGCTGTGACGGTAAATACCCTCCTTTAACTGCCTTTCTCAGCCTCCCCCCTTCCTTTGAATCCAAACAGAATCCATGGACTCGGGCATCCTTCCAAGGTGTTACAGTTTGGCAACAACCTTTTTTTTTTAGGGTAGAGGAGAGGTATATGGGATGAGGGACAAATAGAGAATTATAAGCACAAGATATTTGCTAGCTGCATTACCTAAAGAAGAGTGATTACACACTTCTGTTCGTTTCCTCTTCAATTTAATGGAGGGAATAATAGGACCGATTATACGGGGTTATTGTAATGGTCAAATGGGTTATTATGTGCAAAGTGTTTAGGGGAGTACCACCTGTATAGAAATCAGTCAGCAAATATTATTAATAGTATCATTATCATTTTATGAATTAATTTTACATGCACTACTCAGAAGTTTATGATTTTTATGTTAACAATATGTCTTGATCATCTTCTATCTCTGTCTCTATGTATTTATATACTTGTGTACACACATACATATATTTATATAAGCAAGTATATGCAAAAGCACACCCACTTCTCTTTCTACATACACACCGACACTCATATACTCAGACACTCAGGAACTCTACTTGGCTTCCGAGTATTCTATTGCATGGTCAGATGGAGATTTGGACTATTTTAGTAGTTTACTGTTATGCACAATGCTATTGTAACATTTCACATTTTAACCCCTAATTTGGGATTAGAGAGCCACAAGTGAGTTTGTGCTCTTTGAGTCATCTAGATTAAGTCATCTTCAGGCGACTCTCTGATGAGAAGGAATGTAAATGAGTGACAGAAAGTGGCTGAAGCCTTCTATTTTACTAGATCCTAATTTCATTCAATTTTGTATAGAAAGAAAAGGTTTATAGATATTCTTCCATTACCTTGAACTTTATTGGAGTACAACTTTTAAAACATTTTCTTGATACTACAGTATTCCATGTGCTTAGGTTTCTTATGTTTTATCAAAAGATTAATAATTTTGTAAACAAATTCAGGGGCGAATTTTTGAACTAGTTGATTTCTTTGTAATGGGATCAAAGAAGCACATGGTGAGTGACTGGATTCTCATGCTGTGTATGTACATTTTTAATGCAATAATGTATCTTGTGAGTAGAATTGTTTTCTCCTTACAAGACAGTATGAGGTGAATTTTGTCTTTACTGTGGAGTAAATTTTATAAAACTCAGTTGACCAAGTGGGAAAAAAAACAACACTTTTTTATTTCTTCTGGGCAGAATTACGGTGGATAGTAATACATGTCATTCTGCATTGAGGTAGTTAAGAATATTTTGCCCTGTAGTGGAGAATTTAGATTGAGAAAAAAGGAAACACTTAGTGTTTAAAAAAGATAAACTGAAGAGAATCAGAACAAGTAACATTTTAAGCAATACTACAAAAAACTACGTTTAGGTGGCGTTGGTAGTCATCTGTCCTAAATACAATACCACTCAGAAGTGATTTAGTACAAATAAGATTGTTGTAAAGAAATAAATTCTACAACATTATTCTTTTACTTAACTATACCTTGTATCTAAAACAACTCAATTTGAGAACTCTCCCATATGGACAGTAGAAAAGAGCCTCTGTGAATTCCACGTGGCATCTACTGCCCTAACTGTCCCTGTCTGAGACGAGCTCACTCAGTACCCACTGGCAGTTCTGCTGTCCCCTCCCTGCCTCTCCCACGCACTTCACCACTCTTCTCGTAGTCTCTCACACACCCCCCCATGACCTCTGTCTCCGGGGTCAGGCTTGAACCTTTATCCTTGGTACTGAGCATAACAGCCAACCAGACCTGAAGTTCTCTCAGAATATCAGATTTAGGATTTCTCTAATTTTTAACATAAACTCAATATTTAGAAAGTTAAGATACTATAAAGAAGAAAAGAAAAAAATAATTATAATCATATATCTAAGTATTTAGTATTAGTACTTATGTATTTAATAAAAACAAGTATTAAGTATCTAAGTATTATAATCTTATGTGTCTAAGATAAATATCTTCGTTTATACATTATACATAGATGGAATAATTCTGTATATTTAATTTTGAATGTCCCTTTATGTCACCAGCATTTTTCTTGTATTAAGTGATCCAAAACATTTTTTATCAGTCATATGCCTATTTAATTCATGTTTACTACATAACTTATTCTCTTGTTAGACATTTGTGTTGTTGCCTAGTATTCCCTATTACAAATGACAATGAGATTAAAAAAGTATGAGAAAACCTCAAGTTGCAAATCGTTTTATAAAATATTCCTAGAAGTGGAATTACTAGACCAAATGGTATGAATACTTTAAAACTTCCTGTATATGTTGCCAAATCGCTTTCCAAGAGTACTGTACCAATTTACACTCCCACCAGCACTGTAGGAGAGTGGCTGGTAAGTTTTTAATTGGATTTATTTGATAAGAAGCCAAGTGGACAACATTTAACTGATCATTAAAACAAAAACAGCATAACTCTACAGGTATTTTGCTGTCAAGGCAGAAATTTTGTTCTGCTGGATTTCTGTTGTGCACTAAAGGAATTCTGCATGTTAAAATAAATTGTGTCATTTTTATTCTCATTAGGTCATCAGACTGCAATTATACCTTGAATTTGCTTCATCTTTCCCTCTCTTTGGCACTCTTAATGTCCATAAAAATCAGCGGAGGTTCAAACTGTGCCAGGGTTCTGACTGCCGTCCCTTGGACTGAAGTCCGAGGCGAGAAGTGGGAGCCGACTCTGACTCTGACTGAAGAAAGCCTGTGCTGGGCTGATCCACCGTGACAGCCTTGTCAGTTGGGAGGGAAGCAATGGCTGAATGCCTGACACTGAATGGGGTATACTTAATGGATGGATAGATTCATGTATAAATGGATAAATAAATGAAGTGATGGGACGATTAACTCACAAACATACGACATCTAAAGCCCAAAGCTATTTTTGTTGTTTGTGGTATAGATGGGCAATCATTTTACCACAGGCGAAGGCATATTTGGCTACTGAGAATTGTGCTTGTTAAAACTTCTGGGCCTAGAGGGGAAGGGGGAAAGGATAACGGGGGAAATAGGGGAAGGATCATCAAGGAACATGTGTGTATAAAGGACACATGGACAAGGCCAAAGGGGGTAGGTTCGACGGTAGGAGGCAGGGAGGGGTGGGGTGGGGGAGCATGGTGGCATGAAAATGGAGACAACTGTACTTGAACAACAATAAAAAATAAATAAAAGATTTGTTAGAAAAGAAAAAAACTTCTAGGCCTTTCAGTGTACCGTAATGGAACCACTCTCCCTTCCTCAAACAAACAAACGAACCTAATCCTCAGAGATCTGACAAGCTGGCTCCGATTCCCAATATCCTTAGGTACTTCGGTGTACCCCAAATTATCTCTACTAACTCAAGGGCCAAAGTCCTTTTAGAGCCATACAAAGAATTTATTTTGGTTTTTCTCACTTTAAAATTAAGTGCTTGACTTCAGTACTTTATAAAACTGTGATTTGCTTTGCTGTGTTGGACAAAAGAGGTATTGGCTCTGAGCTTTCCTTGGTCTCTCACTGAGTTGGGCTTTATATCCAAGGAGAAAAATCTTTCACCATAGCTGCTGGGTTTTTTAGTGTGGGACACAAACACATTTGTATGAATGCAACAGAAGAGGTTGGAAGGGTCCAGAAAGGAACCATGTGTGTTACTAGCTGTCAGAACCATTGCCACATGCAAGAGGATGGGTCCAGAAATGAATGAGAAGAGAAGTTCATGAAGAAGCACTGTGCAGGTTTGCAGGCCATATTGCCCGACAGTTTTGGCGTTATCGTGGTTCTTTATGTTGTGTGTTCAGGTGGGCACTTACTCTACTATGGAAACTTTTTAGATCCTTCTTCTCAAGAGGCCTATCGGTCCCTACAGGGAAAACTGCCAGTGCTAGTTCCATAAAGCAGATGTCCTTTAGGAAATGTCCTCGTCAGATTAAAAAAAAATTAATGTGACTCTGAGACAATTCATGAAGTACTTTATACCTGTTTGCTCCTGAAGTGTGACTTGTCTAGATTGAAAAGATACATACATGGATGTGTTAAAGGAAAATTTACTCTAATGGCAAATAACATGAAATCCCAAGTCTTCTAGAAGTGGGCACTGTATGAGCAGATTTAAATCAAAATGGAGCCCACCACATAAACATTGAAGTTATATTTTGTAAATGAAGGACCTCTTAAAAACAGAAACTATACATATAGGGAATGCCTTGTGAGCAAAATATTCTAATTAGAATCGAGTACATTTTACTTTATTTAGAGTATATATTGTCTCTTATTTTTGACAGATGGCAAATTACCATTGACCGATGTCAGTATATTTTGATACTCAAGTAACAAGAAGCAACTTTTAATATATTATTTAAAAGAAGAAAATGATTGTCTTTATACTGTGAACACAGTGCTTGCCTATAACACTGAAAAATAGTTCATAATCTAAACTTGGTTTCCTGACCATTTTTCATTTAGACTAAATTTTTTTTTTTCTGTTGGGTGTGGTGTACAATTTTTTTTCCTTTCTTCTCTCAGGAATTTTTTTTTCTGTGTTTGTTATTTAGACTGTTCTTCAGCCAGTTTTCTAAGCAGTAAAATGTAATTGTTATTTTAAATTATATTATAATTTATATATTTTTTGATTATACAGGATCCAGCAGAAGTAATGTCTGCTTGAGTGTGGTTGGTAGGGTATGTGAATGTCACATGAGATGGACAGCAATTTGAACATTTCACCTAAAATGTCATATGGTGTGCTTGAGTGTGGTATTGTTATGTTACAGAATTACAAGCTTATGATTTTGTAATGAAATATTTTGTAACAAAAAGAGATGTTATTTGTGCAGGATCCTGTATTGCAATTAAATTAGAAAAGAAAATAGTTGTTGAATCAAAGATATTTTTTTTATTTGTTTAAGGGTTAGTATCTATAGTACTATAATCTGTGTAACTCAGGACTAAATCAGGGTTTATTTATTGCCTGGAAAGTGCTAAGTAAATAGCTGTGAAATTAAATTTAGTGAAGGAGTAAATGATTTAGCATTTTAACCAGCTATGAATAATATTATTACTCTAAATAGATTTAAAATTATCTCTATAGGCTGTTTACATGAACTTTTTAGTTATTTGAATGGAGTAAGAATTTCTGTTTAGTTCAACAAAAGTGATTTGAAATCATTCATAGAATGAAGTAGTTAAATTTTGTTATTCTATTTTCTTAGAAAATTATCCCCAAAAAGTTACTTTAGAAAAATAAGTAGGACGTCAGTTCATATAAGTGGTTGAAACTCTGAAAAACTAATTCAAGATAAAGTTGTTTTATCTTCTCCTTATCAATTTTCTATCTCAAATGGAAAAATTTCTGTTGGGAACAAATCAAGTGAAGGCACAGATAACATTCTAGACAGAGATAAATGACATAGTTACATGTTGGTCACTCTTTATCCCCATTGTCTGTCATCCAATTTGAACTGCTGTTTTTTGAACCTAGAGTCATGTGGAATAATTGAAATGATTAAGGAACTAAATATTTCAGAGGTGTATTTTTAAGTGTGTCATAATTATTTTTTGAATGTGTCATAATTAGTGTATTAATTGATTTCCATGTGTGGTAGCTTTGCTTATCTTGGAATCTAATTTTAAAAGACATCACTTTTGGTATTCATTAGAATGTATAGATCATCCTGAGGTTTACTATCTTTAAATTGCAGTTTTTCAAAGGTAATGGAACCTCAACAATTTATTATTACCATTAGAAAATAGGAACCAGTTTCTTAACTTGAAAATTTTGGTTCAAGGGGAAAACGCCTTGGCAGCTTGTCTTCAGAACAGTCTGGGCTGCTTGATTCATAATTGAAATTTAGGTATTGTTTATATCAGATTCAGAGCAGAAAGTCTTCAAGTTGCTTCCACTTTATTAATTAAGCAAAATAAGCACTAGTTGGACCTGAGAAAGTGGTTGCCAAACTTTATGAATGGCCAGCTGGACTACAATTTCCTCGTTTGTACAATCGGCCTAAGGTGATTTCCAAAACCCCTCCTCCTCTTCCTCAGTCACGTTGTTGACACACGTCATGCAGATAAAGACTTCTGTACCTGTACTAACTCGTGCAGACAAGCCAATTTGTATACATGGAAAAGCTATCACTCCTCTCTGCAAAGAGTACATCTTAGTGTTCTTTCAATCCCAGGCCCTTTAGCTTGGCATATCTTGGATTTACAGTAAATATTTCTTGAATAAATTTGAAAATCTCTTTATTTATACAGAAAACATGGTCTTCTAAGCTGAGTGTATAAATTTTCTATTGCTGCGAGAAAAATTTTCACTAATATGACATGAACACACTTATTATTTTACAGTTCCTATATAGGTCAGAAACCTGGAGTAGATCACACTGGGATAAAATCAATGTGTGTCGGGGCTGCGTTCTTTTTCTCTAGGTTCCAGGTAGGGATCCATTTCCTTTTTCCAGCTTCCAGAAGCTTCCTAGTTCCCTTGGCTTGTGGCCCTCTTCCTCTACTTTCTAGCAAAGATAAAGTGGAGCCTTTCTTAGATCACATGGCTCTAAACTCTTCTGTCTTCACACCTACTACTAACTCTGATTTTCCCCTGCCTCCCTCTTGTAAGACCCTTGCGATTGCATTGGGTCTGCCTGATAACCCAGAATCATCTCCCTACGCCACAGTCCTTCACCACATCTGCAAAGTTGCTTTTGCCATGTAAAAGGCATCTTCACAGCTTCTGGACATTTGGGTGTAAACACATTTGAGGGCCATTATTCTGCCTGCTACACTGAGCATATGCCAGAGGTTGAAGCACTAGGCATCTTTTCCTTATAACTACACAGGGAAGTTGTGTCTTGGTTAAGAAACACAAGTGTTTTGTCCAATTTTGTCTGAGGTTTTAGATCAAAAGAAAAGCTCTATTCTTTAGATTTAGATTTCATTTCAAATGTATAATCAGTTATTTTCTGTAGCCTCCTATTTATGGACTATCACTTGAGTTCCAAATGCAATACATTCGTAACACACTAGTTCATCACACAGTGGCAGGGTTGTGTGTGTTACATGGCCAACTTCATGGACCCAGACCTCAGAGACCCCCTCTTCCCTACCGCTAACTTTGCAACCCTGTGTGAATCACTTTTTGTCACTGTACTTCACTTGCTCATATATAAATTGCATATGATAATCAAATCTCTCTTACTCAACTTCCAGGACCAATAAGATTTCAAAGAAAAGTGTCCTATAAAGGACAGCATTCTCTTTCTATATGTAGTATTTCTCCAAGCCTTATTAAAGGGCCCTTTTGGATTGTGGTGTTTTATTTACTTTGATGTAAACATCTCAGCACATTACTGAAAATAACAGCATTTTGTAAAACCAATACTTAGTACTGCCTCAAATGTTAAACTTCCTGGTGTATTATACAAAGGAGATTGATTTTGCCTTGGTTCTTTTGGAAAAGTAATGTTAACCTATGTTCCACTTTTCATTCTGCACTTCTGTCACACAAATGTGAAACAGCGATGCCTCAGTAATTCTAAATCTATTTTTAATTATGAAATCTCTAGGACAGTGTGTTTTCAAGTAATTTTATAAGCAACGGAAGTCTTTCTCTTTGCAAGAAAATATTCCATGGAGCAGCCAGACACAAAACAAATATACGTAGAGCTGCCTGGTTGAACAGGAGGATGAGAAGCATTGGTTGCCAGTGGTTGGCACCCCCACATACACATGCCAGTGTCCGCTAAGGCACCACTAGCGGGTTTCAGCGGACAGCGGTTATCTATTTGTGAGGAATTTAGTAAGTTCTAAAGTATACATGCTAGTATATAGTAGGTACAGGTCAAGAAGCTATGGGGACTGTGAATGTGTATGTATATATGCGTATGTGTGTATGTGTGTCTGTAAATGTGTATGTGTGTATATGTGTAGCACAGGTTAAATAAATATGAGTTCTCCAAAATTTATTTGGTAAATGCTAATGCTAAGTCAATGTTTGTTCTCTGAGTTAGCTTCTCCTGTAAGACCATCACCCATGTGAATATTTACAGTTATTTTTTGAAAGTTATATTGTAAATTCATAAACTGCATATTTATGTATCATTTATATCATATGCACACTATATATATACACATATACACAATTTTTTAAAACTCTGTATAATTTTGAAAATTCTATTTCTGCATCTATTTACCATGAACCGAGAGAATAGACGTTATGATGTTACAGCTCTAGGTCTTGTATATTTAATGTACACAAGAGCATATGAAATATTTTTATTAGATATCTTAGAAGGAAATTTTGAAACAGTTTTTGTCAGAGAGTAATGTAGTTTGTAATAAGCAACTTTATAGTTCAGTTTTTTCTCAGACTTTGTGTTTTCTAATAGTATATTCATAATTTTATAATTAGAATTTCTAATTTGGCTCCTAAACATCTTCAGAAATGGTATTTGATACTCTTGTCTAGTTAACTGTCTGAGAAGATCTATATCTTAGATAACTGAATAAACTTAAAAAGTACAAGAGAGATGACATATGCAAAATTTTTAAAGCTAAATGATTGGCAAGAGAGAGAATTCTACTATTTTTCCATTTAAAATATGGCATGAAATGAATAAGCCATTACTTTTATGTTTTGTTTTGTTTTGAAGAAATAGGTTTTTTGATGTTCAACATACGTGCACATAATTTGGCTTATGTTGGCACATTAAAATAAAAAAAATAATAAAATTAAAATTAAAATGAGGAACAGGTGATTTTTTTTAAGAATGTAATTTACTCATTTAAGAAATAAACTAAAATGTTTTAAAATTTTTTATTGAAATCCTAAAAGACTTTATACAGTTTCATTCTTTCTTTATAAAGGATTGTTAAATTTAATTTTGAACTTAATTCACATCATTTAGGGTATTTATTATGATATTAAGGGGATTTTTGTACTGTTTCATCCACTTTTTGGATTCCTTTTTTTCCTTGATCATAGCCAGAATGTAAGCTACATTTCTATTTGTATTGGGCCTTTGAGAGGCTCTATAGCTAATGGAAAAGACTACATATGATTCCAAGTTCTGCCTCTTCCAAAATTCATTGCCATAAGGAAAGTTGGTTAGTCTCAAGTAGTGGGTTAGACTTTCACAATTTAATTTACTAGCCTATAAAAGGGTCTAGTCTGAAAAGTAGGGAAGTTACAAGAATATAAGGACGTAAGGAATGTGAAAACTTATGGTACAGTGCATGGCACATATGAAGTGATCAATGAGTGCTGTGCCCCTCTTCTTCTGTTAACTAGAGAGTAAATCTCAGGCTGAGAGCTCCTAAATTTATATCTCTGGCTTGGACCCTTCTCCTGAATTCTACACTCATATATCCAGCTGCAATAAATGACCTCTTGACACATCTCAAACTCAATGTGTCTGTACCAATAGAGCTCCCAGTCATTGCCTCCAACCTGCTCTATCTGTAAACTTCCTAATCCAAACTGAGTGCAAATGCAGCCTTCTAGGTGCTCTGTCAAAGGTCCTGGGGCATCCTTGACTTCTCTTATTCTCTCTACATGGCACCCAATCGACCTGCAAGTTTGGTTCATTCTGCTTGCTGAATAATCCAGAATCTGAATCCTTCTCACCACCTCTACTGTTACAATTATAGTCAAGCTAACATCATGCCTAGCACTAATTA
This sequence comes from Desmodus rotundus, assembly GCF_022682495.2. Classification (NCBI taxonomy): domain Eukaryota; kingdom Metazoa; phylum Chordata; class Mammalia; order Chiroptera; family Phyllostomidae; genus Desmodus; species Desmodus rotundus. The sequence goes on along the minus strand of NC_071389.1, from coordinate 171,418,169 downwards.
CTACAGAAACCTCTCAGCAGACCTGCTTTCTTGTCTTTTCACAGCAGCATGGCCTGAGTGATTTCAGATTATGTTAGTTAATGTTACTCTTCTGTTCATTTTCCTCCAGTGACAGAGGAAAAGTTAAAGACCTCACAAGAGCCCTGCCTGGTGTGGCTCAGCAGATTGAGCACTGGCCTGCGAACCAAAGGGTGACTGATTCTATTCCCAGTCAAGGCACATGCCTCCCATGCCCCAGTCTGACTGCCTCCCATGCCCCATTTCAAATTGAAGCCCTACCCCCTCTACTACCTATCCACTTTATCGTACTCTCTCTTCCTAAAAGAGCACTTATTACTTATTTTGTGTACATTTACTATTACTACATACATTTATTATTTATTATGTGTCTCTTCCACTAAAACTTAAACTCCACAGTGGTAGAGCTACTTTTATTGGTTCTGTTCACTGATATCTCCCCAAGCATCTAGGACAGTGTCTGGCACATAATAGATGCTCAAAAGATACTGACAGAATGAATTAGATACGCAACAATTAAATCAGAAAAATGCATTTAGAGTTCTTTGCAACTCTAACAGTACAGGAGAGTTCTCCTGTACTGTTACTTTAAAAGGAACCTGTCAGATAGAATAGCAATTAAGGTAGCCAGTTTGCCATTTGGAAAACAACTGGGAAGCAACATAGATTAGGCATTTAAGAAATGCTGGTGAATTTGGAATTGGACTACCTGAGATTTATTCTTCTTTATGCCACATAAAAATCTCATTGGGATTATCAACTTTCTGATTGTTTTATCGAGCTGAATACTTTAAAACAATTAATCATGTAGTCAATATCTATAAAAATAATCTTGATTTTTTCCATTTGTTTTTCTTAATCATCGAAAATCCATAAATGCGGACATTCGTTTTATCCTTTGAAGAGGCCATCCTTTCGAGATTAGGAATTACATCTCCAAATCAAAATATAAAATTCCACCCTAATTTATCTGCATATGTCTTTCTCGTGTATACCCAGCATTTTCCATTCATTTATGTTAGTGCACTCGCATCCTGTCACCAGACCTTGCACTGCCCTTCTTCTGCTGGATTTGTGGCAGTGTGCGTCATCAAGAGCTATTCTCAAAAACGCAGATTCAATTACGTCTAACAAATAGGCCAAATATCTAATCTGCCGCCATTAAAGCTCTCTTAACCTGCTTCTATTCAGAGGGGGGTTGAATAATAGAGCTAGACCACATCTGTGTCCACAGCTGCTTCCTTTTAGGCCAGAACCGTAGCATAATATTCTGGACAAGTGCCTTTTAAGGAGTCTGTACATAAAACATACCTTTAGGATCAAGCAAAGCCTGTCTTTAGTGTTCTGGGCATGCAGTTTACCATCTGTTTTCCACCCTACAGAGTGTCCACTTGGTCTTTTACAAATACTTACTGCGTTATCTTCCGTTTCTCTCATTAAAACCTTTTTTTCCAAAAACAATCCATCATTTATGTCTTAGTGTGAACTATTTATCCTGGAAATATTTGCTTTTATAGCTTAATTTTCAACTAAGTAAATAGTCTTTTTTTTTCCATTAAAATATGGGATATGGGTAAGCTGTAGGAAAACTCTTTAGAGAGGGCTTTTTGGCACGGCGGCAGTCCCAGCGGGTATTTCAGCCCACTGCACTGTCTGATCCTGAACTGATGACTTTCTGCCTTCTGATTATTTTGTTTCTAGGTGGCACTTAATGTTTTTCTTCTGATAGTTAAATTCCCTGTTCTTCCTTTTAGTGTGGCTTCAGAAATCCAGAAGTGAATAAAATAGAAAATAAATTCACATATATTTCTGCCTCTTTTGAGAAACCATGACTATAATGCTGATATTAAATCACAGTTATTAGAATTGGGAAGTATATTTGAAGTACATATACATTTTATAGTGGAAAAGAATAGTTATTTATTTAATTCACATTTATTTTATTTTGAAACTGAACCTACTATGTTTATTAGCTGTTTGTACTTTCTCTCTTGTGAATTACCTTCTCATGAACATTTTAAATAATGATACTTATTTTATGTGATGATAAAGCATTTCACATGTATTGCTTATTTTACACATTGATTTAATATATTTTTGAAATGCAAATTAGCAGTAAACTCTTACCATAGTATATTAGAAATACTTGAGAGGTAAAACTAGAGGAAATAGGGGATTTGGTGAAATGTTTAATGTCTACCAACCAACATGAATAAATATCATAGTTTAATATATGATGAAAAGGATTGGCAAAAGAAAATATAAAACACATAAGGATTGAGAGAAAAATTTCTGAAAAAACCTTTGAATCTCACTTACACTACCTGTGTGCCCTCCCATGGTGTGAATGTTGCTGGGAAAGATCCTAGGACACCATTTTTTATTTCATATATCAGTTTACTACTTGTTTTGGGAGCTAGTAGATTATGATAACAGAAGAGCCTTTACACTAAGAACATTTGGCATGTCAAGTGATAAATACTCATATAATTTTTCTTTCTGATTTTTGTTGCAAAATTTCTAGGCAGGAATCTCAGAGAGATGTAACCTTATAGTCTTTGCATTGTTTAAATGTATTACCTGCGCTTATTTAGCTGACCTGAACTTGAACATATGTAAAAGACTTTGAAAATTTGTAATAGTTTCTTTTCTTTTTTTTTTAATAATAAGGTTTATGTCTCACCTTCTGGAACCCCTGTATCTAAACAAGGCCTCTGACATGCTGGCCACTTCTTGCACGTTGGGCTTGATTAGCATGCTACAGTGGACCGATGTGATACTCTGCAGGACGTCCGGACAGTTCCGACACTGTCAACTATCTTATGACAGAGGGAGAGAGAGTTAACACGGTCCCAGAGTGAAACTGTAAATGTACCCTTTGTATGTTACAGGTGAATGCAGGTTGTTTCTGTTTCTCTTTTATGATCTGGGTAGGAAAGAACTCATTCCCCTAACCAAATGCCTTGTGCCGTATACCACAGGTCATATTAATCAAAGATATGAGGTCTGGCGTGGACACCACAGTTGGGGCTGCTATTTGTAGTCTGCTGTCATCCTTGGATCCTTCTGGTTTCTGAAGGAGCCAGATCATTGAATTAAATGGGGACATGATGAGAACCATGGTTTTGATATGAAAGGAGGCACTGATTTTTGCCCTGTAATACATTTTGAATTATGACTTCAAGTAACTCACAACTCCATAAGAGGCCAGATGTCTAAGCAAGTAATTATAGATTTTTTTTAGTGCAATAAAGAAAAGTAAGTTCGTGGTGTTTGAATAGTTGCCGTCTTGAAATAGTGGAAGGCCTAGAAAACTGCTTAGGGAAGTGAAGGCGGTAAGGCTTTGAATTGTGTTGTCAAAAAGGTAGCCAGAAAAGTGCGGGTAGGGGTGGAGGGGGAGAGCGAGAAAATATTCAAGGCAGAAATAGCAAGAAGCAAGAAATAATAAAATAATAGGGAAACTGCTCCCTGGTATTGCTGAAGCATCAATTGTTGGGGCTCATGTGATGGGAATTGAGGCTACGGAAGGAAACAAGAGCAAATCCTGGAGAGTTTTCCTGTCGTGGTTAGGAAACCTTATCCTGTCATGGGGAATCAGGCTGTGCCAAAGTCAAAGCTGTGTATCTAATCTAATAGATCATTCTGGCTCAGGGATCAAGGAGGGCACAAGTTTGAGTTGGCAAGACTGGAGGTAGGAAAATCTGTTGGAATATAATTGACAAAACCATGGGCCTGACGATGGCTCCTCAACTAGTGGATGGGAATGGGAATGGGAATGGGGGTAGAGCCATTGTTGACCTTAGATGAGATGACTGGCAGTGGTGCTGCAGAAAGGACCCAACGTGCTGTGCGCTTGGGGATTGGACTGCTAGGAGGGAGGCACAGACAGTACAGAGGAAGGGGCGTGGTTGCCAGGAAGGATTGGGGGTTTGAGGGGAAGATGAATTCATTTTGAACTTTAGCTTAAGTTTAGGAAGGACTTTTGGATACAGACATCCAACAAAAAATCTGAAGCTTTTGACTTCATGAAATAATTACAAATGTTAAAGAAAACAAACCTTCTTGAAAGAGTTTTGGATATTTTCTTTAGCCCACCCATGTATGAGGTCTCTAGCCTTGGTCCACTGACCGAATTACTAAGAACATGTGAGGAGTTGGTGTTTGTAATTTAATTTCTATCAACTTGAAACCTAGAGAGAAAATCTGAAATAATACTTGAATTTTCTTGCTAGGAATCTTATAGCTAAAATAAAATGCCAAATATTCATAATGTAATATATTTTGTTATTTATTTCTACTAAAATATAATTATGTATTCAAGAGACCATTTTTCCTATGTTAAAGTATAATTTTTACAAAGGTAAAATTATGGTTCCAAGAAACAAAATGAATATATGTCAAATATTTTATCCAACTCATTAATTACTAAGGTAACCAGTAAAATGTTAAACCCAGTTTCAGTGAATATTGGACCTTTAGAAATTTATATTCTCAACCAGATAAAATTAATTTGCATTGTCATAAACAGGAATCACTTGCATTACTCTAAACAGAAAATCTTTGCATTGCTATCAGTTTTCTCTCACTTATGGTCTATCCCTCTGGTTATAAAAAAGTCTAGTCAAAAGCAATCAGAGATGCATATACACATTCTTATTTTTAATCCCCAGAGAAAACTTTAGGAATCCCCAGCATTCTATTGAAAAGATATTTATTAATCTATTAGTAGTAGTAATCGTGGTAGTAATAATAGTAATGACTTAGTATACCAGCACATAGTAGATGATCAGGAAATAATTGTTCATAATGATTGTAATATACCTGCACCACTAACATGTTAAATATGCTTTTGATGCATGGCCTCAGAATATGTGTCAAATGTATAATACTTTGATTCTATTTAAGATTTTATTTACTTATTTTTAGAGAGGAGAAGGGAGGGAGAAAGAGAGGGAAACATCAGTGTGTGGTTGCCTCTCACATGCCCCCTACTGGAGACCTGGCCTGCAACCCAGGCACGTGTCCTAGACAGGGAATCGAACTGGTGACCCTTTGATTCACAGGCCAGTGCTCAATCACTGAGCCACATGAGCCAGGGCTGATTCTATTTTTATGAAGCCAGTGTTGATGGGTGTATGTCTCTCCCAATTACACCTGTATAGGTGGTGATTTGAGAAGTTCCCAATGGACAACTGGTATGTTGTGTTAGATAACCACAGATTGGAAGTGCTCACCCTCTGTGTACACTAATTATAACCCTGAGAACTAACTATTGGGCTGCAGTGAAGAGTCTAAAATAAACTGACGTTCCGTTGGACACTTGGAGCATTCTAACCAACCCAGGACTGCAAAACACACTGGAGTATCTCAGGATTCCTTGATGAGGTGGAATCGCACCATTGGTTGGAGTATACAGCTTTCTTCGTGCTTTCTGGGCATGTCATGAGGAAAGTTTTTGACCTGTGCTCAGCTAATGTAGTGGTAGAAGAAGTGACAAAAATAATCAAGAAAATGTGAGGAAAAAACATGTTATCTTTTTATGAACTTTTATTGAAACCCTGGAAAAGGATGAATATTGAGTATTTTGTTATCAATATTCATTTTAGTACAGTATCTACCTTTACTAGTTAATGCTATCCCCAGGTCTTGCTTGATGTGAAGTCAATTAGTGAGCTATTGCTGAAATTTATGTATTTACTGTTTAATAGAGTAGCACTTAAAATAAGTGGAAGTGCAAAAGTAAACTATGATTCACCTGATTTGTGTCTTTCAAAGTGCTAGTGATATACAGAACAATGTGGGGGTTGGGGCCCCAACTTCTGTGCAGTCGAAAGTCCATGTATAAATGTTTGACTCCCTAAAACTTAACTACTAATAGCGTACTATTGACAAGAAGCCTTACTGAAAATGTTAACAGTTGACTGACAGACATTTTGTATTTTTTATATATAATATATATATATATCATATATTGTATTCTTATAATAAAGTAAGATAAAGAGTGGACCCATGCAGTTCAAACCATGTTTTTCAAGGTCAACTTTTATCATGTAGTTTATGTGGCTGGTTTTCCTTCCAATATATTTTAAGTGTACTATAATCAACATAGTTATTACCAGTACATAGAATACTTATATATTTACATATGTGAAATATGAAGCCTCAAATGTCTTTGGCATATACACGCCTTTATGAATCGACTGGTTAATGAAAGTTGGAATGAAATAAATACGCTGCATCATAAAAGAACTGAAATGATAGATGTATAGACACAGCATAGTTTTGAATAGCAGAGGAAGAAGATGTGGTTTTTGTCTGGCTGAGGGCAAAATGGAGTGGACATAGGTAAAGAAGTCTGCACCTAGGAGCAAAGGGGTGAGGCTTGCTGTGATCCAGGGGCTTCATTAGGAACTTTAGAGATGTTATCTCTCTTCACTTCTCTCAGTGCTCCTCAAACATAGGTGCCCGTATCCTCGTTTTAGTGACAGGACAGCTAAGGTTCAGTGTTTAAGACACGTGCCCAAGGTAACTTTGTTATTCAGTGGGGGCACCAGGCTTTGAACCTGTTCAACCCCGAAGCCCATGCATTGCACCAGTAGTCACTGGCATCAGTAATGAACAGTGCAATGTTTGGAGAAGTCAGGTAGCACAATACCACTGAAGTGCAGGATACAGAGAGAAGTAAGTGACTGAAGAGGTAGAGTAGAAGCATTTGATCGTGAGAATTCACCAGTGCCATGGTAACTACATTGGATTTTTTTCTGTGAGTCATGTGGAACCTTGGATAGGTTAGTTTTAGACAAGGCAATGACATATGGTTCCTAAAGAAATTTAGGAGCTAAAATCAACAGCAGATTTGGCTAATTGTTTGACATGAACTTGTATTCAAATTGGCTTTATTACTTCCTGAATGCATGGTTGCTTGAAAGTGGCAGAGTTCTACTCTGGTGTGATCTGGCTGTCAGCTGACATAGGACTAAAAATTCACCATGAGTAGTCAGAAAGAGACACATGTGGGGTTTTAAGAAATATTTCTAATTGTTTTTTGTATCTGCCGATGCAATCAAAACCTTTTGCTACATTGTTCATGAAACATGAAGTAATAGCCCAACACATATCTCATCAAGTTGCCAAGTCGTTTCTAGGAACTGCCCAAGGTTTGATGACTCTTCTGCTGCTTCCTGGCTTCATGTGCTCCAAATCATCCACATCACCTCTCAGCCCTGTGGCAAAATGAAGAATGGGGGCAGAGTTAGGCAAGAAGAAACCAGAGCCAAGTGTTGTTCTAAGAAGTTTTAGCATGTGTTTTATGCTGTGAGGGCTTTTCTGCTTTGTACTTGGTAACCCACATGGGACTCATGCTACAAAGTGGGTTGATGATCCAAGATTGAGAGACCTTGACTCATGGTACATCCTCATCCCCACCTCCCTGATGGAGCATTTTTCATGTCCACCCACAGCTTGGACTAGAACATGGCTCCTACTCCTCACACAGATGAAAACATACTTTGTTCCAAGTGTAGAGGCATGTTTTTCCTTTCCTTTTTGTTTGGTGCATTTCTTCTTCAGCTTCAGATACATTTCTTGCCCAACTCCTGGCTGTCTCTCTAGGACCTTTCTCCTTTCCTTGGGCTCATAAGCATCAGATTAACTTGCAGCTGTCTAGAAACAGGCTGGCTGGACAGAGAGGAAGCAGGCAGGCACAGTTTTGAAATTTGTGCACATCATTGGGAGCCAAGAACTTCTGCACAATCTAGCTGCTATGGGATAAGAACTTATGTTAGAAAAGAGGAGTAATGACGTGAGTAATGGGGAATTTTTTTAAAATTTCTAGAAAACCATAGATGTTAGGAATGCAATCAGGCATTTCAGCTAATCATTTAGAGAAGTGAGTACCCAATTGTGAATTAGTGATTATTGAACATGTATCCCTATCTTGTTTACTAATACATGTAATAATGATTGGTAATATCCAGATTTCCAATTTGATGAATAGCCTATTTAAAAAAGATATACATTTATACTACACTTTGTTTTAGGCATGTTTTGGTGTAAATTTTTCAGAATCTAATGCCTATGGAAATTTTACTGCATTAAATGAGGCTTATTCTCTTCATTCATTTGTTCGACCAGTGTTATTGAGCGTCATCCATGTGCACTAGGCCAGGTGCCCTCCCCCATGCCGGGAGTACAGTGGTGATTGCTTCTAAGAAATATAATGGCTCCATTCCTAATTGTGTCTTCTTCTTCCAATCAATTGGTGTGTACTGTTTTCAGAGCTCTTGTGTTTGGAAAGCTGGAAAGGCCAAGACTTTGAAAGTGTCTTGTTTTCACTGTTTTCATTTTGTTTTGTTTTAATAAGCTATATAAAGCTTGTGGGTTAAACAGAATATAATTCTTTTCTGTAATTCTGATCAAAAAAAAGAAAAAATAGCCCTGCTCTCCAGAAGCTTACCCTTTGTAAGGCAGTGTTTTTCCAAGTGTGATTCCTGGAGCAGTAATATCAGCATTGTGTGGGAACTCTTATAAATGCAGATTTTCAGGCCTACTCAGACCTAATGAGTCTGAAACTCTGAAGGTAAAGTTCAGTCATCTGGTGATGGGGGGAGTTTGAGGACAACTGCAAAAAAACGGATAATGCACAAATGATTCAGAACACCAGGGAACACCGGGTGGGGAGGCCCCTTTGCGGTGCTGTTTGAGCACTTACTTGGATGATGGGGGGAAGCCTGGGGGTAGACTCCGCAGCAATCCGGGTAAGCGATCTCAGTGAGTGGAGGTGTGGCTGGGATTGTGATGTTATTCTGAAGGCAGAGACGTTAGAGTTTGCTGTGCACTCATTGGAAATGTGGCACACACATGCAGGTGACTCTAAAGTTGTTGGCCTAAGAGCAGTTGATGACTGGCTGGCAGTGCCTCATCATAAGGTGGGAAACGACAAAATGGGGAGGGGCAGGAAAAGCAGGTTTAGGGGGACGAATAGCATGTTTGGTTTGGGAAATGTTCAGCTTCAAAAGTCCACTGGCCCTTTGTGAAGCTGTATGGGAGCCTGCTATTCACAGCATCCTCTGGCCTTTCACAGGCCTGGGCTTCTGCCTCCACAGCTCACAGCGCCAGACTGCTGGCTCCTCAGCTGTCTGCCGCAGGCTCTCTGTGCAACTTGGGGACCATGCACACAACATGCGACACTTTCGCAGCAGAAGAGGGAGCTCCTTTCTTCATGTCTCAGTTGCCATCTTCAATCTAGGGAAACTCTTCGGTCCACAGAAAAAATAGGTTTAACTTTGCTTTGTTTATTGTTCTGTTACTGGATGTTCTGTTACTAGATCATTTTAACAATTGACTTACTTAGTACCGCCTTGACAGAAGTCTTTCCTAATATTGAATTAAAATGTTAATTTTTGGTGTCCTAGAACTTGATGTTTTCTAATGTGATGACTTGAAGGCCCTAGCTATTGATCAAAGCAACAATAAAATTTATAATTCCCAACTGGGCATGTGATTTTTGGGATTTCCTTCAGAACTCAATACCTCTACAATGTAGGGATATATATAACTTTTAAAGTGAAAAATCTCTTTAAAATTTGAATTATGAAAGAAAATAACAGTAGATGATAATAACAGTAGAAAATAACAGTTCTTTGGTAAAATGATTGACAGATTCTACTGGGCACATTTAAAATGTTACTTGAACTGCATGTACTTCTTTAGGAAGACACATGGTGTATATAATAAGGTTATGATTTGTATAAGTCATTGGTGCAAGGTGCTCTCATATGTGCACCTATAACAAATCAGTACAGGAGAGGGATTAGATAACTTAAGGTCTGTCTAGTGGGGAACCAAGTTTTGAACCCAGATCTCCTTGTGGCACGTTCACCTGTGGAATACCCATCACAGCCCCAGGGGGAGTATCTTAGATCAAGTGGCGAGGGACCCATAAAAAGCATTCTCAGTACAGTAAGCTTTCCCTCACCAGTACTCCCCATTTAACAAATTCTGGCACTACTCACAGTGTTTAGATTTGAATGACAGCATTTTTTTTTTCCAGTTTTGTCTTTATTTAGATTGCCACAGCCCTAGAATCCCGAAGCTATAAGGTATTACAGTGATCATCTGCCCAATGCCTTCTTTTTGGATGAGGGGACCACAGCCCAGAGTAGTCCTGACTTGCCCAAGTTTATGTCTTAGGCCAGCAGGAGATCTTCAGGTATCTTTTTGAATGTGACAAAGATTGCCGCAATCATAGTGTGTGTTCACTAAAAGATGATAAAATTCATTATCAAAACCTCATATTTATTCAGGATGCTACAAATGATGACTTTTAAAATATCTGTGATGGCTATTTTCTTACTTTAAATTATGAGATATCAAACATTAAAAAGAATGTATGTTTCATTTATAGTATAATATATTCATATTTTGTTTATATGTTATTTAACTAAATACAGGTATATAAATGAAATATGTAGTTAAAATAATAAGAACATTAATAAAATATAAACCAAATGCACATATACCAACCACTGAGCATAAGAAATAAATGTTCCATATATTCTTTTAAAAAGCAGTGTTATTTACAATAACCAAGATCTGGAAACAGCCCAAGGGCCCATCAGTAGATGAGTGGATAAAAAAGCTGTGGCTCGAGGACTAAGTGAGTTCCCCTATCTAACATATTTAGAAAGTATGCTATATAGCAACCATTATTTAAATGTTCATTGTTTTTATTGTCATCATTTATGTTGAACTTTATACTTGAAAGACTTTCATGTTGCCAACCAGATGGAATTCGAAAGTCTAAAAGCTGGTTTTAAGAAAAATAATTGTATTGTTCCTTTTTCAAGTCTTTCTGAATGGAAACTCCTGATTTCTCTTGAGCCTTTTGCTGTCATCTGTTTCACTTTATCACTGTGTACTTTCGGAATACCTAAGATGCTTCCATCTAAACAACATGGAAATTTTTTTTAAGCAAAGACTCTTTAATGTCAGAGTTAATATTTCAAAATGTAACACTCGTCACTGACCATATAAAATTTAGTCATAACAGAATCTTGCTATTATGTTTTGTAACATTAGTGCTGAGTGATTGCATTTGAATACAGTGGGGGGTGATCTTAAAATTTGACAGGCCGTAAAATATGACTTTGTGTTTTGGGGGCATTGGGCCCTCTGCTGAGTTCACTAAAGAGTACTTCTAAGAGTGTGAGAGAACCAATGATCAAAAGACAGACAAGGGGCAAGTTGGCAAAGTAGGAAGATTGCAAAACAAGAAAATGAGTTACTAAAAATTGCTATCTTATCAGGATTGAGAGCCAAAGAAACAGTTCCCACTTGGAGATTTTTGCTTTTTCTCTGAGTATATATAAATGAACATTAAATAATAATAAGTTTTCCAAGTAAAAGAAGATACCTTCCTCCACTAGGACTTTATTTTGAACTTGGTGGGGTTTTGAATGTTAATACAAAGTTTACCTACAAGGTATTTGGAAACTCTTGATGCCACCTTTATCTTCCTCTCAATTCATGCAAAGATTATTGTCGGAGGTCCCTGTTGTGACGTGAACATCACACTTGATGAATGACACGTACCTTCACTGCCTTTACACATTGGATCAGGCACCTAAATAAAAATGTCTTGTCTTCTGTGTGGTTGGTGCTATTTTTCTATAACAAAGTTATTTTTCTCCCTAATAATATTATTCTCAATTTGATTTCCACTCAACCACTCTTTAGTGGTTATTAGTTTTTAGATTCTGTGTTTTAATGAGCCAACAATACTTCCTTTTTTTGAGATTACATTGTATCTTTTTAAAAATAACTCATTTACATATGACTGTTTCTAAACTGTATCCAGGATCTAAAAATTCACCTCAAAAGTACTTTCCTATCAAATTTGCTAGAGAAAAAAAGTGCTGCAATTAAAGCAAGTCAACATAGGAAAAAACAGTATTACAAACCTGTATAATGTGTCTTGAACACTTCTAAGCATCTAGTAGCAGAGATCTGTGTTTCAAGACTAATCTACAAATCTACCTAATGAGTTCCTGACAAGGCAGGTGGTACGTGGCGTAGTGAAGAATCAGGCCAAGCCATCGTCCATTTACTTTTTGAAAACATTTAGTTCCAGTCTTACCTGATTTTCTTTTTTCTTTTACTGGCTGCATCTCATTTTATATCAATATGAGTTTATATTGATAATATAGTGTTTGTAATTGATGATCTATCCTCAGTGAAATAAAATGTGGACCTAATAAGATCTTATATTTTAGAACCATTACACATTTTTTCCTTTGTATTTTTTAACACTTTGAAAACAACAGCAGAAGCCCAATTAAATAGCTACCAAGCATCAGAAAAGATTAATTCATCTCCCCTTTCTAAATGAGTCAAGAGGGAGTTAGTTAAACATTTCTAGTCTTGTATTTGATGATAGTGTTTGTGCAACCTAATAGTTGCCCTCTTTCCTCTCTTTTTCTTCCCTGATAACAAAAATATCGCTTCTGGCATTAAGTGAGTGCAAGATAAATAGAAAGGCCACGAGTTTGATGCGCTGTTTCCTTTCTTTTTCCTCTGTCCTCCCCGCTCCCAACCTCCATTTCTTGGCAGCATTTTGCTCTCTGTTTGTTAGAGCTCTGACTCTGACGTAAAGAACTCACAGCAAGTGACCCCCGTGGCAAACCTGTAAAACATTATACAACATGAATAAGAACTTTCTTATTAGATCTGCAGCTGGCTGAGCGCAGACATATGGCAGCAAGGATGTTTTGGAAGAGAGGCATGGCTTGACAAAGAACCCAGTCTCTTGAACAAAGGTTTACACTGGCACTCCTCGATGTTTATAATACCTGATGCCAGGGGCAAGACCCCCCCCCCCCCCGCGCGCCCCATTATATTGTGATTTTACTGTTTAAACCCCATCGTTTCATGTGTTGGGGTGGCTAAAATGTAGAAGCAGACATTTTATGTGTGTCTGTATAACTTAAAAAAAAAAAAGGCGAAACCCGCAAAACTTTCTCAGGCTCTGCCTGCCCAGCTGGAAGTGCTGGATTCTCTGAGGCCCAGGCTCTGATGGAAAGTGAGGGAATTTGTGAGATGGACCAGCTCTTTCAGAGCAGGGTTAAAAATGACCATCAAAGGGTACATAGGCATTGGATTGCCTGGACAGCTTTAATAGGGTTGTTTGGTTTTGGGGGGTTTTTTGGTCCTCGTTGTTATTCTTTGTAATTGTGAGTAGTAACTCTCAATTGCTAAAAATGTAGGCTGGGGATAATGTGCAACTGAGGAAGCTGTCCCATGGATTTACATCTGATTTGCTATTTCTCAGTCTTTTCATCGCAGCCCTGCTTTCATTTCGTGCACTCTCTCAACCCCCAGCTATGAGCATTATGAAGAACTTGGCCACGTTTTGGAATCTGCACTAGCACTGGTGCTGAGTAATATACAGTGAAATTGTCCGATGGCGGCACTTGGGCAGTTGGCTGGGGAGGGATGGTGATACTTTTGAATTACAGGCACAGGAACAGACACGCTACACCTGGCGGCTAGCTAAGGTAAATGAATGAAAGCTGCTACTCCTACTGGGATTATCTAGCTCCCTCTATTATTGATTCTTTGTGCCCTTGAGGATATTTATAATGTTCAAAACCTTTGATGTGGCCATTACCTTCCTAGTTCCTACTGCACCTGTAATAACTTATTGCTAAGTAAGATATGCTCACTGCATGTACCTGATAATATTTTTATTAATATATAAAATTGGCCCCATTCTGCAGCCAAGAAAACTGAGGCAGGGAGACATCCATGACCCTCCCAGAGCACACAACACAGCAAAGGCAGGCTGAGTGGGGATTGTCACACTTAGCAAATAGGTGCTTCCTGACACTTCTGATGTAAAAAGTGAGTATACCCTGAGAAGTGTCTATTTATAGAAGAAACATAGTATATGCTGAGAATAGACTCGTTTTGAAAAATTGAGGAGCATTAGAAAAGATGTTAATAAGAATTATGTTGGGGGTGCTCTGAGTTATATTTTCCTGATTATTAGGTTTTCCTATGAAAAATTCTTGGACAGGACAGACCTGTTAGTCTTTTTTGTTTGTTTTTATTGTTGACACTATTACAGATGTCCCCCACGGACATGCTTGTCTTATTTTGTTGATTTCATCTGTATAAGAATGCAGGTCTGAAAACTGTTCTAGAATGGTGGTCCAGGAATGGCTAGAAAGGCCTTGAAGATCATCGAATCCAGGAACCCAAAGTCTCTGAATCAAACCTGTTAGTGGCTCATGTGGTCAATCACTATAACAACTGATGCTACTGGGGTGTTCCCAGAATGTGTGGGGGCAGCACAGCTCTGACCAGGGTCTTCCCTTCTGCGGGTGCTGTCACTAACACTAAGTATGAGGTATACTTATACAGTATATGCAATATTTTTTCTTTTGAAAAAATGAAAATTGCTTCATTCATAAATCATTGAGAGACCCATTAGGTAGTCTGTATTTTCAGTTTTATGTTTCAAAAAACTAGGACCCATATTTTAATGTGTTGAATTGGATTCCCCCCCCAAAAAGGAATATTGGCGTACTAGCCCCCACCCCAGTACCTCCGAATAGGACCTCATTTGGAAGTAGCATCTTGACAGGGATACAGGAGACTTTACTCCATCTGACAGGCACAACCTTCTCCAGAAACTGGAAATAAGACTCAGAGTGTATGTTCCATGAGATACATCTAATGTGAGTACCAACTAATAGATTCAAATATAATTTTCCAAGGATTGAATATGAGTCTACACACCAATACTAATGACTTAAAAATACATTTATAAATAATTGGCATTATGGAAACATCCCATTTTAAAAATTGTTTCTTTCAAAGTTAAAATTAATTAGTAAATTAACAAGAGAAATGGGCATGCCTCACTAAGCTGAACAAATTAAAAACTGGAACATCTATCAATCAAGTCCTCTCCCAGGCCTTCTTATCTGCGTACATTAACTGGAGTCATGCTCTGTTCATTTTAAAGAAAGTAACCATGTTTTAAAAAACCTCCATAGGATGTAAATTCTGACTGGATTTAATTAAAATCTTAGAGCAAATCAGAATTGGCATCCTGAGAATGAAAAGAAGATTTATTGTTATCTGGTTGAGATTTCAGCCAAAAAAAAAAAAAAAAAAGCATTCTTCCTTATCATAATCCAGAGGTCTGATCCTTCAAAATGTCACCCAAAACTATGCTGCTTGAAGTTTCCAGAAGCCAACAGGGTTTTCCTTATCACGACATATTTCTGATACCCACACAAATTTCCTCTTAGCTACATCCTACTAAACTAGTTTCTATTTATTTTGACATTCCCAAATAAAAGGGTTCCAGGATTTGTCCTGCTAACCTCAGCAAAAGCGGTGCCTCTTGTGTTCAGAAACCGAACTGATGTGAACGTACACTCCCATATGTATTCCTGTAGGGCAGTTTGTAATACATTACAATTATCTTTTATTATTCCATCATTATAGGGAACAATAATGTTTATTTGATGTGAAGAGAAGTAATCTTAAAGTTTAAGAAAATTCTGTATTTCTGATGCTGGACCTCATATTAAAGGGAATACAAAATACATAGTCTACAGTTTAAAAATTGCTTCACAATCTAAGTAGCTTTCTTCTACTCACAAACATGTATCAGGTAAGAAAGCACTCTTACATGTGTTCTTTCATTTGCCCCATTATAAAATTCCTATGAAACGGGTATGATGAATAATTACTCCTCTTTTACTAGAAACTGAAGCTCAGAAGCAGAATACATTTCTGAAAGACATTTACGTAGTAGATCCTAGATGTAAGCCTTAGCGTGAAATTTGTTCCACGGAAAAATAAAATTGTCCTGCAGCAATTTATTTGAACTTTGTGAAGTATGGCTTCATTAAGGAGTCATTGTCAATTAAGACATTGGAAAATTATTAACATTTAGACAAAAGTAGCTCTTTCTAAAATACCTAAGAAGTTCATTGAACAATAAGAGCAACTGTTATCAGACTCATTTTACATGGAAATCCTGAATAATCTTTATTTAAAATTTTTTTTTAAATCATTTTTTTATTGTTGTTCGGATACAGTTGTCTCCGTTTTCCCACCACCACTCCCCCCTGCTCTACCCACCCCCGCCTCCCACCCTCCATCCTACCCCCCTTTGGCTTTGCCCAGGGTCCTTCATACATACAAAGGGTCTGTTCTTGGAGGACCCTTTCCCTTATTTCTCCCGTTATTTCCCTCCCCCCTCCCAAATAATCTTTAAATTGTTTATTCTGTTTTTGGCTTCCATTTTTTATTTAATTTTCGGGACTAGGAAATAAGAGTTCGTTTTTCCTAAACATGTTATGTCTTATGCCCGAGTCTGGCAGATCTGTACCGGGGGTTGATACCTGGACAGACTTGTGCCGTAGGTACCAGCACCTGCCGTCTGAGATACAGATGGCCATAGCAATACATAAAGCAAATGCATGGGGAACTTCATGCAATTGGGGCGACTGTAATAGAACAACAGTAAAATATTTATTAAAAAATAAGAAATAATGATAGACTCGTAGAACAGAAAGGGCAATCATTGGCAAAATGTGTTGTGAGGAATATGAAGATAGGATACTGGGCCATTGTCACATTCTTCATGTGCATACTATGTAGACACTTAAAATTTTTTAATTTCATTTTAGAAATGATTTTTAATCAGTACAACCAGCAGCATTTATTTGGAGTTTAATAGGGGCTTTGTGTATAGAATGAGTTAGACAAAGTCTCTGATCTCTTGAGTTTACAAATTAAGATCCACAACACTGATGTGGTTAGATATGACAGGCAAGTGACTGGCATCCAGGGAGAACATTAGCAGCGCTGTCAGGGGAGACCAGCACTTGGACTGAACAGGCACATGGATGTCAGGTTTCTGTGAATTAGATTCTTATGTTTGGAAGGTTATCCAAGTCAGTCTATAAGAATATATGAAGGATCCCATGCATATTGAAGAAACTTCCAAACATACTACAATTACACTATTACCTAGGACTCAAGCCATAGCACTGTTTTCTTTTTGAAAGAGACATAACATTATTTTTTAATTCTTCATTTACGTGTTTTCTTTCCCTCCAATGAATCCAAGTTCCTTCAAAGGAGAAACTCATTCAGCTTTTTATCTCTCATATATAACCCAGCATCTGGCTGTTAGTAAGTGCTTTGTAATTGTTGAATTAGTGAATGAAACATAGGTCACATGGGTCTCCTCATCAAAGCCAGGGTATGAGTGGCTTCCTGGGCCTTTGTCCTTTGCTCCTCCCAGAGCTACCCTTTTGGTCCTCTTCGGTCAGTGAGGTGGGTGTTATCTACCTCTGATAAATAATGCATTTCATGAGATTATTTTTTATCTCATTCACATTCACATTCATGCTTTAAGTGCAGTATTCTGAGGTGCACAAGCCTCCCACTGATCTGAGTGATTAAAGAAATGAAAATCTGAGTGCTTCCTGACCGCTTCAGACCTTGGGACACATTTTCTGGCTCGAGGATCTTTTGAAGGTGCTCAGGCTACAGCTGATATTTAAATAACCTATGTAAAGGAAGAAAAGAGTAAGATTTCCACCCACCTTCCCACACATACCCCATTTGGGTTGTCAGTTGTCTATCACCTTTTGTTGGGTTTCTAATTTACTAGTTTTTAATTTTCTTTGATTAATTATAGCAGTTGCACCCTCATGTAAAAAAAATGAGATCAAAAACCATTTATGGTCTTAATCTTTGAATGTGAAAGGGTGAGATCCTTGTATCCCAATTCAAATGTATCTTAAATGGACTAGACATTTCCTTGTGGGGAGAAGGCAGAATGAGCATTAATTTTAAATGCAGTTTTAACTCCACATGTAGCAGGGGTCTTTAGTGGTCTTGCCATCAGTCTCCCTCCTGCATATCATCCTGTCACACAATCTACAGCTGTTTATAGACTTGTCATTCTAAAACACAAGTATGTTCATGTAATTCTTACTTTAAAGTGTCTGACACTCACTTTTGCCTTTAAAATGTATTATGAACCCTTTAGCTTCAAGTGCAAGGTTCTGTATACTGTGTGTTGATCCTAACCTACCTGGAATTCCTCCCCCCACCCCACCCCCGCCATAATCTCCTATGCATACCTTTAAACCCAACTCAAATGTTGCATCCTATCTTCAGCTTAGTTCTCAGTGTTGTCCCCAGCCTCTCTGGGAAATATTCATCATTTCCATATTTGTTATTCATTAGCACCTAATTCATTCTTGATATGTGGTGGAGTACAGCGTAGAGGGTAAGAGCTAATGTTTCACAGACAGAGCTTTGGCCGATTCCACACAGTGAAGAGCTCTCTGTATGTCACAGTTCCATCGCTTATAAATGCTGGGAAATGATACCACTCCAGAGGGATTATTTTGAAGAGTTTTTGGAGATACGCATAGAAAATGCTTAATGCATTTGTGCCTGAAACACAGTAAGGACGCCACCATTATTAGGAAAAACAAATGGGTGTTGATATTTTATTTTAATTTTCTTATGTTTCTTTCCCCTCTATTAAAATGAGATGGCCAGAATTTCATTCCCGTCTTCATTGTACACAAAGCATCTTAAAAGCTTTTGGTGTATGATCATGGCTATGTGCTTATTGATGTTAATATATGGGAGGTTACGTATCAGTCAAAATGATTTTTTGAAGAATTGTTGAAGATAATTAATATAAGTTTTAAATACCCATAGTAATGCTGTATTGGACACTCAAATATTGTGAGAAATATTTTGATCATAGAAAAAAGGAAAATGAAAGCTCCTGTGTGAACCATAATTTTAAAAACCAAATCTAAAAATGTCAGATATTATATCTCTTCAGTGGAGAATGACTCCTGGAGACAACAATGTAAGTACATACTGACGAAACCTTCCTTTGGTTCAGACCCTGCAGATAGAACTAGTGTAAGTGGGATACTCCCCACGTGCTTCCGGAGTAGCTAGTGATTGGAATAACCACCACCGTGCACATACTCACAACCTTCAACTAGAAATCAGCCATGCTCGTGTTTACCGTTTAACGCAGCTTAAATACATCTTAAACAAAAAGAAGTTATAATGTTCTTCCTCCATTCCACAGTATTTTCAACGGCATGCCTCAGGTTTAAGTAGAGATGCTAAATCTCATGCTTATCAGTTTTTTCCCCGAAAGTACTCCTTTAGGGTGGGGGGGGTGTGCTTACAGGGATGTGTGCTTATTTTTCAAAAACAACTTTATTGAGATATAATTCACATACCATAAAATGGACTCAAAGAATACAGTTGACCGGGGTATTTTTGTATACTCACAGAGTTGTGTGACCATTATTACTATCTAATTCCAGGACATTTTCATCATCCCAGAAAGAAAACCTATATCCATCAGCAGTCACTTCTGATTCCTGCCTCTCTCCCTCTCACCGCCAGCCCCAGCCAACCTCTTATCTATGTTCTATCTCTATAGATTAGCCTGTTGTGGACTAGTTTATGAAAGTTATCACACTATTTGTGGTCTTTTGATTGGTCTCTTTTACTTAGTATAATATTTTGAAGGCTCACCTATGTTGTTGCATGTGTCACTACTTTATTCCTTTTTAATGTCAAATGAGTCATGTGGATATACCACATTTTATTTATCCATTGATTAATTAATGGATATTTGAGTTGTTTCAAATTTCTGTTATTATAAATAATGTGCCTATGGACATGCATGTTCAAATTTTTGCATGGACATAGGTTTTCATTGCTCTTGGGTGTATACCCAGGACTAAAATAGCTGGATCTCTGTGGTAACTCCATTTTTAGCATTTTAAAAAACCGTCAAATGACTCTTAAGGTGGCTGTAGCCATTTCCACTAGCATTTCCACTTCACATTTCCACTAGCAAAGTATGAGGGTTCCCATGTCTCCATACCCTCACCAATATTTATGTGTGTGCTTTAAATATTACTATAGCTGTTCTAGTGGGTGTGAAGTGGTATCTCATTGTGATTTTGATTTGCATTTCCCCAATAGCTAATGCTGTTGATCATCTTTTTGCGAGTTTGTTGGCTATTTGTGTATCTATTTTTGAAGAAATATCTGTTCAATCTTTTGCCCACTTTCTATTTGGGCTATTTTCTCTTTGTTATTGGGATGTAAGGGTTCTCTATCCTGCATGCAAGTATTCTAGATGGAAGTCCTTTATCAGATGTATGATTTGAAGAGTTTTCTTCCTTTCTCTGGTTTGTCTTTTCACTTTTTGATGTTACTGTTGTACATGTTTATTTTTAAAACAAAAATCAGACAAATTATGCTAACAGCTAAATTTTAAGGTTAATGTTCTTTTTCCATGACTCATCTAGAAGTACTTATTTTTGTATCATTTTCTGCAATTCTTAGCTTTTTGGATAAAAGCTATAAAATCTTGAAGAACAAAAGTTCTTTGTTTCATTATTTTCTAACCTCTGCTCTTTGGTAAACAAGATGCTCCATGACAGATAACTTCAGTGTCAGAGGTACAATATATTTGAGAATTGTCATTTGCTTTATTTCTATGAGGTCATAATATTAACGGCCATGTGAAGTTCTGTATTCAAAATAACATGTCTTGCACAGCATTTCTAAAGTTGGTTTTATTTTTTCCCTAAAACAACTATTAATGCCAGGTTCTTCAATATACACTTTAGAAACATTGTTTTAATTTACTCTCCGAATCGATTTAATGCAGAAGATCTTGTTTACCAGAATGTCTGCCCCGGAGCCACACAACTTGGTCTCCGATACCTCTGAGTCCACCCAGACCTTCTCAAGAGCCCTCTGAGAAAGGCTGCACCACGGGGCCCAGGCAGCTGACTCCTTCATGGGGCCTGAGCTCAGCAGGGCAGTGACAGGGAGTCAGTAGAGGGGGGGGGGCTAGGGCATTTCCTGACGTAGTGTGGTGGGGAGTGTCCGACCTAGGAGAGATAGTTTATGTGGGTGGTATGGGAGAAGGACTCAGGACAAGGGCTCTGGCGCTGTCCCTTCCACTCTTTTCCCCTGGGCCAACCAATCCAGTCTTTTTTTGCATGACTCCAGTCTGCTTCAAGCCACCCTTTCTGCTGGATCTCAGAGGAGTATCTGCCTACGAGATTATGTGTGTTGGCCCTTTATGAGGGCACCTGAGTTTCTAGCAGACTTTGGTTTCTCACTGGCAGACAGAATCCCTGCTGATTTTCACAGCTAAGTGGACTCCTCTTCCCAGGACTCTGGTGCTCTGGGCAGGGGAGCCCTGTGTGGAGTTGAGACCCCATGGTTCTTAGGGGCCACCTTTACATTGGAGTTATCCCTCAGGGTTCTCAACCACTGCATGTGGGAGTGGGCTCATCCCTTTCACATCTCCATGCTTCCTTTGGCTTCTGTGAATCCTTGGTTATAAGACTTCTGTTCAGCTAGTCTTCAGTTGGTTATTCAGGTTGACTGGTCTATAATTTAGTTGTAATTTCAGTTTGGTGCTGAGAGAAAGTGAGTATACTTTCCACTATTCTGCTGCCATCTTAGATCTCCCCTTTTTAAAGAGTTTTATTGGAACTTTCACATGGTGACTACTCTTTACTTCTGTTGGCCAAGACTATGTCCCATTGTTTCCTGCTATGTAATAGAGAGGAGGCCAGGAAATACAGTTTCCAAACTGGGCGCATGGCTATCTCTAAGAAAATCGGGGTCCTGTGCAGAAGAAATAAGAGTAAGTCGTATCTGGTATGGGCAGCCAGCAGAAATATCTGAGTTGGAGCAAAGGGATAAATCATTTTTACTGCTGGTGGACTCTGGTCTGCATCCCTGAGTTTACAGTATCGCAGGCTGTGTGCATTTCCATGAGCTGCCACAGAATTTAAAAATGAAAATAATGTCCATTTTATTCATTATAATGTGACAAACATATTTCACAAAATGCTTTTTTCTAGTAAGAGAACTATGTAGGCAGAATGAAATTGAGGACCAGGAAGTATTTTCAAAACTATGGATATTTGAATCAATTCCTAACTAGGTGCTTTCCTAGTTAAAGTCCTAACTAGGTGATTTCCCTTACTTAATTTTCTTCTGAATGAATCAATCAGTCATTCTTTAAACAAATGTTTATTCAATCCCTTAATTGGCATCAGGCAGAGTGCACACAGCAAATAAGACCAACAAGGGTTCTGTTGTTCTAAAACTCGCTTTTTAGAATGAAAAACAGACAATAAGCAGTTATGAAATAAACAAGCAAGGTCATTTCAGATTGCATTAAGGACAGGAAACAGATGGCCATGCTGGAGAGTAATGGGGGAAGATGAAAGTAAGGCTGGCCTCTTATTTACTCCCTAATCCTAGTACTTAGTACCTAGTACCAAACCTAGCTTAGGGTAGATGCTCAGGATATATTTGTGTATGTTTGATGAATGGATAGTTGATCAAATGGATGGATGGATGGATGGATGGATGGATGGATGACTGGTCAGTCATGGAAAGTGTCTCTAAGAAGGTGTTATTTGAAATGAAACCTGAAGGATGAAAATGAGCTAACAGAAATGAGAAAATTCATTCCAGGCAGGATAAGCAATAGCTAAGGCTTGTAGCTGATAGCAGTGAGTTCAAATTTAATCCTAAAATAAACAAGAAGCTAGTGAATGGTCTTACAGTGCCAGTCTCATCTTGTCTTCACAAAGTTCTGTGACGACACTATTATTATCTACATTTTACAGAGGAGGACATTGAACCTGGAAATGATGAAGTAACTTAACCAGGTTCATGGAGCTCATCAGAGGGAAACTGGAATTTGATTTCAAGAACTTTCAGTCCGCAGCCTACCCTTAACGACAATTCAGTGTTATACAAAGAGTCAATAAGTATAATACGTACAGTAACTTGCAGACCTGGCCTGCTAAATCAGCAAGGAAGAGAGAGGCTGAAAATCCGAGATCTTCCAATTTAATGGATTCAATTTTTAAACAATTTTAAAAACATCTCTTATATTGACCTATGAATTGAATATATAGCACAGTCTCTCAGCTGCTTTTGATTGACTTGGTCCTTTGAGGTTAAAATTGCCTTTGTGCAATAAGTTATAAACTGGATTATTCTAAAAGGTCTAGTGCTAATGAACTTTTTTGAATATATGGAATTTGCAAAAAAATAAATTTTCTTTAAGTTTAGAGTAGTAATAGCTTGAAAGAGGGAAATGATTACGAATTCAAGCTGGGCTGTCCGGTTTGGCTGTGCTTTTCAGTTGAGACTAGACATTGTGTAATTTATCAATTCTGAAGAACTGAATAGCTGTCTTCTAAGGATACTATCTTGGGCATTTTGTACACACCCTGCAACCAGAAACATCATAAGAACAGTCATTCATGTTTCAAAGGAAAGAAGAAGTAGGAGAAGGAGGAAGAGGAGGAGGAGGGGGAGGGGAAGGGGAAGGAGAAGAAGTAGAAGAAATGAAAGCTAACAGGAAAATCACCCTAACACTCCTGGTGAAACATTTAATATTTCAAGTCATGGTTGGAAGTAAGAAAATGTTTTTGATTGTATGCTTCATTTAAGATGTGCCTCTTTCCCTTGAAGAAAAAATCCAGGGAGTTTGCAATTTAGATACATAACCAGATAAGCAAGAATCCCATCTACTGTGCATTATTGATTCAAACTGACAAGGTTAGCAGTAAACTGACACATCAGTCAAGCTTCCTCTTCTACAACCCAGAATGACGTTTTCTAATAGCCATTGTGAAGTGGCTATTTGTCTGTGTTCTTGTGTTTCTTTTCTCCAGATTCACTTAAGTTCTCCATTTTGTTTTGCCTTTAATAGAGGCTCTGATACATAGTAGTTGCTTTAAAAAGAGAGAGACATAAAAAAGTAAATAAATCCCTCAGCTCCGGTACTTGAGGTAATAACACAGAGAAAGCAGAGACTGGTAATCCTTTTTGCACCTGCAATCATTTCAGTTAATAAAGTACAAGCAACTTCAAGTCATGCTACATGCTTCATTTTTTCTCCCACTTCCCTTTTCCTTGCCACATCATTTCATATTCTGATTTATTTTCCTTCATTCCTAGAGTTCCCTATAATATTTCTGCAAAGAGAATATATGTCCAGGAAACTTTTTCTTTCTTTTTTTTTCCCAAAAGAACACTAGTTGTACAAACAAACCCATAAAATTATTTTCAGTATATTAAATGGGTCCCAGAAACATCAAGGAGAATCAAGGGGCTATGTCAAACTCGGGGACATGGACATACTTTCCCTTAAACCTAGGCTAGGACAACATCTCCAGGCCTTATCATAAATTATTTCCAGCAACATTTAAGAAGCTGAGGACAAAATACACAAGTTTTGTTAGGACTTAACTAATTGTAGAAACTGGAACTAAAGTAATTTTGGCAATTCCAAGTTCAGAGGAAAGAAGAAAGCCGAGGGACATGTCTTGGGGCTGTGGAGTACATGGTTCTCTGCCACTTTCACCAATCTGTCTGTGCTTTTCTCAACAACCGACACCCTCCCCACACGCAAAGTGGGGCTCTTAGGGAGGAGGAAGTAGCGCGGAAAAGTGCTTGGAAGTTTGGCATGTTGCTGAAGATTGTTTTGGCATTGATAAAAAGCATTGAATAAAATAAGACTTAAACATTTTACAAGAAGCATTTTTGGTAATTTAAAAAGACTAATACTTGATTTTGTTATTGGAAAACTTTCAAGTATGTTTGGAATTACTTGGATATATGAATCTACTCTTTCAACTCTAAGTTTTTGAAATTTAACTACACAGCAATTATTTCCAATTCAAATTTATCATCCCAATCAAGATAAGTGTAAAATTATACTTACATCAGATTTCAAAGACTTAATATGAAAAAAAGAATGTAAAAGATCTTATTTATCCTTTTAAAATATTGATTGCATGTTGAAGTGATAATGTATTAGATATATTGGGTTTAAGGCAATGTATTATTAAAATTAGTTTCAATTGTTTAAAAAAACATGGCTAAACACTGACTAAAATAAGACTAAAAGTTTTACAAAAATCTTTTTTTGGAAAAATGTAAGTTTCACATGCAAAGGAAATTGTATAAAAATGAAATCAGTTTTTATGTCATTTGTCAGACAAGTTAAATTTGTCATGTGAATTACTGAGATTTGTTTTTTAAAGTCACAGTACTGATTTTTAAGACCATTTATGGAAAAAAAAGATGATGTAAATAGTGAGTTTGCCTTTGATTTAATTAGTTTTGTTGATATATGTAACAGATTATGAACTAAGTAGTAATATGTCTATATTCTTATAGGTCCACAAATGTAAACTATTTGGGGGACAAGGTAACTTCCCTATTTTCAGCACACATTATTAAATTTAATGCTGCAGTTTAAGACTTGTATGTTGTTTACGCCACATACCACATGTGAGAATGTTTGATTGAGAAAAGGAGAAAAAAGAACCTAAAGCAATCCAAATGCAAGACCTCGTAAATCTTGTTGAGTTACAGCTTTTGCCACGACTGAGGCTTTGTCTGGATTTCATTATTTTCCCTGTGATTTCCAAATTTTTCTTCTGAGGAAAGATCAATTTTATAGATAGTCTCATGAAGTTGCCTTGGTGAGTGGGACTGAGGTTTAATAATTTTCTAGGGAAAATAGCCTTAAGTGAGTTCTTCCATGAGGCATTATACAAAGGAATCTGAATGTATAGGAAAACAGAAATATTAGCATGATCCACTCTAAAAACAATGGATGAAGATCTACAAATAATAAACAAGACCTTTATTTTTTAAATGATTTCTATTCAATTATGCAAATTGGCACAAATAATGTAAGAGGTAGTTTAATAAACTGAAGTACAGGTTTATAGTCAAATTCAATGCTGCTCAGAGGTTTAGAGTTTCACTCGAGGTAAAATTGATAGAGTTAATAAATTAAAGCTATAATGCCTTGTTTAATATTTCACAAGAAAAATGCATTTTGTTTTGGTGCTCAAAATTTAAAAGCTCTTATTACTGAGGTCAAATTGGTTAATAACACGATGTTATTAATTTCAAGTGTACAACCTGATGATTTGATATCTGTATACTCGACTGAGTGTTCACACCTCTAGTCTAGTTTCTCTCTGTGAGCACATAGTTGACCCCCTGTCTCCAGGCTGCCCTCCTCCTACCCTACTTCCCCTCTGTACCTACCATTCTGTTGTCTGTATCTATGACTTTGTTTAGTTTTGTTAGTTCATTTGTTTTTTTTTTTGTTTCATATTCCACATATGAGTGAAATCATATGGTTGTCTCCTTCCGTCTTACTCATTTCACTGAAAATAAAAGATCCATTCATGTTGTCGCAAGTGACGATATTTCATCTTTTTCTTTAGTTCCTTATATGTAGCATATATTTAAACATTTTATTGTGGTTATTTGAGAAATATTTACATGGGTTGGGGGTTTTAGTCTGTTGGTTTAGTTTTGTTTGCTTGTTTTTTCAGACCCGTTACTTGCTTTGGAAATTTGGTTGTGTTTCTAATAGATGACACACTGGAATTTGCAAGTCTTTTCCACACTGAATGTACCTTTCCCCCTCCCTGATCTTTTCAAACATTGGTTATCTGTGACTCTCAGTCTTTTGCTATTTTTTATGTCTCAAAAAGATTTCTCATTTCTAATGCCTCTCTTCACCAGGGTGAGCTAGTAATGTTAAAATTTGCATTTTCCAATTGTTACACAGAAAATAAATCTGAATCTGATTCAGGGGAATGTATGGTCACATACATACATTACATTTACTTTGAGTAATGATGTATTGTTATGTTTTACTTATAAATTTGATCAAATTTTTAAAATTCTGTGTTGGCATGGCCGTTCTAACTTAATAAATAGCTATCATATATATCATCTGAATTACACTTTTCTTAAAAGAAGTAGAATTCAATAATACTAAAGAATGTTAGGCAGTTGTTAATAGTGATACAGCTATTCACTAACACTTAATGAGTCATTACTATGTGACAGGTACTACGCTAAGCCTTCTTTGTATAATGACTCATTTAATACAAGGAAAATCCACATGAGTTTGATGCTGTGATTATCTAAATCCTGGAGCTATGGAAATTGAAGCTCGGACATGAAGGGAATTGTGCAAGGTCCTCTGTCTGCAAAGACTGAATATCCTGTCCGAGGTGGAATTTGAGCCTCTCCGTCTGGTCTCTAGAGCCAGCGTGCTTAACTGTTATGCCCCCTTTATTAATGATTCAGAAGGTACTTCAGGATCCTGTGGGGCCACGGGGCTGGCAGCTCCACATTTCTTATGTTTCTGTAGAGCATGAAGCTAGATCCATAGCAGGCACCCAGTAAGTATTTGTTGAAGTAATGTGTGAATGAGTGTTGAGTAGGTGAATGCAGGAATGAATGATGTGCACTATGAGATGTGCTGATAGAGAATTCAGTATAACTATACATCTGACCCGTAATATTCTGTAAATATTGAGTTCATTGCATGGCCAATGTTTCAAAATATGATTATTTTATTGTATTTATGTAGGATTTTCAGAGAAATTAACTTTTTCTTTTATTCCAAAGTGTTTTTTTAAGGAGGTGGAGACTAGAGAATAGAAAATGAAATTTTGAGAAATAAATCCATCCTGTTAACTACCACAAGTTCCATGAACACAGGCCAAATCTCTTGTCTTTTTCTTTTTCCTTACCAACCTACTTTTGTGCCCAGAACCTAATACTTGGTTTGGACTAAAAAATTATTTGTTGTTAAAAGTGGTAGGGTAGGGAAAAAGTGTATGATTTGCAGCCAGCAGACCTAACATTTTATTGAGTGTATTGGGGTGACATTGGTTAATGAAACCGTATGGGTTTCAAGTGTACAGCTCTGTAGCCCATCATCTGCAGGCCATGTCTCATGCTCACCACCCAAAGTCAAGTCTCTTTCTGCCACCACGTAGCCCCTCTTTGCCCTCTTCCCACTCCCTTGACCCCCTTTCTTTCTGGCAGTCACCATACTGCTGTTTGTGTCTGTATATTTTTCTCAGTCCCTTCACCTTTTTCACCTGGTCCCCCAACCCACCTCCCCTCTGACAGCTGTCAGTCTGCTGTTCTGTGTACACAGCAGGGAGGGTGTGCAGAACTGAGCATGTTTTTGAAGCTCTTCACAGGGTCATGTCTCCTTCCCTTTTTCCTTTGAAACTGCTCTCCTGACCGCCCCCCTCACTGGTGCCCCCAGCCACTGATTCCCCTTGTCCTGGGCACTGAGTGGGTGTCCTGACATCACGTGCTGAACCCCAGCCCCCATCTGGGCATAAACATCGAATTCCCGGTCACATCACAACGGGCGTGGGTGCCACCAACGACAACATGACTTTATTTTGTCTATTTAGTCTGTTTCTATTTTGTGTATTAGTTTATGTTGTTCATTAGATTCCACATACAAATGAAATCGTATGGTCTTTGTCTTTCTCCAACTGGCTTATTTCACTTAGCATAATCCATGTTTAAGCACTGGCTAGTTAAGTCATGATATCACCTCTTTTAATTCATTTCCGTATCTATAAAATAGGGATCATATGCCTCTTTTTTTTTTTTTTGATAATAATGAACCCTAGTAAACTTCATCTCTTTTGAAACAAAGTATTTCATGATCAAATACTTTTGGAAATACTTAGTTGAAGTAAGCTCCTTTGCTTTAGGACTCCAAACTTTAACAATGTTAATATTTGGGACTATCCAAGGAGTAATTACATTATGTAGCATTTCGCAAGCTTATTTTATTCTATTACCATTTTTTATAACATCTCACAGTGTGTTTGGCACAAGACTGATGTGATTGCATTATTAATAGTACCAATAAAAGTACAAAAATTCTATGTAATCACGATAGTCAAGATATGTTAAGTAAAATAATGGAAGCTTTGTAGCATCAGTGGCCACATATAGGTTTAGGGTGATGAGTGTCTTTATGAAAACAGGGATAGCAATAGAATTATAGAAACATTCTAAACCACAATGTGGGAATGTATCAAATAGATACAGAACTTGCAGTAGAGAGGCTGGGATTTCAGACTCCAGAATATTTGGATTTCTCTCTATTTTGAAGTCTTCTCATTCCCTAATGTTTATAAAATTTTTTACTGGCTGCTGGGTTGGAACTCTAAGAGGATCAGGGATTTATGCTCTGCCTTGTGAATGCGATTTAGGTAGCTATCACCAACTGTGAAAGGAAAAGATATCCTTTAATTTCAGCCTGTTAGTGTGTTACTGTTTTCAGGCTGTCAGTGCTTTCTAAGGAGGGTCAATTCTAAAGAATCCTTTTTATTTTTCCTGCCAACTTGTCTGAAGATTCAAGATGAGGCGAATGGGAGAGAGTAAATTTTTCTGGGAATGATAAAAAGATATTTGGATTCAGGGGAATATCCTCAAGGCATTAAAGCCTGGAATCAGTAAGCTAAAAGACTCACGTCCGTGGCCCCACCCCGGGAGTAAAGGGCAAGAAGTAATGATGGCTGCCAAAAAGCGAAACAACAAAAACAACACACATCTTTGTAACACCCTCAGAGATCTCTGATGGATATTTTGTGGCTTTTCATGATACTCTATATAATGGAAACGTGGCCTGCTTCCCCATGAAATTTTCAGCACCATCGCATCACTTGGTCATGCCCCGTAAAGCGGGGTGGACTTGGGGGGTGGGGTCATGCGATGAAGTAACGGTGGTGAAGGTAGGCTCTGGCTAAACACTGGGGCTGCTGCTGGTATCTGGTTTCCCCAAAAGAAGCTGATGGATTCTCCCAGGTTGTAAATTTAATTATAAAAGAGGTTCAGTCATTTTTAGTACCATTTGTATCAGGCCTTTTGAGGCCCCAAGCCCCGGTGCAGAACCCTGGAGGGCTGGGTGACAATGTGTGTGAGCCTCAGGGATTCTGTTTGCACCTTTGGCCTAAGGCCTAAGCCCCATGCAGACTTCCAGTGTCTGTTTTCTGCAGAGCACAGTGTAGTTTTTGGGCCTTCTTGCTCTGTGGGTAATGAGAAGAGAAGGAAAAATACACCAAGGATTAAGAGCAATTCCACTGCAAGGACTAGACAGGAGTGGAGCTGGCCCAACCTGTCAATCACAGATCTTCCCAGGCCAGGGGACTTGCCATTCAGTAGGCCCTGCGGGCAGGGAAGTAAGCAGTCCAAACCCATCCTTCCTCGTGGAATTCTGGAGAGAGAAAACATTAAAGAAAAAAAAGGCGAGGGGGCATTCTAAAGGAAGAATCCAAAGGGAGCCTGCCAGGGGCAAAAAAGAGCTTTAATTTGCTTATCAAATTGAAAGTTCCATGCGTAACATAGTAAGTGGAGTTAAAAGAGAACCTCTGCCCTTACGCATTTTATGACTCTTGAAAAACAAAACACATGTACAGGGCCAGCATTGCCCTGTGAACTACGACTAATATAAAGAGGGTGGTACAGGCCCCACAGATTCTTGTGCCGAATGAAATTGAGTAAGAGTTTGAGGGAAGGAGGATCCCTGGTCCATTAGTTTTCCTGGAGAAAATGCACTTTGTAATTGTTAATTAATGGAGATGATGCTTAACTTTTGGACAGTTTTATACCAATGAAAGGGAATAAATGCAAGATATATACCTTTGGTTTAAAAGACCCAATCCTTTTTTAAAATTTTGGCCTAAAGTGACTCAAAGGTGCCATTCCCACGCCCATCTCAGGATGTTTGTATCTTCCATCTCCTCAGCCTGGCACGCCTGTTCTCCAGAGGTCTGTGTGTCTGGCACTCTCACTTTATGCAGTTCGCTGCTGAAATGCCACTTCTTCCGAAGGACTTCCCTGATCCACTTATAAAAATTATTTATAGTTCTGTTCCCAGCGCTTACCCACCATTACCCACCTCCAAGATTCTTTACAGCTTTATCATCACCTGGCGCATGATGGTTCCTCATGTTTGATCTCCCTGCACTGGAATTATAAGAGCCAGGAAAACAGAGATGCATCTTGGTTTGCTCCATGATGCACAAGCATTGTGCCTAGAGCGGTTCCCTGAACGTCGTAGGAATACGATGACTGTTTATTTAATGAATGTAGGATGGACTAAAAAGAGGAGGTTGTGTGGTAACTTTTACATCTTTCCATGTATATTATTCTTATATGTTTTCAAAAATATGTCTTATTAATTTTCAACAAGTGGAGTAGGAGGACAGTTTGCTGGAGAATAAAGTGAGGACAGCAATGGCGACTTACCCTGCGCCGTTACCCTTTATCCTGTCAAACACTTTTGTCCATTCTAATACAGGCTAAGAATAATTTCTTACTGTTCATGGTTCTCCTGCCTCTTTTGTGCCTTCAGTAATAGGGAGGGTAAATGTTTCCTTCCAAGACACCCCTAAAAAGGCATTAATTTTCATATTACACAAACAAGAAACAATAGGAGAAAATAGCAGAGGAAAAACTGTATATACAGGGAGGGAAAATATTTTACCTACAGAAATATACTTTCAACGGTCTTCACTTCTCATGCTGTTATTAAAAATGTCTCTGCTTGGACAGAACCGTTTTGTTTCCATGCTGACTTCTCCTTTGCTTCTCCTGTGAACTTTTTAAATTTGCGTCTGGCAGCAGCTTTGTTGTCCTTGGAACTCACTACTGTGTAACATACTGTTAACTGAAGGTTGTGATGTAGAAATTTATTATTAAAAATAAGAGTGAGAGAGAGAAGAATTTATTCCATAAGGATGAAAATGACTTAGTGTCAAGGAAGTTAGGATTTTCAAAATGCTTTATATAACATATTATGTTTCTTTACAAGGAAGTATATTTGTTTCCTACAATTAAATAGAAGGATCTTCCTTTTGTCTATCCTGATAGCAATGGAGGATAGATAGAGGGGAGGAAGGATAGTGTTTAGAGGGATTTTTTTAAAGAGAATTTCTTCATCAGATGGAAAGATTTTGTTTGCCATGTGTAGTTATTACCTTGCAGACCTACATAGGAGGTCTGTCCAGAAGGTATCCAGCCATGTAATATGAAAAATAGACATTTCTTGAAGAAGGTACAAGATACAAGAAACATTGTACATAGGACAGTGACATCTCAGTCCCCTTCAAAGTAGATACCTTGGGACCTCACACAGTTCTCCCAATCCCAATCAGCTGTCCTGCTGTATTTTCCTGAATCTCATTAATGGTCTGAAATCTCTTCCCTTTCAAAGGTGATTTTAGTTTTGGGAAAAGCCATAAGTCACAGGGCACCAAGTCTGGGCTTTAGGGGAGCTGAGTCACCTGAGTGATTTGATGTTTTGCCAAAAAACTTTGCACAGGGATGTGATGCATGAGCAGGTGCATTATTGTGATGAAGCTGCCAATCACCAGTTGTCCATATCCCTGGGCTTCTGAATCATCTGAATAGTTTCCTCAGAGGAATGTTCAAGTTTAATGTAAAATTGATGCAGATTCCTTGCTGTACTTGCTCAATCATTTAAAATGCAATAGGCCACACAGTACACATGCTCATTCGACAGCATCTACCTCCCCCACTGACTAGTACAGTGAAGTCATCATTGTTTATGCATGCACATTCCAGTCCACTCTCCTTGGCTGCCAGGTGACATCGATGTGGTGCAAACCGTTCTTGTTATATTAACAATGGCTGGACTTTTTCTGGACGGACCTTGTATTCCAAACCTTCTGGTAACATGCTTATTGAAATATTATTACCCAGAGGAGTAATCATAGTTAAATACCATATTTTGCCATGCATAATGCTCACTTTTTTGCCCAGATTTTTGAGGGAAAAATAAGGATGTGCATTAAATATGGGTAGTACCTGAAATTCCTTGTATCTGTTACTGTATTTTTAATTATTTGTTACATAAAATTTCTTGTACCATAATATGTTCAAAAATAAATGCTAAAATTCCTTTATAATACAAAACAAGTTATCTAAATATAAAACAATTGAATTAAAAATTAAAAGATTTTTCCCCTGAAAGCGTGGGTCATAAATGTGGGTGCGCATTATACACGGCAGAATATGGGAGCCATCTGGGTGTCTTTTATAGATGGTGAGAGACAAACATTTTTTGTCTTCCTGAATTAAGCGGCCACGTACTCTTTATCAGCCAGAATGTATTTTAGCTTTCTATTTTTATTCATTTTTCTAGTCTCAATCTCAATCCCTCCACCTTGTGTTTTATGTTGCTAGTACCTGTATGTAACTAATCTTAGAGTCATAAGTATTGCTCCTCCAAAACAGTATTGTATCACATTAGTAAACTTGGTCTCTTTTCCCAGAATTGCCTAGATATGCTGCTGCTACTCGTTTATCATTCATCTGTAAAGCTTAGTCCAGATGAATTCAATTGCAAAAAGAAAAAAATAATTCCACAATTTCAACTTCTGTTCCTCATTGTCCATGACCCATTTCTGTCTTTTATGCAATCCCATGATAACGTCAAGTGAATACTTTGGTCATCTGTCATGTAATACTAATCGTACCTGTTTGATTCAAAGGCTGTTATGACTTTCTCATTACTATAGCATCCACAGCAGTGTGCACTTAATTCTGAAATTCACTGACTTCATTGTTCCAGCTCTCCTCCTTACTACTTATTAGAATTGACCAACTATTTTCATTTGTCTTCGTCTGCTTTGACTAACAGTCGAGAGAGTAGGGATAGAGAGGTGTCTATGTACTTTCTAAAACATTTAGCCCTGTGGTTTTGCTGTAACAGGAATAGGTACCTGTTGCCAAATGCTTTATTTTAATTTAAATAATCTGTAATATGAAATAAGTCAGGCATTTTTCTATTGTAATATAGGTTTTTCATACATTTATTTCTTTTTAATTTTTTTTGCTTTTTTATAGTGGTAAACTATACATAACATAAAATTTACCATCTTAACCATTTTTTCACTTAATCAAAAGTATATTTTTAAGTCAATATTATTTGTATTAAATTTCTGGATTTTTTAAAGGAATATTGAAAACATTCTACATATTTTAGTCTTTGGTCCATGATCTGAGGACAGTGCTCATAACAGCAAAATAATTTCTATGTGCAAATAGGGTAAAATTCATATGCTATCCTCCGCTAAATGAAGCTCATTCCCACTTTCCGCACAGCCCCCATTTGTGCCGGGTATGAAGAGGGATAGGTACCCGACACCCTGTCCAGCTCCCACACTGCCTCTTTCTCTGCATTAAAAAAAAAGC
The DNA here is from genome assembly GCF_022682495.2 of Desmodus rotundus. Lineage (NCBI taxonomy): Eukaryota > Metazoa > Chordata > Mammalia > Chiroptera > Phyllostomidae > Desmodus > Desmodus rotundus. The sequence goes on along the minus strand of NC_071389.1, from coordinate 171,383,930 downwards.
AAGTTATAGAAAATACTATAGCAAACCACATGCACCAACTGAAATAATTAATGCTGATTTTCAGCTCCAATTAATTTAATTCGAAGTAAATTTTTTACTGGGAAAGTCCTTGTATCATTTCCTCAAGGGCAAAGGGAAAAATGTTCTGCTGATTTCCATTGAATAAAGAACATTCCAGTGTTTCATTTATTACATCAGAGTTCATTCCTTTTCAGATTATATTTCCCTTAGCATGCAGATTTCTATAACTTTTCATTACTTTGAATAAAGTAGTAATAGTATACATTTGAAAATATTATCACATACTTGGTCAACTCAGACTATTAAAATATACTGATGATATTAAAATATAATAACAGAATAGAATAGAATTTCTTTACCCTAAATCACTCTCATTTGTCTCTTGTATAATTCTGGAAAATAACTATGTCTGATACCTAAATTTTGGATAATTTTACTGTTTTAGGCTTCAAAGGAAAAAGTCAGATTTAGAGAGTAAGTTTTTGGAGGTTTATTTTATAAGTTCTGGCTTGTAAAGTAACAAAGTTTTCTTGCAGCGAGTGATGGCCCAAACGAGTCTGCATCATGACTGTTTTTGTTCTGTGACTAAACATCATCGTCTCGAAGATAGTTAATGGCAGAGGGCAGTACATTCCAGGCGTTTCTTCTTCCAGTTCTGATCCCGGCTAAGTGCACCTTCTCGATTTCCTACTTATCATCGTCAAATATTCTCTCCTCGAACAGTATATTTTGGATTACAGTTTGTGTTTGTGAGATTTATTTACCTTTTTTATTGTGATACTCATACATAGTAGAATTTGCCAAGTTATCATGTTGGTGTAAACTTACAAAGAGGATGATAGTCATTACAGGCTTTTAGAAAGTATTCTCTTCAGAAGTTTAAACAGTGAGGGAAAAGAAAAGATAAGCTTTCTGCTCAAAAATCAGTTTTCTCTAATGGCCTAGTGCTCAAGTGTATTATCTCTTTAAAGTTGCCAAGTCAAGCACCTCGTTTTTCTCTTATGAATGAAAGGTAGTCCAGAGCCTCAATAAGGCAGGTGATTGAAATGGATCAAGAATTATTTTTGATAATTCTTGTGAACAACTAATTAAGTGTTATCTTAATTTATATGTTTCCAAATCAGACTATTTCGTTATTTGACGAGTATCTGTTAACCTTATTATAATTAACTTTAAATTAGTATTGATGCATATTTACTAGCAGGTGTAATGTGAATACATACATAAATTTTTAAAATAAAGCATTAAATAAATATCAACTCTGTAAGCATTCAGTTTTATGTGATGATTCTCTGGGCTACTTTATCCAAAATTGTGTTATAATTAAAACACTGCTTTAATTTCCAGGGCTTGCAGTAATTGACTGTGAAAAATGAAAAAGTTAAAATTACTTTGTCATATTTTTCACTCATTATACAATGAGCATTTCTTATGTGATTTTTTTAAAAGCCTCTAGAAGCCAAATTTTAATTGCTATGTATATAATTTTTTCTATACTATAGTTTATTGGATAGTTCCCTTTTTGTTAGATAATACTGTGGTATCATTATTATGACTGGATTTTTACATTTTATTTACTGGTAAAAAGGGTATACATTTTAAAGACTATGTAATATGTACTAAAATTGTTTCTACATTTTACATATAAAACATATGTAGTATGTGTAGCTCTGTATTTGTGTGAATTTACATATTTGCTAAGTGCTAGCAATATGTATATGCTTACTTGTCTAGTTTATCCTCACCAACATTCAACATGATTGATTTGCTAATTTAATAGATGACAGTAGTTTCTTGTTATTGACTGATTTTTTCACTTCCAACAAGGTTAATTTTTTAGCATAAGTCTACCTGGCTATTCATATGTAGTCTGTAGATTGTCCTTATCCTACCCCCAGTTCTCGACGAGGATTATGTTTCTTTGAAATCGGTAGAACTTGTAATATGCTGAAGATATATTACCCATTTACTGCAGATGGTGCGCCAGTGTGGCATTTGTGCTAAATTTGATTTTATGTAGTTGGATCGATTGATCCTCTGTTTTTTTAAAAATTAATTAAGAAGATCTGATCACATTCTAAGGTAGTATATGCCTCAATTTTATTGTTGCGTGCTGATAGTTTCATCTTTTTAAAATTTAAATCTTCTTATCTATCTGGAATTTATATTTGTGTATATTATTAGGTTCAACCCAAAGAATCTATTTCTCTTCTTTATTGAATAACTCACCAAATACTCATTGATTTTGGAATTTACTTTTTCATATTTTGTTGCTACATGTACTTGAGTTTACTTCAAAACTGTTGCCTACCTCTCATTCATTTATATTTTGAGTCTCAAATCATTATCATCTAATTTGTTTAAATTTTATAATATATTTTAAAACCCACTGTGGTATTTTCATTTCTTCTAATGTTCTCCTAGTTCTTATAAGTTTATTCTCTCAGATAAAATTGGGTTATTGTTTTTTTAAAATTTCCTGGAAATGTACAGTTAGCTTTTGATTGAAATTGAGCTCAACCTGTATGTTTGTTTGAGTAGAACTGAACACTTAAAAGTCTTATAGAATATGGTCTACCAGGAATACTGTATCAGCATCTGTAAAGTTTTACCATTTTTAAATTATATTGTTTTTGTTGCTACTGTGAACAGTTTCTTTGTCATTTTGTCTACTGTAGTCCTGCTGCTGTATAGAAAAGATGATAGTTGTAGAAACATGTTGTGTGGTCTCTCTTACTCGTGTGCAAGTGTATCAGACATGAGTACTCATGTGCGGTGCGTGTACTAAACAACTGAATAATGTTCTCTTCCTCTCAGTGGATATGTTGTTCTTTAATATTTTTCTAGGTAAATGTTATTTTTAATATATAAATACGATGCTTTGTGAGATAAGTAGCTCAGGGCTATTACAACAATGGGAATAACTTGATAATATTTTGAGTCTCTCTTTTATGAAAATCTACATTATAACTTTGGGGCTCATTTAACATTAAATAATTTTACTCCAGAGGACACTCTTATTTCTGTGATATTGTCAAAATAGAACTAAAAATTATTGAAATACTTTGGCCTTCTTGTTTTTATCATTCATGACAGTAGATTAAGCTATACTAGAGGATTTCTTCAGCATATTTTCCTAATAAACTAGGAGCTTAATATGCAAGTAAAGCTGAACATGATTTAGCATCCATCCAGGATGTTCCTGACAAAGAACTGTAAAGCTGTACATTAGCAAGCTGTTTTTGTCACACAGTGATATTAAAACATCTTTAAAACTACTAGCAGTTGAAATGTTAGCTATTAAACCAGAAGTTTATTACTTCATGTATGTTCATTTATTCATGATGGCTATTTAATACATTACTATTAGAACATACATTTCAAAAACCTAATTATTCTTCAAAAGAAAGAGTGAAAATACTTGCCCTGTAAAACAAGTATCATTTAATTGACTGTAATTATTATTTTGTCTTACAGCTCATGGGGCACTCAGAATGGGACCACAAACGAGGGCCAAGAGGGTCACAGGTAAGGTGTTTTTTTTTTCTTTTCTTTCTTGCATTTTGTTTCTTAACACTTTGAGCCATGAGATTTCCAAAGCTCAAGGAATAGTAAGTAAAGGAAGAAGCAAAATAATCGTGCCATTTGGTTTTACTTAAGTTAGCTATAATTAAAGTCTGGTTTCAAGTCCCAAAGGCAGAGGCCAGTATATTCCTCCTAAGAGCTTTCTGGTATCCCAGACTGGCTGTGTTTTTATGAATGCAGATTTTATATTCATCTTGTCTCTGCTGAATACATTTTGATCAGCAACTCACTCTCTATTTATTCACTTCCTTTGATAACTTTTCCCATGTATTTTCCTCTTTTCTCTATCTTCCTGTGTTTGGTTAAATATTTTGAAATATAATCAGGCTAAACCCTAAACTAATTACAGATTTTGTCTCTAAATTAACTGTCTTCATCTCAGGGAAATAGAAAGATGAAAGGACCTATTATTTTGAGAAGAAACAAATTCTCAACCTTTCTATATTACCAGACTGTTTTCATTGTCTTACTTTATGTCTTAGGCAAGGAGAAAAGCTTCCATGACGCATTTATGCTTTTTCATGACCTAATTAGACAATGTGGATTTGTTTTCCTTCCATAATTACTTTGCCTGACAGAATAAAGGCTGAGTTTTGCCCGAAGAAAATTCTCTCTCCTCCTAGGTATTTTGTGAAGAAATATAAAAAGCATTTATCTCATAGCAGCCTGTGTTTTTATCTGACTATAAACATGCCAAATGAAAATTAAGTAGGTGGGACACTTTTACCTCTGCTTCTCACATTTTGCACTTGCCGCCAAAAAACATGGTTACAAGGGAGTTGAACGTGCAGTACTGTATGTGCAAGTTCACTCTGGAACGTGAGGTTCTAGGTGTCTCACAGAGCCCATGTGGAGCGCGCCGGCATTAAGTTTGCGTGGTTAACTGTTTCATTGGGGTCCCTGGGAAAAGAAAACCAAGTCCATCACTTGTTTCTACTTGATGTTTTTGTTTAATAGCTGTGGTTTTATTTCTGCCCATTATCAGTGTGGTTAGTTAATAATATAAACCAGTCCCATTAAGTTAGGAGCACCCAAAAGAATTTATGCCATGCTTTTCCTACCATCCGCTTCGCCTCTCCGTTTTCTCTGGCAACTCTCCTGCTATACATATCAGAATGTTTGAAATCAGAATGTGCTACAAAGTCATTAATGAAATTATGAAATTAATGTATGTTTAGTACTTCGTGATTCTACACCAAAAAAAGTAAAGATGAACCACAAGTAAGGAATTCCGTGGTTTCTGATTATTGCTACTAGAGGCATTTTGATATTCAAAACATGCTGAGTATTTCGCTGAGGACATGTGCCTTCAAAGTAATGTCATGTTATATTTAAAAAATTGTTAAAATATATAATATTTACTCTTGTTATGACTTATGATCTATTTGAATATAATTTATCTACAGGTTTGAATTGGTTACTCTGTCAATATAAATTGAAAAAAATTTTTATAAAAGCACAATACTGTTTATGATAACTGTAAACAAAAAAGTCCCAGAATTAAAATTTTAAAAATTCAGTGATTTTCACATAGCGATAAAACTTCAGAATTCTATGAAGCAAAATATGTTCATAAATAACATCTGGTTATATCTGAAAGGTTGAAGTGGTTCTAAATAGCAAAAGCATTATCACGTTCTTGCCTGAATTACCACTATCAGCATCGAGGTTTTTCCTAGACCTCTCAATAAGCTAAATGAAGTACTCCAAATAAAGTACACCTTTGTCTCACTTTGATTCAACTCAGCAAAAGACCATCAAGGTAAAGAGCAAAACACATGCCAACTACAAAAAAATAAAAACAATAGCAACTGCAACAAAAAACTTGGGGGGAGAAATTCCTGACAAATAAATTAAGCATTAAGTAGCAACCTCTTATCTAACCCTAATTCCCACTGGGGAAAAAAAGACATGGCATGTATGTTTTAGATCATTCATACTTTCTTATTTTGCTGTCATTTCCTCGGATCATGTGTCTGCAGCCTTTCAGCCATTCAGAAGGAATTTCAGACAGACTGCATGTGGACAGAGATCTCTTAATATTTCACTGCTCTCCCAAGGCCTTGCTCAAATTCCGTGTCAGCTGAGTTTCACTGAAGACAGATTTTTAGTACCGACTATGTGTAGAGCGCTGTTGTAGGTCTGACTTTGAAGAAAAAACTGACCAACAAGGTTACTGCTTTCCAAGAGCTCACAAGCTATGCTTGGAAATAGAATAATCCTTAAATACAGGGTTGGGCCAAAGGAGGTTTACAGCTGTGAGTACATGAAACAGAGCTTATTCTTGTATTAGTATTTTATTAACTATTGTATTAATTTCCATACAAACAACCTTAAACCCACTTTTGCCCCACCCTGTATATAATTTGCAACAGACGGGTAGATGTAATATTAAATATATAAACAAACTGTGATAAGAGGTTAGGTGGGACCAAGTATTTATGCCTAGTAGGACTGGGAAATAACTTCCCAGAGTCGATGATACCTGAGGTGAGCCTTCAGGGAGGGGTAAGGTTGTAGAAGAGCAAAAGGAGGGAAAGGTGGATGGAAAAGCTTGAGCGAAAGTCTTAGTTTGGGTACGTGTGAATTTCCTCTGTAACTGGTTTGTAGACACTGACTAGGGCCTGCTGAAGCAACTGCCGTGAATGATCCAGGGAATGCCGCACATTACTGATTAGAATGAGGAGGAAGTAAGGAGGGTCAAGAATTTGAAACCCAGTACTTGAAGGATTAGTGTTTTGAACACAGACTAGTTGATGGGGAAGATGATGCATTTAGTGAAGCAATGTTAAGTGAAAAGTGAAGATGGCAGTCCCAAAGAGGATTTCAAACGAATCCTCAAATCCTCGAGCTTCTGTCCTGGTGCTCTGTAGCCAGGTTAGAACAGAAGATGTCCATTTGGGACTGCTAATCGTGCATGTGGTAATTGAACGACACTGGTAGATAAATACCCCTGGAAGAAGAACATTAAGAGAGAAAAACAGAAGAGAGTTTCTTGGGGAAGAGCCTGGGGAGAGCGTTAAAACATGCAAGTGGTCTCACTGGAGACCAGTGGAAGGAGAAATGATGCAGCATACTCCAAGGTAGTGGACCAGAAAGTTACACCAAGAGGAGGGCTGAGACCACACACAAAGGTTCAAGAAAAGAAAAACACATGGGAAGTGCCTTTGGATTTCATGACTAGCAGGATACCGGTGAACTGTGAGAATGCGGTTTTAATGAAGAAGTGTTGGAAATTAAGAAGAGAATAGTGTAAAATAGTATTGAATAGAAAGATCTCTTGGGGGAGTTTTGTTTTAAAAGAAATAAAACAAAGAGGTGGTAGAAGTGAGGAAAATGGCTTTTATTCTAACACGAGAATATTAAGAATTAGTGTAGAGAAGAAAACACTGAAAATTCTTAATAGTGACCTATTTAAGGGCTGAGAAAACAGTGTGCTTCAGGTAAAGGAAGGCACTCCCTTCCAGAGTGGCCCTTTTGGCACAGGTCTATGGATTTTCTCACATCCCACCAGTCCCCGCCCCAAACCCCACCCTTCATCCTAGCTCAGAAAAACTGACCATGTACTGGTAGATCCGCCAAAAAGCACAAAGGACGAGCCTTTGGAAAGAAAGTGGAGATGTCTATACAAGAACAAGAGAGAATAGGCACAGATACTACAAAATGAAAGAGATACTGTGAGCCTAATGGTTTCAGTCTTCTTGGTAGAAAAGAGTGCATAAAGTTGGGGGCATAGTAGTGGAAAATCTTGACCAGCAGGAAATATATGGAATAAATGTTGTTTTAAATATCTAAGAAAGAGGACTGGCTTGATGTCTGATCACCAAGAAATACCTCGTAGAAAGCAGAAAGCTGTCGCAGGTGTGAAGGTCGACTACAAGACAAATTTTAACCTTTTACAAGGTTATTGATTCAAAAAACATCAGGGTATGTCGCATTCTTCAGCCTTTGAGGATTCAAAAATGAACAAAACAATTTTGGCCTTCAAAAGCGTATAGCATTATCCAAAGTCAGCCTTAGTTCAGAGGATAGAGAAAAAACAAACTAGTATGAGGACATTAACATTACCAGGGTAGAATTAGCATCTCCCGAGTTTCCTCGTACATGCTTACTAAGTAAGAGATTTTCTCCGATGTGACCTAATCCTCCTAAATGACATCATATGTGCGTTTATCACAGAGGAGAAGGAGGTATATTTTTCTATCAAATGTTTGTGATTTAGAAAAATACATATCTTGCTTCAAGCAAATTCTAACATTTAATTGCGTATGACTCTCTATACTCAGCAAGAATTTAATTCAAATTGATTTATTTCACTTATTTACTCTGTCCTCAATAACTTTGTGACATAATTTGTCAGCTCACTCACATCTTTCGGGCTGATTTTTCTTCTTCTTTTTTTTTTAAAGTGTTCTCTCAAGTAATAGATCATCCAAATTAGGGAAGATGCTAAAGGATAAATAAACTTCGGCGTGCAGAGCTCCTCCATCGGGCAGCATTCCCAGCAATACCAAATGGAGTCAGGGGATGAAATTCTCAGAAGGCAATTAGTTGTTTTTTCTTTTTCTTTTAAGTTCTTGGGGAAAAGTTTTCCAGTGGGAAGTTAAGTGAGGCAGTAGAAAATTGCTCTCCTTTGAACAGCTAAAAGTACTGGACGGGTGGACGATTCTAAGGAGCCAGTAATTTACTTATGATTTAGTTGAGGGTCTTTGTGGGGAAAATATTACTTCAATCTGTGAATTTTTAAACTTTCAACCATTTTAATAAACTAGGGTCCAGCTGGCCTTTATTTATCAATAGTTACAGACTAGTGGGGTCTTTAGTCAGGGCTTATCAACTGGACTTAAGACCTTTTATTGAAGAAACAACTTTTTGTGTGACCTCTCTAGTCTTCCAGTGATCGAGGTATTCCTTTAGAAATTCTGATTTGTATGTGTCTAAATAATTGAAGTCTTGCATGTACAATAGAAGAAGATAGCTGAATAGCCTGGTGGGGAGAAAAAGTTACCAAATACACTAGGATGTCAGTATGCTTAAAAATTACCTGTATCTTATTTAGTAGCATGGCTCTAATTGTCCACCATGTACTGGAGTCTCCAAATAAAACTTGTAGAAATAGAAGCACCTGCCTAGATCAGCTAGCTTTTGCAGCACTATTTAAAGTCTTAAGGATGAGTTTCAATGGGATGTTATTATACTTCAGTGTCCTTTCTCTTTGGATATTCAAAGAGAACGATTCTGTTGATAAATAGCTCCTAAAGTTGATGAACCTAAGGATTTGCCTCCTAGTGGTCTAATCTGGTGACAGATCAATTCTTTTCTGGGTTAAATAATTCATTTCTGATAAGAGGATGTGAAAAGTAATTTAAATGACTTTCAGACTTACCTGGAATAATGCCATATAAATTTATTGAAGTTCATTGAATACATTCAGAAATGCAGCCATCCAGATTTCCCAGGAATTTATTCCAAGGAATTAATGTGAACAGATCAGAAGTCCATTACTACATTTCCCAAATGCCTGATGTTTTACCAAAGAATAATGCATGCCCTAGATGAAGCTGCCTGCCAGTGTCACTTTCTCCAAAACCGTGGTGCTTTTTACTTGCTCTTTCTTCTCCTTTTTCACTTTTTCATACATTAACAATTGTTACTGCTAGTTAGGAATTGTCCCAATAGTAATTTCATTTTTTTGACAACTCTTCAAGGAAAGATTTTTTTTTCTTTCTTTCTTTGTTGTGAAATTTGGCCATATTTTATTTATACAAACAGGGATCCCACACCACATATATGTCTGGGTCCTACACATCTTAGCAGTGGCCGTGTAGTCTCGTGCGTTAGTGGCAGGAAAGGAAGAACTGGCTTGTTTAATACTTATTGAATTACCGTCTTGTCTTGGGTACTGTGGACATCATTTACATGGTACGTGCCCTACCTACCTTATTTTGTTTTTGTTAAAGCAGAACATTCTGCTACATTATATGAAACAAAAATAACTTCAGTTCTCCTCTAGGTGTTTTCAATATAATGTGTTAATCAGATCTACACTGTTGGACAATCTTTTTTACCATCCACCCCTCATTCTGTGAAATTGTTTTTATCTACTTAGAGTTTAGTGTTATGTCTTTAATTTTCATTGACAAACTTTACATGACACAGTCTTAGAAAATTTTGCTGGTAAGGATGTTTTTGAAAATGTCCACAGCATCCCGTGTCAAGAGATGCAGAGACATTTCTCTTTGTCCTGAGAGATGGGAAAATTGTGTTTCTCTCTAACAGCTGAACACAGGGGTTTGTTGCTTCTCAAGCATCTCTGGGCTCTCCCCACTAGAAGCCGGTAGCCAACTCCCCATCCTGAGGTTGTAATCATGTATAATGTCTCTAGACATTATCAAGTGTCCCCTGGGAGGCCAAATTGCTTCTGGTTGAGAACTACTGAGAGTACAGCATAATTTTTTTGCCATTCACATAGAAGATTAGTAAATATTTACTGATTAACTTTGACACTTCATCTAGGAAAATGGGAAAATGCTTTTTTCAAGAACTTGTGCTTTCAGCCGGGACTAGTGTTGCTCAGTTGGTTGGGTGTCGTCCCGCAAGGTGAAAGGTTGACCGTTTGATTCCCAGTCAGGGCACTTGCCTGGGCTGTGGGTTCCATCCCCCTCAGGGCACATGCAAGAAACAACTGATCGATGTTTCTCCCTCACATCGATGTTCCTCTCCCTCTTTTTCATTCCCTTCCCCTTTCTCTAAAAATAAATTAAAAAAAAAAGAATTTATGCTTTCAAGCTTTCAGATTCCATCTTTACCTCTACCAAAAGAGTGTATTAATTTCATTGTGAGGTGGTTCACTCACAGGAGAATCATGCCCTAGAAAACTAGGAGTTAAAAATGCTCTCTTTCCACACCTGAGGCATTCAAGTGATTCAGAGGAGCAGCCCGAGGGAGAATGTGGCTCTGCCCAGACAGCGGTTGCGCAGAACATGTGTTTCTGGTAACTGATAGATGACCTTCAGTGACTCATTCTTTTTTATAGGCTCTGTCTGGTCCCTCCAAAAGGCATCGATGAACAGGAATCAAACAAGTCCATAGAAATTAAAGGAAAAGCTGCCTCTGGCATTTGCGCCCCCTTGCTTATAGATTAGTAAACATGTTGTTTATTACGTATTGAATGACCTTCTTATCTTGGGGACTGTGGACATCATTCACATGGCACATGCTCTGCCGTATGCTTGCTTTTGCCAAATCAGAACCTTCTGGTACGTTATGTGAAACAAAACAAAGCAATGAAGTAAGCATCACAGATGAGCCATGTTTAACTTCAGGAGCTGTAGGTAGCTTAAGCAATAGTCAAATTTACTAAGTGCACAGAGGTATGCTCTGGAAGAGATAAAAACGATAATAATAGCCCTAACACTTTAATCCACAAATTGTTTCTGATTACTTTTGTGTTTTCAGCTTTTATTATGTTCTCTTTAATGTACCTTGATGTAAACCTTAAGAAACTTAAATAATTAGTGCAAAATTTAAATTATTTTGAATTTAAGTTACTATAAATATAGGCATTCTGGAAACTCATCTTGCAGCTCTAAAGTTTTGCTTTCCACTTGTTAGAATACCAGAAGATATGCCAACTTGAGAACTATTCATTTTATCTTTGAATTGCAATACCTGACAAAAGGAAATGATTTTTATTGCATGCTAGGTGACTTTATGCAATCTCTCACATAGGATATGGTTGTGTTCTCAATTAATTATAAAAACATTCTAAAATAAAATTTTGGGTGGATTTTTAAATCTTTACTTATAGATAAAACTTGTGAAAAATGATTCTGCTAGATAATAGATTTTTCATAGGAGACAAAAATCTAAGACTACAATGTACTGACTAGAACAACCTGTCAGATAGAGTGGAAGGTGAAGGTCAGGTGAGGTAAATGTCACATGACAGCTCTGAGGCCAGTTAACTGGGAGGAAGGAATTAAGGCAGTAAGAATAGGAAATGGTTGTGGGAAGTGGTAGATCTTTTAAAGTAAATACGGTCATCTGTCTCGTAAACAAAAAAGCACCAAGATACAAGTTTTTGGTATCTTCTTGATACAACTCATAGAAATTTGGAGATAATGAGTATATTTATGTAATTCCTTAGTAATATATGCAGGTTATATGTAAAAATATGCATTCCTAATATATAATAATCTCATTTAAAGTATAGGGATTTTTCTTTACTTTCATTCTAAGGGACAGACTAAAAAAGGTTGTTTAGTAGCATGTCCCACTGAATATTATATTGTCAGCAAAGGTAGGGATTTTTTTTACAGAGTTTTGCATTGGAGAATGAAGATTGCTTGACCATTCCATCTTCAGCATTAAATGACTGTCCCATTTTGTGTAGGTGTAGCCATCATGGAAAAATTCGTAAGTCCAAGTGCTAATAATTACAAAGCAAAATCCTGGAACAACATTAGAGATATTAGTAAACTGAAATTATCTCAAAAATCACAAATAGGAAGCTTCTTGGTCAAGTTTGGTGTTGCAGATCATAAAGGATTTTGTCGTTTGCCTTTGTTTTTTGTGGTGATGTCTTATGCAGTGACCATTTTCTGGAAAAATCTGAGCATTACCAGTTGAAGCTTGTTCTTACTCAAATCTGCACGTTATCAAGCTTGAATCAAAATGGTTTGCTTGCTGAATTCTGTGGCCCTATGGTTAAATACTTCTGGGCGACAGTTTGTACTTGGATCTCGACTACTCTTTCCATTTTAGAATTTTGTAACCATGTTCTTTTCTTTTCAAATCATTTGAACTCCAAGTCTACAGAAAGTTGTTTATACAACATCAGTTATACACACTTAAAAGATCAATTTTAAAAGTTTTGGAGGAGAAAAAAAGATCTTAGAAGGAGATTGTGGGTGAGACAAGCATGGAGCAGAAATTTCAAAAGTAAACCCATGTGATCAGTCAAGAAGATAAAGAAGTGCAAACAGATGTGAAATTTCTCAAAGGATTGGGAGCAGAGGAATGAAATGAAGTTATCTATCAAAGATAATGCAGAAGAGACCTAAGAGAGAAAAGATATTAATGAAGCCATACAAAGATATGGCCATTGCAGCCATGTTGAGAAGGTTAGAAACATACCTTTGATTCTGGGCATCGTGATCTGGGGACACGATATGTCTTAAACCTGGTTTTGCTGCTCATTATCCTTGTCATAATTATGGAGACTCTCTGCCATAACTTGTGACAATTCTCTGGTACTTAAAAATGTGACCATATGGTGCATGTTTATTGTGTTTTTTTGGACTCTGTGATTTTTGAAAAATATTCCAATGCACCAATAAGTTCATGAAAGCTAATCCTAGGACATTTTTATCTTCTTCTTGATATAGAAATAGAGCATGATGTTGAATGTTTCTGCTAAATAGTATAATTCCAGCAGTGAGTTTTACTTTATGTTGATGGTGGGAACCCAATATATAGTAGATTTTAACTAAATATTTCTAAAATAAATAAAAACAGATCAGAATTTGTAAATTTGGAGTTTAATTTATTCAAGTAAGTTTTGCTGAACCAGTGTGTCATGAAGAAGTTTATATTAATCAATATAGAAATATAGATCCCCCTGGGACTTAGTGAAGTGATTTTTAAAGCATAAATAATAAGACCAAAGTTCTTTTATTCTATTTATGCTATTGCTCTGTATTTGAGCTTCCTGTCTTGAAGTATACTAGTAAAGTGAGGTCTCCTCATTTTAATATCTATGATGCCTCTTGTAGGGTGAACTAGAAACTGTCATCAGGGTACGAGGAAAACGTTTCATGTTGTTATGAATTAAGAAGGAGATAGAAGGTGAGCGTATAATTTTACATGTAGGAATATGTGTTCCTCTCATTCTCAAGGCCAGTGTGTCTCTCCCCCGCCCTCCCCCGACCCTGTGCCCTTTGCTGTCATTACATGGACTTTTTAAGCACAGAGTGATGGTGTCTCACGGAGCACAGGGATCTGAAATTTACAGAAGGACTTTAATAGCAACTTATGACACATGATGAGACCAGGCTTTTCACTATTTTTTGCCAATTATTTGGCTTAAAACCAATGGAACAAGCTGAACTTGGCATTGCTATTTCTGTTCAAAAAGAAGAAAAATATATAATTTTACCATTTCTTATGTTTGGGTCTTGGCACTGTGGCTTTTGTTTATGGAAAAAGACAGGAGAGGAAAATGCATTATTTTAACTTCACAAGATAAATAACTATACCAAACTGAAATTTCCTTTAAAAGCATCTTTTCTTTTTTCTTCTTATGATAATACAGATAGCTACTAATTTAGTGCAAGCTTGAAATAAGAAGTAATATTAATATTTTCTCTAACATTATACATTTAGATGCACCACTAAGATTACATTATATTCTATTAGAATTCATTTTGTTTCTGTGCCTATGCACAAATAAAAGAAACCTTTCATTTTCTTATGAATGTTATTTCCTCTTGACAAAATCTTATAGAAAAAAAATAAAGCATTTAGATTTACTTTTAGAAAAAAAGATAGGTCATTCTTATTGTTAAGTTTTCTTGTAAGGGCTTTCTGGACATTATTAGCTACTTTAAAATATTAACTAATATCATATCTAGAGTAAGTTTCTATCAAATGCTAATAAGGAATAATAGGAATATAAGTAATGTATGTGACTTCCAAATGGTTAAAGGAAATTTTATTTTTATCATTTTGTGCACTAGTGATCATGAAAATTTTAATTGGCAGATGCAGTATAGGAAATTAACTATTTTCTTGGAATGAATATTTCATTATACATATTATGTTCATAGCTGGAACATAGGAAATATTATATTAAATATCAAAAAGCTGAAACCTTTTTTTGCATTATAAAATATGTCAAGCATGCAGCAAAGTACAGTGAACAGTGTACAAAACCACATACTCACCACATAGATTTAATAAATATTAACATTATGCTATATTTGACTCAGATTTTTTATTAATCGATAGATGATTGTTTAGAAATATTCTTATTAATCTTTTTACAATGTATACATTTTTCTCATTACTAAGTATGTGTTTAGTTACATTTATGTCATGGTATTTGACAATGTGGGAATTTACAGAATATGGAAACATTAGTTTATAGAGTATGGGAAAAAAACTGGAGAATATACAAAGCTATATGGAAAAGATTTGTTTTTCAAGGAGACAAGCAAGATGCATTTTTTAAAGCAGAGCACGTTGATAAGTATGTATTGAAGTCATATCTACTTTAATATCATTTGCAACAAGCTGGGTATGGCTACTATATTAACAAGCATGTATCTAGAAATGAGGCAACATAAATACATTAGTGTAGTCATAAGTATGCCCTGTAATAAAAATAGAAATTCTTAATATCGAGATATTAAGAAAAGAATACAATAAATTTTATTAACATTAAATATTGTGTTCCAAAAGGATTAGCTTTGTTAATCAGACTTCAGAATTTTTGAAACCTTCCTGTAAAGGTCACCAGATTACCTTCTTAAAATCAACTTCACATAAGAAAACTGTAAAAGTACAAACTGTTATTATTATCTATTGCTCTAATGTCTTGAAAAGTGTTATATTCTATGTTGTATATAAATATTTAATGGTTGTTTTAAAGCTGAAAAGACAAAGATGTTCTATATAGTTTTATTTTAGAAGGTTATTTCAATCATTTATGTGCAAGTTAGGTTTACAGATAGTGTATTCACCTCTTCCTGCATAATCTTAAAGTGTTGTCATATTTGCATAGAGAGTAGAATAGTTTTTGCAGATTAGAATCAAAGACTAAAACAAGAATTGTAAAACCCATTGTGGCGCCGCCCTATTTAACGTTTTTGTCAATGACTAATATAGACAAAAGGATGTTCACTTACATTTTAGCATTAAAAAATGGGATACATAGCTAACGTGTAAATGACACAATAAGGAAATAGAATGTATTCTCATTTCACTCCAGTTAAAAAACTAAACTCATAAGATAAAACTGAAAAGGACAAAATAAAATTTTGTACCTAAATTTTTAATAAAATTCCAGTATGGATGGTGCCTGCATATTTGCTTATAAACAAATGAAGAAACAAAGTCTTAAAGATTTGGGTTGATTTCAGGCCCAGTATCATCTGGCTTTTCTAATAACTGGTGCAGCCTTGGGCTTCATTAGCAGTACTAGGTATGGCCTCTAGTGCAGAAGGATTAATTCAATAAAATCTCCATTGGCCAGCTGACACCTGCTGTGTTACGTTCAATTCTGAATGTCAGATTTCGAGAAGGATATTGAAAAGCTGATGCACTCACACAGAAAATCAGCATGTTCAGAAACAATGTGGGAGGGGAAAAATATGCTTTCTTGAGTCATCAAAAGTGTTGGGATGTAGAAGGGGAGAGAGATTTTTTTTTTCTCTACGTAGTCCTATGCGATACTGTTGTGGATAAGTGGATAGAACACAGTACAGTCAGATTCAGATTTTGATTGAATATGAGGAAGACATTTCTGTCGATCCAAATTGATTTAGTAGTACAAGTAAAATAAGGTAATGGTTTTCCTGAATGTAAACTTGTTTGAAGTTTCCAGCAGAGTAGAAGAGGAAACTACATGAGCGTGTTCCCTGATTGTTTCCGAACAGTGATGAATAGTCTAAGACACTAAAATCTCAATCTCCTGAAGAGTGAACTTCAGAGAAGAGTCCTGCACTTGTGCTCTTTATTTGATGAAAACTTCCAAATATAGGCAAACCATAAATCTTAAGCTCAGATCTAGATACTGTATTCCATATAGAGTAGAGTGGTCAATTCCTCTTGAGAGGCAATTTTGAAGCATTTTTTTCTCAGTGATTGCTAGTACCCATTCTGCATCGCCAGAGGATCTTATCAGAGATTCTCATTGATGAGGGTTTAAAGTGGAGCTAGGAAGTCTTCCTTCTAAGATGCTTGCCAGGTGTGATGTGAAGAGTGTCCATATTACTACACCATCGACTGAAAGGGTAAGGTCAATGGGTTTCAGTGCCTAAGATAATCTCCTTTGTCTCACTTTTACTTGAAATTATAAAGTTAGAGTTGACTTTTTTGTTGTTATAAATACTTCACACTTTATTATGCCAGTATTTTACAACTTATTAAAATGTCCATACTTGGCTTCCTCTACCAAAATGTCAGATCCTAAGAAGGAGGGATAAATCTACACATGTAGCACAGACTTCGGCAACACCCAGACTGTGGCTCAAGCCATGTTTATCCGCTTTTAGCTGAGTGATCTTGGACAAGTTGTTTAAACTTACTAATAACCTTTAGGTTTCTTACCTGTAAAGTGAAAATTATTATAAGGATTAATTTTTTTTATGTTGGAAGAAGGTTTCATGTTTTATTTTTTTTGTTAAATTCATTGGTATAACATTGGTTAATACATTTTTTACTACTTTCTGCGCATTGATTTATGAATTGTAGAACCTTACCTTTTTATTGATATTGACCATTTATTAGTAAAAAGGAAACATCATGAGAATAATGTTTCATGAGGGAGTATGGCAAAGAAATGAAGGTCTGAGTACTGGAGTTGAAGACTAGGGAAAAGTCTTCTCTTCTCCCAACTTCTGACACAGGGGTAATATTTTATACGACTGTAAGGAGAGCCATACAAAATATAATCTGCACGAAGGGTGCCCCCTAGAGTTGTGCAGTGGACAACACACACAGCTGCATACATTGTCCTATTTAGCCCTTTCTTTCCATTTTTTAATTAAATTTATTGGGATGACATTGGTCAAAAAATTGTATAGGTTTCAGTTGTCCAGTTCTATAATATATCATCTGTATATTGCATTGTGTGTTTACCTTCTAAAGTCAAATCTTTTTCTGTCACCATATATTTGACCCCCTTTACTACCTGCCTACCCTGCATTAACTCTGGTAACCACCATCCTGTTGTCTGTGTCTGTGAGTTTTGGTTTCTGTCTTGTTTGGTTTTTTGTTGCTTTCGAAAATCGTATGGTTCTTGACTTTTTCAGCCTGACTTATTTTGCTTAGCATGATGTTCAGCCCTTTAAATCGACCGTCATAGCAGAATGATTATTCTAAAACCTAAACGTGATTGTGTCACTCTGGTTAATTCTCAGGAAAATGGCACAAGAACTGTTATTTTCTGACTCCTTGCTTTCTACTAACATCCTACCTCTCTCTCCAAATGTATTAAAATTTCTGTACGTTGGAGGGCATCATGTCATTTCATCTGCTGTGCTTTCACAAGTGTGTTTTCTCTGCCTGTGACAAATACCTTTTTCTCAGTTTATCTTCTTAAATTCCTCTCCAGCGCAGTTGACACCCTGAGTGCTGACTGTTTAAGCATTAACTAATTGTGTATACTCCCATAACACATTTTGATCCATCATGCACTTATCAAAAAACTTAGAATAGCATGCGAAATTTCCCACAAGACTAAAGCTTCTCACGTTCAGGAACTCTGTCTGGTTGGACTCTCCCATAGTGACTGTCACCGAGAAGGTGTTCAAGAAATGCTGACTCCATGCGTGAGAGAGTGGGGCAAACGGTGTGAAGTCGGACTGCAGAGCCCTTTCATTTAACCGACTTCAACATTTGGCTCTGATGTGGTCTTGCTTTAATTTGAGGCTAGCTGGAGTTCCAAAAATTCAGGAAAGCATACTTTGAAGAAATGAAAACTGTTGTAACAAAGTCTGACCTTTAAAAAATATCTTATTACTGATTATACATGGTGACAATATTTACCAAATTATAGAGCTACTACTAGTAAAGTGTCTGAATAACCTTTTTGTTCTAAAAGGATTTTCAGTAGAAGTTATATTAGAAAAACAAGGAGAGTTAAAAGCTTTTAAGAGCAAGAAATCCACAAAGTAATGAAAATCAAGTTTATGATAAACTTGTTCAGATTATTTGTTAAATGTTTTTTAGGTTAGTTCTAATGTTAATTTTTAACAAAAACATGACCTGGGACAAAAAAAAAACTTTACAGCCAAAGTTCTAGAATTACTTTTAAGGTCTTATAAAACTATCTTAAAATGTTAAGCAGAATATTTTATTTGTGTAGAAGTTTTCACTAAATTCCCCAAAACCCCAATCTACTTCACACAAAAGAAAAAAAAAGGAAGTGTACAAACTTTATAATCTTTATCTAGTACCAAATCTACATTTATGTAAAGACTGACAGTATTCTGTATTCTGCATTTTTCCCCTATTTTCCTTCTGCGTTGATTGCGTACTTAAGAGTTTTTAAGGTTTTTATGTTAAACTGTATGGAAGAACATAAAGATATACATCCTGACATTGCAGGGAGTAATAAATATCTGTTGAAAGAATAACAATTGCGGCAGACAAGTCATTTATTTTAAAGATATGCAAGTAATTTTAGTCGTTCAGAAAAGACTTTTCACCTTTGTGGCCACTGAACTCCAATTGTATAGTTCAAGTGTGTATTTCATGCTCTTCTTGGAGGTTATCTTTGTAAAATGTATAAAATAAAAACTCAGAAGTGTCAATAAGTAATATCTTCCCCCTCATATTATATTGGTTGGTACTAATTAGTCCTTACCAATCAAAATGCTAGTCCTACATCTATAACCATATTAAACTTTCCAGACTTGGGTTTTGGTTCATCTTAAATTACACATTTAATTGGAAACTCCTTGTGCCTTTTCTTTTTGTCGACTTTGATGGTAGTTTTTCCATACTTGATAAGTAATTTCTCATTGCGTCCTGTAACAGAAAAGATTTGAAATAAAATATTAAAAATGTATCTTGAGGTAAACCACAGAAAATAAAAACTAACCATCATTGAATATGTACTTTTTGGCCAGATATTGTGCTAGGTACTTAATTCACATAATTTATTCTAATTATTTTATTCTACAAAATAATTCTGGAAGGTCAGTAATAATTAATTTATTTATTCACTAAAGTTGTTGACTACCTCCTATGTGTGGGTACAGTACTAGCACAAATTTTGCCCCTCAGAAAGTTCATATTCTAGAGTCCTAGATAACATTGCACATTTACAAATGAAGAGACAGATGAGAGCAGTTTATACGGCTTGCCCAAGGTCACGGAGCTAGAAAGAAAAAAGATTGTTCGAACCCATAGCTGTCTGACTCTGAAGTCCTGCTTTTGACCCCACTATGCTGTATTCTCTCTCACCAAATATATTTAATATCTGATTAATCATGAGACCATTGAAATACTTTATCAGATAAGGTAAAAATTCAGTTTTTATGCTAATTGCCATCATTTAAAATAGATGAAACTCATTTTTATTTAATGAATTGTGCAACCTTAATTTTAGTTAGCAACATAAGCCCTATACTGCAATGAAGGTGATAAATTTAGAGTCTCAGAAATTTAAATAACTGCAAGGTCAATCTTTGAGTCGTGGGTTTTTCTAACAGTCTTATAAATGTGCAGGAAATAAACATTTCAGAATTGCTTTTCTGACAAAAAATGGCAGTTTCAGCCAACTGAAATATAAGACTGCTTTTTCTGCTGCCAAGCCTACCTTACGTGAATGAGATTTATGATGTAAAGTGCATGAAGACGTTCTGTGTCAAACCTGTGCCGCTCTCTAACCTTCCCACTGTTCCACGTAGGCAACAGGACGGCTAAGGAAGTCAGTGTATTTATGAGTGAGTAGAAATTAGTTCTAAATGTGAACTTTGGAAGACCTCTAAAAGTTCTACAACCTCCAATTTAACCAGCAGCAGCTCACGGAGGTAAAATCTACTATTTCTCATCTTCTTAAAGCTGAACATCTGTCAAAGCAAAAGGTTATAATTAAGTTTCCTTGGAATTTCATGAAACTACAAATTTGAGAGTATCGTCCAGCAGGATTCCACACTCACTGAGATGAAACACAGATTGGCGTGGTGGTTAAGAGAAAGATCCTTGAAGTAGTAAAGATCTCAACTCCACCATTAAACATATATATAACTTTAATGAGATATTTAATCTTTGGAAGTCAGAGTTTTCTCATCTGGAAATTGAGATAATATTTACTTTGTAGGGTTGTCCTGTGGGTACAATACATTGTAAAGCACTAAATCAAAAAAGAGTATCTGGAGTAGAGTAAATGCTCTCACTAAAATGATAGCCAGAAACCATCCTCATCATCCTCATCACCATCATCATCATCATTGGCCTCCACCACACCACCGCTATCTGCTGCTATTCAAGCACTATGCACGGTGTGAAGGACTTAGCCCTTCTCTCCCATCTGATCCTGCCAAACACATGCTATTCATCTTCCCTTGGCCACTGAGAACCAACCGACAAGGCCCCCTTTGTCAACATGTCCCTAACATATCAATTGGTACCATTTTATTTTCTTCCCTTTCTTTTCCAAAGCCAATGAGCTCGCACAATCATATCTGGGCAGAGAGGATTTATGCCTACCATTACACAGGATTCTCTGCCACACGAGAAATGGCATCACACCTGAGCTCCCAGATGGAAATGCCTTCCTTCCAAGTTTCTATAAATGTCATTTAATGTATTATTCATTCAGGCACATCTGATTATGTAGGTAAGATAAATTGTCTGATTTGGAATGCCTCCTTCTCAAGTAATTTATGAGGATAAATGTAACATAATCAATAAAGTATTTCTCAGGTATTTTCCATGGGAAAACTAGCTTTTACATCCTGTAATTTACAAAACAAATTAAGACTAAGATGTTCTCACTAAAATTGGATTTTGACTTTTTATTGACATTATTTTTATGTGGCAGCAAGCAAAATGTGAACTTATATTAAGTAAATTAGAGCTTCCTTAATAGTTATCTAACTATTTTATTAGGGCTAATATATTAAGATTAAGGTGTAAAAAAGCTCTGATTAAAAGCAGAAGAGGAAAATAAAGCTCTGATTAAATAAATGACTACAGAAAAATAATTTTAATCTAACTGTAGAAAGGATTTATGATAGCTTTACAAGTTGGTTTTGATGTACACTTTGGGTATTAGCTGATTAATCAGACAACTTCAGAAGTCTCCTTGTGCTGTCTACTAGCAAGATTGTGCCCTGATAGATGGGGAGTGTTTGAGAATCCTTAATATAGACCATGTGTAATTTCATCATATATAGACATATAGACATATAGACATATAGACATATGGACATATATAGACATATAATTTCATATATAACATTAATCTCTCATACCGTGTTGAAGGGTGATCTACAGACTTCCATCTACATGAAAATAGTTCTTTTTCTACTTCATTCTGAATAATATCATGTCACAAGGTCCTGTTACATCAAGCTGTTTATACAGTTTTTACTGACAGGCTGTGTTTTTCAACCTTCTATCTTTTGAAAGCTCAGAGTACTTGATTTGAGCTAAAAAATGAGCTCTAATTACAAATTATAATCTGACAGTTTTATTTAGTTTTTAATACAATTGATTGGAGAGATTTTTTAATGGACAATGAAACTGAAATGCATAAATGTAGTAGAAATTTGCTAAAATTTTTATATATTCACAATTTAAAGTATTTATGCCAAAAAACTATTGCAACATTTTAATTTAACTTTTCATTATACTAAACTTATCTATAAAATATAGGCCACTGAGAGGGTTGCTTAAATTTCAGTTTTTAAAAGTTTTCTAAACGTAGTTTTAGAGTAAAATATTACCTTTCCATTCTAAAGTTAGGAATTTGAGAACAAAATTTCTTTCAGTTATTAATCAACTTGTGAGTACTGTTTCACATGTTATAGTTTTTATGTTGTCTACTAAGTGTTAGATTAACAGGAAATAGACATAAAAATGGACTAAAAGAAAGATACGGACATCCTGAAATAAAGACGGCACTATATACAAACTAATTAAAAACAGGGAAGAGCAGTTTGGCAGAGACATGGAGATATCTGGAAAACAGGAAATAAGGATCGCCTTAGTCTTACATCATGTGAGAGGGCTGAATCCTCTGCTAGACACAAACAGAAAGGAGGAACTGACTCTCAGATTAAGCAGGCATTTACCAGTGGAAATGAGATTAGACAGACAGTCTTCATTTTCAGTATGCTCAATTTATAGACATTCACAAAAACATAATTTGTCAAGTAGAAAACAATTTTCTTGTCAGTTACCTAAAGACACTTATAATGAGAATATTATATATCCTTCCTTAGTCATGTGTTAATATGGGACAGATGGACTGTGTCATTTTTCAAATGCAGCGTGTCTCGTTGTTAGAATAGAAGATTTTGCGACCCAGAAAGATTAACATGGAATTATGAAAAGGAGTAAAAGAAAATAATAAGTTGATAAAAATTGAGTGAATGTGTGCTTTCTCATTTCTAGTTTTGAATCTTGGAGACACATAAGTTTACACTTAGTTGTTTATAATTTTTGTCAGGTTTATCTTTTACAGTATCTCTGTAAGTGTTCATTCAGTAAACATTCTTTGAATGTCTACTTTGCGTTAAGTGCTGTAAATATGAGATGATTAAGTGTGATTTTTGCATACCTGAGGAAAACTACATGTTATTTATGCAACCATTTATTCAACGGTGTGTCCCTATTGCCTGGCAGACCCTGTGCTAAGCATTAGAAATTGGGACACAAGAACCAGACTACCTTGTTCTTAGTGTGATGGATGAAACAAGCAGAATGAGATGTGGTCGGTACTGTGCTGGCAGCTTGCTCCGAGAATGAGAAGAGTCTATCAGACATGTAAATACACTAGGTAATCAGGAAATGCCTCTTGGAAGTTGATTAGGGATCAGTCAAAGGAAGGGGTATGGAAGACTTTCCAGGTAAAGGTACTGTGTATAAAAGTGTAGCAGAATCTTATTTCAGCAAAAGAGGCAAAAAGTGCTGGTTAGGAAGTAACTTGAGACAGACAGAAGTCACATCTTGCAGGTTCTTGTATTTTTACATGACACTTTCCTAAACCTTTTGAAGGGCCTTGGATTGGGGACTAAAGCAATTGGAGCTACAATTTGGGAAAATAATTCTGATATCAACACTTTTAAAAGTCATTCTGGTAGCACTCAGGTAATGGACAACTTGAGGCAGAGGACGAGTTAGGACATTATGACAATAATAAAGATAAAATGTGAGCTTGACCAAGGGCTGTAGTGAATCAGAGGAAGGTTCTGTTACATCGTCAGAGAGGCCATTGTCCTCAGCCCCCCCAAATCAGGTTCTCCCCTCCTCATACATGACCAGTATTTACTCCCACAGCTTTCTGTTTCCTTTCAAATATTAACTACAATTTGTAATAATTTTTGATTTACTCATTTATCTCACTACTACACTATCACCTGTAAATGGGCTGAACTCGTGTATGCTGTGTTTACACTTGTGTCTGCAATGCTTAACTGTATTTGGCACATAGTAGCTGCTTGATAAATATTTATCAATGCCAATAGATTGGCTCTATCCTTTCGGCCTATGCTTCTCACTCCCAATTTAGGTGCTCATAATATGAGTCTATCAGGCTTTGTTGGGAGAACCTAGCAGATTTTCCATTAGAAAAGCATCTTCAGTCTCTTTTCCTTGTCTTATTTTATCCCACTGAAAAGATATTTTGAGTACTACAATTTTAATGTGATTATGCTCTAAGACATCTTATCCCATTCAGAGGTTTTAAAAGTGAATACAGTGACCGTATTCTTGATTACTCCTTATGAAGACTAAGTTGTGACAGGCATTTTGAGCTCAGTTTCCTTCTCAGTTTGTTCTTTTGCTATTTGAGAATGAGAAGCAGTTGCCTCTTCCCTGTTCTTGGCACTTTTTACTTGCTTTTCTTCTTCCCTGTACAAGATACCAGTCTTCTCTGGACTCATCTGTTTCTTGTTTGTTCTACTTTGTCCAATGCTACAGCTCACAGTAACCAACACATGCTGCTCACACCCTGTGTTCCAATCTCTCTGCTGGAGCTACAAATTCATTCGGGCCATCATCGGCCTTCCCAGATGCTGGATGCTACAGTGTTACTGTATATGGTTATTGTCTTCATCACATAGACCACCTCCTTCTAGCTTCTGAGCAGATTCCTCACCATCTACCACCAAGTTCCCAAAGCATTGCCTCTTATACAGGATTCTTTCAGCAACATCCCACTTTTATGTATCAGTTTCTGAATAGCTTTTTATTATACAATTGGCAGTATAAACACGTTTCAAAGTTGCACCTTAGGTAATGCTCTGTTAAAAATCAAGGTAAGGATTTCGAACTTAATCTATAGTTCAGAGAAAGCAACTGAAGAGCCAAATGGAAATGGCATAGGCAATGGCCTCTTGGGCAAGAAGAAAAACACCTACTGAAAAGGTTGGCTTAGAGTTTATTCATTCAGAGAAGAAACTGCAAAAGCTTTAAGAAACACTTACTATTTGGGATGAAGAAAGGAGACCATGTGTATTAGATCAAAATTTAATAAATATCAAAATAAAATATACAAACTAAAATTACATAGTTAGCACTAAAGAAGTCTCTATTCAATCAAATTAAATTCACTGCACCCATGTTGTATTTATCACATAATAAACCACCTCTTGGGGATTCTGTGCCAATTTCAATGAGTTTGTGATTTGGGAATAGGGAATTGTGGAGAGAGAGCAAAGAGTTTGAGTAATTCCTGGATTCAAAGATATGGTCCCCTTCCTCAAATCTTAAAATTCTGGTTTGAAAAAAAACAGGAGGGACACATAAAAGTGAAGGAAACAGAATATTACATTTTAATGATCTAATATTGACTATAGTGGTTGGAAGAGAAAAATCAGTATAGGCTGAAGACTTCAGGAGCTGGTGGCTTTGAAGGATAAATAAAAAATTATTGGGGTGGGAGAGAAGAAAGGGTCATTTCCAAATTCAACTCGGTAACCACACTGGTAAGATCAAAAATAGTCAAAAGTCCAAAAGCATTTAGTCAACTTAGTGCTGTGATCACAGCAGTCCATGAACTAGTGTGCATTTTGATAGTCAGGCGCTTTCTGATTCTTTTCTGTTTCCATTTCTGTTGGTGATAGAGCTAGGCAAATTACTGCAAATTATATTTTGCTATTTATTTTTTGTGCCACCAGGAGCAATAGTGTGTGCAAAATCAGAGGAATAAATGCACAGCCTAGTATTAAAGTAATGCTCCTCCACCCCTTCTTCACACGCTCATGCATTGCTTTCCTGACAAAATATCCAAACAAGCAAGCGTTTCTTAAAAGTGACAGCTAATGGTATAAATTAACCTCCTGAATCCTGTTCTGGCATTTTCAAAATGATGTAGCACATAAAAGATAGTGGTGAAGTATGAATAATAAATGGAAAGAAGAATGACATGCCCACCTACTGCTTCCAGAAGCAAACAGAGGGTTTCACTATCGAGAAAATTATAGCCTCTGGGTTTGTGTATTACTGAGATTTTCAAACAACCTCCCTTACAATGAACTAATTTGGGCTTGGGAAAAAATAGCAAAGACAGTTCTTTCTAAATGTCCTTTGAAAATTATGAAAGGCACTCATAATATTGGACTTCATCGCAAGCAGAAAGGTGAACTAGAGATAGTTTATCACCCAGACAAACATTAAATTTAACCAGAAGAGCAGGTAAAAATCTAATGCCAAATGGGCTGTTCATTATTGCCCAATATTTTTATAATCTTACATTTCTGAGGTAAAAGAATACTTTTTGTTGTTGTTGTTGTTTTTGTTTGTTTGGGCTTTGGCTTTGTTTTACTAAGTGATGATTTAATATTGATACAGGTCATTGTATGACAAAGTTATGGGAAACCAAGCAGAATATGTTTCATAGCTTAGAGCCAAATATGTCTACTGCCACGTCAACTATCGCCTTTTCCCTCCTGCTAGAATTTATTGCCTAACCAGTTAAATACACACATCCATAGGCATTACAAGTAGAGCAGCATAATAAAGCTTATAATCCTTTGAACTGAGCCTAGAGTATATAGGTACAAATGTTTCTAAATGTAAACTGTAGAGAGAAATTGTGAAATACCAGAAAGTTAAAATTGGGCATAACCTCATTAATAATAGAGTGAAGTAGAGAAGCTCCTTTGAAAGAAAGGACTCATGGACATTCTTGGGGAAGGGACGTATCAGGGGACTGAATGGTAATGGAAAAAATACAATAAAGATTAAATTAAAAAAATAAAAATATAAAAAAGAAATATTTAATTCTACATTCTAAAAATGTGAATTTGGATTATTTAGTTTGGGGACATTTAAAATTTTTTATACTCTTAACCGTCTCTGTTCTCCAATTCTGTCTCAGTCTTTGCAAAAGATATCGCCTTCCAAAGTAACCCTAATGGAAATAGCCCTCTGTGATCTGTTGCTTTAAAAATGGATATAAAAAAATCATTTTGATAGAAATAGTTACCATGTAAATAATACATTCTGAATTGTTGGCTTATATTTTAAAATATTGCAAAATACTGAAGGAATAAAACCATGGTGAGAAGGCTCGTGCACATACAGCAAATGATGAAAGTTAAAGTGGTGAAATGATGACAGTCAGCAGCGGCCCATGGACCAGGCGAGAAGCGAAACACTGTTCATTGTGGATGTGCGTGTTGGTGCACATAGCAATGTGTTTGGGACTGTAGACTTTTTCAGTTTTGTGTTTGCTCTCGTGTATCTGTAAGTGGAAATATTTATTTTGATACAGCCCTCAGTTGCACTTGAAAACAAGTACACTGTTGTAGAGTGAAGTTCATGGCAGGAGATAGAGGAAGTGCACTTATAAATAATATTCTCCCACAATTTAATATGTGGAGGGAGAAGAAGATAATTTTAGTAATCACTAAAACTAGTCTTGGGAAACTACCCCCTAAGGAACTTTCGAATTCTGCCGAACAGTTTGAAAATTGCAGACTTATTCCTCATTCTTCCCTCCCTGCCTCCATTGTCTGAAAACAGGTTTTTGCTTATTACATATACACATTTTACTGACCCTAGCTTCTGCCAGGCTGCTGACTCTGCCCTAACCTCCCCAAATTCAGATTCTGAAGTGCTCCCCTCACCCCTAGCTTGCCTCATACAGTTTTTAATATAGAAACTATATATATATACATATACATATATACCTATACATATGTACCTATATGAGAAGACTGTCCAGAAAGTATCCAGACATGTACTATTAAAAACAAAGACATTTACTGACATAGATACAAGAAACATTGTACATAGGACATGACACCTCAGTCCCCTTCAAAGTAGGCACCTTGGGACCTCACACAGTTCTCCCAGTCGCCATTGGCTGCCCTGTAGTATTTTCCTGAATCTCATCGACAGTCTGAAGTCTCTTCCCTTTCAAAGGTGATTTTAGTTTTGGGAAAAGCCAGAAGTTGCAGGGCACCAAATCTGGGCTGTAGAGGGGCTGAGTCACCTGGGTGATTTGATGTTTCACCAAAAACTCTGCCCGAGACATGATGCATGGGTGGGCACATTGTCATGAAGCCGCCAATCACCAGTTGCCCATAGCTGTGGCCTTCTGAATCATGAGAATAGTTTCCATGGAGAAATGTTGGCGCTGAATGCAAAATTTGATGCAGATTTGTTGCTCTATTTGCTCAGTCATTTTGAATGTGACGACCACACAGTACACATGCTCACTCAACAGCATCTACTGCCCCCACTGACTAGTACAGTGAAGTCATCATTGTTCACATATATGCATTCCAGTCCACTTTCCTTGGCTGCCAGGCTACATTGATGCCATACAGACCATTCTCGTTACATTAACAATGGCTGGACATTTTTCTGGACAGACCTCATATTTAAATTTCCCATATCTCTGTAGTTTTGATAAATAAATAGTTGTGAGCTAGGAAGTCTTAAAGTATAACTATATATTTTTTCCAGTAATTTCTAGGCTTTCCTCAGAGTTGCTTAATATGCCCTACCTTAATTCCTATGAGTGATTTCATTAAGAATGAAAGAATTGGCAGAATCTCTTTAGAACATGTCAATAAGGAGACAGTAGAGAAATTAATGCTTAAGAGCACACAGAATGTGGAGTCAGAGACTCCCTGGGATCACACCCTGGCCCCATCGATTACTACATGTGCGACCTTGGTTAAGTTTTTTAAACTCTAGTAGTTCATCTATAAAATATGAATAATGTCAGTTCCTTGTTGCAAGGTGATGTTAGGACAGAGTGGCATATTCTGTCTAAAGTGCTTTGACTAGTTTCTGACATAATAAAGCCCTGAATAAGTGCTTACATTACTTAATTTCTAGTGTTATTTTTGTTTGCTTTGTTTTCATTGATCAATTCCAAAAATAAAAGGTTTCTTTTTTTTCTAGCCTACACATATTAGGAGAAAACACAGATGGTGTGAGGTAAGTGTTAATTCTAGTGTAGCACAGCTAACAGGAGAGCGAGCTGCTTTCTTTTCTGTGCAGAGCTAGGAAGTATGAAAGAGGTTTCACTGATGAAGGCCATTCTCAGCAGACCTTCTAATGACCTCAGTCTCCGAGTACAAAGAAAGGACTACTTTGGGAAGTGGTAGAAGCCTTGTTGCTTTCAACAAAAGATGACCCAAAGAAAGATCTTTCCTGGTTAGGAAGGTCACACATGGTCAGTGTCCCTTGTCAAATGAGGACCACTGATTTAGCAGATCCAGAAATTTGCTTTTGAGAGATAACCTGCAAGACCAAGTTTTGAAATACTTACACATTAAAGACTTTCATTTGAGTGGGATAAAATATTATCAGGTCAAAACAGCCTGACAGTTTTGTCAGGAAATTATAGACTTTGGTCAGTTGCCCAGGAAATTCCACCAAGTAGTACATGACGTGACTCAGAATCCCCAGTTGTCGGTCAGAGGCAGTGGAACATATCCTTAAGTTTCTCATATCTCTAGAATGTTTCCATCCACCTGAGGTTTAGCAGCATCGTTCCCTAAGATCAGAACCTCCTACTTCCCTTTGACGGGCTGGTTCCTTGTTAGCAACCAGTACCAGTATTCTTAACGGGATGCAGAATGCCAGACTCCTGATGAAAACACTCTTTTTTTACAGATCAACTGTAAGACTGGTGTATAAGTTGTTTGTTTGTTTGTTACATTACTATCCTTGGAATAACTCCAGAAAGCATTATTATGAATATGAGATGTCTTATGTTGACTCAAAATGAAATTAGTTCTTAACCAAGATAAAACCTATTCTTTCATATAGATGGGTCTCAAGTGTACTTACTATTCAAATTCGAAATGTCTTTTTTTTTCTGGTATTTTCATTTTTGTGTGTCCTTGCTTTTCCTCTTCTAAAAAGATGTTAACTGTTTTCTGGACTATTTTCAGAGTCTGTTCTCTTGATTTCTTCTAAGAAAAGCAATTTTCACTTAAAAGCAGTTATAATTAGGTAAGGCACTCAGAACATTCTTTGCTTCTATGTTTGATTTAATACTTTCTAGAAAGTATGTTAGACATTTTTGCTAATTATTAAAAGTTTAAAAGTACAAGTCTACTAATAGTTCCTTTATCTCATTTTCCCTCCCTTATTGCTAAATTGATGTTTTCCTTTGCCTGATTCTGCCAGGGCCTCCTGTATTCCGCATTTTTCATTCTTCAGCCAATATACATAGCTCATAAAAATAGTGGTTATCAAGTGACAGGTGGTTTTGAAAAACTTACTAGGCTTATATGGTCAGTGAAGATGTAGCCTGTACATCAGCAGCAACTAATGACCTTTTCTTCCAGGGAGCGATCATAGTGCTGGAGCTGAAGCACAGTTTAGACTTAGCCTCCAGTTGGTATTTTCCAAATGTACTTTGTTGAGTTTTTGTCTTACGTCCAAATAGATTTATTCTTAGAGTTTTTAAGATTCACTGCAACTTTAGCAACAGTTTATGCATTCTCCTGCTTTCTCTTCCCATTCCCCTTTCTGCCTTAAGCAAAACAGCACAGGTTATTAAGTATCTAGTAAAGCTATAGTGTCCAAATACCTGAACTTCAATTTGCCACCAATTGCCAGATGAGGAGCTATTGAGTAATTCTCAAAACCTCTTTAATCTAGTTTTTCACATGTAGGTGGTAATAATACAAACTTTATCAGGTTTTGTTGACTATTAAATAGGATAATATGTGAAAATGCCTAGCATGCTACTAGGTACACAGTAAATGTTCAATAAATCCTAGCTGGTTTCCTTCAGCTAGGAGAAGTTATCTTTTGAATTTTTTGTTTGTTTCTTTAGTAATGACATTTTAGTTGTGTCTTTGGTTCATGTTTTTTCTTTCCTTGCTATGATTGTGTTGCCTCTTTTTTTTTCTCCTTTCTTTTGTTTTTTACATAGCCATCTATTGAATACTTAATACCATGCTAGGCAGGCACTGAGGATACAAAGGTGAATACCACCCTCACCTTAATGGAGTTCACATTTTCATGGGAAAATGTTCATACACTATAAATGCAGAAATTAAAATGAGGATATGTGCACAGAGCACTTTGAAAGCAAAACAGAGATGGTTCAACAAAGGACTCCTGGAAGAGGGGAACTGTGACTTAACCCATAAAGGACAGAGGATTTTTGTGCACAAGCAAATACATCTTCTGTGTAAAGGATTCATGAAGATGGATGGTCCAGAGGCACGGAGGCAAATAACAGCCTGTTGAAAAGAAGAAACCACAAATATTAATTTAAAAGAAAAAAGAATAGGCCCTAGCTGGTGTGGCTCAGTGGTTGAGTGCCAGCCTACAAACCGAAGGGTCGCCAGTTTGATTCCCAGTCAGGGCACATGCGAGAGGCAACTCCCTAGTTAGGGACATGTGAGAGGCAACTGCACATTAATGCTTCTCTCCCTCTCTTTCTCCTTTCCTTTCTGTAAAAATAAATAAATAAAATCTTTTTAAAAACTAAAAGAAAAAAATGGCAAGAGTTGAGGTGAAAATTAAAGAGGGAGTAGCGCTCAGTTAGCTCAGTACAGGCCCTCCGTTTGGATATGCCACTTTCCTTTTTAGAGTTAGTGGCAGCAAATTTTCTTTTTATTTTTAATTAGATTTATTGGGGTGACATTGGTGAATAATATTCTATAGGTTTCAAGTGTATGTTTCTATGATACATGATAAATTTTCAAATTATACATCCCTCCCATATTTCTTCTCACTTAACCCCAACTACCCTTGTGTTTAACTGGCCTCACTATTTCTATTAAAGGGACTGTGTCATATTCCTCAAGTGACTTGGAGCAGAACTCAAAGTTTAATAGATAAGAGGGAGCTATGGAAAATATTTTAGTCTAGAAGTGACGTAGTTATATATGTACTTTAAAATCACTCACCTAACTTCCGTGATGAATTTTCATGAGAAATTATAATTGGAAAATAATAGGATTCAATGTTCATTTCAATAGATTTTTAAGAAGTGAAAAAGCAAAGCTTTGGAAAGGCAAAGAATTAGATTGGAAGCAATGCTTCTAAGCAATACCTTGATTGGCTAGTATTCACTTAATAGACTTATCCTTAATTTAATATATAAAATTGTTTTTCAGAAGTCTTTTCCATCGGGTAATGGTCTGACTAGATAAGCAGCAAGTACCAGTGATATAGATAAAATTATAGGATTTCATTCAAATGTGTATTCTCTTACCTTGAGAAGTAATCATTTGGGGGGCTGACAAAGGGCTGATTAATCAGCTTTTAATGGGGTCACTTTACTCTTTACTGTCAGCAGAGTTTGACCATTTCCAGGAACAGATTAGATATTGTCAGTAGTCAACTCCTCCCTTGTAAGTGAAAAAAGCCATAGTAGGTTATAATAACTTAAAATTTCTATGCCCTTCTACACTATGTGCAAATATTAGGTAGGTTTTCTTTTTTTTTTTTTTTTTTAAGTAGGACTTCTATAAAAGATTTGTGTTTCTTCTATAATTCTGTTTCTTGGACAGGGGTACAAACATTCAGTTAACCTATTTGCTTCTTGTTCAATAATTTAGAAAAATTGTTTTTCATGGACTGTATCTAAGGCAAAATAGCTCGATAACTGTTATATGATTTCAACATTAAAAAAAAAATAAAAACCTGCCCATCAAAGCTTCTAGTGGACTGTTGAAAGGCATATGTATCATATGTAAGTTCTCAAGCCAATGAGTTCAGCCTCAGGCTGCCGACTGCTTCTCTGCACAACACTGGGTGTTTATTTGCAGTGATCAAAGAGAGCATGTGTTGAATCAGAAGTCACAGTAATGGTTTTCTTTAACACCTCTAGTCTCGGAATAACCATACTTCAAGTTCTAAAACACAAATAGAAAAGGCTTTAAAATTTCTTTTTAATGTAATGATCTATACAACCTCTAACTGGAATTGGGAGAGATGGGGCCAAATTCCACTGCTGCTCTGATACTGATGCTGTTTGAGAACAGAGAAGAAGTAGAGACCACCTTTTTAAAAGGTCTCTTTGCGCCCGTCCTTCTCCATAACTGAAAGTGGGAGCTCTCTGCCAGGGAGGAGGGAAATCAAAGTTGGGGGTGGAAGGGAATGATGAAGAAAGCAGTGAGGCAGTTGTTTTTCTCTGCCTGCTGACGTCAACGAAATTGCCAGATGGCATTTGAATGCTTTGCAAAAAGACAGGAGCCTTTTATTACAGCTGTCACATGGGGATTCATTCATTTGCATTCCCAGAAGTGGTCTAAAGCTCTCCCTAACTGTAGGAGTAATGAGAGCTCTGTACCTTTAGAGACCCAGAGGGCCTTTTGTAAGAGACTGTTACCTTAAGTGGCTCTGATAAGGGACACGTGCTCAGAGAATGGCATGTTTCACTGTTAGCTTCAGAGCACCACGGACAACTCAGCCTCAATTAGGACTATAACGTGATCATTCAAAATATCTTCTCTGCAGAAGGTCTTTTGTGGATCCTAATAGCCTTGGAAACAGGCTCAGTTCAGCAGCACCTGAAGGGTCTAAAAGAGTAATGGCGGGCTATTAAAACCAAACCAAACCAAACCAAACAAAACAAATAAAACACAGGTTCTGCGAATTGATCCCAGGACTGAAAAATACCTAATGAACAGAACTGAGTTCAGGTTTCAGCAGTACAAAGACCTGAACAGCTTTGCCCTCACCTTCATGCCCCATGGTGCCTTGTCATCCCCACGCCATTTGGAGGGACTAAAAAAGGAGCTTTTTGAAAATCTGTGGGCCAGGTTGTAGAAGCAAGAAAGCAGCTTTGAAATGTCTGGAGCTGCTCTCAGAAACTAGCCCAGGGCCACGTTCTTGAGCCAGGCTGACCTGTCCACTTCATACTTCTATGGTTCTAGCTGCCAGAAGTTTTCATGTTTTACTTTACTTGAATGCCTGGAATTTCACAAACTTTTAATTCACTGGATTATCGAGGACATTCTTTTTACAATGTACCTATTTCTGGGAATGTTAATTGGGTAAATTGATTTCCACAGCCATTAAGAATGAAAAAAAAAAAAAGGATCAAGTACTTGCACCAGAGAGAGTTTTTGTCATTGTTCCTATAACTCATGTTACTTATGGTGAATGATTTGACATTTTAAGATTAAACAGAGAAGAGATCCAAGATGATGGAGGAGTAAATAGGAGCTACACTAACCTCCTCCCAGAACCAATCTGGAATTCCAACCAATTTGCAGAGAAACCATCCAGAATAAACAACTGAACACTAGCTGGAGTGAAGCCTCGTAACCACGAACAGACAGGAGAAACAGCTTCACCACAATGTGACTGGTACAGAGTGTAGAGGAGATTCGAGAGGGTGGGCTGAGCTCCCACAGGCAGCAGTAGAAGTCCTGGTGGAAGGCTGGGAGGTTCCCCCTAAGAAGTGTGGGGTCTAAACCCCAAGCTGGGCTTCTCAGCCTACAGTACCAGAGCCTGAAAACTACCCAGATAACATCCAGCTGTGAAAAGTGGCAGGGCTTTTCTTTGCCAGAGACAGCTGGCTGGCCTCACAGAGAGCCTTTTAAAGGGCCAGTGCAAAATATTTCATTTGCAGCCACTTACCCTGGGCTCCAGCAAGAAGGTGGGGCAGAGACTCTTGAGGAGAGACTAGAAAGAGTGGCTTTGGGGAGAGAACAGCTGCCAGGATCCTGGTGCTGAATCATGTCCCATACTATAGGAGCCATCTTGCTCAGGCAGACCACTCCCCTCCAAGAGGCAACAGCCTGAGGGGAAGCAACAACCCTGCCCCCAGGAGGGACTCTGCCCCACCCTGTGGTGCTTCAGCCTGACTGCTGATTGCAGAGTGACTAGATTAACAACTGAAGGAGTCAGCCACAGATGGTAGATCCCTGGTAGTCTCCAATAGGCTGCCTAAGGACAGACAGAGTCACCATCTGACATCACCAGAGGTATATACAGAAATAAAAAATAGTGGTAAGTACTAGATGCTACTGAGATGAATTCCACCACAGTCTTCTTCATGATGTGTAATATTTTCTCTCCTGCATAGCTTTTTAACATTAATTTCTTGCCCTTCAGGTTTGCGAATATTAACTCACTAGCTTTTATATTATAGTTTATTTCAAATTTCATATTTTACTCCTGCCTTCTCTTACCCCATTTTACCTTCTTCTTTCCTGTTCTTATTTTCATTTTAAATTTTGTTTTCTCTCTTGCTATGACTTGTCTTTTGACATAAACAAAATGAAAGACAAAAGTCTCATGATTATATCAATAGATGCTAAAAAAGCACTTGATAAAGTATAGCACCCATTTATGATAAAAAACGCTCAGCAAAGTGGGAATAGAGGGAGCAAATCTCAACATCATAAATGCCATATACAAGAAACCTGCAGCCAACATCATACTCAATGAGCAAAAACTAACAGCTCTCCCCCTAAGATCAGGAACAACAGAAGGATGTCCCTTTTCACTGCCTCTATTCAACATAGTGTTGGAAGTCCTAGCCACAGTGTTTGGACAAGGAAAATAAATAAAAGGCATCCAAATTAGAAAGGAGGGAGTAAAACTCTCATTATTTGCAGATGACATGATAGTGTGCATAGAAAACCCTATAGGCTCCACCAAAAAACTACTCGACCTAGTAAGTGAATTTGGCAAAATAGCTGGATACAAAGGCAATATTCAGAAATCGAAGGCATTTTTGTACACCAACAGTGAAATATCAGAAACAGAAATTATGAAAAAATCCTATTTACTATAGAAATAAGAAAAATAAAGTAGCTAAGAATAAACTTAACCACAGAGGTAAAAGACCTGTGCTTAGAAAACTACAGAACACTGAAGAAATAAATTAAGGAAGATACCAAGAAATGGAAGCATATACCATTTTCATGGATGAGAAGAATCAACATCATTAAAATGTCCACACTACCCAAAGCAATCTGTAGATTCAATGCAATCCCTATTAAAGTACCAATGACTTTTTTCACAGATTTAGAACACATATTTCAAAAATTTATATGGAACCAAAAATGACCCTGAATAGCTGCAGCAGTCTTGAGAAAGAACAGCAAAGTATGAATGATCACAATAGCTTACATCAAACTGTACTGTAAGGCCACTGTAATCAAAACAGGCTGGTACAGGCATAAGAACAGACTCATAGATCAATGGAACAGAACAGAGAGCCCAGAAATAACCCATGTCTCTATGGTCAATTAAGATTTGACAAAGGGGGCTGAATCATAAAATGGAGTAAAAATAGCCTCTTCAACAAATGGTGCTGGGAGATCTGGAATGGTACATGCAAAAAAATGAAACTAACCACCAACTTATGCCATACACCAAAATAAACTCAAGATGGATAAAAGTCTTAAACATAAGCCATGACACCACAAAAGTCCTACAGGAAGACAGTAAAATTTCCGATATCCCACACAGCAATATTTTCACCATTATATCCTCCAGGGCAAAGGAAATAAAGGAAAGAATAAACAAATGGGACTATATCAAATTAAAGAGCTTCTGCACAGCTAACATCATCGAAATGAAAAGGGAACCAACTGTATGGGAAAACATATTTGCCAATAATACCTCAGACAAGGGTTTGATCTCCAAAATGTATAAAGAACTCATATGACTCAACACCAGGAAGGTAAACAATCCAATTAAAAAATGGGCAAAGGACCTGAACAGACAATTCTCCAAGGAGGACATACAGAAGGCCCATAGGCCTATGAAAGAATTTTCAACATCACTAGCCATCAGAAAGATGCAAATTAAAACCACAATGAGATACCATTTCACACCTGTCTGAATGGCCGTCATAAACAAATCAACAAATAGCAAGTGCTGACAAGGATGTGGAGAAAAGGGAACTCTCGTGCACTGTTGGTGGGAATGCAGACTAGTGCAGCTACTGTGGAACAGTATGTAATTCCTCAAAAAACTAAAAATGGAACTGCCTTTTAACCCAGTGATTCCACTGCTGGGATTACACCCTAAGAATCCTGAAATGCCAATTCAAAAGAACCTATGCACCCCAATGTTCATAGCAGTGTTATTTACAATAGCCTTGTGCTGGAAACAGACTAAGTGCCCATCAGTAAATGAGTGGATCAAAAAACTATGGCACATTTATGCAATGGAATACTACAGAGTGGAAATAAAGAAGTAACTCCTATCCTTTGCAACAGCATGGATGGAACTGGAGAGCATTATGCTAAGTGAAATAAGCTAGGTGGCAAAAGACAAATACCACATGATCTCAACTATAAGTGGAATGTAATGAACAAAGTAAACAAATGAGCAAAATAGAACCAGAGACATGGAAATAAGGAACAAACTGATGAGGACTGGAGGGGCAAGGAGTAGAGGATAGGGAGGAAAGAAAGAGAAGGGCCTAGTTAAAGAATAAGTATATGTGACCTATGGGCATGTACAACAGGGCGAGGATTAACTGCGGGGAGGGGCAGCATGGGGAGGTAGGTGAGGTGGGGCAGAGAGAGCGATGGGGAAAAATAGGGACAACTGTGATAGAACAACAATAAAAAATAAAAATAAATTAAAAATGAAAAATAACTATACAATAATAAATAAATACATACAAGAGTATTTGAAAACTCTGTACTTAAAAAAGAAAGGAAGAAGCTCAAGATGCTGTTACAGAGATGTCATATATTAAAATGCTTTTTAATTACCATTAGTGGGGGAAAAAGAAAAGGTTTGAGCAGAGAGCTGTGTTCCCCAGGTCACTTTCTTCCTCACTCTTACCTGAAGTCACGATATGATACACTTAGGAGGTCTTAGTTTTGATGGCAGTGGGTCTGTGTATTATGCTGAAGTGAGAAACATCTTGTATAACTAAGGGGATTGGAGTCTGGGGACTAGAAATGCTTAAAAATTAGTTTCTGTCTTTTGCTATCTTGTCAGTGGCAACACACTACGTGGATGTTAATTAAGACCGCTGGTTCGAGAGTGGTGGAAACCTGGAGCAGTTTTCCATGTGCCCTATAAACAAAAACGGTCACTCTACCATTCCATGCTCCAAATGCATACACAGGCTCGGCCATGAATACTTTCCACATATGAACAGTAGGAGTAGAATTGCCGAGGAATGTGTTTATCTCATTTTAATTTCACTTTCTGGCTCTACATCGGGTTTAGGGGAATCTAGGAGGTAATGGTGAAAGTTATGAAAATTTCAAGCAGCACCTTTCTGCTTCCTCTGATCCCTTTTTTCCACTCAGCCACAGGGCATAGGGGCCCAGATATGGTCACAGTCAGGGTCTTGTATTTGTGAGATCGAGAGTAAGAGGTGGCATGAGGTCACAAACAAGGAACATAGAATCAACAATAAAGAATCACTCTTAGGAGAAAGGAAATATCAGGGAACACAATCCAAATGGGTAGGGTGATGGGAATTAAAAAGGGAAGGGAATAAATATAAATCACCAAGGCAGTACAAATGGGGTATAAATCACACCCCAGGCAGTACCAGAATATTATGCAGACAGAATCAAGATTACAAATTTATTCATATATAAATATTTCACACAGTGCATATATACTTGGGCCTAACTCTCAACAGTATGCGGGCCATGACAAGTCTGTTACAGGTTGTGTTCACATGTCCCCAAGAATAAACCTTGGGAAAGCTGTCGTGTTAACAGCAATGTCCTACCTTGCATGTCCTAGCTCCCAGTCCACCTTGAAAGTACAGAGCACTTGTCCCAGGCATAAGTTTCACCATTGTTGTTATTACAAGGGTCATCACCTATTATCACTACTCTGACATGTTACAGTTAACCTGGACATTGCTAGGATTAAAACACTAGAGTCCTGAATGTAATTCCAGGTCATTTTTGCCATATTAAACTTATCTCCATCCAAGTCTTGAGTCTGCAAGTTCATGATTCATTTATGTACCAGCTATGAAAAAATTATGTTCTGTTATTTCCCTTAATTATGATATAAGTTTTTGGTTGTTCACTAATGAAATATTGTATATACTGGGCAGTTCAAAGATAGTATAAAACCACATATAGATTTACTTTGTTTTGAATGTAGTGTTATGACAAAGAAATGAATAATCAATTGTGAAGCTATCTTAGACTCAAACCACCATCTAATCTGACTATAGTGACATCATTTTTTCGATCAGAAGCAGTTAATATACACATTTTTAGGGCCTGGTACCCAGCGCTCAAGCCATGATCCTCAACAGAATTGCATTTACAAGGGAGTAGCCACAGGGCCACCTTCACCCTGATGCACAGATATAGTCTTCACACTATATCTGAGGCGAGTGGCCAAGACGTGGGCTTGTTCGAGATCAGAGGCAGCAACGATGACAGGCTGTTCTGGGCTGAGTCCCATGAGTCTAGCTGAAGGCGCTGATAGAGATATTTATTTCCTCACAATCGAACCTGTCTACTAACTTCATCCAGAGAATTCGGGTTTAAAGAACATGCATTTTAACTTATCTCATGAAAGACTGATGGATAAACCAGATGTTCATGTACTCATTTCTCCTGAGAAATAGCATTGCCAAATAGATAATAACGCATATTGGTTGTTCAGTTTTGTTTTGTTTGTTTGTTTTGGGTTTTTTTTTTTGATTAGGAAAGTCTACATGGGCAAAAAAATCAGTGAATAAATCAATGTATTTATTAATTTGGTAAATGTGTTTATGCACCTAGTGGGTATCATACACTGTGATAAACACTGGAGAAAGAGTTTAAAAAATTCACAGTCTAGTGCTAAAGAAAGATATGCAGACAAATCATTGCAATTTCAGTGCAATGATTGGCATATAATTAGGGTGTTACAGGAGTCAAGGTGATGGGTAGCTAACCAGCTTGGGCAGGATGGGGGTCAGAAAAGGCGTTTTTGGAAGAATTAAGTGGTAATGGAGTTGTAGGAATGAGTCAAACGAAGGTGACGGTGAGGCGAGGAGGGCAGGGGAATTTGTCAAGATATGTAAGATTAAAAGTAGTGTGTGGAAAACATAGAAATTAAGTATTTTGAGGAGCAGTAGTTATGAAAAAAGGGTGGCACATTACATAGGAGGTAAAAATGGCAGGGCTCAGGGATTAATGAAGGAAATGAGGAAGGGGAAATATGCCTTTGTAGTGGGAGACACTGACTGAGATTCCGTACTCAGATAGGCCCATTGGCAGAGTCAGGTTAAGGCGAAGTTTGGATGCTAGCCTTTGAGAAGCCACACCGCAAGTCTTCAAGGAGTCTGGTAACAGGTAAGACTCTGGGCAGAGGTTTGGGGCAGGAGATGGCTCAGGAGTTTTTAGCTGGAAGTGATGGTATGATTTTCATGAAAGTGTGTGAACCAATCTAGGAAGTCGTAGAGTGAAAAGAGCAGGGAGCTAAGAGGGGAAACCTAAGGAAATGGCTTTTAAAATGTTGAGAGGGGTGAGTAGTAAAGGGAAATTCCTGAAGAAAAAGAATGTTCGGAGGAATAGGAAAAGGGCTAGAAGGGCATGGTATCATGGGACCTGAAGTAAGGGAGGTTTTCAGAAAATTAAGTCACCAGTATGACCTTTATGAAGAAGTCCCATAGTGCAGAGACTGAAAAGTATCCTTTGAATTTAATAGTCAAAACCCACTGTAATTGCAAGTCTTTGTTCTAGAAACCTGGCTCAGTGGAGTGAGATATGAATGGAAAGCAAGAAAATGAAGACACTGAGTACTA
Organism: Desmodus rotundus; assembly: GCF_022682495.2. Taxonomy (NCBI): domain Eukaryota; kingdom Metazoa; phylum Chordata; class Mammalia; order Chiroptera; family Phyllostomidae; genus Desmodus; species Desmodus rotundus. The sequence continues at coordinate 171,343,237 of NC_071389.1, read as the reverse complement.
ACTGTTGTCTCACAAACGTTGGTAGAGATATTGAATGATAGGTGACAGGGATGTGGAGAGTGTGGAAAGAATATGCATTAAATAAGATGTAGGGTATCCTCACCAAAGAGAGAGCAGAGTGCCTACACCTGTGGGACTTGGGTAGATTTATAGGCAGAAGACAAGACTCTAGTATCAGAAGTCTGCTTTGGGAAGCTTGATTTCAGAGTAAAGGGACACACATGATGTTAGTGGCTGTGGTCATCTTGCCCTCAGCTTACCGTGTCCTTCTCATTGTCGGGACTTCATCTGCTGGCTTCTTTTGAAAACTCAGCCTGGCCAGTTTGGAGCAATGGAGCTGCACTGAAACGAGCCCTTCCTTTGCAGCTGTTCCTTTCTAATATTCCTCACAAAGATCTTTGCTACACTAAATGCTTCGTGGCAAACATAACATTCATTATAGCATTTTCAGTTTATGCCTAACATCGCAGCACAGATACCAATATGTCTCAATCTGAGGTGGGTTATATTTGTGGAAAGTGGTGAATCTTATCTATTTCAAGACTTGATTAAGAGGCTTTCTTTTTAAACTTCCCAATCTGAAGGAAGAAAGGATATCATCTTGTAAGAGCAAGCATATGAAATAGCAATGTGCTGATTACAATGGAAAGCTCAAAAGACAATATTTGCTTTAAGGAAGCAGAGAGATTGGCAGTAGATCTCCAGGCTTACCTTTCTTTGAAGGTATAAATGATCAGCTTGCACTAAATAAAAGGAATTTAAACATTGTGTAAAATCATATAATGTATACAGCATTAAACTGTTAATATTATGTTAGCAATGAGTTCATTTCTCTTCACTCTTATTTTTTCCCTCATCCTAGTATTTTCCAGTGATGCAAATGAGCCATTACCACAAAGAAAGCCATTTTCTGTCAAGTGTGCGGCTGTGCTTGAGTGCTAATGCAAAGGAACCCTGAGCATAAGCATCGGGCCACATAGTCAAGGACCAGTGAAAATCAGGGAGAGCATCCAAAGGAAATTTGTGCATTCTGCTTTTCCTTTCCATTTCCTTTTTATTCATTGCTTATGGGAATCTGTGTTTTTCAGTCAAGTGAGTGTGTTTATTGCAGTCAGAGAGCTGCCTGAAGTAATATGCTCCTCAGTAGGAGGTGGTGGGGATTTGTAGGGGAGCCTAGTTTGGCTATAAGGTCCAGGTGAAGGCACATGTTCCAAACTGACTACAATGATCGAAATTCTCTAAGCTTTAGAAAATTATTTGTAAGAACAGCATATAATGTTAGAAGGCAAAAGTCATGTACTTAATAATTGTTTTTATTTCAGTTCTTACAGTGTGCTGAGTACTAGATTATATACAAAAGTCGATCAACATTATTCTTGCCCTTAAATTCACAATTAGGCACAGAATTTGGTCACACACAATGAGCCATAGCACAATATGAAAGTAGATGTTGAAACAAAGGACTACAGAGGTTCTGAGGTTGAAGTAACAAATTTGGTGTCAGTTTGGGAATAAAGCTGAAATGTTTTTGATCTTTAACATTAGATCTTGGTTATTTATACCATACGCCAGAGAAATGAAGTCCTGGGCAGAAGGAACACCATAAACAAAGGCATGGGGTTGTGATAGCACATTTGAGAAGATAATCCAGGAGAGCTGGGGAGGAAAGACATTGGCAGGGTATGTGGAAATTTCACTAAAAAAGGGGATTACAGTTTAAATATTAAGACACTTAAAGCCATGCCAAGAAATTGAATCTCATTCTGTCCCCTTGGGAAACAAACCATCAAAGAAAATACAAAGCAGCATGTTCATAAATCTGTATTGTGAAAAACTGAGTTTGTGGCAGGAAAAAATTAGAAGGAAACAACTGCAGCTATCCTCATGTGAAATGAGGAGAGATGGATTAAGGCAAGGATGCAGGGCATTTGAAGGAAGTAGTTGACAGAGACTCCTCAGTAGAACTTTGCAGATGCAGCGACTATTTGGAAGTTGGAGATGGAAGTAAAAAAGTTACTAAAAAGAAAAGTCAGGGTGTCCAGTTTTGATGATTTATTTGTTTGCCAAGAAAGGAGGAAAAGAAGAGTTCAGGAGATGGAGGTGAAGTATTCTCTTTGGGGAAGTTGAGTCGGAAATAACCAGAAGATACCTGCAGTGGAGCTGTCCAGAGACGAGAACACAGGCCAGGGTCTGGAGAAATGGTCAGTGTTGAAGCTCCAGCTTCATGGGTATTCAGTGTAACACAGGGTGAGAGCTGGAAGAGAATGTCATGGATTCGGATGAGAAAAACAAAACAATAAAAAAGAAGCATCAGTTAAGGAGGAAAGAGCCAGTGACACAGAGTTACTACTCAGAGGGGACTATGGAAAGCCAGGCCAGGGCAGGGCCAAGAGAGGAGAAGGAGGCTGTGGTGCTGGGTGAAGGAAGACACAGTCAGGTTGTCATGAGATGTTTCAGATATTGATTGCACTTGGTCGGGTTTGTTTTATCAGGAAGAGGCCTAACTCAGGTTGCCATGAATGGGAGATTAAACGCCTTTATAAAAGGCTGTTAAGAGAAGACTACTCTCTTTCCAGTTATTTTAAGAGATTAGAATTTAGAAAGAATAGATAGCACCTTAGATGGGGTCAATGAACATTTTCTTTTCATCAGGGGAAGTGCTAATAGTGTTCTTAGGCTGAGAGGAAGGAGAAGGGGAGAAAAAGAGAGCAAATAAGAAAAAAAAAAGAAGAAATATGCTGTCCATGTTAGAAAGATGAGATTAAAAATAGAGACAGGGACCAGGTATTAAAAAGAAGAAGTTTCACTGAGGCAATAGGAAGGATATCAAGAGTTATGAAATCCTATCTATAGTTAGATATGTGTATAAAGCTAAATTAAAATTTCTAGCAAAGGGTTAGATAATTTGTATATATTTTCCACCAAGAAGAACTGGAGAAAGACAATTCATTTAAATTAGTTAGGCACCAATTTTGCTAAGCATGATTAAAGTTGCAGTGGGAGGAAAAAATAAATATAAAATGATTATTATCTCTAAAGCTCATAAAATCCATACATGTATAATAAGAGTGTGTTTGCACAGGAAGATTTTATGAATGACAGTATGATTATTGCAAACCACATTAAAGGTCCATGGCATGTGGTAATTTGCAGTTAAAGTACAGATAGGGATAGTGTACTGGGTGCTGGTGTTAGAAGTGATTCACTGGCGGGAGTGGAACTAGCCATCACTCCACTCTCGTAGCTCTCAGTGGGATATCAGGATCTGCTGAACCCAGGTAATCGTAATTTTTACTGTTGCATAACATTCTGAATATAATAAGACTATAACTGAAACTAGTATCTTATTATGGAATTTGATTTTCGTTACCACCTACTCATCTACTCATTACATATACATTTGGTAAATTTTATGCTATGTTATTTCTAACCATAAGCAAAAGAAAACTATACTGAGGCTAGATGTAGCACTAAAGAAATGTTATCAATGTTATTATCTCTCATAATAAGGAAGCTCCATAGTCGGTGAATTCATGGCTCAGTGATGTAGGAGTTGACCTAGGATTTTTTATTCTCTCTGCTTTTGATACTGCTACATAGTCGGCTTCATCCTAAAGCTGATTCCATCTTTGTGATCCAAAGATGACTGTGAGCAGCCACATCATTTCCTTCCAGCAGGAGGGAATTTCCTTTCCTAGAAGCAAGAAGCGAAGCTCCTCTGTGTCTCATTGATTCACATGACCAAGGCCTTCCCATCCTTGACCAAACTCCTGGCCTTGGTGGTGGAATCCTCATGACTGCTGGGGAAGTCAGCCACAACAGCCATGGCATATGGTTTGAAGAGAGTTCAGAACTGGGGCATTTCGCCATGTCTTAGGTATATTCACTTTGATGTCAAAATGCTGCAGTACTCCCTAAGGCAACTGCCAAACCTGTCGATTGAGCCAACAGTCACGAGACCTGCTTGATGGACATCTGAGAAGCCATTATATTCTTTTGGGCCAGCAAAGAGTGTCACTCACAACAGAGACACTATAGTAAGTTCAAATTATTTGTTAGAAATATTGAAACCAGTAGGAAGACAATTTGAAGCTATTTTTAGTTAGACTTCACTATGTATTTATACATTTTAGTCTTTAGTTTGCAATTATAATCAGCATGTGAAAGGATTCATTGCTTCTGTTCTATGTTTGTTTTAATAATGCTTGCTTATTTGTTTCTGTGGGATATTTTAATTAAAATTCTTGTACCATACTTCCGTTCTCATCTCCTTATTGTAAGATGAAATAAAACTAAAATGGATTGAAATGATAGCTAATGAAGAATTCACTACCAATTTCTCCCTAGATTCTTCCTCTTTATCTCCAGAAAAAAAAATGTAGCCCACATTTTAATCAATAGATTTACTGATCTTTTAAAATTATAATTGTAATCCCTGAAGTTATTTTGTCTTCTTTGTATATATCTTTATATTAAAGAATCAGTACTGAATCTCAACAAACTGTTGGCCATTTGTGTTTTGTAAATATCCCATCATTGCTATACTAATGGCATATGGAAGCATTCACTGAACTAACAGTTATGTCCACAAGGAAGAACACAAATTTAGGACATAAATGTTGAGTGACTCATTATTATAACTAAATGACTCATTTTCTTACCTTATTTCCTCTACTGAATTACACAATGTTGCTGAATGTGAGGAGTGGGATACCCATTTGAGATGCTTCTCATGTAAATCCTGCCTCACATCTGCTTATTAAATATCCCAGCAAGCTCCTGGGGGCTGCTGACCCAAAGATAATCGTATTTATTATCTGAACGTCTCATAGCATTATGAATATAATAAGATTATAACTGAAACCAATTTCTTCAACCAGAGTCATTAACCCAGACTTGTAGACAGATACATTATAAAATTTTATTTTCATTACCACCTAAAAGGACAATGAAGGCAGAGGCTTTTTCATCGGCAATGGAAGTCCTCACGAGAGACCTCTAGTTTTTCCTCCCAGGAGCAGTTATGCCTAGAGGTTTGTCTTAAGCATCACAAATCAAGAGGAAGAATAAGTGGCATTCTCTTAATGGAGAAAACTTAGAGCTCTTCCCTGAGACTTAGCTCTGGTAAGAGTCTAATTTGATTTTCACAAAAGATGTGAAGAAGGAGAGTGCACCACAAAGTCTCGGTTTACTTGTGATGTTAGTAAGTCCCCCCTTGGTAACAAGAGCCTAAGTGAATAAAGACTGATGGAAGGAAGTGTTTGCAAAACTAACAGAGGGTAGCAAATTGGCAGATTTTCACACCATCATATGTAGGAAAAGTTACCCAAAATACAGATGGTAGTTTAGCATTGTAATTAACAGTGGAGGTCCAGGCTGCCTGGGCTGGGATGCCACCTCCTCCAGTTCTTATCTCCGCAACTTTGGGCAAGTTACTTAACCTTTTGGGCTCTAGTTTCAAACTTGCATGTTTGTAATGTGATTTGTAGAGCTGTGAGTTGCCTTCTGGAAAATTGAGAAGTGATATTGCAAACTTTTAAAATATTTTACACACATCTTCTCTGTATGCAAAATTGATCACAGATCAGCTCACCTCATTCCTTAAAACCAGTTAGCCAGAAGCAGATGCTCGACTACTCTGAGAGGCAAGGGGATCTCAAGTTTCCTGTTCTTTACAGGGGGAACTGAGACTGGAGAGCCCCAAAATGCGTGTTTCAAAGTCGAGACCTCACGTCGGAGCCGTGAGAGTTCTAAGGGCTGCAGGTTTTGAGGGAGACGCCAAGACACGTGAGGTCCCTGTGTTCGAGTGTTGCGTACTTCTGCCACCTGTCCCTCCCCCTTCTCACGCTTCTCCTCTCTGAAAGAATTGATCCTCTTTTTTCTTTAATCCTACTTGGAAGAGAGGTATGGATGAGAATGCGATGAGAATGGACGCAACTCGGTTCAGGGCAGCCGTTTTTGGTGTTTGTGTGAAAAAGAACCACATGGCTGGATGCTGGTGTTTTGAGTCCCTGCATTTTGAGGAACAGCTGTTTGCATCTTGAGAAATAGCTTCTCTCAGCGTCTCATAACCTAAGGCGGTAGTGATGGATCCACAGTAGTGACTTTCAACGGGTGTGCCACAAGAACTTTCAAAACATGCAACACCTCTCTTCCCTTAGACAGGGGTGTCAAACTCATTTTCACCAGGGGCCACATCAGCCTCGCAGTTGCCTTCAAAGGGCCTGATGTAATTTCAACTCCTTAACGGTTAAGGAGTAGTTACATTTATCCAGTCCTAAAATTATTTCAGCCCTTTGAAGGCAACCATGAGGCTGATGTGGCCCCGGGTGAAAATGAGTTTCACACCTCTGCCTTAGATTGTCAAATATAAAAATGACAAGAGCTAATGCAACAATAGTGTCTGGTGAGAATGAATCAAAATCATACCTATATTTTCATCTGATCGTCAAGAAATGTATTTATTACTGTGCCGCAGAATTTTGGTAATTAGTTTATGTGTGCCATGAGATGAAAAAGGGTGAAACTTGCTGACCCACAGGACTGCCTCAGTTTCCTCTTTTATCCTCCCATCCCTTTCGGGCCCTTGAACGTCTTTCTCTGGACTGCGCACTGCGAGAGGACAGCAGCCCCATTCATTCATCTCTGTAGCCCTAGCCAGAGACAGTACCAGCTACCCGGTAGGTGTTCAGATAATACCTGTTGAATAAATGAGGCAAAAACGGATGTTTTCTAATGCCTTCATATTCCTTTCCTCAATCACACCATTGATAAAATGTAGTTTGTTCTTAAAAATATTCCAGTGTATTGATCTAGGGTGCATTTGTAATGGAAAATATGCTAGGGTAACTATTATTAAGTGGTTGTATAAGTTTTTGTTAGGTAGTATAAGAATTTCATCACTTATAGTGTTATTTCTCTGGAAAAATGCATTCTAGGGTCAAAAAATGGATTACAAGTGTGTTTGAAATTTGATCTTCCTATAACTGTATTACTTGATTTATGATATCTTTGGTTAGTTGTAGAAACTGGAATTTGAGTTTTTAAAATATGTTTATGAAAAGTTTAATGTTGTATTAAATCAATCTGGAGCTACTAAAACATCCACTCACCCTTTCTGTTGTTTGCAGTGTAGAGGACTACGATTATGGTATATTAAAAAGAAAACATTTTGTTACACAGTCGGTCACACCCAATATAGATTTTACACACTCAAGTGAACACTCCGTATTTTACTTTGTGTGGGCAGGAGCACTTGAAGAGATTTCTGAAGGAAGGAAGTGACAGAACATTGTGGACAGAGTAAAGAAGACTGTTACAGGAATAAATGCATTGCATTTTGTTCAAGTCCCAATGTCGAATCACTTTATAAGTACAATTGATTTTCCTTAATGTCCCTCTCACTCCACCCTTCCTGTTCATTCATGCTGCGAGCATCCTAGTTTTGCATATTTATTGTTGTGTACACTCACTCACTGTCTTCTGTGCCTCATTCTTTCTCAGATATCTTTCATCACTCAATTACCAAATGATAGAATTAAAAAAAAAACTTCTATCATTTTTCAGTAAATATATGTTGTTCACAGGATGATTCTTCTCTCTAGTCTATAATGGACTCTGACATCTGTCTCTCTCATGCAGACACCTCCTGCCCCACACACTCTGACTTCAGGCTTCTTCAGGCTTTGCTGCTCTGTCCCTCACCTTCTCTGCACCTGTTCTTCCACCTCACCAGGATCTCCAGTCCAGTTTTCTCTCTTTCCTATCTGGCAGGCCCTTTCTGGTTTTTACTTCTTTGCCTTCTCATGTATAATTTCATGCACAGTCATTCTCCTTTGTATCTCTAACCTCAGCATTGTCTACATCACTTTTAACAGGGACTCATGACTGATTTGCAGATTAAATAAAAGTCAAAGTATTAGAACTCCAACTTCTCATTTGCAAATTTTCATTCTTCCTTCTCTCTGTTATGATGGGAAAGGTATCCCCATTGTAAAAGGTTAGTCCTGCCATCCACCCCCCCACCCCGGCCTTTGCTTTCTTCTCTTGGATCTTGGTCTTTTTATCATCCCATTGGCTTTGCTGCATTTTAGATGCCTCACAAGGGTGGGATCCCCCTTTAATGTTGATGCTTGCCCACTGGCTCACCAGCTCTTTTGAGTCTGTTTTCTCTCTAGATAATTATATATCTCTGTCTTCCATTTTACAGCTAGTTTTCACCAAATAGTTGCCTACAGTGTCTCCATTTTCACAGCTCCCTTTCACCTCTCGATTTATTGCAGTGTGGCTTATAGCCTCAGTGCTTCACTGGACCTGCACTCTCCAGTGCTACCAGTGACCTTCCAGACACAAAACTAATAGATACTATCATACTTCATTAATCTCTCAAATTCATTGGTCACTGCTGACCACTCATCTGGTCTTGACACAAGCATTTCCCTGGCCCCTTCAACCCTACACTCATAGCTTTCAGTTGTCCCTTTTCATCTTCCCTCATGAGTTTCTCTTTCCCCTGCCCCTTAAATGTTGGCATTGATTATGGCTCTGCCCTCAGTCCACTCTCTTTTCTATGTCTATATTTCCATGGCAGTCTGTCTTGGAAATGGCTCTACCTGTGCCATGGATCCCTGAGTTTGTATGGCCAGTCCTGATGTCTCTCCCGATATGCATCGTGAATCATCCTGTGAACATCATATATTTACTGCAAGGTGAATGTCTCAGCATCCACGCCACGTCTTACTTCTTATTCTGTGATCCCTAACTTAGGAAGAGATTCCCAGCTACCCAGTTGCCCCAGCCATAAGCCTGAAAGTTTGCCCAACTCCTTCCTGCACTTACATTGACTGAAAATGTCACTACCCCTCAGAGGTTGCTCATTGCCCTGAGTAGTTCATTAAACCTCTTGAATTTGGCTCCTGTTCCTCTCATGATCCATTCCCTCAGTCTCCTCAAGACACATCCTTTTCTTCTTTTTGTGTTGTTTAGATATAATTGACATAACATTATAGTTTCAGGTGTACGGCATTCAATATTTGTGTATGTTGTGAATGATCACCACAGTACGTGTAGTTAATATCCATCACCATGCACAGTTACACGTTTTTCTTATGATTAACACTTTTAAGATTGATTCTCTTAGAACCTTCCAAATATACAATACAGTGTTACTAACTATAGTCACCATGCTATTCACAGACATACCCTTTTCAACCTGAAGCACTCTGTATTCACTGGAACTTTGTCCTCAAAGGCCATTTTTTCTCTCCTTCCAGTCCTTTAAGATTTTCTCTTTTCCAAAAAAATACTTATTAGTATACACTAATTATCTGCATACTCTTTTCATGTATGTACCAAATTATAGAAAAATATGTAATGTTGCTTTTTCTAGTTTTATTACTTCTCCTTGTCAGTTTCACTATTTTCTGAATAGCACTTAGTCTAGAATCAGTGTGTTAAATATAATATTTATTTATGACTTCAGTATCACAGTAACGATTCTCAATATTTTTATTTAAATTTAAGATTAGTACATGAAATTGTGCTTGAAGGTTAAATGTTTTGGGTTGCTTCCAGAAAATTCAGGTATTTGTTTTAAGGAACTATACTGGACACTGTAATTTGTCTTTTACATTGGTTTAAAGTGAAGAACTGGAGAGAGGAAATTAACTTATCTATGGAGATTGGAGGTATAATACTTACGACTGCACTTATTTCTAGGATCCTTGAGTACCTGAAAATGTACCAGATACTAAACAAGGCTCTGGGGTTAGACTGGTGAATGAAAATTAACCTTGCCTTTGTCCTCACTCTATCAGCCAAAGAGAGGAAGACAAACCTTCATCAAATGATCACACACCAAAAGTTGAATTGAAAACTCACAAATGCTAGGACAGAGAAATTCTGTGAATACACCTGAGAACAGGTCGGAGATGCAAGGTTTCTCTGAAGTTACAGCTCCCAGGGTTTGTCATTTGTTTTTGTTGCTGAGCTTCTGGCGTATGAAGTGCAGGAACGCCCCAACAGGAGTTCACGCAGAGACGAGTTTAGCTGCTGCTGTATAGCAGTGCACGTAAGATCCCCCAGATCAGCAGTGGTCGAAGCAAAGCAGTAGCACAAATGCGTGCATGCGGAGTGAACGTGGGGGAGGAAAGAATATGGTGTTAAATAACACAAGGGGGAGGAAACAAATGCTAATGAAGGCTCACAAAACCTTCGTGTTAGAATGTACATTTTAATAATTTTTATGACTATTTTAATCACAGTAGGTCATTACATGTGGAAAATAATTTAAATCAAGTTGTGCATGAAGATAGGTGATGTCCACTGTGTGTATCTTATAAAAATGGGGAAAGGTGACGGAACTGAAATGTTACTTAGGGGGATGATTGCCGATGTGATTGTAGTTTCACCTTAACAGTGGTCCTGGGAGGTATAACACAGTTTTTTTGTCTGTGGTTTTTATTTTTATTGACACTTTAAAATTTTATTACCTTCTACCAGTAGACTTATGTAAATTATTTTTTTCCTATGTGTTTTTTATGTGAAAAAAGAAACTAAGCTCTCTGCCTATTAATGAGGGAGCAGCACTCATTCAAAAATATGCTCAGACAATGAGAGTTCCTTAAAAAGGCAGAACACTGCCATCTGTTGTTCACTGATAATGTTGTTAGGCTAAGAAACACAAACCTCAAGTTCCACAGCAGTTCTTAAAATTTAACAAACAAAAGACCATCAAAATTCATTAACTCATGAGTCCATACTTATTTCATACATTTTAAGTTTTTCCAATAATGTTTACAAACATGTGCTCAATCAGGAAATCCAGTGTCTTCTATGAATAGAAATGATGATGCCGTTTATGCGCACAGCAATCTATACTAAACCAAGCCTCCCCACCTCATTTGCGCAAGCAGTCACACGCACAGTTCATTACCGGGATTCCTCCTGTCTTTGCCAGCCACCTCATCTTTTCTAATTGGAAGAAACAGAGAACCAGCCTAGAAGGCAAAGCAGCTATCTTCTCAGAGGTACGGGTGTTTACTAAAGTATGTGATTTAATAAGTATATTTTATTTCTTAAATAATAAGACAGTGTTCTGAGATAATTACTATTTTTGAGGCTACTAGGTGAGTTCGCTAGTGTCTGGAAGGTAGTTAGAAAACAAGCAGAGGGACAGTTTTAACAGTTTTTGGCTTATTGGCAGGTAGGTCTTAGGGGAATGTGTGCGGACACCAGGCCGTGCACAGCACCCCATTTGGTGATATGGCGTGCCCTTTGAACATCAAAAGAGAAGAAAGTAAAGAATTCTGGTGACTGCTGGAGTTTGTTGTGTCTCACCTCTCCGTGGGGCCAGCCAACAGAGGTGTTGCTGGAAAGCGGTTTGATGAAGGGCCCTATATGTTTTTCTCCTACTGTACATACATATTATCGTAAGGGGAAAATCCAAATGTAAACTCATATTCCCTGCCAGAAAATTAAAATAAGCAAACATCTGCTTCCTTAGGATGGCATTTAGCCAAGGTTCAGCCTACAATGAGTTACTGCAAAATTTTCACATGATTTCATTTTTTAAAAATTTCCCAACCAACTTCAAGTCTAAAGTTATAAATGGGTGCTATGAAAGTATAAACACATATGCGAGTTTGCTGGCTCTGAGGTCAGAACCAGTAATACACCAAAGATCATTTATCGAATCCAGCTCATGTTCTAAACGAAATGAGTACATAAAAGACCGAGATACTACTCTTCCTAGTATCATGGACAGATAGCGTCCCAGAGAAAGATTTAGAGGGTGTGAGGTGGTGGCGAGCATGTAGGAGGAGACAGCTCGCAAAAACCCATCAGGCATCTTTTCCCAGCACTGAGGAACAAAGTTGGGTAAGAAAAGTCCCAGGGACTCTTCCCTTTCATGTGTCATCCTGTCCACTGTTTATTCCTTTCTTATCCCCAACTCCCTTGTCACCCTGAGAATGTTCTTCCCTTGCTGTTCACCTCCCAGGGTGCCTCCCAGGATGACTAAATAGAAACAAAGAGTAAAAAAAAAAAAAAAACAACTTCCAACAATGGAGCCGAGATGCCTGCTTTTAGAATTCCTTTCACATACTGTTATAAATCACACCAGTGCAATCGACCATATTAAATGAAACCAGGACTTTTGTACAATTACTTTCTAAGAGCCTAAACTTAATCTCAGACATATTGTGACTATATGGGAGTTAGAGAATATAATCTTAATGACTTTATTTACCTAGAATAAGAAGTGAAAGTGTTTGGGTTTTGGTTTTTGTTGTTTTATTTTTGGTGTTACTGTTGGTAGAGAAATCATATCTTTTTGCTGCCTTCATTTATAAAGAAACTACTGGCCCAGTATAAGTAGGAGACAGACAAACATGCACAATATTCATCTCTTTGTACACACAGGTTATTCAATAATGATGATGATGATGGTGGTGGTGATGATAATGGCAGCAGTGGTATATAATTATTTATCAAACATATTGTGGGCCAAGCACTCTCCTAAGGTCTTAATGTGCCTGGTCTCATTTAATCATCAATAATACTACATAGTAGGTGTTATTTTTACCTCTTTTTAAAGATGAGAAACAAGAGCTAAGAAGATAGATGACTTTGCCCTGGCTGGTGTGGCTCCATGGACTGAGTGCAGGCCTGTGAACCAAAGGGTCACCCATTTGGGGCATGTGCCTGAGTTGCAGGCTAGATCCCCAGTCGGGGGCATGTGAGAAGCAACTGCACGTTGATGCTTCTCTCCTTCCCTTTCTCAATCCCTTCCCCTCTATAAATAAACAAATAAATAAACAAACAAACAAATAAATCTTTGAAAAAAAAGAAGAAGATAGATGATTTTCCCCAATTGCCAAATTTCAAATTCAAAATACAAACACAGGTAGTCTGACCCCAAATCCTGTGCTCTTAAAGGCCCCATGCACTAACTCATAAAAATTTGATATTAATGAATGAATAAAAATTTCACTCTTATAACCTAGTTCTTTATAGTTTTCATCTCCAACCTCTCACATGTACAACCTTCCAAATTATATACATGATGAAAATGTGCACTTGTATTTTTTTGCATTCCATGTGCTAATTCTTATGCCAATCAGGACCAGTGGTTGGCCTATTAATGTAAGAAATTTTTAAAGTAATGAATCACAAAAATGATGTTTTCTGGACCCCTAGAAATATATTTTAACTTAATATGCAAGCTTTCATACATTTTCTGATGAAGAGCCAAGACGTCCTCTTTGACCGTATGTCTGCTGTACAGAGTGGCGGTCCGGGCCGTCTTTCGTCCTGCACTTCACTGGATGTGGCTGCCAGTGTCAGATATATATATATATTTATTTTTTTTTTTACAGTGGAAATGACTTAGGCACTTGGGAGCATTCTGAATTGAAAATCTTTCAAATGGGTGATCATTTTCTTTTTGAATCTTTATAATTGTATCTCCCCTACTTAGTTTAACAGAAATTGATGTTAAAGCCAAGAAAATCAGTTATCTTTGGTTTATTATATAAAACTGCACTTTCTTCCACTGTTTATCAGACTTAAATTCCAGATTTTCTATTTAAAGGTGGCAGTCCAAATTTGGTTGTCATTTAAACAGTGTCGGGGGAATTATACTTGCATTTTCTTAAATGTTAAATATAAATATTTCTATTATAAGGAGAGCCTGCAAAGTAGAATGTTTTATATGCTCGGACACTTTATTTTATTTTATTTTTTTAAGGAAAAGATTTGTTTGATCATCTGCTCCATAAAAAGACTCAACTGTAGTTTTCTGCTCAGGATAGTTCATTACTGCACTCGAAAATGATTTCAGGCTGTTAAGACCTTCCTTTAAAGTAACCTTCAAATAAACTTTCCCTTGAGTAAACTTTACATCACTATCTAAGGTTTCACAAGGTAAATGAAATGTTTCTGAGTATTAGTTGGTCGACTTAGGAATTTAGTGATATCATGGAAGTCGAGTGGGTATGGACTGCCTTCTGTGAGAGACACTCCATTGTTGCACAGATTGCATCATATGTGAAAAAACTCTGCCATCAACCAAAGCCCCTCTCCCCTAAAATTCCTCGATGGTGACTCCCTAAACGTGCCCGCATCTTTGTTACTTACCTGCTGTTTCTGGAAATGGCAGCCAGTCTGTCTTTCAGTCTTTCAGCATTTTCTGTGTGGTTAATCTTGGCAACTGTGTGGCAGCCGAATCTGATTGTTGGTTTTAGATTTCATGCTTCATTGAAGCCTCTAGTTATTTGCGCCAAAAAGTGGTAATAACTTCTTGTGTGTGATACAACTTTTGACTGTTACACAATTCTCTTCTCGAATCAAAACACCAATAAAGCAAAGGCTTGACTTAATGACGGCAGGGAGCATTTGACAACGGTAAGTGTTCGCTTTGGTTTTTTAGCCAAGTCCAATATGGTAAATGCTTCTTGTTGGCTTGAATAATGATTTTATTTTTACTTGAAGACCTTTGCTTTTGCAAAACTCATAGCATAAGTATTATTAAAATATGTAATGTGCTCATTTTCTAAATTTTTATGTTAACACTGCCATTGCTTATGAGGGTAGGTGTTTAATTCTGTTTCTATTTCAAAGTTTAAAATTTTAACTATTTTTGAGTATGTAAGAAATACATCCATTATCTTAAAAAGAGAATGTATTATTTAAAAAGACATAAAATTAGAGAATATAAAAAGACTTGTTCTCTCACCAATCATTTGTTTAAAATATAATTTTGTCAGTGAACATGCTCTACATTTTTTCAGATTTGTAAGTTTTAAATACTAAGAACATTTTGAGATAATCTCTCTAATTATTCATTATTAGAGCATAAAGTGTAAATTTCCTTGTCAGAAAATCTGAAAATTTATGCCCTGGAAACACAGCTTCACTTAAATTTTTATTTTTATATTTTTAGGGAAAGTGTGCAGTCATTGTTAGTTTAACTTTTTTAGAACAACATGGGTAGCAATAAATATTACTCTTCCAGAAGATCACAATGAGTTTTTCAGAAACATAATAATTAGAGATGCACTTGAAAATACATGTTTCTACAAGGGAATGTTAACCTAGTGAAGTTGCGTTTCTCATGGACATCTTCGAAGTTAACAATATAGGTACATAAGTGAAATATACTTAATTATATATCCTAAAACGGTTACTATTATACCATATTTTGATACTGTTTTATAATATATATTTAGGACTACATATAGAGAAAAACATAGCCCAATGATTAAATAAAGCATTAAATACAGATATATTTAGGAACATAAAATGAAAAAGGCCAGTACTTATTTTGGTATATTAGTTCAGCACTCAGGCTATAGGATGGAGTATTTGTATCTGCATCCCAGCATTTCCACGTTCCCAGCTATCTGATTCTGATTCTGCCAAGTTATTTTTTACTAATAAGAACGAAGCTTAAGACATAGGAAAAGATACTCAACATCAGTAATCATCAGAGAAATGCAAAGTAAAACCACAATGAGATACTACCTCATACCTGTCAGAATGGCTGTCATCAGTAAATCAACAAACAAGTGTTCGTGAGGATGTGGAAAAAAGGGAAGCCTTGTGCACTGTTGGTAAGAATGCAGATTGGTGCAGCCACTGTGGAAAACAGTGTCAAGGTTTCTCAAAAAATTAAAAATGGAACTGACTTATGACCTAGTGATGCCACCTTTGGGTGTATATTCAAAAGAACCCAACACACAAATTTGAAAGAATATATGCCCCTATGTTCACTGCCGTGTTATTTACACTAGCAAAGGTATGGAAGTAACCCAAGTGTCCATCGATAGACGAGTACATTAAAAAAGTGGTGGTACATAAATGCATTGGAATATTACTTGGCCATGATAAAGAACAAAATCTTACCATTTGTGATGGCATGGATGGACCTAGAGGGTATTATGCTAAGTGAAATAAGTCAGTCAGAGAAAGACAAAAATACCATATAATTTCACTTACATGTGGAATCTAAAGAACAATATAAATGAAAAAAAATCAGAAGTGGACTCATATACAGAGAACAAACTGATGGTTGCCAGAGGGGAGGGTCACTGGGGAACAGGGTGAAAAAGGTAAAAAGGTTGAGAAGTACAGATGTGTAGTTTCAAAATAGTCACGGGAATGTAAAGTACATCATAGGAAATATAGTCAATAATATTGTAATATATAATAACAATGCATGGTGCCATTTGGGTACTGGAAATATCACGGGGAACACTTTGTAAAGTATATGATTGTCTAACTACTATGCTGTACACCTGAACTAATTGAAATGACATTGACTGTAAACTGTAATTTAAAAATTTAAATATTTTTGCTATTCTAGTGGTATGACATAACTGTTCTATATGATACGTCACAGAAAAAAGTATGTATTACTTATAGTTATTATAAGATGGGATATCTTTATGGGTGTTTTCATAATTATTTTCTGTGTATAGATAATAATGCATATTCATACTTTATGGCATACTTCCCCCCCCCCACTGAACAATACATGTTTCCAAGTAATTATTTATAGGTCTACTGACATCTTTTAAACAAGTACATACTATTTTACAATATAGTTATAATGCAACTTTCTTTTGTGCAGTTTCTCTGTTGAAATGCATTTATGGCTACATCCTTTGGTTATTGTTACAAGAGCACCATTGTGCCCGCCGTGTCTTTGTCCTTATATTTTTACATACTTGTAATTTTTATTTCGTGTAGATGTCTGCATTGTTTTACTGGAGTGGAGGACATATACATGTAAACAACAAATAGGCTCAGCCAAATATTCTTCCAAAAACGTTGAATTGTTTTTTATTTACTGCTCATTCCCCAAACTGTTCCTGATACTCAGTGCTATCATTCTTTTATTATCGTACCATTTTGATAAAACATAAACAACTTTTGCTTAATTTGCATTGTAAGTATTAGGGAGGCCAGTAGCTTCCTACATATTTGATTATTTACATTTTGTTTGAATTGTCTCTTCCTTTTATCCAAGGTGGTCTTTTATTGACTTTTTAGAAGCTCTTCACTTGGGTATGTTTTGTCTTTTCTGTGTGGCAAAATTTTCACACAGATGGGTCTTTACCTTTGCTTATGGTATATTTTCTCGTGAAGAAGTTTATGCATTTATTTAGATAGGTCAGATGTTTCCTTGACAGTTTATGAAATCATATTATTTTTAATATTCCAAGATTATAAATTAGTCCCATATGTTTTCTTTTATCAATCTTATAATTTCACACATTTAAATTTTTAATCGTTCTAGTTTATTTTTTAACTTTGTTGTGAAAGAATGATTAAACGTTTTTTCCAAATGCATAGCCAAACTACTAACCTCTTATTGAAAAGCTCCAGAGTTATTATTATAATTATTATTTATACCATTATCATTATTGAGCACTTAAAATTGCCAATACAATATTAAATGATTTACATACATTATCCCTTTCAATTCTTATAGTTATTTTCTGAGGTTGATACTATTACTATATCCATTTTGCAGAGGGAGAAACACAGCACAGAGAGCTTAGTAACTTGCCAAAGATCATGCAGTTAGAGAGTGCTGAAGTCAGGATTTGGATGGAAGTAGCCTAGTTCCAGAATCTGAACCCCGATGGCTAACTGCGTTACGCTGTTTAAAGTCATGTAGACTCGTTGTGCCTCAAACTGTGACAGCATTCCGACACTGAGGGTGCTCTGCATGGTGTCTTTAACTTCCGCTTCTCTCTTTGCCTGTACTCTGCCCATGCTGTCCCTTACTCTCACGCCTTTCTGCCTGTACGCTGGCTTGACCAGAAGGGAGGGGAATGCCCCTGTCCTCTGTTTTGGGTGTTCTGCATTACAGCAAATAGTGGGTAATGACTCTCAGTCCAGTAGGCAGTCTGGCAGAATGTGACAGATGTGTTGCAGAATTCCAGAAGTAAAATTTCTATTCTTACCAACCACAAAAAGAGGGACAATTTGTGAATTTGAACATAAACTGAGTTGCTTTTAGTGCATATCTCTAATAGTAGTTAAATAATTACCATAAACTAGGATAAAAATATTACTAAAATTAAAATTGTATAGTAATATTTTCAAAATGAAAAATTTCAATAATTTTTACATTTACATTTAAATGTTGAGCTCTTCTTACATTGATATGAAGTATTTTTTTCAAATTCTCTGAAACATCTTGTCTTTTAAAAACCAATGTTTATCTTTTTGCCCTGGCTGGTGTGGCTCAGTGGACTGAGTGCTGACCTGCAAACCAAAGGGTCACCGGTTCGATTCCCAGTCAGAGCACATGCCTGGGTTGCAGGCCAGGTCCCCAATAGGGGGAACGCAAGAGGCCACACACTGATGGCTCTTTCTCTCTCTATCTCCCTCCTTTGCCTTCCCTCTAAAAATCAATCAATCAATAAATATTTTTTTTAAAAAAAACTAATGTTTATCTTGTTAATATCTTTAAATAAATCCCCTCCCCAGATTCTAGCATTAAAAAAAATGTGCTGTGAACACAAACATGGCAGAAGCCATGGCAAAATTTAAAACAGATATGTGATTTGAATATCACTCTACTGCAACCCTAAAGAATCACCTCAATCCATTTTGCAAGAAAAGTCCAATTCTTTGCCTGTGCCTTCAGATTCAGGCCTTTCCCACCTGACCGTCCCTCTGTTTGGTGTCTCAGTCTTCAGGAACCAGTATCACTGTGGATATTGCCGTGATGGGCGAGGCTCATGGCCTCATTACCGACCTCCTGGCAGACCCATCTTTGCCCCCCAACGTGTGCACGTCCTTGCGGGCAGTAAGCAACCTGCTCAGCACCCAGCTCACCTTCCATGCCATTCACAAGCCCAGAGTGAATCCTGCCGTTTCCTTCAGTGAAAACTACACCTGTTCTGATTCTGAAGAAGGCTCTGAAAAGGACAAGCTGGCCATTCCCAAGGTAAGTATTGATGACACACGAGAGGAAAGCTTAACCATTTCTTTTCCCTTCCAGGTCTCTTTCTTGTTACTTCAGACACGTATGCTGATTTATACCAGTGACTCAGTGAAATCAAGGTGGAGGAAGTAATAAGATTTTAAACATAAAGGCTTCTGTCCTAATACTTGATAGCTTTCTACAGATTAGAACATTACAATTTTATGTTATCTTTTTTTATTCAGACTTTCAAGAATTTTTTCACTTTGATATGCCAGATCCTGTTATATGGGATAAGGTTATGGCAGCAAAAAAGAAGAAGAAGAAGAAGAAGAAGATCAAAGTCCCTGTTCCCATTCTAGTGTAGTTTCTGTTTACTGTCATTGACTTCCGAACACGAGGTTCCCTCCCTCTCTGCGTTCTGAGTGTGGTGTCCTTCACAGCATCCTAATGGCTTTCCCAAACCCAACAATATCTGACTCAGAACAGTTTTAGTTGATTTTGCACTCTTTAAAGTAAAAAATGGTCTTTGTGTTTTGTATAATTTTTTCTCATGTAAGATATAAGAACTTTACAGAAGTAAGCTATAGGGGATCAATCTTGCACCCTGTGTAGACCTTACATCAGTTGAAAAGAAGTCATGTCAAAGACTGAAAACACAAAATCAGGATTTGAGGGGTCCCCGGTACGTCCAGCACAGTTAGTTATCTGTTTGGGGGAAAAGCGGCCATTCTCTTGAGGTGGTGATCAATTGGTAACATCGGAGCTCTTGCTACTGTGAGTCTCTTCACCAGGAATGTTTCTTCACACAGCTTTGTCGATTTAGTGATTCTGTAGTTTCCTTCCAACACCTACTTCTCGGAGAAGGGGATGGCTCTTCATGACATGACCGTAAAGAAATGGAAATGGAGAGCTATTAACTGATTGTTTGGCTCTCAAAATTGATATGAAGTCAGTGACAGATTTATAGGCAATAATCCTGGCATTTACAGTGCTTGCTATTGCTATTGCTTTTCTCTTGCTATTGAGTTACCTTCTAAGACGGAAATTCAGATCTTTGAGAGGTATTGAAAAGTATTTAGTGTCAAAAGTATATACTTAACTTCTCAGTAGTCTTCACCATCTTCAGATGAGCAGACAGCATCTTTGTAAACTATGCTTCCTTGATTGGTCTACTAGGAATAGCTAGCCACAAATACAAATGGGTTTAGATTCTACCCAGAGTAACTGTTGCTACAGTTGCAGTAGAATACCTTCACTTTAATTTTTAGGTGGTGCTCGTCCTGGTGAGCTCAGAATCTTGCCTCGGTGCTGATGAAGCTGTTATATACCCCATTTAGGATGTGAAAGGAGAAGAAATAATAGAAAGTTACAGGTCAACCAGCATCGTCTTCTATTAGAAGGAGTTGGTACTGGTGACATTATCCAGTGACATTAACCACAAGAGAGGTGGTGCATCTTGGGTTACACTCTTTTACTCTTATGTCTTGTCATTTATAAGAAATTAAAATTAAATCGGTAAACACTTTGGTGTAGAGACTGTTGTGCAAGATGACATAAATTAATTCATGCCTCAAACAAGTGACTTTTGAGAAAAAAACTTCTGTTCACAGTAACTAATATAATGTGTGTATAGGTATATGAATTCTATTGAACAAATATAACTATAAAATTATCCCAAAGGGAATTGACTCTCATTCCAGTAATCCCATATTTATGTAATCATTGAAATGAATATCCCAAAATGTTATTTTACAGTATTCATTTATGTTGACCAGAGAGTCTTTAATTAAATATCTGAGTACCCACATTTTAAGTAGGTGATATTCAAACAATATAGTTGAATAAATTTACTTCCAAGTAAAAACCCATTTTCTTCCATTATATTACATAGAAGATAGTGATAGAAAATGTGCTTGATAATGAAATGAACACTCCTTCTTCCTAGCGCCTGAGAAGGAGTTTGCCCCCCGGCTTGTTGAGACGCGTGTCGTCGACTTGGACAACCACCACCTCAGCCACAGGTCTACCCACTTTGGAGCCTGCCCCAGTGCGGAGGGATCGTAGCGCCAGCATCAAACTGCACGACGCACCTTCACCCAGGTTCGGTACTGCTCCCGTTGGTTTCGTGCCCCTTAGAGGAGTTACTCACCAAACAGGGGTTATAAATCACAGTGGAAGGGAGGCTCAAACAGTTGTGGTTGGATGGAGGCAAGCTTTGAAAATGAAAGAAGAGTATGTATGGTGGTAAATGCAGAGAAGCATAGTGATTAACATCAGATAATTAGGGTTAGATTGTGATGTGCGGCCTTAAACGTAAATGGGGACAGTGACATGAGGTGATGCCTGCCTGTGTGACTTTTAATGGGAAGGGTTGAGCCCAGAATAAAGAAAGGTAGGCTAGATTTTACCTAGACTAACATCCATATTGAGATCCTTAAGTCAAAGGTATCCAACCTGACATTTCCAAAAGACTGGGAGATTTCCCCCAGCCTGGCTAACCTAGCATTATATCAAAGGCAGAAGATTAGATCAAAGAGTAGACCCTCCTAACAGCCTCTAGATGTGGTCAAACACTTCATCACTTAATGTTATTTACACAGAGAACAGATTGGTCATTGCTGGGAGCATGTGCCGGGCAAAACAGGGAAAAGGAGTTAAAAAGTAGAAACTTCCAGTTATAAAATACGTCGATCCCGGGGATGCAATGCACAGCAGGGTGACCGCAGTTAACAATTCTGTACTGCATATTTGAAACTTACCAAAAGAGTAGATCTTAAAAGTCCTCATCATGAGAAAAAAATTGTAACTAAAACGTGGTGATGGATGTTAATTGATTTATTGTCATGATTATTTCATATACTTCACAATAATATAATAATATAATTTCACAATCAAATATCAAATTGTTATTTAGTAAACCTGATACTAATATAATTTTATGTCAATTATATCTCATAAAAATAAATTAGCTTTAGTTCATATATTTTTTTACTGATAATCAATTCCTTTATATTTAAAAAATATTTTTATTTTGCCTGTTTTTTTAATTATTTTTCTATTATAGTTGTCCCCATTTTCCCCTATTGCTCCCTCTTGCTCTGCCTTGCTCCCACAGTTAATCCCCATCCTGTTGTCTATGTCCATGGGTCATTTATACTTGTTCTTTAACTAGGCTCTTCTCCTTTCCTCCATTACCATCCACCCTCTTCCCCTCTAGGTCCTATCAGCCTGTTCCTTGTTTCCATGTCTCTGGTTCTATTGTGCTTGTTTGTTTATTTTGTTCATTAGGTTCCACTTATAGGTGGTATTTGTCTTTCACCACCTGGCTTATTTCACTTAGCATAATACTCTCCAGTTCTATCTGTGCTGTTGGTAAGGGTAGGACTTTGTTCTTTCTGCTGTGTAATATTCCATTGTGTAAATGTACCATAGTTTTTTGATCCACTCATTTACTGATGGGCACTTAGGCTATTTCAAGCACTTGGCTCTTGTAAATTGTGCTGCTATGAACATTGGGGTGCATAGGTTCTTTTGAATTGATGTTTTAGGATCTTAGGGTATAATCCCAGAAGTGGAATGACTGGGTCAAAAGGCAGTTCCATTTTTAGTTTTTTGAGGAAATTCTGTTCCTCAGTGGCTGCACCAGTGTGCATTCCCACCAACTGTGCACGAGAGTTCTCTTTTCTCCACAAACTCTCCAGCACTTGCTATTCTTTGATTTGTATATGATGGCCATTCTGACTGGTATGAAATGGTACCTCTTTGTGGTTTTAATTTGCATCTCTCTGATGGCTAGTCATGTTGAGAATCCTTTCATAGGCTTATGGGCCCTCTGTATGTCCTCCTTGGAGAAGTGTCTATTCAGCCCTGGCTGGTGTGGCTCTGTGGATTGAGTGCCAGCCTATGAACCAAAGGGTTGTTGTTCAATGCCCAGTCAGGGCACATGGACCAGACTGTTTGCCAGTACCAGACTGTTTGGATTACAGTGGTCTTATAGTATAGTTTGATACCAGGTATATGATCCCTTCTACTTTGTTCTTTCTTAAGATTGCTGCAGCTATTTAGAGTCATTTTTGGTTCCATACAAATTTTTGAAATATATGTTTCAAGTCTGTGAAAACTTGTCATTAGTATTTTAATAGGGATTGCATTGAATCTATAGATTGCTTTGAGTGGTATGGACATTTTAATGATGTTGATTCTTCCCATCCATGAACATGGTATATGCTTCCATTTGTGTGTATCTTCCTTCATTTCTTTCTTCGTGTTCTGTAGTTTTCCAAGTATAAGTCTTTTACCTCCTCAGTTAAGTTTATTCCTAGGTACATTATTTTTCTTGTTCCTATAATAAATAGGATTTTTTTCATAATTTCTGTTTCTGACATTTCATTATTAGTGTACAAAAATGCCTTCAATTTCTGAGTATTGCCTTTGTATTCTGTTATTTTGCCAAATTCACTTACTAGGTCGAGTAGTTTTTTGGAGGACCCTATAGGGTTTTCTATGCACACTATCATGTCATCTGCAAATAATGAGAGTTTCACTTCCTCCTTTTCAATTTTCCTTTATTTCTTTTTCTTGTCTGATTGCTGTGGCTAGAACTTCCAATACTATGTTGAATAAAAGAGGTGAAAGCAGACATCCTTTTCTTTTTCCTGATCTTAGGGGGAAAGCTTTTATTGTTTGCCCATTGAGTATAATGTTGGCTATAGGTTTCTAATATATGGGTTACATGTTGTTGAGGTATGTTCCCTCTTTCCCACTTTGTTGAGCGTTTTTATCATAAATGGGTGCTGTACTTTATCAAATGCTTTTTCAGAGTCTATTGATATAATGTGATTTTAGTTTTTCCTTTTGTTTATGTGGTGTATTATGTATATTGATTTGTGAATATTATACTATATTTGCACCCCTGGGATGAATCCCACTTGATCATGGTGTGTGATCTTTTTAATGTATTGCTGAATCCAGTTTGCCAATATTTTGTTGAGGATTTTAATGTCTATGATCTTCAGCACTATTGGCCTGTAGTAGTCTTTCTTTGTTGTGTCTTTACCTGGTTTTGGAATTAGGATAATACTGGCCTCATAAAAACAGTTTGGGAGTCTTCCCTCTTCTTGAATTTTTTGGAATAGTGTGAGAAACATAGG
This sequence comes from Desmodus rotundus, assembly GCF_022682495.2. Lineage (NCBI taxonomy): Eukaryota > Metazoa > Chordata > Mammalia > Chiroptera > Phyllostomidae > Desmodus > Desmodus rotundus. Next base: position 171,319,144 of record NC_071389.1, on the reverse strand, counting down.
AGTTAGCTCTTCGCTAAGTGTTTGGTAAAATTCACTTGTGAAGCCATCTGCTCCAGGGCTTCTGTGTGCCAGGAGTTTTTTGATTACTGCTTCAATTTCACTTTTTTTTAAAATTTTCAGGCTTTCTGCTTCTTCTTGACTCAGTTTTGGGAGATTATGTGTTTCTAGAAATGTGTCCATTGCACCCAGTTTTTCAAATTTCTTGGCATATAGTTGTTCATAGTAATTTCTTACAGTCCTTTATATTTCTGTGGTATCGGTTGTAATTTCTCCTGTTTCATGTCTGTTTTTGTTTATTTGGGTCCTCTCTTTTTTCCTTGATGAGTCAGGTTAAAGGCTTGCTGAATTTGTTTTTCTTTTCAAAGAACCATCTCCTGGATTTTTTTGATCCTTTGAATTGTTCTTTTAGTCTCTATGTCATTTAATTCTGCTTTGATCTTGATTATTTCCTTCCTTCTACTCACTCTGGGCTTTGTTTGTTGTTGTTCCTTCAGTTCTTGGAGATGTAGGGTTAGGGTGATATTTGAAATTTTTCTGTCTTTTTTAGGTAGGCCTTTATCGTTATGACTTCCCTCTCAAGGCTGCCTTTTGTGTTTCCCATAGGTTTTGGGCTGTTATGTGTTCATTTTCACTTGTTTCCAGCACCTGTTTGGTTTCTTCTTTGATCTCATTGTTAACCTATTCATTATTTAATAGCATGTTACTCAGTCTCCATGAATTTGAATGTTTTTGAGTTTTTTCCTTGATGTTGGTTTCTAGTTTCAAATTATTGTGATTGGAGAAGATGCTCAATATGATTTCAGTTTCCTTTAATTTGTTGAGTATTGTTTTGTGACCTACGATATGGTCTGTCTTTGAAAATCTTCCAAGTACATTTGAAAAGAATGTATATTTTGCTTCTTTGGGGTGAAAGTTTCTGTATATATCACTTCAGTCCATTTGATGTAGAGTGTTGTTTGATGCCCCAATATCCCCATTGACTCTTTGCTTGGGAGATGTATCCATTATTGACAATGGGGTGTTAAAATTCCCTACTATGAGTATGTTGCTGTCAGTACCTTTCTTGAAGTCCTCCATGATTTTCCTTACATATATAGGTGCTCCTATGTTGGGTGCATATATGTTTGCAAAGATTATATCTTCTTGATGGATTGTTCCCATAAGTATTATATAGTGTCCTCCTTTGTCTCTGTTTATGGCCTTTGTTTGGAAATCTATTTTGTCTGACATAATTATTGCTACCCTGGCTTTTTTTCAAGTCTTTTGGGTTGGAATATTACCTTCCACCCCTTCACTTTTAGCCTGTGTAGATGTTTAGTTCTGAGGTGGGTCTCTGGTAGACAGCATGTATGTGGGTCATGCTTTCTTATCCATTCAGCTCCCCTATGTCTTTTGATTGGAGCATTTCATCCATCTACATTTAAGGTTATTATTGATAGGTCCTTATTCATTGCCATTTTACCATTTGTTCTTGTGTTCCCATCTCTCTCTCTCTCTCTCTTTTTATTCGTCTTCTTAAAGCAGCCCCTTTAGCATCTCTTGCAGTGCTAGTTTGGTGGAGATGTGTTCTTTTAGCCTTTTCTGTCTGGAAAGTTCCTTATTTCACCTTCTGTTTTACATGAAAGTCTTGCTGGTAGTCATGGTTGCAGGCCTTTGCTTTTCATTACTTGGAATATTTCTTTGCCATTCCCTTCTGGCTTGTAGTGTTTCTGTTGAGTAAATTAATGATAACTTTATTAGGTCTCCCTTGTATGCTACTAGCTATTCCTCCCTTCCTGCCTTTAATATTCTCTATCTTTAAATATTGCCATTTTTATTATGATGTGTCTTAGAGTGGACCTCTTTGGATTCATCTCGATTGGGACCCTCTGTGCTTCCTGGAATTGTGTGTTTTTTTCTCTCATCAAGTTAGGGAGGTTTTCTGTCATTACTTTTTCAAACAGGTTTTCTATCCCTTGCATCTCTTCTTCTCCTTCTGGTATCCCTATTATACAGATATTATTGTGTTTCATGTTGTCCTGCAGCTCCCTTAAACCCTCTTCATTCTTTTTGAGTCTTGTTTCATTTTGTTGCTCTGCCTGGGAATTTTTTGCTGCATTGTCTTCTAGCTTGTTGATTTGATCCTCTACTTCATCTAGGGTGCTTTTAAATCCTTCTGCTGTATTCTTCAGTTCAGAAACTGTATTCTTCATTTGCTCCTGGCTCTTATTGATAGTTTCTGTGTCTTCTTTCATGCTGATGTAGTAGTTCACAGTAAGTTCCTTGTAGCTTTCCTTTAGTTCTTTGTAGTTTTCACTTAGCTCATTGAGCTTCCTTATATGCGTTGTTTTGAACTCAGTGTCTGATAGTTTACTTGCCTCTATTTCATTTAGCACTCTTTCTGGGGATTCCTTCTTTTCTTTCAATTGGGAGTTGTTTCTTTGTCTTCCCATTTTAGGGAACACTATCCCTTTCTGTTTCAACTGCTTTGACTCCCTGTCTTCGTGGTGTTAACTTCTATGGTAGGAGATCTGTGGGATCCAGTGATGCAGTCTCCTTGATCTTCTGAACTTGATGCTCTTGGGATGCTCTTTGTGTTGTTTATGTTGGCTGTATGGTTATAATTAGGTTTTGATTGTTGTTGGGTCATTCTTTATTGGGTGCTTGCCTCTGCCTGGCTGAGTGAGTGTCACTCTGCCCACCACATCTCATACACTGTTGTGCAGGTGCAGTTTTTTTCTTTCTAGATCCACCTCTGGTGATGTCAGATGATGTCCCAGTCTGGCCTTAAACAGCCTGTTTGAGACTACCAGAGATCTACCATCTGTGACTGACTCCTTCAGTTGTTAATGTAGTCAGTCTGCAATCAGCAGTCAGGCTTACATACCACAGGGTGGGGCAGAGTCCCTCCTGGGGGCAGGGCTATTGCTTCCCCTCAGGCTGTTGCTCTTGGAGGGGAGTGGTCTGCCTGAGCTAGATGGCTCCTGCAGTATGGGGCATGACTTAGCACCAGGATCCTGGCAGCTGCTCTCTCACTTTTCTCCCTAAAGCCACTGTCCTCAGTCTTTTCTCAAGTGTCTCTAGTCCACTCTACCCCCTTCCTTTACTGGAACCCAGGGTAAGTAGCTGTAAATGAAAATGTATGCATTGGCTCTTTAAAAGGCTCTTTGTGTCTCCAGCTGTCTGTCCCTGGCTGAGAGAAACCCTGCCACTTTTCACAGCTGGATGTTATCTAGGTACTTTTGGGCTCTTGTGCTTTAGGCCAGGGAGCACAGTTTAGACTCCATACTTCTCAGGGGGATCCCCCCACCACTGAAATATTCCTCCAGCACTTCAGCTGCCACCCAATGGAGGCCAGCCAGCCCCCTAGCATCTTCTCCACACTCTGTACCAGTTGTGTAGTGGTGAAGCTGTTTCTTCTGTCTGTCCATGGTTATAAAGCCTTTCTCCCACTATTCTTCAGTTGTTTGTTCCAGATAATTTCTCCACAGTTTTCTCCATAATTCCAGATTGGTCCTGGGAGGAGGTTAGTGTGGCCTCCACTCACTCCTCTACCATCTTGGATCTGATCACTTTAGTTAGTATATTAATTACAATTTTATAAAGTGACTTTAAAGCCAGAATTGCCATAGCCAAACAAAACACAATGTTAAGATCTAGAAAGAATTTTAAAGAAAAAATCATCATGAAAGTGATGCTTTTAGAGGAAGCTAATGTGTTTATTCTTTTCTATTTTGAGTAAGAACAGCATACTTTATGTGAATTTAATAATTATAAGAACATTTACTGTATATGATTTTGGTGTTTGAAACATGTGCATCAGTTTTATTAATGACCTAATGACTGAAAAATAACTACATTTTTGTTGAACTACATGATGGCAGTGTTAGAAATAATTTTCTCCTGTTCTTGGCCTTGAATATAAATAAAGCACCATCCCGAGAGTGGCAGAGAAATGGAAGGAAGTCTTTCAAACCATAAGAATCTAATGACTCCTAACTCTTCTTGCTTTCTTTTAAACTTACCTTTAATTGGTTTCTTCCGCATTCACATTGATAGTCTAATAAATCTACAGATTCATATACAAACTCAAATGATTTTTCTTCTTCCACATATCAGTGTAATTCCATGCCATTGTATTACCTGGTCTTTGTAAAATTTCCAAACACCACCACAGGAGGATGTTACCCAGTCTATTTCATGAACATTTCCTAAATTTTGAAATTACAAGTCATTGGTAATATTTTCCCCTGAAAAATACTGACCATTGTCAATTTCTACAGCAGCAGATGCTGAGAAGAGGTGTAAATTATAGTTAAATATTTGCTGTTTAAGAAAATGAATTATGTTTTCAGTATATATCTTTAGAGAAGCTGTTTGTTTTACCAACACACCTTGTCAAGAGTCCAATCATAGTAAATAATGTTCCATGATTTTCTCTCCACAGAATAACTACCAAAAATCCACTCATACGTTCTTAAATGTCTTCTTTGTTTCTTTCTTTCTTTCTTTCTTTCTGTCTGTCTATAACTTCTGGTCAAATTTCCTTTCTCCTACTCCTCTGTTCTCTTACTGATATAGGGGGCTGAAATTGAAATCTTCATGAGGAAGAGGGTTTTAAGAACTGTTATGAGCTTAACTCTAACAATCCTATCTTTCTGATTTGTGAAATAGGTACTCTTACTCAAATATTTTCAAAGGTAAGGAATAGCATATGATCTTCCTCTTTTGCTGGTTCTAAAGATAGGCATTAATGTCTTCCCTGGCATACTTTCCTCCAGTGTCTAACACACTATTCCATAATCTCACTGCCCTGTGACAGTGGTGATTGCTAAGGGGTGGGGGGGTATAAGGGGACTAAGTGATAATGGGAAAAAAATACAATAAAGATTAAATGTAAAAAAAAAAAAAAGAAAAGCTCTGACTCATGTAAAACTTAATAGTGATATGAATTTTCCATCATTCCAAAGAAATGAAATTCATGTTGAAGAGAATTTGATCCCTGTAAGAAAAAAATGTATATGAGTAAGTGGCAATAGTACCACTATTAAATTCAACTAGTTCGAGCTGGCACCTTCTTTGTTTTGGGTGAAAATGGTGATAAACCAAACTTAAAACCTTTACTTAGGAGACCTGTTACAATCAAACTGCTAATTGATTTCAGATTGATTTGTTTTAGCCCTTAGGTTTCTTCCTTTCTGTATCTGTCCTTGTGTTGAGGTTTTCTAAGGATTGCAGTCATCAAAAGAAGAACCAGAATGGGGATGAAAATTAGTCCTCAGCGTAGATCCCTTTGGGTATATAGTTGGGTGATTTACTCTTGGGTAGTTTTAAACACAACTGATCCAGAGGACACTGGACTGGGAATCAGAAGGATCTTGGACCTGCCACTCAAAAGATATGTATCCTGAGAAGCAGGTCCTTAGTCTGAGCCTCAGTACACAGTACAATAAATAGGAAAAAGGGGAACTGTGGCATGATGGGAGATAAATTAGGTTCAGGAGCACCGGTAGGTACTTAAATAGTCTCAAGAGAAATAAAAAACTCAAATAAATCATATAGTAATTATTCCAAGGCAGCTTTGGAACTGACCACAGCCCCTGCAGAAAGGAGGCTGTAAACTCAATAAAAGAAACTACCAGGACCTGGTAATATTTTTAGGACCTAGGATTAAGTTGTTAAGAACTAAGGTTATAAAATCCACTCTGATGGAGGAGGATTGAGTCTTCCACAGCAGACACTTAGATAATTGTCCCCTGCTATGTCAGCATGAGAAGACCAAGTAAAGTTTCCCCCAGGCTATTTCCCTTCCAAAATCTACATTTTTACATATTCATGAGGTCTACACAGGAATCAAGAAGGCGAGGGTCAATGAAAAGCTGAAAACTACTGCAAGGACACAAACAGAGGATAGTTGAAAGTGCCAGTAAATTATAATGTGCACATATATGCATAAACACATATGCATATATGCAAATATATTGATTTATTACTTTACTAATAGTATATTTTTAATAAGTTAGTATTCCCTGTAGTAAAAATGGGGTATAAGGCTAGAATATCATTATTCTTGAATGAAGTTCATTAATCTCCCATATATTATTACGCTTTATAAAACTTTTCAAAATAAGCATATTTAAATGTTTTTATTTTCAAAATTCACATAGTAGGCATTTTTTATTTTAATAGTTTATCTTTTATTGTATTTTTTCTATTACCATTTACCCTCCCTATACCCTCTTCCACCGCCACCCACCCCTCCCCACGTCCACAATTACCACACCATTGTCCAAGTCCATGAGTCCTTTTTCTTTTTTGCTCAACCTTCCAGCATTTTTTAAGCTACCCTTCATAATATAACTTTTTGAGATAATAAAAAACAACTCTTCAAATGTAATAAAATAAATGTAGTTAATGTTAAGGTCTTTAAAAAATCTACATGGAAAAGTAATAACCTATTAATTGTATAATATTCTGAGAAATTAATACTCCTAGGCCACATATACATTACATAAAATTTCTTCATAGTAAATCTTGTAAGTCGACTGATGCACCAAGAGAAGTTGAAAGGGAATAGCATTATAAGAAAATAGTGTAGTCTACCTCACATTCAAAGTTTTATTCGATTTCATTGTTTCAAATTCTAGGGCATTTCCAAAATGCCTACAGTGCCTAGAATGAGAATTCTAATTAGAATATGAAACAAATATTATTTTGTATGCTTTCCTTAATTGTATGTGGTAATTGCTAGAATTCATTCTATATTTTAAACATCTTTTTTATGATATATGCTGTAACTGTGATTAAAAGTAAGGAGAAAAGATGAAGTTTTAAAATATCTGTCAACAGTTGAAGAAAAATCTTAAAATGAAAAAGAGAAGAAATGAGGTAACAAGTGCCAGGGTGTTAAATTGGACTCAACACAATGAATAGATCTTACTCATTGCTAAACTTACTATAATAAATGATATAGGCAATAACAGAGCACGTGCTCAGCATTTTTCCCCTGTAGCACCCTGGCTGGTGTGGCTCAGTTAGTCGAAGCATTGCCCCATAACTGAAAGGTCACTGGTTCTACTCCCGGTCAGGGCACATACTTGAATTGAGGACTGGATATCTGGTTGGGGTGCGAGCAGGAGTCAGTTGATTGGTGTTTCTTTCTTGCATCAATATTTCTCCCTCTCTCTCGAGTGAGAACAAAATAAACCATGAAAAAGGAGATCTGTAGCTGTCAGTGTGACACCCTAAAATTTTTAAATTTTATATTAGTACGTGTTCTGCCTTGATTTAACATGAAGGACTCTAAGCAATGCATGCATGTGTTGCTTGCATAGTCAAAGCCATTTTGGTTATGGCACAGCTCCAAATTATCCTCATTAATTTTATAACTTACATGACAGTCTCCATCAATTTATGACCCCATAATTCCATCAATTTTGGGTTTATTTACAGTAAGCCACCCAGAGAGACCAGGTACATCCTGCTTATAGTGCCAATCAAAGATTGGCAGAGGGTCATTTATACTCATGCAAATTATAGAATTTATCCAGTACTAAATTTACTAATGCTTGAAATTACTCAGGTGCTAACAAAATGCAGAACAAGCACTTTTGCCCTGGAGTAGTCCAAGATTGTCAGTACAACTTCCTAAATTATTATCTCTCTCACATCACAATGTATTCTGTTTCAGAATTAGTATGTACAGTTTTGAGCAATGCGTACAGATAAATATTGGCTTGGAACACCTACAAAATGTACATCCCATTAATTACATTTCTATGTAGCATTCCTTATTCCAACCGTCCATCAGTCTATTAATTCCAGGTTCATTTACAATAATAACCTAGACAAACCTAGTTTATCCTGCAGAAAGCATTCCCTGTGAAGCCTCGCTGTCCATTACCTTTTGCCTAGTAAATAGCATCCGTGTGAGTAGCAGCAGGTTCGTTAGCATGTTTACAAGGAGATTTGCATCTTCATTCCATTCTTTCCAGGGTATCACCAATAGAAGAAATTGTAGGCTAAATGCCTGATGCTGACCTTTTCCTTCACAAGGAAATATTGCAAAGAATATTATCTTTGATTGTATTAGCATTTAATTTTTGAATTTAGATACACTAAGAATGGTAAATAATAAAGAGTACAATTAATGTTAAGTTCCCCTTACATTACTTTACCTAGTTAATTTGCCAAGTTTTTGGAAAATCTGTAAGGAACATAATTCTGTAAGTAGAATGAGGTGTTTGATTCCTATTAATTGTATTAATAGGAAGGTTATCTTTGCCCTTTCGTTGACGCAGGATGTGTGATGAGTGATGGCTGTATCCCCACAGCAGAGATTGAGCTTAGATAACCTATTTTTTCATTTGGACAAAGTCATTCTGTCACTGCACCTGGACCGTGACTCAGATTGGCAAGTTTTTTATGGAAATGACAGTTGGGTTTTGGCAAGTTCTGCTTTAATAGTTGATGAATAATTTATTTATTTTTCTCTACACTCTGTCTTTATAGCACTGTTAGTTCTGATTCATGGAATAACCCAGTGATGATGGCCCTCACCAAAAGCAGATCTTTCACTGCGTCGTGCCCCATTTCTGCAGCTAACTATGTAAAGGCTAAAAAGCCGAATCGACCAGGTAAGTAACTGACTGGGAGAAGAGTTCATACTTACTGAGTGTGAAGTCGCCGATTGAACTAAGCCTTAAGTGTTTAAATAAGATACAGGGGATGCTCTATACTTCGGTATATTTGGTTGGACTCTTCTAAAACGAAAAGTCATTGATAAGTAATTAATTACTTAAATTTCCATTTTATATGAAGAAACAGATGCCTTCAAGGTTTATGTACCAGATATTCTATCTTGGGCTCATTGGATGAATAGGAAATCACTCTCACCATGGAGGTGAACTTCTGGAAGCATCATCCTATAATATGGAAGCTAAAGATGTACTTAAGAAATTTCATTTTTATTTTTAGTGGCTATTAAAAGAAAATATGTTTCAGGAGTATGGCATTTATATGAGTTTGAAGAAATGCTTTGTTTAATGTGCATATTATAATTTTTTCAAAGAAATTCTCTCTTTATGTTAATTAACCCCCCCCTCCCCAATACATAAACAGTTAAAGGAAGAGGTATTCAAATTTGGAAAAAATAATTTCAGGACTTTTGAGAACCCTGTGAAAAATCCCACAAGTTAGCAACCAAAAGCTCCAACAATACTGCGGGCAGGAACTTTTCCTTGCCTCTCAGACAGGTACAAAATGAAATCTCACGTAATTTCTGTCATCTTGGATCTTGCATTAACCACTATACATGGAGTTTTCCATGGTGTTGTCAACACACCCCTTCTCCTTCTAAACATCAACTTCTCCCTTCCCTCAAGCTTAATTTACCTAACAAATACCTGGGGAGGGCTCACTGTTTCAGACACTAAACTGGTTTCAAGAACATGATGGTGATTAAGCCAGACCCAGTTCCCCCTCTCACAGAATTCTCACTTACATTGTGCTGGGGACTACAAACTGATCATCAGCTATTACTATATAGTGTTTTAAGGGCTATAATAGGGAAGTAAGGGAAGAATTTCAAATAATAAAAGAGAAGAAAAGAGATACTAGACCCAATACATTGAGAGAATTAAGATTTTAAAGGACTGGCAAAGCTAACTAGCAGAAAGGGAAAAGATTGAGAATGTGGAAAGGATAATGTGTAGACAGAGGCCAGATGGTATAGGACCTGGGGAGCTATGGTAAGGAATGTACATACCAAAATTAAGAGCAGTAAAGTTTCGGGCAGGAAAGTGAAATGACTTGGGAGATTACCTCACTTAATCAGAATCTGTGCTGACTCACACCTATATAGAGTTTTTGTCAGATTCTGTCTCCCAGTTGCACCCCTCCTGGAATCGCAGTTGAGAGTCTGGGGTATTCACTATGACTGCTGCTTCTTGGAATATTCTAGCTCCAAGTCTTCATCTGCCAGCACTGCAGAAAACTCTGATGAGATTTTTCAGTATCTTCCAGTTTCGCTTCTTCATTTTCTGCCTTTTCTTGCAGTTTAAGATTTCGCTAAATGGCTCTAAAGGAAAACTGCCCCTTCCTCACTGGGCAGTTAGACGTTCCCGTTCCCACTGCCACGGTGGCCCCAGACGCCAGTTTTTGTGTCACCAGCCTCATGACATTGCTGAAAGGTCTGCTGGCTTGATATTTTTAATCCCTGAATTCTTCTGCCTGGACTCTTAGCCTTTCACACCAAGCCATCGGTTAGTAAACAATGCTCTGAAAGGAAGAACAGTTAATAGGATGATTTGGGCTCACACTTCTGAGGATCTCTTCTTTCTGGAAACCTAGTCCCCCAAATTAGTTGACTTGCCTTGATAGTTTTTTTTTTTTTTTTTAACTCAGCGTTTCTATTTGTTCTCAAAGAAGCACAGACTTACTACAAACTACAGAATCATAGCCAGGAGCAGAAGTCCTCAAATGGCGGTGTTTCTGTGAGGGTCAGAGGAGCAGCACTCACATCTCACTAATATTTCAAAAGACCATCAGGAAATAAACTCTTAACCTTAAGGCATACAAATTAAGGAAGCATTTGTGATCTGTTTTTATACTAGAAAAGAAAATTTAGTGATTTCTTTCCCTTTTGATCACCCTCTTTATATTGGTGACTATTTCTTGAAACCATTTAAGTACCAACTTTTCTGGAATCCTTACTCTTTGGCGTAGGAAGACACTCTCTCCAGGAAGTGCACTTTTACTGGAGTTGCGTCACTGAGGGAAACCATTGAAGGTAATTTGGTTTTCCAAAAACTCACCTGGTCCTCTCTGCTCTTTGAAAATGTTCATTAAATTTTATAACTTAGAAGCCATTTGTGGTCTGAGAAATAGAATTGAGGTTGCACTGGGGCCAGAAACAGGATGAGGTGGGCAAAGATTTAAATTGAGTTGCCCAGAGGACAAGTACAGGTTAGCTCAGCAATGTGAAGACTCGTGTGGGACTCTGGCAAGGTGAAGGAACTGAATCTGATCATTCCACACTGAACCTGAGACTTTTAAAGGGAAACTAAAATGGTTATTGGTCAGAAGGACCCCATGGCTCCCTGCAGAAATACGTGCAAATAATTTTTGAAGGAAAGCGTCACCCTCTGAGGGCTATGTGACTTCAGCATATCAAGTTACAACCAAGATCATAAAGCACGCAAGAAACATGAGATAGAGAAAACAGAAAAAAAAAAACTTTACATCTTTAAAAGAGTTGAGATATTTATATGCTAAAATATTTAATTTTGTAATATTTAAAGAAAAGTGTGAATTTATAAAAAATAACAGGGGTGAGAGAAGATATAAATACACCCCAGCCAAATGTAAATTTTAAAAACATAATCAAGGAAATATGATAGGTTAAGTGACATAATAGGGAAATTTTGTAAACTGGAAGGCAAAAAATGCAAAGAAATTATTCAGAATACAACATAGTTGAGAAACTAGAAAATTTAAGAGATTTTTAAGAAATAGAAGGAGTTAGAAAGTCTAATTATATAATCATAGTTGTAGTAGAGGATAGGGGACATAAACTCTGAGGAAAAATGGAGTAAAAGGAAAAAAATTCACACAGACACAAAATGGTAAAAGTAAACACCACCAAATACAAAAATAAAATCAAAAGTCAGTCAGATAAAGACAAATAACCTTTCCAGGAAAAGCACTCAATCTGAGAGCAGAATTATCTGGAATAAAGGGCATCACAACATAGTACAATATTTTATTCAAAGTTCTGAGAGAATACAGCAATCAACCTAAAATTGTGCATCTGTCAAATCCATCTCACAAGAATAGGAGTGAACTAAAGACTTTTTTAGATAAGTCAAAACTTTACTAACTACAAAATCTTAACTAAAGGAATTTATTATGGGTGTATTGTAGAAGGAAATGTAATATCAGGGAAGTCTAAGATGTAATAAAAACAGCGAATAAATAATTTGAAAACCATGAGTGTGTCAAACATTACATGCATAAATAATAGTATTTCCAGATTTGTGAGTATTTTGTAAAGATTATTTTAAAGACAGAATTAAAATATTGGATAATAATAATGCTACTTAAAGGACAAAATGTGAATTTAATGTTCTACATCCTTATGTAGCTCACAAAATGGATTCAGGTGAGGAAAATGAGGCACAGAAATGTTAAGTGACTTGTCCAAGCTCACACAATTTGCCCTAAATTCTCTCTTTTGTCCTAATGACTTTATACTAGAAAAAAATTGAGGGCACCAAATGGAGATAGTTTCAAATTAAAAAAATTTGGTGCTTTCCTTGGCTGAGTACAAGATAATGGAAAGTGTTGAAGAGTTTCTGTCCCTCATTTTCTTCATTTAGGTAGTAAAATTAAAGTTATTACAAAACCAACATGATGAACTCAAGATGTTGAAAAGTGTGCTTGCTCCACCAGCACATATACTAAAATTCGCATACAAATATTGAATCATTATGTTGTATACCTGAAACTAATATTTTGTTGTATGTCTGTTGTAACTCAATAAAAAGAAAAAAGGAAGCTGAAAATTATGGTTAGTGAATTCACTGGAAATAACAAAACAAGTGAGGGAACATCCATGAGGAACAGGCTTATCTTCCAGGGTTCTGCTCCCCAATTCATACGACTGCACTCACCAAGAAAGGACAGAGTGTCAAAGGAAAAGCCAAATACCACAAAAGCAGATGGTAGAAATTAGAGCCACGGCCATGGCAAAAGCCTCTCTCCATTCTTGGCATGAAGTACCTAAGATATCTCTATTGTGATTTCTTTGGAGAGTATTCTGCATTGTGACATCTTTAAGACTGCTGTCACAGTAGAGCTACATGTTTATAAAATAGCCTGTATGCTAAACATGCTTAATTCAACTAAACAAATCCCTTGAAAGTCTGCCAAGAGGGAAAAATCCATCAAGAATCAAGAGAGCTGAAATTCAATTATAATTCTCCCTGATCAAATGAACCCTTGTGTTTTGAAATCCTTGTTTCCCATTAATGATGGCATTGGGCTGATTGAGCTAACTAGGTGCGTTATGTTTGATATAATTGACTGCGAAGCCAGCTGGTTTTCAATAACCTATGGGGAAAGGGACATGGTAAAGTCTCCTTATGTGGCAAGGAATATAAGGAAATGGAATCAAAGTGTGAATAGAGTCTGAGGAGAAAAGTACCAACCAATAGGCAAAAGAGATAGGAGGACGCAAGCAAAAAGTAGAGAATAGAAGCACTGAAAAATAAATTACCTGTTTTCAGAGGGGACAAATGAAATCTGTCCTTTGCACAAATCTATTCAACAGTGTGTCCTCTAGCTCAATCAGTTAGCATTAATTTAAATAGTTGAAACAACCGATTATTATGCAGTTACTAATATAGAATAAATAAATGAAATCACATAGGAATCTTATTATGAATAAAGCATAAAATAGATTTAAATGTAATTTGCATTTTCAATCTTGCTTTTCTATTTATGAGTCACTGACAATGTAGAGCTGCTATTATATCATTAATGAGCTTTTACGATTCCTCTAATTTCATACTTATTGAATTTGCAATAGTCCCTTCTTGGATTCTTATAATTCTTATAAGATTTTTATAATCATATTGTAATGACTAGAGAGAGATGTTTCTACACCTAAAAGCTAGCCTGAGATTTTCCTATAAAAATTTTTGAAATGAGAGAGAACTTAATTTTTTTTTTTTACACTCCCTGTACTTGAGATACATTTGCCAGTGAGAATGGAAAAGAGGCATCTATTTATCAGACATGCTGGTTCCTTTCTTGTTCAATTAAAATTCAGCTGAGAGAATTTTACAAGACAAAACAGATGGATTCACTTAAATAATTTCCTCCTTCCAGTATTGTTTATCATTTTCCTTTGATTGCCCAAAGTTCCTTGTATCTTGACACACATTTTTTCATGCTCTCGGGAGCAAGAAATTAAAGACTGAATTACTCAAAAGACTTGGAATTTTAGAATTTCTTAAGGTTATATTTTATTTTTTAATTTTTAAATGTCTTCAGTATTTTATACTAGGGCAGTTTCAGTTATTCAAAGATTTATATTTCATGAGCTAAGTTCTGGAGTCTCTTAAAATTACTCAAATATAAAATGAAGATAAACATATTGGAGAGGGTGTATATTTATCTGAATCCCTTCACCCGTGTGTGTAAATGTGTGGGTGGGCAACATAAAGTTGGATGGGACTTCAAATGCCAAAAAGTTCCTTAACGTTAGACATGGTTACACTTAACCTACCTTCGAAAATAATCTGCTCTTGAAAACTTGAAAGAAGGGCCTTTCTCCCGTTTCCTTGGAGTACCCTGCTGCTCTGTCTGAGACAGTTTTGTTTGCGGTCTGTCCTTTCCAGAAAGAGTATTTGGTTATAATCTACACTTATATCTCTCCATGTGCCCATTTCCTATGATACTCTCTTTCTGTTTTTACAACTTTAAATAACTATGCTAATGCACACTGTGAGAAATAGTCGTTTGGTTTTGGAAAAAAAAAACTGTTTGTTTATACCTTATCTTCTTCTCACCTACAGAATAAAAATATCCCTCCTTTTTATGGTTGTTGCCAAGACTCTTGCTTGTTACAAGTGTTCAAATATGTAGACTCACATACTGCAGAAGCAAAGTGCTTCTCCTCTGTTTCAAGGTTTATTTTAAATTTCATCCCGGGTAGTAAATTTGGAGTCTTAAGGTCTGCTTATTTATTTAAGTGTAGTTAATCCATGAGTTCTAAGAACTGCAATTGTTGAGTGTAAGAGAGAATTTTGTTTCTCTGAGAACATCAGCTGGCATCTACTAAAAATTAGCAATGAAAAGAAATCACTCTGCTCATAAATGGCCTTCATAAAATGTTGCATCAAGACAGAAATGTGCAATGTTTCCATAAGCTTTGAAAAAAAAGTGGCAGACGCTTGTCAAAAGACTCACAATTACCTATCAAAATAAGGAAATGTCTAATGCAATACTTATCAGGAGTCTCTTTTTTTAAATCTACAACAAAACCTGACATTGGCCTACAGCTGTAAACGGCCTTGCCCAGCAGCCTCTCTGCGCATGTCCCCTGCCCCCTTCTTCCTTTTTGCCAAGCTGAAGTCACACTGACCTTCTGACTGATCCTCTGGTAGGTCCCTCTTTCTAGGACATGCTCTCCCCAGTACTTGTTTAAATGTCTTACTTATTTTAACAGGCCTCTGTTCCTTACACTGAGAGCATTTCTGTCCTCCTCTGTCCTCTACCCTCTGCACTGTTTTTCTTCCTATCACTTAGAACTGTCTTCCTTTTCCTCATGTCCTCCTTTTCTTCCTTCAAACTCCTTTTTTCTTCTTTTTCCATCCTTCTCCCCTCCTTCCTCCTTCTTTTCATCTATGCAGTTTTCTTTTCTTTTTTAATTTCTGTCTTCCCCCAAAAGAGTGGAAGCTCCATGAGAACAGGGACTTTTTTGTGGTTGTTCACTACTGCCTTCTTGGTCCCTGGAATGGGGCACACAGTCGGTATTCACGGAACAAACAAAATCATGGAGCTACTTCGTGCAAATACCCAGGTAACCTTTCTACCACGTCTTACCCCCATCCAGCTCCTCCATGGTTACACTGTTTTTTCCCAAAGATATGTGGAGACTCAGTTGCTGTAATCTAACAAATAGTCTGAATAAACTAGTCCTTTTCAACCTTTTTATTTTTCACATCAGAGCACATGTGAATACAATGTTATGCAGCAGTGAAGACATGGGAAGGGATTTAGAGCCTGTTGAAAATGCTATGTCCTTTATTTTATAAAATTATAATAAATAAAATCTAATAATATTAGATTATAATATAATTTATGATATAAAGTGAACATTATAGATAATATTAAAATTAAATTTATTTTGTGGCTTCCAAATAAAGCCTCTTCTTAAAAAAATATACAACCTTTAGTACCTCACAGGGTACCTGTAATGCCCTTGCCGCACCCAGTGATAGTCTGCTTGGGAAACTCTGAGATACATATTTAGTGAAGTAAATTTTCTTTTGGCTTAAGAAATTATGTGATGTGAAGTTTTTCAGTATCTTTCGTAAACTAGCTAAACTTTTTCAGCAGAAGTAGAAATCAAAATTAAAACCATAAAACATCATTGTACAGAGTGATACAAATGCTGCCTAGCAAATAAGGGTTTTTTTTTTTTTAATTCTTCCGTGGGCAGTCTCCATTACCAGTATGGCTAATAAGCTACATTTTACAAGAATCGCTGACCCCTCTCCATACTTGCCTGCTTACTTGCAGTGTGACCCTGGGAAGGTTATCTAACCTCTCTGGTTCTAAGTGGTTTCAGTTAGGTATAAAGGCAGGGAATTGGACAGGAATCAACAGTAGAAATATAGAGAAAAGGACTTGCTGGCCTCCACACTGAATCAAAGGAAGAGTAAGATCTCTCCTCTTTTAAACCAAAACAAAAGAAATAACAAGAAACTTAAAAATTACAAAAGCTGTTCAGCGAGCTTCATATTCCTTTCAGTGGACCAGGAAACGTTTGGGTGTGACAAATAAAACTTGGGGAGAAAGGGGTATCGGAAGCAGACTAAGCCAGCTGCCACTTCGCCACACGTGCTACATACTATTCCATGATGTGAGCAGCTGGCAGTACATTTCCCCGGAGTTGTGAGAAATAGAAAACAACTTTTACTGATTCCGTTTGCTTTCTTTACTGTAGATTGTTCGGTTAGAATCATGAGAATCAGTAAGCAGGTAGCTTGTTCAGGAGCTGTTTCTCTCTTTCCTTCAGTGTTAAGGGGCAGCTGCTTCCTCTGTGTCTGGGAGAGGAAAACTCGAAAGGCATTGTTCCTGTGCTCAAAGGTCAGCACTTGGAAGCCTGATCCAGGGCTCTGTAAAATTCTCCCAATCGAGAGTAGACACAGTTTGGCACAAATATCCACACTTCAAATTTAAGCTTGAGGCCGATTGTTTGATCTGAAAGGGATCACGTTATATTTTTAAATGTTTTCTTCAGAAATTACTCTGACAAAGTACAGTTTCACACCCAAAATAGTTGTTTCGCTGAAAACACGGATGATTAATAAAGTTAACTGCCTCTCAAAAATGCATCTTCCTAATTTAAATATTTTAAACATTAGATACCTGCCAAACTCTGTTCTGGGCACGTGAATATTTAAAACAGTACCTGATCTTCTTGCCACTAAAAACGTCACAACCTAAGAGAAGGCAAACCTATGAGAAAAATTTAACCATTACCATCATGTTAGATTGACAAGAAGACACAAAAATAATATCCTTCTGTCCTGAAGTTACTCCAGGACAGGAAGGCTTTCACTGAATTTGCCAACACTGCCACTGGTTACTTTCAGGAGGGTTCATTCCTCCTGTTTCGTGCTGTGGAGACACCCCCACTGTACATACACCCCATCTCCAGAGGCGGCCAGCCCTGCGGCCTGAGTGCTCATGTGGTCCTTATGAGTTAAAAGGAGTCCACGGCCAAGTGTAAGAGTTGCAAGTTTGAATGCCAAAGACATTTATTTTGACGTAATGACTCTCTCTGTTTCGCAGGTGCCCTCACTAAGATTTCGCCTCTGTCATCGCCCTGTTCCTCACCTCTCCAAGGGACGCCAGCCAGCAGTCCTGTCAGCAAAATTTCTACAGTTCACTTTCCAGAATCTGCGGACACAACTGCCAAACAAGGCCTAGGTTCTCACAGGGCCCTAACGTACACGCAGAGTGCCCCCGACCTGTCTCCTCAGACGCTGACTCCGCCTGTTATATGTAGCAGGTCAGGGTTGTATGTTGTTACTAACTGGAGCTTAATAATCAAACTAACACCATTTCTCTGCCAAGGAACACTCACCAGCAGTCCACATAGCTATGCGTATGTTTGCCAGAGTCGTTTACAAGGAAGTACAGAATAGTGTGATTTGTGTTGAATAGAGTATAATAGAAACTTAATTTTTCAGTGATTTTCTATTAAGAGAAAGTTTAGTCTCTATGGGCCATACAGCTAATCTTTGGAGATAACATAAATAATTAGTTCTGTATTTTGTCTGCTTACTGATGGGAAATATGTAAAGCATATACTTTAAAAATTCATATCAACTAATTTAACATAATTTGATATTTTGTTGGAATATTTTTTAACTTGTTCTCCAGGGAGGATTTTATATTGATTTTAAAGGTACTGTATCTTAATTTGTGTATAATTTGTGTAGAATATTAACCTTATCTTTTCTCCCCTCCAAAGCAGAAAAACATGATCTGTGGTAAAAACAGACTTACGTATCACATGTTCTGTTAAGTGATTCACAACATGCGTGACTGTGTTAAAAGCTCCGAGAAGTCCCTCAAAAAGAAAACCTCTTGATTTGTGTTTCATCTAACGCTTTCTGAGTTTAGCTGAGCAGAAAATGAATTTCTTTAGTTTACACCCAATAATTGCCCATGGAGCTAGTGTTTGCTGGCACCCCCTTAAGAAACCTTTTGGGGGTGTGCACCCTGAGCCAAGGTGAAGCGCAGTAGAGTGCCAGCATGAAGGACATCCCAGGTTTCTAGGGAGACTGCCCAACTGTGGCCTCCGACCTGTGTGATTAGGAGTCGCCCAAAGAAAGGAGAGAGATACTCAGAAAAGATCGACTGCTCATGTAGCTTTTCTCATCACAGTGTAGTTTTTGTATTTTTAGCAGGAAGAATGGAATGGGATTTTTATTAAAAAGATTTTGGAGAAAAACAAGGCAATTTCACTGCCTACTTGTTCAGTAATGTTTATAAATCCAGTAGTGTGTGTTTTATTTGTTTGGGCTTTATAAATCTATAATTCAAACCGTGTTTTATTATTGCCTTCAAGGCAGCCACCCATGTAGGCACAGAGAGCTCCAGAAACACACGACTAATTATTGTGGTTTCCCCTGCTGAACTCGAAGGGTTTGGCGTTGAATCCCAGTTTCTTGGCTGCTGTAATGTCTATGCAACAAGCTGTTTTTTTGGCATAAGAGGTAGTATGTTTGAACTACTAATTTCAATGTTCCTTTTAAGTATTATCTTGCAATGAAAAACCTTAAAACTAATAAGCACTGCTTCTTTTGAGTTGTATTCAAGAATGTAAAGCTCATCATTGGCATCTGCTTTCTTTTTTCTTTGGTCCTGTCACTTGCTTTTGATTCCCTAAATCACTCTGATGGGATTTCATCGTTAGAAATAGTTTGTGTGTGATGCTTTTTCACTTACCTTCAGATCTTGAAAAGTAAATTAACTTAGGATGAAAATACTCTCTAGAAAGTGTTTATCTCTACTACACGTGTAAGCACAATTCAGGGAAAGAAAAGTGATGAGATATTAAATTATAAACTATCACTCCTTTTCCTTTTAGAGTGAGTAATCTGTGGTTAAATAACAAACCAACCAACCCTCAGAAACCCTTTGTAATATGAGGCAGAAGGAAGGATCCCAGAAACAAAAAATGCAGAATTAAAATCTAACCGTGAAGTCTCTAAACCAGATAAGCGAGAGGGGGAACGTGCCAGGCCATTTGTGGGGTTACTTTCAAATTTATTAACACAGTCAAGTCTGTTGAGGATGCAAAGTATTCTATATCTTCCGAGCTCCTCTGTGTAAGATACCACCTCTCAGGCACCTCCTTTTTTCTGTTACCCACAATATTCCCCTGTGGCCTGTTTTTCTCAACTAGCATCCTGTGCAATCATTTTATATTCCACCCTCATCGAAATCTACTTATTCTTTGTTCGTTTTCTTAGGGCCTGAACATGTAACATCAATCTGAAAATAAAACAAATCTTTTTTGAGACAAAAAATAAAATTCATATAATATTATTCTATATACACTCATACATCTTTTCTTTAAGGGCTCTTTGCACATAAAATGTCTGAAGCCATAGAAATAAATCTAATAATGAGGTTTTTACACAGATACAAAGGGATTCCATTGGGGGAGATATTTTTGACCAAAAGCACATTGGCACCTCCAAACTCACTGCTGTAAGTAGGTAGCAGACTGAACCAGGATTCTCTGCATACTGTAACAACGTTTTGCTGGTGGTTTCACCTCCAATGTGGTCTTGAGTACTGAGAAGGATGACAATGGAATGAAACTTCTGATCCTTTGTATTGATTATGTTCTCACAAGAAAGAAAACAGTATACTCCATATCAGCATCCATTTATAAAACAAAATGAGTTTTTACCTCAAACAAGTAGAGGGTAGAAATATTTGATTATTGTTATCTATCTTAATGTACACATAGATGGTTTATGCCTATGATTTTTTCAAAAGAGGAAATGCTCATATCCTGTTCCAATAATTCTCAGCTGCGGTAGGCCGCTAGCCCAAGGCAACCCTTCGGACGGTCCCCTGGAGAGAAGCGGCACAGCCATTGGGACACCAAGCAGAACAGGTAATTGTTATTTGAATTCTGTTCCTCAAAATGGAAATAGCTTTACTTTCTTTTTTCTGATCAAAAAGATAATGTATGTGCCTTATTTTTCACACGAGAGATTTGAAAAGACAAAGAAATCAGAATCATCCCTAATTCTACTACCTAAAGTCAATCATGGGTAAATTTTGGTGCAGAGCTGTCCAAAATGCTTCTATTTATCTGTACCCAGCATATATATTTTTAAATAAGACATTTTATATCATACATAGAACTATTTGGAAATGTTATTTTATCTTGGACACTAGAGGTTCGTCCATTTTAGGGTACTGTCTGGAGATCTCCATTGGAGACCCTGAGAAATGACCCTGTCTAGACCACTGTAAGTTTGTATGAGACAGTTTTTCCTTGAGGCAGGACTATGGAGAGGATAAGAACACAGCCTTTTGAGCCAGCTTTATATCCTGATTCAGCTACCTGGAAGTTTGTAATCTCTGTGTCTCAGTTCCTTCACTTGTAGAATGGGAATAATAATAAAACCTACCAAACAGGATTGTTGTAAGAATTAAAATACTTAAATCATGTAAATCCTTTATTATAGTATCTGGGTGACTGTAAGTAGTGTTTGCTGCCATTTGTGTAATAATTATTATTATTTTTATTGATGTAATCCTAGGGACTTGCTTTTGTTAGTGCTGAAAGTTCAAAAGGTAGGAAAAAATGGCTTCTATGAACTATAGATTTTGAGGGATAGACTTCTTAAGAATGGTGTTGTGGGAGGAAAATGGAGACAACTGTACTTGAGCAATAATAAAAAATGTTATAAAAAAGAATGATTACTATC
The DNA here is from genome assembly GCF_022682495.2 of Desmodus rotundus. NCBI lineage: Eukaryota > Metazoa > Chordata > Mammalia > Chiroptera > Phyllostomidae > Desmodus > Desmodus rotundus. Next base: position 171,297,908 of record NC_071389.1, on the reverse strand, counting down.
TTAAATATCTCAGCATTTCTTGGTATATACTCAATAAATAAATAAATACTCCTATCACAGTGGAGTTCTATAGCAACATCCAAAGTCAGGGAACATAAGGAAAGGTGAAAAGGAGAATTCTCTTTGTGGCCATTATTTGCTGTTGCAGCGTTCTGATGACACAGGGTATTCACTTCACTGTGTCACTGACCTTTTCTGATTCTATTGAGCCTGGTAGAATAAAGACAATACCTCCCTATCACCTTTGTGCCCTCACGTAGAACTATGGCCTTTGAGTGAGCTTCTTCATCTTTTCTAGAAATTCTGGGATTAAAACTTTTCCATCACATTTTCAGTCTGTGTTTGATTCTAACATGGAAGCAGTTGCACGGGAAAGATGGAAGAAAATAGGTCCTTGGAAAAGTCCTACAAGATACTCCTGATTGGAATAGCCTACATAACAGAAGTCATTATTCACTAGCAACTTAAGGAAAATTGGTTAGTAAATGGATGAGGACATATAACCAACCTAGATATCCGAAGCTATCTTGAAAAGAGTGAATGAATTTAGAAGGAATACATTACCCAAGTTCAAGACTTACATTATGGTAATCAAGATAGTGTGGGGCTGACGTAAGGATCAGCAAAGGATATCAAGTAGAATAGAGTAGAAAGCCCCAAATTAACTCACACCACAACAGTCACTGAATTTTTAACAAAGGTGACAAAGTAATCCAATAGGTTTAGAGAACAGTGAATTTCACTCCCTCCTTCACGTCATATGAAATAATACTCTGAGAGGGAGCACAGACCTAAACGTAGAACAGTAAAGCTTCTGGAAGAAAACACAGGAAGTTACACACACTCACTTTGTGAGTTAGGAGAAGGCAAAGACTTCAAAGGCTATCGAAAGCAATAACCATTAGGGAAACAAAGAAACTAGACTTCATCAAAAGTAAATAGTGCAGGAACTAGGGTCAGAGTTCATGAGTTCAAATTCAGGTGGCACAATTTACCTGCTGTGTGTCTTGGGCAATTTACTTTTTCTTTTGGTGTCTCACTTTCCTGTCTGCAAAGTGAGGAAAATAGCAATACAGGAATGCTGTGATTCCTGCCTCACAGATTTGTTGAGGTGTTTCAGTGTGTTAGTACAGATGAAGTGCTTTTGATGGTATCTGGCAGATAGCAAACACAGAATAAACTTCATTCAAGCACGTTATTCAGCTGCGTGAAGCTTTTTGAGGTTTTTGCCCCAGGAGCAGGTTTTTCAGACATTTGATATTAACTGATTGGTCCTCTCGTTAGCACAGTTTAGTGTTGATGGAAATGGGAAACAGTGGAGGGAGGTAGATAAGAAAGGAAGCCACAGATTCCTAGGGGTGGAGCCTGGACAAGTAGGACCTCCCATTCTCTAAGCACATGCTATTGTTCCATGTTCTAGAGACCACTTTGTTCTTGGGTGTCAACTCAATTTCTGCCACCACGTGCTCATTCTAGAGTTAGTGTTTTAGTCAGCTACTCATTAGTTTAGTGCATTGGGGGATGCATAAAGGAAACGGAAATATAAAGTCATAGGATTTTTTAAAGTTTTAAACTACTGATCTAAGCATTATTAGTGAGGACTTAATGACGTATAAATGAAGTCAAAATTTTACGTATTTTACAGGGGGAAAAAATGAATGCCTTCTCCCATCCTGTGGTCCTGATTCTTGGTGTGAAAAAGCTCATGAAAGCAATAGTTCCCTAAACACTGTGTCTGCCATATGCATGTTAGGAATATTCACTTAAATGGGACCCTTGTTTGTTGCAAGTTTCATAACAAGCTGTTCCCTTTCAATTTCAGATGACACTGCTCAAGTTACCTCTGATTATGAGACCAACAACAACAGCGATAGCAGCGATATTGTGCAGAATGAAGATGAGACTGAGTGCCCCAGAGGGCCGCAGAGGACAGCATCGGCCTGTGGCTCCTACACTCCCGAGGCCATGATATTTTTGGTAGCCCCATAGCCCTTAACTCATTTGTTTACTTGAGAAATCAGTTTCTGCTACAGAGATTGGCTTATAAGTACATCCCAGAATCATCAGATTTACAGATATATCTCATTTGGATTTTACATGCATTAAAGCTCTGCCCATATATTTGGATATGATTTTTATATGATATTTTAATGATTCTTTGGTACTTTAATGGTTCTTTCCCTTAGTGAATAAAAATGTAAGTATTCATGTCCATAAATGATTATAGATATTTCTTAACCCAATCTAAAAGTATAAATATGCATGGGAAAAAAGAATTTTTTCATTCAGTAAAATAAGATTTTATAAATATCAATCAGGCAACAAAGTGAGATGTGTTAGTTCTTGGGGCATGTACTGTTTTTTTTTTCTTTTCCTAGCACCTCCTTGATTTAGAAAGTATGCCATGACCCAGTATTTATTTTCTTTTTTGTTTGTTTGTTTTTCTCCCCTTTGTTTTTTTCCCCTCCGCCCTGTACTTCCCTCCCACCAGCATTCCCCCACCTTAGTTCATGTCCATGGCTTGTACGTATAAGTTTTTTGGATAAGTTCTTATCCATTTCCCATATTATTCTTACCCTCCTCTTGTCTATTTTGTACCTACCATTTATACTTCTTATTCCCTGTACCTTTCCCCCCCATCCCTCCCTACTGATAACCCTCCATGTGATCTCTGTTTCTGTGATTCTGTTCCTATTCTAGTTGTTTGCCTAGTTCATTTTTGGTTTTGTTTTGCTTTCTTTAGGTTCGGTTGTTGATAGTTGTGAGCTTGTAGTCATTTTACTGCTCAAATTTTTTATCATCTTCTTTTTCTTAGATGAGTCCCTTTAACATTTCATATAATAAGGGCTTGGTGATGATGAACTCCTTAACTTGACCTTATCTGGAAAGCACTTTATCTGACCTTCCATTCTAAATGATAGCTTTGCTGGATAGAGCAATCTTGGATGTAGGTCCTTGTCTTTTGTGAGTACTTCTTTCCAGCCCCTTCTTGTCTGCAAGGTTTCATTTGAGAAATCAGCTGATAAGTCTTATGGGAACTCCTTTGTAGATAACTGTGTCCTTTTTTCTTGCTGCTTTTAAGATTCTCTCCTTATCTCCAATCTTGGGTAATGTAATCATGATGTGTGCCTAGGTGTGTTCTTTCTTGGGTCCAAACTTTTTGGGACTCTCTGAGCTTCCTGGACCTCCTGGAAGTCTATTTCCTTTGCCAGTTTAGGGAAGTTCTCCTTCATTATGTTTTCAAACAAGTTTTCAATTTCTTGCTCTTCTTCTTTTCCTTCTCAGACCCATATGATTTGGATCTTAGAATGTTTAAAGTTGTCCCAGAGGTTCCTAAGCCTCTCCTCATTTTTTTGAATTCTAGTTTCTTCATTCTGTTTGGGTCGAATGTTTATTTCTTAGATCTGCTCCAAATCATTGATTTGAGTCCCAGTTTCCTTCCCTTCACTCTCGGTTCCCTGTACATGTTCCTTTTTGTAGCCTTCATTTTTTCTTCTATTTTTCAACCATACTCAACCATTTCTATGAGCATCCTGATCACATTGTTTTGAACTCTGCATCTGATAGGTTGGCTATCTCTTCATCACTTAGTTGTATTTTTTCTGGAGATTTGATGTGTTCTTTCATTTGGGCCTTTTTTTTTTTTTTTTTTGTCTCAGTGCACCTGTTACCTATTAAGGGGAGTAGCCTTAGGTGTTCACCAGGTGGGGGCATTATTTATTTTCTTTGTTTTATTAAATCAGGTTTACATCAACACGTCCTACCCCTTAAAATATCCTTTAATAATGACTTATTTTGTGTGTTTAAAGCAATCCATTTAAAGAGGACAAAAGCATATTTGAATCAAGTTAATTTGGGGTAGGCAGCAAATAGTAGAAAACAGTGGACTGTCAATTATTGCTGTTTTCATTTTTCTTTAACCTGATTTACCATTGATACTTTTAAATCAAAGAGATTTTCAGATAAAATAATTTACCTGTTTTCTTATCCTCATTATCTTTCTTTTCTTTTGTTTTCATTTTTGGTAAATGTTCTTTAAAGGATGTCCTCACTTAGGATCAATTATAAAATGTCTATACATTTATATAGTCCATGTTTTTTTTGGAAACTGTACACCACATGAATCAAATTGAAATCCCTGAAAAATGTGTCTGTTACCATTCCATAGGATTAGTGCTAATTTTGAAGCAATAATGGAAATTTGACCAACTAGAGTAGGAGTGATTAATACCCCCTCCTCACTCATGAGTTCTTTTGAGAGTCTAATATAAGCCAGGAATACTCATACCAGAAAATTTTATATAAACATGTAAAGAGATAAACTTACATATGAGTTCAAAATGTTCCGAAGCCCTTGAATCTTTATTTAGGAACCCCACAGTAAACTCAGAAGCAGTTATAAAAACTTAGAGAAAATTTTTTTTTGTTGCTATAGCGTGTATGAACCAGCAAACAGGCACCTGATAATGTCAGTTCATGGTCTGAAACAGCATTAGGACCTTTTCTCCTTACTTTGGGGCCAGTGTATTGTTCTCGATTTTTTTTAAAGATCACCCATTCACCCTGAGGTTTTAAGTCATTTATTTCAAGTAAACTCAGTTGTTTACCGGCATGAATTGCTTTGTAGAAAAACTGCATGTTGTTAAAATGTTTTCATCTTTATTCTAGGACAAACCAATTCTAGCTCCTGAACCTCTTGTCATGGATAATTTGGACTCAATTATGGAACAGCTAAATACTTGGAATTTTCCAATTTTTGATTTGGTGGAAAAAATAGGAAGAAAGTGTGGCCGTATTCTTAGTCAAGTAAGAAATGCATTCATAGCTATGACTTTAAATGTAGAAAAAAACATTCCTTGGTTGGTTACAGCTCTGTACACGCTTGGTACCAGGTAGGTATTGGGTGCAGAAAGGAAATTTTAGTACCCAACATTCTGTAGATTCCTTTGTCATCGGTTAACAAAAGTAATTGGAAATTCAAGTGAGTGAAATACCATATTCTGCAATTAAAATATATATTTGGGGAGGGGGTGGGGATACACAAGCAAGATAGAGAAATTATCTAAAATGCATAGAATTCAGCAGAAGAAAAACTGACACAAGCCCTCAAAAGAGGAAGCTCTGATTTATTGTAATTATTTCCATTGACTATTTTCTAAATTTTTTAATATTACTGTGCTTAGGCCTTCTAAAACTAAGGTATTATGCAGAAATATCTATCCCCCATAGTGCTATGAGAAACTCATCAAATAAACTTTTCCGTATTTTAATACAGAACAACCTTTATGTATCACAAGAAATATATAATGCAAACTATAGCTGTATAACAAGCCTTTTAATATTTTTCTCCTTAAGCTATACCCAAATAAAGAAATGTTTGTTTCTCTGAAAAGAAAAATACAGAAACTAAGAATTTGAATGTTCTCAATAAGCAAAACAAAACAATGGATTCACTCTAGTAACAAACACCTATCAAAACATAGTCTTTTTTTTGCATTTTATTTTTTAAATATATGATCTTTATTATAGTCTTTCCACTACCATCTAGTCCCCTTATACTCTCCTTCCCCCAGCCATCACCACCCTATCGTCCATGTCTGTGAGTCCTTTTTCTTTTTTACTTTTAACTAAAGGGATGGATGATGCAATAATACTTATTAACTTATTTTTAAATGTTTTAGGTGAGTTCTTATGGATTGAATAAATATCATACTAACGTCTACCAAACTTCTTAATATTGAGAAGAGAACTCAGGACCCAGATTTCTTGTTGCCAGTAACATTCCCCCAAAAACACTCAAAGTCAAGTCACTTTTTACATAGGTTTCTGCTCAGGCATCAGAGACAGGCTTATGTGGACCTCTCAGCCAGATTCTGAGTGTGGAACTTCAGGATGAAGATTCCTGATACTGCAGGTTTGAAGAAAGAAGATAGAAGGGCCTTTTCCTCTGTTCTTTAGTTCTACACACAAATATTAACAGCCTTGAAGAAGAAAAATATGTTCCTGCCTTGAAGGAACTCTTGTTTTAGTAGGGAAGTAAGATGCTTGTCAATGTAATGACAGCTCATGCTATGTACGCAAGGAGTATGCTAAAATGACTGATGGAATATGAAACTCAAAATAACTACAAAGTCTCTGTAATATGCAGTTGTTGCCTCTGCTAGACTTCATTCTGCCCATAAGCAGCGTAAAGTCTAAACTAAAATGGTCGTTGTTCTTTTATTAGGGGTTATTAGTCCCATTCTTCTCTTCCATTCTCCTCAGTGCTAAGCAACATTTTTCATGCTAGATGACATAAGGGCAGGTTTACAGGTAGCCATTCTTCTTTGTATTTTAATATTTTAAAATAATTTTAAAATATGTTGGCAACATTGGTTAATTAAATTACACAGGTTTCAAGTGTACATTTCTATGCTACGTGATCCGTATATTGCATTGTGTGCCCACCACCCAAAGTCAAACCATCTTCCATCACCACGTATTTGTCCCCCTTTACTCCTCACTATGCCCCAACCCCCTTCCCTCTGGTAACCACCATACTGTTGTCTGCATCTGTGAGTTTCAGTTTTACTTCCCACATGTGACTGAAATCCTATGATTCTTTGCCTTTACTGACATGATACCATCCCTGCTGTCACAAATGGCAGTATTTCGTCCTTCCTTACAGCTGAGTAGTACTCAGGGCAGCCATTCTTCTCAGTCCACCTTAGCCTCACGCATCAGGAACCTCCTGAGCAGTTTTATATTCCGATTTCTGAAACCTATTGCAGACTGTGACCCGAGGGAGTGACTTTTCCTGTAACAGTGCCACAGAAAAATGCGGTGGTGGCCAAGAGGTCTTCTCTCTCTTTTACTGGAGAGAAAAAATCTCACCCTGTTGTGTATTTGATATATACATCACAGGCTTCCCAGAAATCTACAATGTACTTTTTTCAGTAACTTTGATGCGGATATTTTTTTTTTAAACTCTATTTTACAGAAGAGGACACTGAGGCTTCAAAGAGATGTATTGTTCATCTACAACCACAGGGTACATATTGGATCCATGATTTGAATGCAGATATATCATATTGGAAGTCCAGCTTTTTACCTTCATTTCCATTGCTTTTTAGCTCCTATGAAACACATTCACTTATTATATCTCTTCAACCCTCCAAATGGAGAGTAAGCAGGAAAGGGGTTATGAGAGCAGCGGGTTTGCAGCACTAGTGACAGCAAACTGGATTTCAGGGCAGGTACCCATCTCCCCTCGAAGTTCTGTGAGCTGCAGGGTGGGGTAGGGTGGAGCTTGACCTGAGAAAATTAGTCATTAGATTTTGACAAAATTCATTCATATATTTTTCCAGTCATCTGTCAAAACTAAAATAAATACATAATTGCATGATCTTTATTATGTTACTATTTATTTTGTTTGTTTACTTATTTATTTAATAGTATTTTTTTATTTTTCTGGGTTAGAGTTAATTTTATTTTTATTTGGGGGGTTTATTGTTTGTTTTTTATTGAATTTATTGGGGTGACATTGTTTTGCAAAACCATACAGCCTTCAAATGTGCAACTAATAGGACATCATCTGCACACTGCATTGTGCCCCTACCACCCCAAACAAAGTCTCTTTCTGTCCCCTTTTCCCTCTCTTTGCCCACCTCCACCTACCTCACCCCTTTCCCTCCAGCTGTCACTCCATGGTTGTGTGTGTGTCTATGTGTTATGTATGTATGTCTTTTTGTTAATCTATTTTTCAATCAATCAGCAAACAGCAAGTGCTGGTAAGGGTGTGGAGAAAAGGGAACCCTAGTGCACTGTTGGTGGGAAGGCAGACTGGTGCAGGCACCGTGGAAAGCAGTATGGGGTTCTGCAAAAAATTAAAAATGGAACTGCCTTTTGACTCAGCAATCCCACTTCTGTGAATATCTTCTAAGAAACCCAAAACACTAATTCAAAAGAATATATGCACCCCATGTTTATTGCAACATTATTCACAATAGCCAAGATCTGGAAAAAGCCAAAGTGCCCCTCAGTAGATGAGTGGATACAAAAGCCGTGATGTGTTTATGCAGTGGAATACTATGTGGTTGGAAAAAAGACGGAAAATCTTACTTTTTGCACAGCATAAATGGACCTGGAGGTTATTATTCCAGAGAAAGACAAATACTATATGATCTCACTTATAAGTGAAATTTAATGAACAAAATAAACTAACAAAATAGAAACAGACCCATAGATATAGAGAACAGACCGACAGCTGTCAGAGGAGACGGGCTTGGGAGCCTGGATATCACTGTCTAGTTTTCAGTTTACAAAACAGTAAACTTTTTGGAAATGCAACTTTGTGGGGTTGTTTCCCCCTGATGTGTGTTTATAAGGATGAAAATCATGAAGTTTTGCACATTTTTTCACTTTAATAAGAATTTAGAACAGCTGAAATGAATTAACTTGAAAAAGAAAATCACCTTTTGGCTGAAACTACACAGAAAAAGTCTTACTTCAAAAGACTGTAAGAGAGACGTATGTACAGTGGAAATAAGTCAGTCTCAGATCCGGCTTGCCTTTTTGATCATTATCATGTTTATTTTAAAAAATTTGAAAGGATATTATTCAAATTTTGCAATAGTGCTTACGATTTTAATTACCAATATTTACCTGGTTAATGGTGTTGTTTATTTATGAGTTTGGATTTTGGGTGGTTGATTTTTTAACAACTTCTTGGTGAAAATTCTTCTGTTTTAAAATCATACTGTGAAATATTCTGTTGTCATAGTTTTTTAAATTCATCTTTCAAGTGTTTAAAGAAAATATGAGGAAAATTTAGTTATTTGTAATTCTAATAGCATTGCTTAGCAAATATTAGTGGTAGGATTGGAAGTAGTTAAAAGAAGAAAATCTGAAGCCAAAGTTCTTGGCTTGAGTTCTGGTTCTCATAAGGTGTCAGCTGTGTGATCTTAGACAAGTCACTCCACTTCTCCGTGCCTCAGTTTCTTCTGCCTTCAAGTGTCAATACTTAATCATACCTACCTCCGAAGGTGTTGTGAAGATTAATTACATGGAAATAATTAATTATGTAAATATTTAAAGCAGCCTTCTCACTTATTGAATGCTAAATTTACAAGCACACATAGGTGCATAGGTGAGTGTGTATATATCAGTAGTTGTTACTGTTATTGAAGTAATATGTATAGTTAACCTCATTAGGTATTTACAAATAACTCAAATATCATCTAAAGCAGCAGTAAAGGGGAAATAACTCAGAAAAGAACTGGCTTGAAATATTACAGAAGCCATAAATTTCAATTTCTATTGCATCTTTAAAGAGAGGAGGTAGAAATGTTATATTACACAGAAAAAGGGTATAAATTAAATATGCTTGCCATTCAAAGTAAAAAAACCCACAGAAGTTAATATACATATTATATACTCTATATACTCTGTTCTCAGCCAGCAACTATAGTGCTCCTTTTAAAACACACATCACTTTCCTACTCCATTGTCTTCCCGGCTCCCTACCGCACTCAGAGTGGAAGTCCTTCTCACGGTCGATCTGGCTGTCAAACACCAGGACTGTACCAATTCCAGCTTCAGTTCTGTTTCTGTCCTTATTCATTGTGCATTAGCCATGCTGGCCTTGCGCTGTTTCTTGAATAGCAAGCAAACGTCATAGCCTTCGCACTGGCTTTTGTTCTACATGAAAACTCTTTCCTTAGATATCCATGCACCTTCTTGCTTCACATATCCTTTAACTCTTTGTTCAAAGGTCACCTGAATGTAACTACCCTAACCCCCATACTTTAAAAAGTACCTTCTGTGTACTGCCAATCCTCCATCCCTGATCCCCTTTTTCTTTTTCCATAAGACTTACATGCAACTTTCTGTCATAGTATCTACCTTTCTTAGTGTGTCTATTGTTTACTGCCTTCCTCTAGTAGACCTTCAGGTCTGTGCAGGAGTAGATCTTTGATGTCTATATATATAAAACACACACATACATACATGTATATGCTTCATACATCAAAAATTGTCTAGAACATAGTAGGCACTGAATAGGTACATGCTGAATGAATTTCTTTTTTAGGGGTGTGTGTGTGTCATATACAGGGTCTGGCACAAATAACATCCCTTTTTTATTACAAAATCATAAGCATATAATTCTGTAACATAAAAATATCATACTCCAGCACACCATATGACATTTTAGGTAAAATGTTCATATTAAAACTAAATTATTACACCCATATTACTGCCCTACCCACCACACTGAAGCCTGCATTACTTCTGCTGGATAGATCACATAGTGATAAACAATGAATATATAATTTTTAAAAGTTATTGAATTTGAATAGGTTTAAAGGTAATAACAACAGATGGAAATTTAGCTATGAAGACATGTATCAGAGATTTAGAGGAAATATTTTGAGATAATTTTATGAAGGAATGCAGATAAAAATGATGAGTAATTCTTTTATAAAATCTCCTGAATTGGAACCAACGCCGTGCCTTTGTGACCTGAAGTAAGGTCACTTTACAAGATGCTGTATTCCACTCTGCCACCAGAATAACCATTTCTCTCCTTGTAATCTTCTGTCCATTTATCCACTTTTTCTTCATCATGTGCATTTCAAAAAATGCCAGTTACATCCAAAGGCATTCACTTAATTTGAGTCCCTAGAGACTCAAATTAAGAGAAAGAGAGTCAAATTGTGAGAGAAATTGGATGGAGAACAGATGTTCAGAGGAGAAAGAACACAAGCTAGGAAAAATAGTTCAGACATTGCTATTTATTCTGGATTAGAATCAATCTTTTTTTCTCTATATATTTTAGTGAAAGCAACCCCTTCTTTCTCTCTCATAACTCTCCCTTATTCTTCACTAAGACACAACTCTGAATCCTTTGTCCTCTGGAAAACTTTACATATATATGGCTTGAATATGTGTATATAATATATATACACACATATACATGCATATGTATTTATAATATATATGAAATATATAATTTGGAAAACTTTAAACTTTCAGTCTTTTATTAGTGCTTATACTATGTACTATATAATGAGCAACTTAGTAAATATTCTTCAGTTACTGATATCACACACAATTGATTGAATTGATTGGCTTGATATGTTTCTATAGGGTATACTGACTTTTGGTTGGTCGTTTTTGGGGTGTATGTCTCTACCTTTAAAAACAGATTGTGTGGTACATAGAAGTCTTCAATATCCTTTTGATTGATTATTCCCAATATGTATCACCACTGACTGTAAATTAATTTGATTTTTAAAAATTTTTCTAAATCTGTCTCTTTTTATGTGTAATACCTACCCGGGAATGTTTCTAAGGCTTTGTCTTTCTCTTTTCCAGGTGTCATACAGACTCTTTGAAGACATGGGCCTCTTTGAAGCTTTCAAAATTCCAGTTAGGGAATTTATGAACTACTTTCATGCTTTGGAGAGTGGATACAGAGAAATTCCTTGTAAGTCTAAGTTATTTGTGAAATAATACTTTAAAAATCCATAGATTTGCTGTGAGTAATGGGATATTGAACCATTAGCAGCTAGCGCAGAATTACACATTGTAACGTGCCATGTGGCCACATGGTGTAGAGATCAGGAGATGATAGTCTGTGTTAGAGCTCCGGCCCCTGCTCTTACCAGCTGTAGGAGAGCCTGGGCCTTTCCCTCTGCGTGTCTCATGTCTTAATCTGTAAAATGGTGATCATAATATCTGCTTCAAAGAATCAGCATGAAGACTAATGGTGCCTTACACAGGGTAAGTGCAATTTAAGTGTGTGCTAAATAAATCATTAAGTGTTCAATTTATTGCTCATTTTATAATGTACTCCTTTTATTGACTGAATTCAACTTTTGTTCTAGCATCTGCAGAATTAAATCGGTAACTATTGACAAGTTCAATACAAGGTAAACATGGCTGGGGATAGAGAGAGGGTAGGATGATAGTACAAGTAATAAAATAGAAAAATAGAAACATCTGGAAGTAGTTGTGGAGAAGTTATTAGAAACTTTAAAAAAATAAAATACATGTGAAGACCAAGGAAAGGACACTAGTGTTCAAGCTTATGAACCTTGAATATTATGAGAAAAAGTTTGTCATTTATATCATAAATTAGAACACAAAGATGTTAAATTATATTTTTAGTATGTAGCATTCCAGGTAGCATCAGAACCCATAAATAGAATTGTCCTACTTGCTAAAAAATGTGGAACTGGAGATGTCCATAAATCCCATCAATGCAGTTGTGAAATGTGTAGAAACCATATGGTACTTTTAGGAAATAAATTCATAGAAAGAGAAATAGTCAAGCATAATATATTAGTTGGAACATGCCTTAGAAATATGTTGTTTCAATCATGTTTTAGCCCTGGCTGGTGTGGCTCAATGGCTTGAGTGCCAGCCTATGAACCAAAGAGTTGCTAGTTCGATTCCCAGTCTAAGGCACATGCCTGGGTTGTAGGCCTGGTCCCCAGTAGGGGACACCCAAGAGGCAATCACACATTAATGTTTCTCTCCCTCTCTCCCTCCCTTCCCCTCTGTAAAAATAAATAAAGTCTTTTTAAAAAATCACATTTTAACTTTTAAGTTTTGCATTTGCTTTTATGTAACTTAAACTTTAGAACCTATGTCTTTTTGTAGTTACAAAGAACTGAAATAAATAAAAATTCAGTGGAGACAGGTGATGCACAGATATTTCCAGAAAGAGTTAGTACATTGACCTAGTGATCCATTGTTAATATATCATTTATCAAGATACTGTGCACATGCTACATTGGGGTGAAAATGCACAGCTGATGATGTATGACAGGGAAGGAAAGTGAAGAATCAAATCTACAAATCAGATTTGGTCAAGAATATGGGGCCAAAATGCAGGCAGAATGAATAGTGGGAGTAGAAGAAAGAGGAGCTTAAGAGAGCACTGGGCCCCTAGCAAGGTCCTGTCAGAGGGGCTATGGAAGGTGAAATAGAGACATGAGGAAGGAGTAGTTTGAAAGAATCTCAAGATAAGTCTTGCTTTCTTAATAACATTTTCCCAAGGCCCACTCTGGTTGGATGCCAGTGATTGACATGTGTTAGTGATTTCTGAAAGGTTAAGTAGTTACCTAAATAAACTTTTATAGAAAAGAAGCCGCTGAAATAATAAAGGACAGCAGGTCGCCAGACTAACTTTACAAATTAATGTTATATTTATAAATATATTTTAGTGATATAGTCCACTATGTCAAATTCCACTGAGTAATTGATGTAATAATGACCACCATTAAATTGTAGGGAAAGGTGAACAGTATTTAAGAGTTAAAAGAAAGTTCCCATATTCTAAACTTTTTAATTAATTTTTACATTTTCTTATTACATCTTTATATGTTACAAGTAAATAGATATTTTCCTGGAATAGTGGATAATTCATTTCATGTGAAAGAACTTTGTTATAATAAACCTGTATATTCTATTAGAAGCCTCACTTTCCGTAAAAGGGATTTACTTACACCTTTTCACAAGTAAGCTTTAGTTTGATTGGTGATCACTTTTAAATAATAATAACCTTGCATGTGGTAGGGTTGTAAACTTATACTACTACGGATAATTATTAAAAGTTTTGTTTATCATTAACTATAATAAGCATACATAAAAATTTACAGTATGTCTACTTTTTATTATTTACTGCTAGAGAACTATATTTCTAATATCACTGGCTAAATAAATTCATAACTAAATGAAAAAAACTTGAGTAACCAAAATAGGGTTAGATTAACTTTAATATGACAGAGACCTAAAATTTTAGAAACTATATTTTACTTCTAAGTATACTTTTAAATTTTTCCAAAAGAAGAGAGAAAATGTGAAAGCTTTTAAATTTGTACCCAGGATCATTACCAAAGTTTAAAGAACTAGATTTTAAAATAGATATAGATAAGGAAGGAGGGCATGTTTGTTACAGAAATCGGTCAATTCTTTCTGTTGAGATACCTAGCTTCTTTCTTGGGTGCCTCTGCTCCTAAGTTGGTCACCAGGGAGTAAATGGTAAGAGCATCAGTTATACGAAAAATTGGCACAATGCTTGCACATACTAGATGATACATAAATATTTGTTTAATGAGCATGTTATTATCTACTTAAAGGGCAAAGGATTTTCCATCCTGCTTAAGTGATAGTGACAATGTAGTTCTCCTAGATCTACACATTGTCTCTCTTTCTCTCTATATATTTCTATTTCTATTTAGATAGATAGATAATTTAGATAGGATTGTTTGCATTGAAAGTGTGAAATAGTGCCTATAAAGTCTTCTAGACCTGGGTCTTGGTGTGGGGATCAGGGCAGGAAGCAGAACAGTTCACAAGCTGCCAGTTCCCTGTGCCTGACATTGTCTATTTCTCGCCCCAGTCAAGCTCCGCCGGCACCCTGATACTGTCCGCATCCACCCTGTCATGCTGGGTGCACGCACAGGTTTCCTTGACTAGCAGTAGCCACAATAATTACTTACACAGTCATTTCCCCAGCTTGCAACAGAGAGAAGAACTCTCAGAAACTCTCCCCCAACATATCCCTTACCAGTGGCACCCTCCACCCAGCTGCTGTTTTCTTCCTCTGCCGGGTCCTCACTGCTTTCTCCCTCCCCCAGGATTTAGCAGGGCTTTTATATTAACGTTTCAATTCTGTTCTTACAAATCATAGAGGGAACACACTGGTAATCTGTGCTCATTAACCATTTTGTTCTAACAGTAACTATTTACATTAACTTCAAGCTTCCTGTGTCAGGCACTTTAAAATATGTTCCCTTCTATAATTTTCACCATTGTGCTATGAAATGGGAATTATTATCTTCTTCTTTTTAAGATAAGGAAGTGAAACTTAGAGTTTTAAGTAACTCACTCAGAGTAACACAGGTAATAATATCAACAGAGACAGAATCAGAGCTATCCTAAATCCAGAAACTTTAGCATGATCAGCTTTGCCCATGGCACAGGTATAGACATAAAATGTAATTGTTTTGAATTACTTGAGACAGCCTGTACACAGAGATACAGACTTCAGTTTTAACAAAACAGTTCTCTGAAGGACTGGATAATACTTGCATTCCCCTCCAGCAGTGACGGTGCCATGCTTGGGGGCCTAAGGAGGTCTGTTCCGCAAAGCTTTTCCGAAGACTCCTCTCAAACCCTCACCCAGCCCCTCACTGAATGACCCATGTCACCTAAACGTTGACACCTAAAAGTTGCCAGAATTGTAGGAAACAGGCTCCATCTACCTCCGTCCCCTGCGTGCTGCCAACACACAGATGTCAGTTTCTTCTTTTTCCCTTCACCAGGGAATGGGTGTTTCCTCCAAATTCCCATTAACACGTTGTTCTCCTGTTTTTCCTCCCCCTCATCTGTTCAATAGTATTCAGAGATGTAATACACTATATAGTCATGTGTCACCTAACGACATGTCGGTCAGTGGCAGGCTGCCTGTAAGACAGTGGTATGCAGTACAGCCCAGGTGTGCAGAGGGATGTACCATCTAGGTTTGTGCAAGTGCGTGCTGTGGAGTTCCCAATGACAAAGTTGCCTAATGATGCATTTCTTAGCATGAATCCCCATTGTTAAGTGGGGTATGATTGTATTGGAG
Source organism: Desmodus rotundus (assembly GCF_022682495.2). Lineage (NCBI taxonomy): Eukaryota > Metazoa > Chordata > Mammalia > Chiroptera > Phyllostomidae > Desmodus > Desmodus rotundus. Next base: position 171,282,292 of record NC_071389.1, on the reverse strand, counting down.
AAGGAAGCTGTGTCATGGTTGGTCAGTAAAAATAAACTGTATAAAGTAGGCACATTTACAATAAAGCATACCAATCAATGAAGTGTCAGGAAGGGCCTGATAAACAAAAGGAAAAAGAGGAATTGCACCAGCAAAAAGGTGAGCCACGAGAGCACTGGGCCTTTGGTCCCTGTTCAGTAGAAGCTGAACTGTGCTTGTAGAATAGCCCCCCCTTGCCCGCGGTGATGACATAGTTACTGGGAGATTTGGTTTCCCCACAGCTTTTTCTCTTCTAAATGGCCCAGCTCCCTACATTATTGTACAAAGAAGATTTGTTTTTCTTTTTAGGTATTCCTAGAATAGTATTCCCTAATCAGAATTTCTACGTCAGGGAGCATTATTGATTTTGGCTGTTAATTTTGTTTGGTGGATTTAATTAGCATATAAAAGATATGTTATTCATTTTCCTTACAGTACTTTAAGTTTCATTACAGGAGACTACTACTATATTCTATTCACAGATCATGTTTGGGCACCATTTATCAGAGGTGAACGATTGAGTGGTATAGACCATTGGTCTGTCCAGGTGAAGAGTGCCGTGGTTCTTTCTCTATTCTAATCCTCTGCACAGCCTTGTACAGAAGCATGGCATTAAGTACAAGTGCAAGCATTACAGTTGTTCACATTGTGAGTTTCCTGCATACATGAGGTTCCTGGTATGCTGTGGAGACAGATTTGTCCGCTTCAGACATCTGCATGAATAACGAATACGGAGTGTTTTTTTCTTGTACTATGGATATGACGGAATAATAGAAAAGTAATCAAAGAGTATTTGTCCTAGAATGTTTGGCTGGCATTCACTGGGATATTACAATGTTAGGACTAAACTGTTTATCCAGTAGATGGCGCTCTTTGTCCTTAGACCCCAAAGTCAGAAATTAATGGCTGTTCCTTTGCATTGGTTATAGATCATAACAGAATCCACGCCACTGACGTCTTACATGCTGTTTGGTTTCTTACTACACAACCTATTCCAGGCCTCGCAACTGTGATTAATGATCACGGATCAACAAGTGATTCAGGTACATGCGAAGGCCATCTGTGCTTCCTTAAGAACTATGGGGGACAATAGTACTTATTAAAGGGGGCCAAGATAAATTTAATTCATTTAAAAAAATGTCTATTACTTTGATCTTCTCTTTCAGATTCTGACAGTGGATTTACCCATGGACATATGGGATATGTATTTTCAAAAATGTACAGTGTGCCAGATGATAAATACGGCTGCCTGTCTGGAAATATCCCCGCCCTAGAGTTGATGGCTCTGTACGTGGCGGCTGCCATGCACGACTACGATCACCCAGGAAGGACTAACGCATTCCTGGTTGCAACTAGTGCTCCTCAGGTAACTCTTCCTCCTCTGACTGGGAGAACTGATTCAATTGAGAGATTTCTCTAAAGAAAATTAATTTTTTAAATTTGATTTGTAATAGGCACCAAGTAAATATAAGCCAAACTGTATTTGGCCCTGACATAAAATTCTTAGAGAATATGCTAACTTTGAAAAGATAGCATTTTTTTTCCAAGTTATTAATGGGGATACCCATTGGGATCCCTTCTAAATTTTCTTCTAAGGAAGAAAAACTACTTGAATTCATATTAGTGAACTTCCTCAACAGAGAAAAGGCCAACCTGTACAAAAGTCCCTTTCTGAAAAGATTAGAGAACCAAGTATTTTTTGACTTTTAAGAATGTAAGGCTTCTTTGTATATAAATCCCATTGCTTTGAAATATGTTCATTATAACAATTATGATCCTTGTGGCATTTTATTGATGAGTAGGAATTAAAAATCAATTTATTTCATTTGAGAGAATTTTTTTCCTGAACCTGGTGTTCCAAAATGATAATTTTAAACGAAGTACATCTTAGCATATATTTACATTTAAGTCAAAATTAATCACTAGGTGTCTAGTTATCATCGTCTATTCAATTAAACTCAGTAAGCTTTTCTTTGATTTAATCAGCTGGGCCCGGGTTATTAAGGATCCCAAAAGCCTGCTTTTCTTTCTAGAAGTTCTAAAGGCCAATCTGATCCCATTCTCTTTTTTATTCTTGTTTGCTTTTTGTCTTTTATCCCACTCCCATCCATTTCCACTTCCTGTCTCATATGCCAGTCTAGAACTTTAATCTATATGCAATAAAAATATCCTGTTTTTTTCTGACTACATACTTTAACTTATTTCAATGTGTCCTTTAAACATCAATTATTTCTTGTATAGTCATATAAATCCTCTTGCCAGAAGCATTTACTATTTAAATTTTCCTGTATCTGTATGTATTTTTACTTACCTCAATGATAATTTTCATGTGCTTTCTCTTTCGTTTTGTCCTAATGCTTTTTCCTCCCTCTATCCTCTATCACACTAGTCTTCAAACATTTTTTAGGCAACTTCTGTTTCTCTGGGCCTCCCCTCAGCATCATTAGCGAATTACGAACAAGTAGATAGTTACTATATACCTTCAATTTCTAGGTAAAGGGTGATATTTCCTAAGCCTGATTGTGGAATGAGAATGTTCTAATGCATGGGCTTCTCTGGGATTTCATTCCTCTTTATTAGCTGTATGTTTAACTAAGAGGAGATCATTCTTATTCTAGATGCAAGAAGTAGCTGAGTTGCTTCTTAGGGGTATTAATACATTTGCATATTTTGGAGGGTTAAATGCCCGTACCCTGCTAAGCAATCTGATAAAATCTAAACACTAAGTCCTCACTTGCAAGTGTTTGGAATAAAGTTTCAAGTATATTAACGTTATGTTACAAAAAGGGAAATTTAACCAAGAAGTGTAATCAGCCAGTGTGCATCAATAAGTGATTCTTAATAGCCAGCAGTCACAGGATTGCATTTGTGTTCCCTGAAAAAAGAAAATTCCAAAAGCATTGCATATTCTTCTTTGTTTTTGTAATTTTTTAACTTAAAAATTGAACTTCACTCTTACTTATTTGCCTAGGCGGTGCTCTATAATGATCGTTCAGTTTTGGAGAATCATCACGCAGCTGCTGCATGGAATCTTTTTATGTCCCGGCCAGAGTATAACTTCTTAGTTAACCTTGACCATGTGGAATTTAAGCATTTCCGTTTTCTTGTCATTGAAGCAATTTTGGCCACTGATTTGAAGAAACACTTTGACTTCATAGCCAAATTTAATGCCAAGGTAACTAGATTTGTGTCAGTCTTCATTTTATGGCCACACTGAAAGGTGTCATGGGACTAAATATTGGACAAAACTCATTGCTGTCATCTTTTATATGTCACATGTGAAAATGAAATGTGAGAGAATGTTTAACCAGAAGCAGATAAATAAGCATTGGTCCCAATCTAGGAACCTGAGAAGCTGAGGTGCTGTCTATATTCATTATACTTTGTGCTACAGAGAAATAATAAAATTATATCATTGTGTTTTTGTTTGAATTAATTTGCTCCCATGTGTTTGGTGTATAAACATAAATTATCTGATAGTGGAAAAGTCAAAACCCTGGAGCAAAATTTCATATGTCAAACATAAATGTTCAAATGTTAATTCAGGAAAATTTCTTATTTGTAGCTACTTTATTTTAACAGCAGTAGGTAGCACATGCTAATTTTAAATAGCATTTATTTTCAATTCCATAATTAATAATTATCCATCATTTGTTATTTTACTTTTTTTGATGCACCCTTTTACTATTCATTTATGCAAGCCAGCAACATTATTTTAAATGGCTGAGTAAGTCCGCATTACTTGGCATTCAGATCTCCACACAGTAGGAAGACAATAAATATTCTATTGTTTATTCTCCTGTTCAACTTTTGTTTTCACTGAGGTAAAACACATTTAACTTTGTTCCTCAAACAGGTGAATGATGATGTTGGAATAGATTGGACCAATGAAAATGATCGACTACTAGTTTGTCAAATGTGTATAAAGTTGGCTGATATCAATGGGCCAGCTAAATGTAAAGAGCTCCATCTTCAGTGGACAGAGGGTATTGTCAACGAATTTTATGAACAGGTAGCTGATTTAATCCATACGTAAGCTGCTCATAAATTCTCCAGAGCTCCCAAAAGCTTTGAGAGTGTGATCAATCTATTTCATATTCACCCCAACATTAGAAAATGCACTGGCCACTTTTAATCTCAGGATAAAAAAAATGACAAAAATGGACTAAATTATAACTGTAAAAACTAGGTTTTTTGCAAGTAACTTGAAAGAAGATGTTGGAATAATAGACCACTGAAATATTGTCTTTTACAGATTTGTTATAGTAGCAGCCAATTTACCTTTAAACATGAATATATACCAGATTAAGTTTATTTATTTTTCTGTTAGAGTTCGTAACAGCAGTGTATGAAAAAGCTTAACAATAGGCATTTTGCTTGACATGATTGTGCAAGGGTTAGCACTCTACCAAAAAACTACCACCAAAACTTAAGCACGAGGGGATCCTCCCCACATTACCCTGCACTGACCGGATTATACTTAAAACTTTGTGTTTAGTGTTGTGAACCTGTCTCTTAAGACGAATCTGGAAGCAGTGGAGCAAGGGTAAAGGACAGGGAGCAGTGACAAAAAAGGACATGAAGGTATTAAAAGTGAAGATATTAATCCTGGGGGAAAACAAAGGCGATATAATAACTATCTTCACATACTTCAAGGACTGACATACAAATTTAGGATTAGGTTTATCATGGAGTAGTTGTAGAGATTAAAGAAGATAAATTATGTAAAGTACTTGACACAGAATTTGATTTGTAAGAAACATTAGATTCTTCTTTGCTTCCCTAAAAAGGATATATATATATATAGCCAGTTTAAAGAAGGTCAATGTCAGAAAGAAATTCGTATTACATAAGGTGAGGTACTTTAATAAGTAATAAATTGGACATATTAGATTATGAAGAACTTTTACAAGCATTATTCGTATGTACAATAAAAGGTTTGTGCTTCAAGAAAATAATGCACTGCCTTTCCTAGGAATGAGTTAACTCATAATCAGTCCCGAAATATTGAAATACAAGAAAAATATAAAGAAAAAGGAGAATAAACTTACAGGAGTTTCACTACATAGTCATAAACATTGTTGATATATCAGTATATTTCTTTATTAATTTCGCTCCATAAATTCTGGTTAACAATCTGATTGTTTTTTTCAGAAAGATTCAAAACTGTTTAAAATACACTTACAGAATAATCCTATTAAACATATAGGTAAAGAATATAGAAACCATACAATCACAGACAATATAATTCAACCAAAAGCTAGTATAAATTAGCGACTTTAATTGAGCAGTATAGTATTTTCAGATTTCTAGTAGCCAAGGTAAGACAGGAAAACATGATAGATTATGTATTTGCTTGATAATTATTTCCAGCATTTGTTTTATGATGAATTTATACTCTGACGTAAAGCACACTGACTAATATGACAAGAAATGTCATCTACTTAGATATTAAACCATTAGTTTTAGTTCCCCTTGATCAAAAGCCTACACCTCAAGGTCAAAAAAGTGGTAAATGGCAACAAAGCATTTCTACAGGAATCTTAGTAATTTGGGTCAAATCTTAGATGCTAAGTGATTTTTGACTTGACTTGTAAGCTTTCTTGGTCATTTACCTTTCTAGTTAACTATTCATGCTAACTAACATTCCCATTTCTAGGGTGATGAAGAGGCCAGCCTTGGGTTACCGATAAGCCCCTTCATGGACCGTTCTGCTCCTCAGCTGGCCAACCTGCAGGAATCCTTTATCTCTCACATTGTGGGTCCTCTGTGTAACTCCTATGATTCAGCAGGACTGATGCCAGGGAAATGGGTGGGAGACAGTGATGAGTCAGGAGATACTGATGACCCAGAAGAAGAGGAGGAGGAGGAAGCAGCACCAAATGAAGAGGAAACCTGTGAAAATAATGAATCTCCAAGTAAGTTATATAAAATCTATTTCTAGGTTCAGATGAATCTTATGCTTTTTGTAAATTACATACTGTGAGTCCAGGTATCACCTGTTGAAATTTATTATGGATATTGCCCCCTTACCCAACCTCATAAAAGAGAAATTATAAACTATGGGAATCTATAATAATACCATACTCATACAAAGGTATGTTCTCTGTCATGAAGTAAAAAAAATAGCTGAAACCTATTCTTCAGAGTATCTTAATGATTCAGAAGTGAAAGGACTTTCAGGTACCATAGAGAGAAACTGTAGGCTTTTATTGGCTTGGTTAGGGGAGACCATGTAAACCAGTAAGAGGTAATCAATCACCCATCCACTGAGCAGATATTTATTGTGCACCTACTGTGTCACAGGCATTCTTCCAGATACTAAAAACAGAACTGTGAAAAATCAGGCAAAAGAATAAATAAATCCTTGCCTTTTTAGCCTTGTATTCCAATGGAGTCAGCAGACATTGTGCAAGACAAATCAGTAAATCAAAGTAAATTAGGTACTAATACATGTTAGAATAAAAAGAAAAATAAAGGTAAGAAGACATGAAATTAAAAGGTTAAATTTTAGATAAGTTGGCCATGGAAGGTCTAAATAAGAGAGAGATTTAAAATACTTTAAAAGACCTGAAAGAAGTGAAGGACTGGCCCATGAAGATAGATACGGAAAGAGAATTCCAAGGGGAGGGGAAAGCAAGCCATGTAAGGGTTCTGAGGTGGGCTTGGCTGGGTGTTCGAGGTGCACCAGGAGAGTAGGGTGGCTGAAGCAGAGGAAGGGGGTGGGAGAGCAGCAGGAGAGAGAGAGTGGGGGCCAGATGATGTAGGGTTTGAAAGTAGGACAGATTAGATAGCAGCATGGAGTTTGGCTTTTGCTCTTACTAGGATGGGAAGCCATCAGGGGTTTTGAGCAGAAGGGTTTGTCGATTCAACTTACATTTTAATGGCCTTGTTTCAGCTGCTGTACTGAAGTATATTTTTGAGTTTGGGGTAGGAGAAAGGGTATGAGCAATGGGATGAGTTAAAAGGCTGTTGAAATTACCCAAGTGAGAAATGACTGTGTCTTTGAGCTCACATCTGGTCATTGACTTGGAAACCCAATCTAATCGTCTTAATTTAATTAACTATAAAAGCAGATTTTTCTTCACATCATGAAATATTCTCTACTATTTCTCCTGCCATAGGGAGGAGGCACTAACAGAAAAAGCTATAACCCTTAGAACAACGTTGCACAAATAATCTTCCTGTGTTCTTGAGAACATAGTATATGGTTTCCATCTGCCTCCATCCATAAAGAACGTACAGCATTAATATTTTTCAAAGCCCTTCCCAAAAATATTGCCAGGGAGCAACCTTCTGATTATTTGTTCCTACTTTTTCAGCAATCAGGAGAATGCATGACTTGGTTCATTTTGGCCATCTAGTAAGGAGACATTCTAACATGGGCATCAGCCTAATTTACCCTCATGTAAGTGTCCATTGTAAGCTCCATAAGCATAGATGAGAAGCTGTCATTAACTGAAGGGACAAGGTTATGCAAATTTGGCTTTAGGTCAGATTTTTGCTTATGTTCTGTCTTATATATTAACTTTTGTACAGAATGGGGGAAATCAAAAGTTTCTTTTTTTCCTTCAATATTCCATTATCAAAGTCATTTTATTTCTCTAATGCTGATAAAAAGATCTCCATTAGAAATTTTGTGCTGATCTTGGGATTTAGAAGCTGGCATCAAGACTGGGATTCATGGGTTATTTATTCATTTGTTCCTTTAATCAACAGGCATTAGTTCTGTTTATTTATTTGTTTGTTTTACTTTTCACCCAGAGAACCAGGGGATTTGCTGTCTAAGCCCATGACAGTTTTTTACTGATTGATATTGGAAAGTATTGTCAGCTTTAGCTTCAGGAAAATCTTTGTTCCCATGAAACCTGATTGCTGTTTGAACTCAAACACAGTGGAAAAAAGCACGCGCGCACACACACACACACACACACAAAATCCAGGCATCAAGAATTGAAGAACCCAGGCCAGGAGATTTAACAGACTCAACTTGTCAATGTTGGCTTTCCCCCAAAATGCGACAAGCAGTTATTCTGTTTGATGCCTCTCTGTTCTCCAAGGCTGGGTTGCCACACTGACTTCCAGATTCTGTCGTGCTCCTCTCGGGGCCTTCCTGGTTTTACCCAGCTCACTGAAGCAGGAATGAGAATTCTCTGGCTTCTGTTTACCAGTGACTTCTAAATGTCAGCTGGCCACCTTATATTAAAATTTAAAGTATCCATCAGCAGTGATTTGATACTGTAGCTTTTGAAAAATTATGTTTGCAGTATTCCTTTATAGCCAAGAATATGATAAAAATGTTAGTTATTTGTAAAATTTGGTAGCATAGAGTAACAGAATTTTACAATATGTATGGAACTTCCTCAAAAAACTAAAAATGGAACTGCCTTTTGGCCCACTGATTCCACTGCTGGGATTATACCCCAAGAATCCTGAAACACCAATTTAAAAGAACCTATGCACCCCAATCTTCATAGCACAATTTACAATAGCCAAATGCTGGAAATAGCCTAAGTGACCATTAGTAAATGAGTGGATCAAAAAACTGGTGCATTTACGCAATGGAATACTATGCAGCAGCAAGAAAGAAGGAGCACCTACCTTTTGTGACAGCATGGATGGAACTGGAGAGCATTAAGCTAAGTGAAATAAGCTAGGCGGTGTAAGACAGATACCTATAAGTGGATACCTATGATCTCACCTATAAGTGGAACCTAATCAACAAAACAAACAAATGAGCAAAATAGAACCAGGGCATGGAAACAAGGAACAGACTGACAGGGACCAGAGGGGAGAGGAGGGGGGAGAGGGATAGGGAGGAAAGAAGGGGAAGGGCCTAGTTAAAGAACATGTATGAATGACTCATGGACAAAGACAATGGAGTGGGGATTGACTGTGGTGAGGGGAAGCAAGGGAGAGGAACAGGGGACAATTGGGACAACTGTAATAGAATGAAAATTTAAAAAAAAGAAAGAAATGGGAGAATTGATGATCATCTCATTCAGCTGCCTCCTTTTACAAAAGATTCAACTGAGGCTCAGAAGTTTAAGTAACATTCCCAGGTGTAAATGGTTTCTGCAGAATCAGAAAGCAAACCCAAGTGTCATTTTTAACTCCATTGCCATTTACTCTTATAATTGTAATCTCAGAATTCATATGGATTATGATGGTTCACTTATTTAGGTAAACTTAGATTTAATATGCAGCCCCGGCCAGGTAGCTCTATTGTTTAGGGTATCATCCCTATATGCCAAGTCCGGGCTCATTTGACAATCAGCCAATGAACACATCCCCGTGTCTGTTTGTCTGTCTCTGTCTCTCTCTCTGCCTCTGTCTCTCTCTGTCTCTGTCTCTCTCCCCCACTCCTTCCTCTCTCTTCTAAAAATCAATAATTAAAAAAATAAAAAAATTAAATTAAATAGGCACTGATAACTTCAGCAATTTGCAAAATTTGGAGACCTCCCAGGAAACAGAATAAAATGTTTCAATATGGTATGTTAGGGAAAGAAGGCTTTTCCCCTACCTCATAATTAAATCTGAAAGATTCCTGCAGCGAACTAAGAGGTTTCTAATGAAGTACTAAGCTGCATTTAGAATTCGAGCAATGAAAGGCTCTTTGTTCTTGGTTCAAAAAGTTCCAGCGCTGAACAATTTGGCTCCCAGTACAAGCATGTTTTAGACCACCTGCAGACTCTCATCTACGCAAATTTATTTGGTACAAACTTTCTTCTACGTCACTTCATTCAGTTTAATTCCAGAGAGGTTTACTGCTAATGTTAAACAGCATTAATAAGAGAACAGCTGCCCTCATGGACACTACCCTGAAAGGAAAAAGGGGAAAAAGTGAGCTTTTGTTAGCTTCTTCCCTGTGAATGCCGTGCCATGTATGTGTATAAATTTCAGATGGAATAATCAATCACCTTGCACAGTAGAGTGTTGCCTGTGACTGTGGTGTAAGTCTGTCCTGCAGCCAGAGGTTATCTGTAACTCTCTTGATTCAAAAGATTAGGATAAAAGTATGTTAACCTTTCAAAATTTCTCAGTAGAAACTGGTTTGTTCTTAGCTACAACAAAAACAAAGTAGAAATAGACAAGTAAATGGCTTTGGTAGAAAAGTATTGTAGAGATTTACTTTGCAAAACCTAATACATTAATATATTTTATTAATTTTGATAGAAAAAATATACGTACATATCCCTTGTTAAGAAGCTTTTGAATAAAGAAATCGATGTCATGCTTCAGGGCCCCATGCCCTGTGCCTGTCAGCGTGCCCCTCACCACCTGGAATCTACCAGCCCCTTCTTCACCCAGTGTATTTCATTCTCCTAACTTACATCTCAGCTCAAGTGTCAAGTTCCTTGAAAAGAAAACCTACCTGTTCCCCCACAGGCTGAGTCTTTTGGGTCACTATGATTTGACATGTCAGAAAGAAATTGCACCACACACTTGTTACAATGGCAAGGAAGACATTATCAAGAGCATTGCAATTGTGAAGAAAAATTGAACTCACCTTCCTTGAAACAAAGGCAAGAGAGTTGTTAAGCGCTGGGATGAACTAGTGAAAAAGTACAGGAGGACCTTAGAGGGAGCCGGTCAATGTGATTACGCCACGTTTGTTTGCTGATGGGTGCTTTCTGAAGTTAGGCTCCCAGATCCTTCAGAAAGGTGCTCTCAAGTTGTAAAACTGGCTAGACACTGGGGAAAAAAAAAACTATGTACTGAAAAGGGGCAGATACAGAATTAGCCGTTTTGAGTTTTATAAAGTAAATGCTCTAAGAAAAGGGAAGTCAGAGACCTGTGGTCTGGAAGGAACCTGTCTAAATTTTATTCAAACTGAGGGGAATGCCAAGGCCATCTCGGTCACATGTTTATGTCTTTTATAAAACATGGCATGTGTGTTTCATTTTTTGTCTTCTTGGCTTTCTCCCCTACAGATTATGAGCTCGTTTAAGGCAATCTCTGAGACAGATTGGTCCGTGTTTTCATAGCATCCAGAAAACTGTCTGTCAGTTAGTAGGTAGTCAATATCGGTTTGATTGACGGCTCCACTTTGTGAATAAAATAATGAATAGAATAAATATGTTTCTTTAAATTCTTGCTTAAGGTTCCACCTGTATCCATTCTCCCTGGCATTTCATCGGTTTACTAAGTTTTATGTGTCTCTGTGGTTTAAAAGTAATTCAAAGATAATTTCATCATGTCCTTTTTCTGAACTGCATTTTAAAAATTGATCTTGTCCTATAAAGTTCAAGAAATTTCTGTGATATACTACAATAAAATCATTGTAGCAATCATTAGCACTTCCACGGAAATTTTGGTGTATGACCTCCAAGAGAGCTAGGTCCTTTGGCACATCTCATAACAATTGACTTTCTTTTTTGCTATTGTGTTACCCCCACCTCTTGCTCCTCCTCTTCCTCCTCTTCCTCTTCTTTCTTCCAGATTATACATTGCAAATCATTACCACTTCAGTAAGTAAACCCAAATATACCTGCTGAACATCTGACAACTTGTACTGTAACTCTTTAATATAGTCTCAATTAGGTCAGAATTTTCTGTGGACCACTTTTACATATCAGTATCATTTTTATCACTTATCAATACTTCATCATTTACTTGGAACCGTGGGACAGAAACTAGAACAAACATAATTCATTTACTAAATTTCTACTGAATACTTACTAAAGCATAGGGCTATTTGGATGTACACACCAAGGGGGGAAATAGCTTCTTTCCATGGGGAAGTTTACTGTCTAATAGTAGGATCTTAGCCTAATTTCTAAATTCTTTGCCTAAGTCTAAAATAGTCACTCAAATGAAAATACTGAGAGTTATATTATATTCTGGTTGCTTAGAGGAGAATAGCCCTCTCTTCTGAGCTCAAAATGAGCTGCCTGCTTTCCCTTTCCACTTGTAGGTCTCCCAGACACTTTATGTTCAACTTATACCTCAGATCTGTTCCTCATCGAATGTTCCCTTTCCCAGTCTATCATACCCCCAAATACTCAACTGCTCAGGCCGGATAGCTCAGGGTTGTCTACGATTCCTCCCTCTTCTTCATTTTGTACATCTAATCAGTTGCCAAAGTCTTGATGAAACTTCACAAATATCTTTCACCTTTATCTATCTTCATTTCCATTACCTCCATCTTAGGCCAAGCCACTGTCAGTATGCAGAATCCTCTCTCTGTCTGCTACCTTTCAAAGACTCTGCAAGACTCAGTATAATTGTAGCTACTTGTTCACTCTCTGTATTTCCCCTAGTGGAAAAGCTCCAGGCTGGCAAGCATTATATCTATTGAGTCTACCAGTAAATTACCAGACAGTGGCACACCTGGTATATAGTAGGTGTTTAATAAATAGAAAATACATTGGAAGCCTGAACAGTAAATTATGACACCAATGCAAATTATTTAAAACCCCTTATGTTTCTTCTGTTGAAACTAATTTTATTACATTTCTTCAATCAAGATATGCAATTCTGTGAAAATTGTCTTTAGTACTTCCATTTTGAAATATTAAGTTGCTTGGACATGAGAAAAAGTAATCTATTTATTTATTAAGTACATGTTTACTGAGCCTTCTCATGTATAAGATCCCTACAGGTCTTCGCAAGGCTCCCTCAGAGAGGCTGTAGTCTAGTAAAGGAGCTGGAATATGTGAGAATAAGACAAAAGCCTTAGAGAATGTACATTATTTAGGGTATTCTTTTTGTTACAAGTAACAAAACTTCCATTAAATTAGTGTATACAGAAGGGAAATTATTGCTGCATATAAACATAATGTTGGCTGGTATTAGAGCTTACATGCCCCTGGTCTTGTCTCTGATTCATCTGCTTGACAGCTTGTTCTCTTAATCTTGCTTTCTTCATGAAGCTGGAATTATAGACAGCTCTATGTTAACCTTATTACGAGTGCATAAGCAAAGAAGAAAAGATCTCCAATCCCCATTCCCCAAATGCATACTCATTCTGTGCCAATGGGAAAAATCCCAGGTAAGAACTGTGGCTGGCCTGACTGGGGTTCCCACCTCCACCCTGGCCAGTCGCTGTGACACAGCTGTGTTGTCAGAGGTGGGTGGGGAAGCTAAATTTGACTGCCTTTTCTAGAACTGCACAACTAAAAGGAGGGGTGAGAGCCCCCTAATGATGTGGGATGTGCAGTTACCAGAAAAAGAAATAATGGCAGTGAGAAAGGGGAAAAATGGGAAACAGTGTCAACTCCAAGAGGCATATATGGAGTGATGAGAGAGAGGGAAAGAGAGGTTTTACTTGGAAGAGAAATTCAGTGAAATCTGGCTGGATCTCAAAATAATAAATGGACATGAACTTTGAGTGATAGAGAAGAACATTTCAGAAGGAAGGGCTGTGCCAGCTTGAAAGTAGAAGTCGGTGTATGTAAAGAAAATAGAGTGGGTAAGTATGGATAGAAAAGCTAGAAAAGCTAGAAAAGGGGCTGCAGATGGAGGAATACTGGAGACGTGTGTTTGTGCCAGCTTGTGAGAAAACTGAGGAGTTTGAAATTAATTTCTTAGTCCACACGAAGCAGAGCTGTAACATCCAAACCATCTTTAATCAATCTTGTAGACTCTTGTGAGTCGGACGGGTTGACAAAGTAAAGGAAGGCATAACAAGAAGTTATTTTGGTAATCTTCCTGAAAAGTCTTGAGAGCCTGAAGGAGTGGAAATAATGCCACGATCCAGACAGAACCTTGTCTTGAACATTACCAAATTTTAACTTCAGAGTTATGTCTCAGCGATGTATTAAAGGTGATTGCCATCTTCCTATTTCCCTGTTTTTGGAAATGACATTATTACAATATACAAGTCAAAGGACAGAGATATGTATCCGTTGGTACTTACTACCTATTAATACTGTGAGAAGAAATGACTTGTATTCAGCACACCAGTAAGTAGTCTAATTTGGTGTTTTCTCAGGAAAGAAAACTTTCAAGAGGAGGAAAATCTACTGTCAAATAACTCAGCACCTCCTGCAGAACCACAAGATGTGGAAGAAAGTCATGGAAGATGAACAGCGGTTGGCAGGAATCGAAAATCAGTCCCTGGACCCATCTCCCCAGCAGCATTCCTCAGAGCAGATCCAGGCCATCAGGGAAGAAGAAGAAGAAAAAGGGAAGCCCAGAGGAGAGGAGAGCGTAACCCCAAAGCCAAACCAGTGACAATGGGTAGAATGAGCTCTGTCTCCACACCGAGTGACTTGTCACAGACTCTCTTCAAGCCAGCACAACACTTAGACACAACACTGTAGAAATACAAGGAGATTGGCAAATGGCTATTGCATTTGGGGATTCTTCGCATTTTACGTGTTTATTTTTACAGTGAGGTACATGGTTAAAAACTCTTGTTCAGAGAAGCTTTCACATTGCAACACCAGCTTCTATGGATTTTTTAAAGGAAAAATATGTGTGTGTGTGTGTACATAAGCTCACACGTAGATACATGTAAAACATTCACACATACACACACACACACACACACACACGTTGAAAGCCAGATTTACTGGTTCCACAATTTAGTAACATTCGTATTAAGACATATAGTGGTCACTGTGATATACAATAAACCATAAAAGAAAAATAAATGAAAACAAAGGAAATGGTGAGGCTTAGCAGGAGAACAGTGCAGTAAATGTAGGTTACAACTAAGAAGCTTTTGCTCTTAGTACTAAGGGATGAAAGTTCCAGAGAATTATTCGAATTCTTATACATCCTGCCAACATCGTGTGGTGTGTGTGTGTGCGTGTGTGTGTGTGTGTGTTTGAAGAGAGAGAGGATTACAAGGGTGTTTGTGGGTATGTATGTTTGTGTGTATGTAAAGAGAGAGTCTTGTGGTTAGTAGCTGATAGAATTCCAGCAGCAGACAATGCGTGTGAACAAATAGAAGGAAGTTCACTCTGGAGTATCTTTGAGAGGCAGCCATTCCAAATGCCTCCCTCCATTTAGCTTCAATAAAGGTCCCTGTCTAGGGGCTGGGTGAGAGGGCTGTGTGATGGGTACTACTGCAAAACACCACTTGGAGGCTCTCTATCACCAGCCTTAAACGTGGAAGACGGAGGCATTTTCCAATCTACTCGCCTAATGAATGTATAGGAGCTCTGTGAGTGTGTCAAATCACCGTGCAAGGGGATGGCATTCTTTATGCATGAACGCCTAGGAAGAGCTGGAGTCAAGTCTTTTAATATGGTTAGAATTCTGAAAGATTTCCAGAGAAGACCGGGGAAATTGCTCTTTACATTCATCTCCCATGTCTTGATCTGGTACAAACTGTATGGTAGAAAAAGGGAAAAGAAAGGAAGGCCAGCAGAAACTGTGAGAGAGATGAAGGGGAAAATTTCAACCTACGGTTTGGTGTTTGTTGACATAGTGAAAGCTTGATTCTTGGCAACTGCTAAAGATTGGCTTTTGGGTGGCAGAGGGCCCACTGACCAGCCCTGTTGTGGTATTCCACATGCTGTGTGATGGGGTAGCTTCTATCTGCAGTCTGGCCGCTGGTTGTGCTTCTTTTGGCAGGGAAGATTATAGAAGAATTTTGGGAGATTGGCCTCTTATTGAAAGTCTTTTTTTTTTTTTTTTGGTTTGTTTGTTTATCTACACTTGTTTATGCTGTGAGCCAAACCTCTATTTAAAAAGTTGATACTCACTTTCAATATTTTATTTCATATTATTATATTTGTCATGAATAGTTATCTTGATGTAAATATAAAGATTTTTTTTGTTTCTGTAGATAGTAAACTTTTTTTAAAAAAGGGAAATGAAACATTTTTATAAAGTTATATTTTAATCACCATTTTTATACATTGAAGCTATCTCCAAGCCCAGTAAGAGAGTGATGATTTTTTTTTTTTGCATGGAGGTCTGTAGACAGCCACTCTTCTACCTGTTCTGATATAAATGAAACTCTGATGCACTTATTTTGTGCCAATTAAGTGAGGATGCTGCCAGAATGTTTTTTCACTAGTAACTTTTGCTAACTTTTGGGTCCATGACTCCCAAGCGAAAGATTTCTTAACCCACACCACAAGTTTATCACTGGTGTCCAGTCCCTCCCAGCACTTGGGCTGTAGCTCTTCCTTCGGTCGTATACACACACCCGCTCCGCATCTAAACAAGCTTCTACGTGACTCTTGGTTGTGAGTTCTACTTTTTATTTCCTCTGAAGTCATTGAAAAGAGTGTTTACATTAAAAATGCCTTTGTTTCTCATAAATAGTTAATTTTCCCCTCTGAAGCAGTGATTTAATCAGGATAGAATTCTAAAAGGTTTCCAGAAAAGAGCTGGGAAATTGCTCTTCAAATAAGGCAATGATAATACAATAAAAACATACCATGATTTCAAGGCAAATTTCCTAGTAAGCAGGAAAATATGGATAGATGAAATTGTTGCAGACTCTACCTAAATGAAGAGAATAATTGCTTTTTTTTGAGTTAACACCAGGTCTTCATTATTTAGGACTTAGTGAGTTGTTTTCATTTTCTTAGTATTGCCTGTGTGCCTTTATGTTTGCAAAAGTTACTGTGAGTCAAATACATTTCCCTAGTTAACTGCTCTCCTTCCCTTGCAAGTAAGAGAAAGGAAAAAAAAAAAAAGGATTTATACCCACATACCTCTTGTATCTAATTTCTTAACCAAACTAATGTTTTCCCTTTCTCCAAATGCCACACTTCTCTGAAATAAATATAAATCAAAGGAAAATCTAGGTGTGGTGCATCGGTAGAATGGCAGGACAGCAGGTGTGAGTCTGGGACTGGACGTTAGCAGCTTCACCCAAGCTACATGGCCCCAAGCCTGGCTGCCAGAACAGAAATCTTAGCAAACTGCCTGGTTTGGTTTGTTTTGTCTTAAAGTACATGAAATAATGATGGCCAAAGCAGTTAGAACCTCTTCATTCCAGAACTGTGTTTATCAGACTAGGAAGACTGATTATTTTTTCTTCAAAAATAAATTACCTGTATATTAAAGCTAGAAGTCAATTGAAATAAAGGAATGGAGATGATTCACCAAGGTCATGGCTATCATACACACCCAGTATATCCCAAAAGATGTCTAGGAACCTAGAAAAATATTTTCTGCTAGTGAGGTTCTCCCCCTCCTTGATGACAACAATTATCGTGTTCACTTCCAACTCCGGCACTTAATTTCTTAAAGTGTATTTGTTGCATTTACTACATTTTTATATGAGTCTATTTATAGGTGCCATTAGATCAACTCAGGTCTTTCAAATGAAAGAATCTCTAGCCCGTTTAGAGGAGAAGATAATTGTATAGAGCCAATGGCAGAAAAAGTTGGAATGAAGACCCTGAGGCTAGTGGTTGTTCTCTGTTAACAAAAAGTCCAGGTACAACACAAGCGCGCCCAATGTTATCTCCAGCTCACTGAGAGGGTGTCTTTGCCAGTTCTCTATCTGCACCAATCCTCAAAATATTCTTTGGTGAAAACTCCACTTTACACATTCTTTAAGTATAAAAATTTGGTCTTCTCATTTCCATAAGAGCTGGTTTTGTTCTCAGAAGATGCAGACAGTAGCTCTGTACAGGTGTACGTCTATAGCAGTCTTCATCTAACAGGTAATTTCCTCATATTATGCTTAAGAAAATATCCATTTTCTAAAAGCATACCCAGTTCTTTATGGTCCTTTTGGATGGAATTCCAGGACAAATTCTAACCATTACAATCCCAGTGCTAAAGAAAAGGGATTGCGTGTCATGTGGACTGTTCATATTACATGTATGTGTTGCGATTTCCTCATGTTCCCTGCCTCTCTTGGGTCGTGATTTCCCAACGTCCCTGTCACTTTCCCAGAGAACTTTCTTTGAAGGTAAAAGCTGTGCAAAGGCATGAGACTCAGGCCTATACTTTGTTTAAATGATGGAAAAATATAAATTATTTTCTAAGTAATAAAGATATGAACATTATCATTGTAAATAAAGTTTAAAGTTTGAAATGACTACTTTACAAAGGTGAACTATTTGTGTGATGAACAACTCCTGACTAATGAGAAGAAGATAATCGAAAAATTATTTCTATTCTACTTTGGGAGGTCTTTTTGGTGCTTCCATGTCTGTATGGGGATATGTACAATAAGGGTCTTCTTGTCCTTTTCTTCCAACCTAACCCTGGTTCCTATTTAATGCCTTTTCTAATTTATATGCCGTTTTAGAAATCAACTGCCTTCTGAACTGTCAGAAGACTCCAGTAAATGGAGCTCTGTAAACTTTCACAGTCTGGTCCAGGGGTGTCCAACCCGCAGCCCGCGGGCCACATGCAGCCCAGGATGGCTGTGAATGCGGCACAACACAAAATCGTAAATTTACTTAAACCATTATGAGATTTTTTTGTGATTACGTGTCACAGTATATTTAATGTGTGGCCCAAGACAACTCTTCTTCTTCCAGTGCGGCACAGAGACACCAAAGGGTTGGACACCCCTGGTAGAATAAATCAAGATTCTCCATATTCTAGAGATTATCAGTAGTGTGTATGGGGAAAAAATCAAATTTTAAATGCTTATAGCTCAACTCGAGAAAATTGATGGCTAAAATGTCTATGTACTTTGAAATGAAGCTGAGTTTCTTTTATTCACCTCTCACACCAAGCCACAGAGAACTGTATGGCCATTGTTCTAGTTCATTTTTCTCATGATTTTTTTCATAAGGTAAAACTATGAACTTGCTGATATTGTCAGTTCATTTTTCTAATTTGTTCAACAAAATAAAAACTTTACATTAGGAGACAGCCATTTTAGGTAAAGAGCATTCCAAAATCAAACTATTCTTAGAATTTCTAATCAGAGGGAAATAATCCCACTTTTAGGTCCTATATTTACATCAGTTTGTTCCTCTAGAAAGGATTCAAATTCTGATTGGAAATTTGATTGGGGGTGAATTACTTAAACTATAGGACTGAGTAAATTATACAACAAACCATGCATTAGGTAAAGAACTTAACTTGAGGTTTCCATCAGCATTTGTATGTTTCAGTTTAAAGAACCACGGGCGGAGAAGAATCCACATTTTCCAGTCTGTATTACGCACCATGGATGGTAGGCAGTTTGTGCTACTGCCTAACACATTTCAATTGTTAAGATGCTGCTGCTTTATCTTACCTAAGGGTGCTTTCACCTTACCCAAACTGATCTTGATGTCAGACTATCGAGTCATTTTAACAAGCAGGTGAACGATGGTGACAAAAAATGATAATAATTGGGCATCCCGTTGCTAAACATGTTTGAAGATTCAAGACTGAAGGTTAAGGATTTGTTTTGCTGTTGGGACTCAATGTTAATTTGCTGATTCAAAAGTACTAATCCAGTAAAAATTACTTTAGTGCAGGTAAGACTATAAACTATACAAAATGATGGAAAACAAAATTAGCTTTTGACATATGCCTAAGGCTCTGAAAAAGAACCCAAATTCTCCATGCTATACTTTTAAGGTTGATTACCTCAGTCGGTGTTGGTATCCGTGGATTTCTGCTTCTCTGAGGAGCTGGGGAACACAAGAAAAGGCAAGCCTTCTTATTGATGAGAAGTCCTGAACGTGTCCATGTTCAAACAGATTTCCTCATTGCTTCATATCTAGAAGTCATTTTTAATCATGCAAATAATTAAAAAATGATTCAAAGAGTAGTATTTAATTATTGCTTGTACTTTCTAGAATATTTAAATTTGATTTATTTTTTGAACCAAAGCTGTTAAGATTTTTTATTCAATTAAAGTGAAACCCACAAAATGACATTCCATGATATAAAGATGCTAAATATTTTGATATACAGAACTAGTAGTATTAGTATTATGTAATAGAAAGCTATAAAGAATATTTCTTTTCTTTAATGTCCTTCATGCCTCAGGGAGGAAAATGTTTTATGAATGGTCCAATAAATACATTGATAGATAAAAATAAATTTATTCTCAATAATTTAATTAGATTAAGTGTACAAATTAGTCAGACTTCTGAGTTATCCCAAGAAAAAGAATGTATTAGCTACCAATTTATCATGTTTTACGTTGTTTTAAATTAAATGGTCTATTGACATAGATTGTATTTTACTAAATTTGAATGCAATTTAAAGCCTAAACACATCTTCATTACTAAGAGAAGTGAAATCTTACTAATCTTGACTTTCACAGATGAAACACCAACCAGTCAATAAACCACACCCACTACATTCATCTGCCAAGCATGATTAAATGGTAGGTTGGAATTTAAAATTTATAAATAGAAAAGTACTTAAAAGTATTTTTAAAGCTTTAATGCTTTAATTAAATTTTCAGTGTCAGTAGAAATACCTATTTCAAATTAAATACAAACTACAGCGGAGAATCAGGGAATTCTTGTTCTCTAAAAAATAAAATTCAAAGGCACAGGGGAAAAGTAAGTCTTCTGAGTTTTACTTCTCTAACTCAAAGTTAGTAAAGGAAAAATAATCATAAATGATCAGAAATTCTCCTCTGCTGTAATTAGGGGGTCGTCTTTAACTTCAAGTTCTGACTCTGCACACCCAGCTTTATTGTGCAGCGCATGGCAGTAACGAGGGGGAAAAATTACAGAGCTGTGGACTGGGAGTGAACGCTACGTAGAACTTCAAGGATCATCCCAGGACACCCCTCAATTCTATGACAAACCGATTTAGTTATTAGTTACTCTGGAGTAGAAGGATTTAGTGGATTCATATTTCAACCCTGACTTCATTTAACACACTAGCACATGTTTCAGAATGTGAATTAACACTTGGATCTTTGAAACTGCTTCTTGACTACCTTTTGAAAGGAAGGTTTTTTTTAATTCTAGTAATTTTACTCCCTTTATAATAGCAAACTATTCAGATAGTTCAATGTGAAATTAAAAGTAATTGTTTAAAGATTTTCTTTGTGTATATAACATTGGCTGATAGATTTTACCATCACCTTTCTTTTAAAATTTAACTGGTTTTTATGACTCAAAAAAAACCCCTGTATTACCAGATACTTTGCTTTAACTATTTATAAGCATAAATCAGTACTATAACATTACTATCTTTAAATAGTAACCCTAACATAGCTATATATTACCTGTTAGTGGGGTTGAAATGCCATGAACTTTAATATATATTTGTTCATTAGCTTAAAAATCACTATTTTTAATACTCTGTAAAATATTTGCATGGGATTTTTACCATATTATGTTTGTTTAACTTGTGTGTGTTTTTTTTTCCATTTATGAGTGTAGTTCATTTCTTAGTATATTATCACATAACTTAAACCATTTTTATTCCAACAAGGACAATTTGTTAGTTGACAAGCACTGGAAATAAGTATCACTGAACCCACCATCCCCTGATATTTCTTCCTAGAGATTTTTATCATGCAAATCACAAAATGAAAATTGGTGCTTTTATAAATATTCTGAAACTCTCAATGCAAAATAATGAAAATAAGATTCTCCCTGGCTTTCTACCTAATGATATTAGGGTATGCAACTGAAAGAACTTTCGTTGGAATCCAGAGTGTGTTTTGTTTGGGTTGGTTACTTTCCTTCAGTGTTTGGTGGTAAAATGCATTGATTCCTGATGGAGCAAGTTGTTCTAATCAGTCGTTACCTCTTCTAGCCATAATACTGTCATCGAAAGTTGAAGTTAGCATGTTTCAAATATTTGAATTTGTAGGATATTCGCAAACCAGAGAGTACTGGATTAACATAATTTAGTGTACCTAAAAAGCAATATTTTCAAATAATTACCAACCAAAGTAACCATGTAGGGGAGGTCGTTTGCACATGACAATGTGATTCTCACTGCTCTTAACAACTGAGCATGTTTATTGATTAATAACTTTCCAAATTTACCAGCTTTTAAAAACCTAAGACTGAAGCATTGGACTTATGTGATCATTTATCAGTTGAAAAATATATCTGTCCTCTCAATTGTATCTTGCACTTGATATATGTAACACTATTTTGTATCCTCCTATCACAAGTATTTGTCAAGTGATGTACTTAATGGCTGATAAATGTTTTGTAAAAAGTAGAATCTGTACAGAAAATTGATTAGATAAATTGTATTTATTTTTATTCTTTTTTAGCTTAGACACTATAATGATGCTCCTTTTTTGCCAGATTTACTGGAAGTGCCTCCTGGTTTTCTATATATATATTAATATTACAGTAAAATGTACTCAAGATTATTAGACGTGTGTCACAGATGATGGATGTGGATATTACAATGTGAATATAGTGTATAATATAAATATAATTCTGTGGTATCGTGTTTGATGTAGTTATTTATACAACCCAAGTCCTCCGTCCAGCTTTTGGAAGACATGCTTTTCTCTCGTATCCAAATACAGTGGTTGTCCCAGTCTGTATCGTAGTGTGACAACCATTGGCTTCCCTACAATTTCCAAGGATTCTTGAGAGTTTCTGTTCCCGTGGCCACATCTCTCTTCCTATCATTGATGAAGTCTTAGCCATGTTAACCTTCATCTAACTTTCTACAGCTAAGCTGTGCCCTTCTAATTCAATAGTTAGCACCAAAACCAAGGTACTCGAATTTCCAGCATTCACCTTCACAGTCCTATAAAACTCAGTGCTGACTTTTATCCGATAAGTGTGACCATTTATCCTTTAACGGTTGGTTATCTTTAGATGTCCAATACATGGGATATTTGGTTGGAGAGAGTCAGAATTATATTTGTTCTGCGTGTGTGAACAATTTTAGAAAACTTTGTATGATTCAAAACAGTGTTTTAAGGAACTCAAATATAGTCCTCAGAAACAAACAAAAGTCAAATGTGATTTCTACCCAAAGTTCCCAAGGAGTTAATTTTTCAAATATATGGATTTCCCCATTATCTATCAGATAAAATCCCAACTCCTAAACCTGAGATATTTAAAGCTCTCTTCACTCTGGCCCCAGACTATCCATCCACCAAAGGAACCAGCTATTTATCACTTAGATTTCTGCGTATGAGTCGTATTAGTGAGGTATTTACACATTCTGCATACGTACATTTCTTTCTCATTTTGCATGCACGCGCACACGCACACACACACTCTTCCAACTACACAGGGCACAACAGTGCAAGACTGACTGCTTCAGTTGTGAAGTGTTTCCATCTCCCAAGGCTTTCCTCTTTTGGTGATGCTCTGGTTCTCAGTGGAAGGGAAGAAACAGCCCAGTAGCCCAGTGTGAAACTTCTTAGCTGCTGTGAAAACAGCCTTGAGCAAGGAAAAGTTAATTCACACAGTAGGGTAAGAGGAGTGACAATGGGTAACTTCTAATGGAGCTTAACCTCTAGGACAGAGAGGCAAGGGACAGCCAGAGCCACTTCCTGAGCTAGAAAACCTCCAAGGCCAGATTAGTGTGTCCAGTTCTACAGATGACCCCTATGCCTGCTGTACACGTGAGGTGGAGCTTGGGGTGTGGGTAACACACCCTGACCAGTGAAAAGAGCAAACAAGTAAAATTAGTTCTTTAATTGGAAAACCTACTTATTAGGGTGGATATAAGCAATAGTCTTGCTTGTTTTAGTCCCAGAGCTACTTTGTACCTTGATCAATTTTTCTGACATCATTTCTGGCTTACAAAAGGAACCCCAGGTCTCTGCTGAAATCTGTCAGATTTGAAGTATTATTGAGCTGCCTGTGCTATCCGTGGTCCTCTGGGCTACTGAGACCAGACAAAGCGGATGGGGGAGGGGAGGATTGCTTTGCACTTTGTAATTAACTCTTGTGGGATTGGTGGAGGGTGGGGGGTGGGTAGGGGACAGCTATTTGCTTTATTGTCAGTTTGACTGGCTTTTCCCTGCCAGATGCCAAAGGTGAATTTCTTGAAGGCCTGGTCTTCAGGGATTTGAGGTAGTTAAAGATGATGTATTAGTTTTCTGTTCCTGCTGTAATAAATTTCCACAAACTTGGTTTCTTAAAACAATGCAAATTTATTAGCTTCCAGCTCTGTTGGTCAGAAGTGCAGATGGGCTTGGCTGAACTCTCTGCTTCAGGTCTCTCACAGACTGAAACTGAGTGTTTATCAGCCCGAGATTTTCTCTAAGGTCTGTAGAATCTGCTTCCAAGCTCATTTAGGTTGGCAAAATACAGTTCCTTGTGTTTATAGGGCTGAGGTTCCTGATTCCTTCCTGCTGTCCCCTGGGGTCCTCTCTTCTTTCTAAGGTCACCTCCATGCCTCCTGGCATTGCTCCCCTCACCACCCCCATCTTCAAACCAGGAAAAGCACATGATTCCTTCTTGCACTTGGAGACTTTCTGACTTCCTCTTCTGCTGCATCCTTTCTGTCTTTGGCTGCAGAACGGCCTCTGCTTTTAAGGGCTCATTGTGATTATATTGAGCCCAGATATCTAAGATGATCTCCTTATTTTAAGATCTTCATAATTATATCTGAAAAGTTTCACTGGCCATACAACTTAGTATATTTATAATTTCCCAAGGATAATGGGGTGGGTATCTTTCAAGACTATACTTGTCTTCCACAAATCGGGAAAGGATGAAAAACAGTGAAGATAATGAAGCCATGTCAGCCCACAGTTGTTCCACATAATGGAAACTCATGCACATAAGAATTGGGGGTTCAATTACATAAACGCCAGCAATGGCAATGGGGAAAGCAGAAGACACAGTTTTGAGACTGTTGAAGCAGCCTACTTAAAATTGCATTGCGGTGCCAGCTGTAACCCCAGTGAGAGAAACTCAGGTTCGGCTGTCTGTGGATTCGAAAGCCATTACTCGAGAGGCAGGTGCTGACCTAAGGAAAGATGGTTATTCAAGGGCTGGCAGCCTGAGAAGATGGTAGACTCCCATCCCGAAGACCACGTTGACATCTCAGTGCAGGCAGGGGTTTTATTGGGCGGGAGAGGGAAAGCAGAACAAAGAAATCAGGGAGAATGAGGTTGAAAGTTCTCTACGCATAAGTCAGTCAACACAGTCCATTCCAATGATTATCTCGAAACTGGTAAAGTGGAAGTCCGGTTTTCATGGCTGAAAGTCAGCTAGTCTCCCTCAGCCAGAACATCCAGTTGCTGAAATCAGCCTCCTTCCCTGAGGCTAGTTCCTGGAACTCTTACACAAATATGCCACTTATCCATGGGTTATATATTAGTTAATAATTCATCTTTAACAAAAACACTTTTAACAAAAACAATATTAAAAAACAGAGGGGTGGGTTACAGTCCAATATAAAGCAATATATAGTCTTAACATCTACCAATATATGTTGCTGGTTTCCAGTGGAGAGGACACATAGGTATTGGAATTAAGGGGTGGAAGTAAGAATTATTCCTCTCACTATTATACCTAATAACTAATTTATTTAGTTTCCAATCTCTTAAAATGTTGGCTTTGCATGTTTATTGGAAGTAGTTTCCAAGTGAGTGATACTTTCACCAGAGGACATATTTTCAGAACCCCGGAACTGAGGTTACCACCTAGCCACTACGTTCTCTCATGTCACTGGGCCATCAGGAGAGGAAGTGGTGGAGCCCAATTTATCAAGCAGAAATCGATTCTGCTACAAAATAGTGGCAAGAAAGATTGAATTTGGAACCCAGAGGTTTTCTTGTGGAGCCTTTAACATTGCCACATCAAATAATAACTGTAACGGGAAGCTAAAGCGTCCCCATAAAGACACCACCAAGACCTTCGCCCTTCAGGAATGAAGTTTGGGGTCACTCCGTCAGTAAAATCACCTCGACCAGTTGAAGTGCTAACTGAGGGCAAAGAAAACAAGAAATGGATAGTGGAAAACAAAAGTATATATATATATATATATATATATATATATATATATAAAATCATCTGTCCAGAAGGTATCCAGCCATATAACATGAAAAATAGAGAGATTTATTGAAGAAGATACAAGATACAAGAAACATTGTACACAGGACAATGACACCTCAGTCCCCTTCAAAGGAGGCACCTTGGGACCTCACACTCATACAGTTCTCCCAATCGCCATCAGCTGCCCCATCATATTTTCCTGAATCTCATTGACAGTCTGAAATCTCTTCCCTTTCAAAGGTAATTTTAGTTTTGGGAAAAGCCTGAAGTCACACAGCACCTAATCTGGGCTGTAGGGGGCTGAATCACCTGGGTGATTTGATGTTTTGCCAAAAAACTCTGCAGGAGTCGTGATGCATGAGCAGGTGTGTTGTCGTGATGAAGCTGCAAACACCAGCTGCCGTTCTGAATCATCTGAATGGTTTCTGCAGAGGTATGTTCAAGATTAACACAAAATTTGATGCAGACTCATTGCTTCACTCTCTCAGTCATTTTAAATGCACTAGCCCACAGCACACATGCTCACTCAATGGCATCCACTGCCCCTGCTGACTAGTACAGTGAAGTTGTCATTGTTCATGCATGCGCATTCCAGTCCACTCTCCTTGGCTGCCAGGGTACATCTATGTCATTGCACAGATCATTCTGCTATATTAACAATGGCCGGACTTTCTCTGGACATTATATATAATGGCCTTGTGGCCAATTAAAGAAATGAATTTGAGATTCATCCACTAATAATTTTTACCTATCTGTCCATCTACCTATCTATACATATCTATTATTTATTTAAAACTCACCTATGGAAATTTCAAAACATATTTAAATCAGAGAAATGGTATGTACCCATCACCCAACTCACAATTAATATATAACCAGTCTTGTTCCTTTTTTATTCACATATTAAACACCTCTCCCCAAAAATTATTTTCAACATATCCAAAACATAATATCTTTTTATTTGTAAATAATAAAGTATTTACCTCTAAAAGATAAGTGCCTTAAACAATAATACCTTTATCATCTGTAACACAAATTCCTTAGTATAACAAATATCTACACAATGTTCTCATTTCTGAGGTTATAAATCTTTCAAGAAGATTATAAAATCTTGTTATTGGTTATTTCCTTTCAAATATGGTACAAACAGGGTTCATACACTGTCAATTCATACAATGTCAATTCATTTTCTAAGTTTCTCTTTATATAAAATTTCTCCCCTATTTCCTTTTTTCTTTACAGACGATTTTCTTAGAGCCATTTTAGGTTCATAGCAAGAGTGAAAGGAAGGCACGGAGATTTCCCACATACCTCCTACTGTCCCCCTTATTATCCACATCCTCGCCAGAGCAGTACATTTGTTACAAATGATGAACCTGCAATGACACATCCTAATTACCCAAAGTCTATAGCCTGCATCAGCAATTTTTAACCAGTGTGCCACAAGAATTTTTAAAATATGCAACACCTATTTAATCAGGGGCATTGACCTCTTTTCCCTTAGATGGTCAAATAAAAAAAATGACAACAGCCAACACAACAGCCATCCGGTGGGAATTCCCTGTCTTGAACCATAAATACATAGGTCGTTATAATAGAGATGCAGCTTATTGGTCACATATCCTAATAAGGTTGCATCCGATTGGTTAATTCTTAGTAGCAGAGATCCTCATACACAAATAGAGGCACCTGATTTCTTAAAAAGTTGCTTTAGAGCAGAAAGGTTAAGTAACTACTATTATTTTTGTGTAAATCAGAATTATACCTATTTTTTCTCAGATCACCAAAAATATATTTTTGGTGTGCTGCAGAATTTTAGTAATTAATTTATGTGTGCCGTGAGATGAAAAGGGTTGAAATTCACTGACCACATTACACTCAGTCTTGGTGTTGTACATTCTGTGGGTTTGGAAAAATATATAATAACCTGTACCCATCATTTTGGTATTGTACGGAGTATTTTCGCTGCCCCAGAAATCCTCTGTGCTTCACATGTTCATCCCTCCTCCCATCCCCAACCTCAACTTTTTACAGTCTCCAGTTTTTCCTTTTCCAGAATGTCGTATAATTGGAATCATAAAGGATGGAGCCGTCTCAGATCGGCTTCTTAACGTTTAGTAATGTGCATTTGTTTTTTCCATCTCTTGTCATGGCTGGATAGCTCATTCCTTTTTTGTGCTGAATAATATTGCATTGTCCAAATAGGCTACAGTTTATCCATTCATCTACTGAAGGACAGCTTGATTGCTTCCAAGTTTTCACAATTATGAATAAAGACAGTATAAACATCAATGTACAGGTTTTTGTGTGGATATAAACTTTCATCTCCTTTAGATAAATTCTAAGGATTATGGCAGCTAGATCACGTGAGAAGAGTATGCTTAATTTTATCAGAAACCTCCAAACTGTTTTCCAAAGTGGCTGTACCGTTTTGCCTTCCCACCAGCAATGACCGAGATTTCTTGTTGCCCCACAATTTCACTAGCATTTGATGTTGTCAGTGATGTGGCTTTTGGCCATTCTAATAGGTATGTAGTTGTATCTCATTACTATTTTATCTTGCAACTTTCTGATGACATATTATGTGGAGCACCTTTTTATATGCTTCTTTTTCAATGTACATCTTTTTCATCTGAGGTGCCCATTAAGGTCGTTGGCCTATATTTGAATTGAGGGTATCTCCTCTTCTCTCACACTTTCTGGTCAGAGAAAAAAAATAGTGAGTTTTTTTTTGTTGTTCTAATGAGAGTCTCCATTTTGTATTTTGCTGATCACATTTTTATTTTCATTTGACATCTCCTTCTCTTTCTTGTATTTCTTATGAACTATTATTTAGACCTAAACAGAGGCTTGATTAAGTTAGTTAGTTTGTTTTTGGAAGTGAGGAGGGGGGCTATTTTAAAGGTGGCATTTTAAGTTTCTCACTTCCATCAAGGGGGCCATTTCTTTTTTTGTGATGTTATTAGTCATTGATAACTATTACTTTAATCAATTATTCATTAATATACACATTCAATAAGCATTTTAAATTATGATATTCTAATTATCCTTTTTTATTAGTTTGAATATTTCCATAGAGATAAATTTGTCTTCATGTTTTAATAATTCTAACAAACATAATTAATAGAAAAGGCAAGATAAATGCACAATTTTTCCCTTACGTACCAGTTTTAAATGTATTGAAGTGGTACCTTAGAAACATTCAAAGTTGACCATATGATGTTTTGTATTGTTATAACATGAATGAATGAATTTAAATATTCTATACATTTCAACCATTATGGTTACTCTTATCGATACTCAAAATTTCCTGTATTTGACTATTAGGAGTTTATTTAAGTTGCCTTCTGAGTCTTTTTGGGACAATCTTGACTTCAAGGCCTCATTGCTTCTTGGTAGGACAAGATATTCCAGCCCCATCTTACATCCCTGGACTTACTAACAATGACGTATGAAGAAGCCATGGTTCCTTTCTTGTGCTATGTCAATGCTAGTTGCACTTATTGGTACTTGGTTGGTCATTGTTTCTAGATACTTTCAGTACAGAGAGCTAGCATATATGTAACTCAGATGGAAAGTGCCTAATTCAAATTGCGACTACAAAGTTTTTCTTAACTTCATTCATCTCATCGATGATGTTTTAAGCCATAAGAATGAATGGGGTCACTAAGACAGTAAGTATACATAGAGAAAAGAAGGTATTCCAAGGACTGGACTGTGGAGTACTCCCCCAAAGACTTAGAGCAAATGACCACTGAGGCAGGAGGAAAACTAAGGGAATGTGGTATTCTGAAAAAGAATGAAGATAATCAATGAAAGAGAAGGACACAAACAGTCGTATACAATTCTGTTAAAAGAACAATTAAAATGAGGTCTGGAAATTGATCACTAGATTTAATCATGTGAAAATCTTTGATGCTATTAATGAAAGGAGTTGTGGTGGAGTGGGGAGGCAAAAAAACAAACAAACAAACTACTAAGCGTTAGTGGGAAAGGAATGGGAAAAGAGGAATCTTATATACAAAGTATAGACTAAATCTTGGGCCTGAAAACATGGACCACATATCCACAGAAACAGAAGGGAAGGCAGAAAAGATGGATACACATGGAGGTAGATATTAATGTGGTGATGGCAAATTGTGATATTTCTATCATTTCATCATTAAATCCCCTAAGCAAAGTCATCAGCTGACAACGAGAGCGGGAAACAAATGTTGGAACTTTGAGAAGTCATTCAGGAGAGAGGGAAGTGTTTGGATTACTAAACGCTTTTATGTGTAACGAGGACTGTAAGGCACCAGTGAGGTTAGTGGTCATACATTTAAAATAATCCCTGAGGGCATGTTAGTGAGTGGGTCTTTAACTATTTAAAACAATGTGGATGCAAACACAGAGTAGACAGGAAGTTGGGTTTTACCCAGGTATGGCTCACCAAGGTAAAACAACAAATTAATAGATAAATAAGAGAATTGAGGCTGCACGAAAGTGAGTGAACAAAATGATTACATGAAACTCAACTCAGGTAAGGAGTGAACTGAAAGTATGAGTGTTATGGGTTGAATTGTGTCCCCCCCAAGAAGACATATAAGATTCTAACTCCTGTTTCAGTGGATGTGTCCTTATTTGGAAATGGTGTTTGCAGATGCAATCAAGTTAAGATGAGGTCATTTGAGTGGCTCTATCTGGGGTGTCCAACCTGCAGCTCTGGGCCTCATGTGGCCTAGGATGGTTATGAATGTGGCCCAACACAAGACCGTAAATTTACTGTAAACCTTTTTTTAGCTCATCAGTTTTCATCAGTGTTTGTGTATTTAATGTGTGGCCCAAGACAACTCTTCTTCTTCCGGTGTGGCCCAGAGATGCCACAAGGTTGGACACCCCTGTGCCCAATTCATATGACTAGTGTCTTTTTAAGAATAGAAGACACACAGGGAGAAGATGGCTGTACGATGACTAGAAACTGAAGTGTTGAATCTACAAGCCAAGGAATACCAGCAATGGTCAGCAAACTCCAGAAGGTACAAGTGGTAACGACAAATTCTCCCAGGTTTCAAAAGGAGCATAGCTCCGCCAATGCCTTGATTTTGGGCTCCTAGCCCAGAACTGTAAGATCAAAAAGTTCTATTGTTTTAAGTCTTGCGGTTTGTGGTACTTTGTCATGGCCACCCTAGGAAACTTATTTATTTATGGTTAATTCATTTATGGTTAATTTCACACCATAATGGCAGTTGAGTGGTTGTGACAGAGATTCTGTGGCCTGCAACCTGAAATATGTACTATTTGACCTTTTATAGAAGAACTTTGCTGACCCCTGGTCTAGAGTATGAAATAGGATACATCCAAAGCAAAGGTATAAATGAGAAGCTCTGAATACCATGTAAAAGAAGTATCATGTTACTGAAAACAGTAACATTTACTGCCGACAGTAGAGGTCAGAAGGGTACCATGCTAGAGAGTGAATTTGAGCAAGCTGGGAAGAGACCAAATTACTCTCAGGGGAGAATTACGATTTTTTGGTGAAGAAAAAAGTAGTCCCTTTGCACTGTGGGCTGGCAAATACTGCCTCTCCTTCGTGCATCAGCGGCTGCCTGTTGCCCACACTGCAAGTCAAGGACCTACTGAGACTTTTGCTCACTGTTCCTGATGGCAGAGGCTGGTGTGATTGCTACACTAAAATGCTTGCTCTTGCAGAGTCTGGAGGCGCACCATTGCTTTATTGTAAGGCTTATTCTTTTCTATATTTTTCTCACATCCTTTCTTCTTTCATAGCAAATTATGCTTATAATAATATTTGATTATTGATTTATGGCCCAGACCATTATGTGAACTGAAATTATATATGTAATGATAGCTTCTAGTCATTAATGCTTTGTTATTTCCCATGTACTTTTGAATACATGCATGATGTAATTTAATCCTAAAAAACTCCTGTGAATCTCTCTTTTTTTTTAAATAAAAATTATGCTTTACAAAGGAGGAAGTTAAACTCAGAAAAGTTAAGTGACCAGGTATAATGTAGGAGGCAAACCCGGGAATCTGGGCTGCCCGTTTGGATGAGCTGAGAAAACCCTAAGGAGGACTGGATGGAGCAGACATAGCTTTTATTACCCATATTCCAGGGAGCACCCACGCCGGCAGATCAGCGAAGCACAGGAGGGCACCTCCCTGAGCCCCGACTTGTTTTAACAGGTCCCAGACTAAGGGGGTGCTTAACTCTAAACTACCTTACTTCACTGTGTGCGTGCAGAGGGGAAAGGTCAAGAAGCAGTCACAGAGGACAAGAAGTCACTACCAAAAGGAGATAAGGAGGGAATTACAATCAATTTCCAAAGCAATACACATCCCGTCTGGCCAGGGGCCCTCCGGCCAGCCTTCCGTGATGGGGCTTGGAAGAGCCATGGCCAGCGTGAGCCCACAGCAGGTCAGAGTCACAATCATTTAAGAATATGGTGGATCCCGGATAATTCTGGTAGCAAATTCATTTATTAGTAATAAACCAAACACAAGCTAATGAGCTCAAAATCCTCTAAAATGGTACTCTTGAGAAAAGAATTTATTAGAATTGTAGAATTTCTTAGTGCAAGAGTTATCTTTCCTTGGAATTTAGATAGGATATACAATTAAATGCCAAAAATTCAATGGTGTTTTTTTTTTTCCCTATTTTTAAGACTCAGTAGTTGTGCATATGAGCATAACTCTTTCTGGACAAAACTCTACAGTCGTGATCCTGACCTGATATTTAGTCCCTGCAGATACTAGAATCCCAATGGGAAAAGAAACCATGCAGAGATTTAGCTCAAGGAGCCCTTTTTCAAAAGAAGAAAAAAAAAAAACAAAACCCAACAGGATCCAGCGATGTCCTCAAGGACCGGCTGGCTTAAAAAACGTCTTGGAAGGAGAAGGAGGGATCTTTGTTGCAAACTTCCGTCCCTCCTCCTGCTTCTGTTCCCTTCTTACCCTCTGCCCCCTGCAGAGTTGTGTTTTCTGGGAATCAGCAAGATCACAAGTGGTCTTTTCTTTTTTCACTCTCTCCCATAAAGAAAGCTTTATCACGTGTGGCCTTAAACTTGCAGCAAATTGCAAAGAAATGTCTCAAAGGCTTCAGCTCTTTCTGTGCCCTGGGAGCTGAGATGCATGTCAGGGGCTTTGCCAGCGTGGCCTGTTCTCTGACGACTGCCAGAGAAAAGAGGCCAGGAGCAAAGAGGAAAGAAAAGAGATTGCCCAGGGGTGAGGCCATGCCCTTCATCTTTTCTTCCTCCTAATTTGCTCTTTCTGCACCCATCCAGGCTTTCCCCAGCTGGCAAAACTGCTCAGAGCTGCTGGAGCATTCACCCCAGTCTGCTCTTCCAGCCAGTGGAGTGTGGTCCAACCTCTTGCCGAGCACATTGAGAGGAACTGGCTGTCTTTGACCTCCACTTCCAGGTAAGATTTGGTTTCTGCTTTCCTGTTTTGTGACCAACACATCAGATTCTCACAAGCGAGAGGTTAATAAACCCTTGAATTCTGCATAGTGTCTTATCCGTAACATTTTCCCCCCAAAATTCAGCTTGGGCCACTTGTTAGGTTGGTGGAAATAGAAGAGACTGCTTAAAGAAGTCAGACACACTCAGATCTAGGCTCACATTTTGACTCTGATGCTTATTATTTGGGTAGTTTTTGACAAGTTACTTAAATGCTCTGAGCCAAAAATATATATATCACCCAGGTCATAAATAGTACCTATTAAATCTGATCTACACAAACACTTACTTGTACTGGGAGGGCCAGCCTACTAAAGAACACACATTCCTTCTTTGCCAGTACCGTGACATTATTTTCCCTCCTGAAGGGAGGGACCCTGGTGTCCAGAAGACAAGCTGGTAGAATAGTTTTCTTCCTGTGAGGTGACTAAGAGAAGACCATGAAGGGAGGTGGGTGGTGCCACCCACTACCAAAGACCTGACTCTGGGACAGTCTTTGGAGGCTGACTGCTGCGTGGTGGGCCCCAGGATCAGGGCACAGGGGGTCGTACATTTGTGTCTCCAACTACAACTGTCTGTGTCACCTGAGCTCTTTAAAGATGGGGAGACTGACTTTCAAACTCATGTGAACTGAGAATTTAATTTTTTTAAACTAAAATAAAGAAAAAAACCCACTTGGTTTATTTTTCTTTGACCTCCAGAATAAGTTATACTACAACCCAGGATGTTGGATGAAAACTTTGCCGTGACTCTTTTCTGGAGTCATCTTTTCAAGTAGTAGGAGAACAATGAAGAATTAGCCAAATGCAAATCTTTCTAAACGACTGTGTGCTTTTCTCTCCTTCTGCGATGGCCATAGAGAGAAAAGGAGAAAGCGCACCTGCAGACCCGAGACCTTGCGTTCATGTCACTGATTTCTTCCCCCTCTTTTCACAGAAAGATGCAGCCTCAATGCTCATAAACCAGCCTCCTTGAAACACGCTATACTTGAGATGATATGCAAATTAGCCACCAAGATAAAGTTATATTTTCAGGAAAACTATTGTGTCAAAATTTTAAACTGGATGTCATTTTGTCCTAACACAACATCCACCAGGATGACTAAAGTTCTCATTTTGGCATCACTCCTGGATTCTAGTGAGACTGACTTTAGTGTCAACGTCTCCAAATATAAGCAGGCAATGTATTTGGGTGTCTCAAGTTTTTAATATTCTTTTCAGTATAGGTTTTTTCTCTTCAGCATTAGCATTCTGAATGTAACCCTTTTAATATTTTCAATAGCAGGTAGTGTAAGTGATAATATTTTTTTATTAAATAGCTTATTTGCATTTTCTAGTCACTGGCTTTAGTATTATGTCTAATGGGAACTACTATTTCTAAACTTCTAAAACAGTAGGTCAATTTAAATTATATAGTTGGTTTTTGGAAGAAGATTGCATTTTGAACTGCATTTAATATTATTCATTTTATATTTTAAAATCTTTTAGTTTTATATATATTTTTGCTTGGTGATATTTTTATATCTTTATTACTTTAATTTTTTATATAAGAAATTGGTGTTTGATAAAGAAAACTTAGAAAATAACACACAAAACATTTTAAAAATTTATCTGTAATATCACCTATAAGAAATAATGACTGTTAACATTTTCTTAATAAACTTTCTTAGGTTTTGTTCTATGTATATACATACGTGAATATATATGGCTACTTCTTTTATAAAATAGACTGTTATGTATACTGTTCAGGAGCATGTATTTCTAAAAACAACTCTGATGAAAGTTGTTCTATATAACTATATTTGCTTCTTTATACTAATATCTAAGGGCTTCGAAAGACTTTCTTACATGAGTATTCCATAATTTATTGGACATTTAGTCATTTTGATTTTTTTAAATCCAGTAATGGGTTTTTCCGGGAATTTAATTAAAGGGACTCAGTAGTTTTTACTAAAGAAACCTACTTAACATCGTACAACTCAATGTTTCCTAAACCTTGTTTTCATTGTTCTTACAAATTATTGTTCTGGAAAAGTAGTTTCAGTGATCCAATGGATGTAGAAGCTGGCTGTTGGTATCAGATAGTTGTAGAGAAGAATCTCAATGTTCTTAGTTTCTTAGAATTTGTCTGTTGAAAATCAGGAATGATGAATTTTATTACTTGCAATGAAAAGAGGAGGGGAGATAGAGAAACACTGATGTGAAAGAGAAGCATCAATTGCTTGCCATCCCTTACGCACTCGGACTAGGAATCTTATGCACCCGGACCAGGGAGCGAACTGACAACCTAGGCATGTGCCCTGACCAGGGAATCGAACTCACAATCTTTTGTTGTGGGACAATGCTCCAACCAACTGAGCCACCCCCGCCAGGGCACAGGAGTTATTTTATTTTTTCATTATTTCACTTAGAATACTTTTGTAGGCAGTCACTGAGCCATGTAGAATTCTAAAGATGTGAACAGGCACAAAATAGGGTCAGAGTATGTGAACACGTCCAGGACTAGGTAGGGACAGGGAGGGTGGGAAGCTAAACATAGAAAGGGAAGCCGGCTTTCTTACTTAAGGAAGGCCAGAGACTACTTTTGCTTGAATAAAATGTAAGTCTGAGATATAAATTTTGCTGGTTCCTCATTTGCCAAACTAAAACAATACACAAATTGGTTCATTTTCCCTTTTTTTTCTTTCTTCCTTCCTTCCTTCCTCCCTTTCTTCCTTCCTGTCTCTCTTTCTTCCTTTTTTCTTTCTTCCTTCCTTTCTTCTTCCTTCCTTTCTGCCATATTTTAAGCCTTTGGATGTTGCAGACTTACAGAATCACAATGTGCTCCAGGGCTCCACAATGGGCTTTTCTATCCATTCTGCTAGGAACATAGGTTTAAAGGCTTTAAAGACTTGATTCTAATGAAGCAATACTCAAATGGTTGAATTCCTCTTCTTCCTTTCCTGCTTGCTTCTCGTTTAAACTGGCAAGACCACAAAGTTAGTAAAATTCTGCCTCATTATTTATTCCTAAGGCAACATTTAAATTTATTCTTTGCCATAATGAGGCTTCAACTGGAGGGAATGCTGGCAACCGAGTCCTGATAGCAGGCTTAGTTCATCACACTTCCTGGTCGATTTTAATTGAGAAACTTTGCCAACTTACTGTGGTACAGTAAAGGACTTTCATGTCAAATTTTGTCTACAGAATTGTGATCTACTGCGAAATAAAATATTATTGAATAAACCATGTGAATTTGAATGCAATGTTTTTGTTTTTTACTTAAAATCAACTTTGACAGATCAGAGTCAAGGAACGTTTTCATAATGGACACTTCATCCAAAGAAAATATCCAGTTATTCTGGAAAAAGTCAGTGCAGCCTGTTGAGAGGCCTCCCTTTAAAACAGAATATTCCCCCTCAGAGGAGAAACAGCCGGGCTGTGGTGAGCTAAAGGTAACAAACAACTAAATGGTAAAAAACTGTAAGTAGTTAACTGAAGAATAACAAAGAGTTAAGAGGAGTTGGTAGCCTTGGCTCTCTGTCCAAGATGCTTTTCTATACAATATAACTAAAAGCACATTTTTTCTTTCTTAAAAAGTGATCCTCGATGCAATCTATTGAAACCACACTTTGCCAGGCAGTGAAAGCAATCCCTGCCTGACCGTGTAGCTAAAATTACTTTTCTTGCTCATTTGAATTCCCTTTTAAACAGAAAGGAGAGAGAAAGGAAAAACTAATATTTATTAAACATCTACCATGTATCAGATAATATGCATAATATGCATATTATACTATGCATAGTCATAACATTTAATCTATAAAGCATTACATCATTCCCATTTTAAAAATGAAATATTTGACTTGTTGATACACAGGAAGGGATGGAGGGAGTTCAGTGGTGCTTTTTGTCCCTCCAAGTTCCTATTTTACTTCTTTGCACCAAACATTCACTCAACAAATATATGTCTTTTTTTTATGGTTACTCTATCATACACTCAGGTCTAGCAAAATACACAAGCCAGATATCAAACAGTTGCACGCACCGTCAGTGTGAAACACACAGTCGTGTGTGCTGAACTTGGTATGTGTTGGTTTATGGCGTTTGTTTTATTTTCTTACCTATGAATGGCTCCTCCCTCTCTTTGCTTCACCATGCAATGAATCTTCTTTCAAAGTCAAGACTCCTTTTAATGTCCTTTGAGGGAAGGAGGAAGAAGGAAGAAAAAAGGAGTTCAACATACATATAGTGTAAAAATTCTGTTACTGCCCAGAGAAATTGAATTTTTAGAAATATACATGAGCTTGAGGCTGAAATGCTTGAATAACATTTTCAATGACAACAAGCTTGTTACATTCTTCTCAGTTTGGGTTTTTTGTTGGTTTGTTTAGTAAGTTTCCAGTTGCTGTCAAGCTGGAGTCGTCAGACTATGACCTGTCATATTTTCCAGGTGTTCTTGGGTGCCCTGTCTTTTGTGTACTTTGCCAAGGCGCTGGCAGAGGGCTACCTGAAGAGCACCATCACCCAGATAGAGAGAAGGTTTGAAATCCCTTCTTCCCTGGTGGGAGTTATCGATGGAAGCTTTGAAATTGGTAGGTGTTACAGACGCCTGACTTTCCTTTTAAGTACAAGGTCTTCTAGGCAT
Source organism: Desmodus rotundus (assembly GCF_022682495.2). NCBI lineage: Eukaryota > Metazoa > Chordata > Mammalia > Chiroptera > Phyllostomidae > Desmodus > Desmodus rotundus. Next base: position 171,244,413 of record NC_071389.1, on the reverse strand, counting down.
GACTAAGGAACATCCTCACTGCAAGTTGTTCTCTCTGAGCAACAGCAATGTATTCCCAGGTGTTCACTACTAGAGGGGTCATACATTGCAGAGTTCCCAGAGTGAGAGACTTCCCTGGAGGAGGGGGTGAGATGCTGTTAGTATTTCGAGTTTAAAGTATGTGGGCAGTGTCTTTACAGAAGGGTCTTAGATCCTGGAAACTCTGGGATTCAGTGTTTAGAAGAATCCAAATGAGCTGTATGAAAAATTATTGTAATTATTGAAGAAGTTAAACCATTAAAGGGGCTTTCTACCCAGGGCCTGAAGAAGAAAGGAGAAGAATTCTTTTGACAAGAACAATAGAGCAAAGCAGATAATAAAAATCCTTCACTCAGGTGTTTTTGGCTAGCGAGTGACTATAGACTCTTAGAATTTGAAAAGACCAATTGAGTTCACTCAGAGTTTTGGAAGTATTTGAAAGGGTATGATCCCAGTTAGCTTCCTGAACTGATAAATAAGAGGCTTTAATTCTTTGTTAGTGTAAAATAGTAGCTCTGTGGTCACTACTGCCAGTATGGGACTCAGACATATGCTGTAGTAAAAGTCTCCAACTGCTCCAGCTTCTGCTTCACTTGATAACTTTCCCCAGGTGATGCTGACACCGCTAGTCAATGGGCAGAGTTGGTGGAGCAAAGACTTTCAGAAACATCTGATTGTATCTTTGCCTTGTGTAAGCTCCTTAGGTAGTTGATTTACTCCTTGCCGCCTGCCCTACCTGTGACCCTGAACTGAATGAAGGGCCCTGGAGACTCAGGGTAAGAGTGATACACTGCATCGTGAAAAAACAAATACGAAGAGGCAACTGGTGCCACTCAGAAGAATAAATCAGACTCAGAAAGAAGGACTGAACAAACAGAAAACTAAATATCAATGATACTTTATGCTCACTTTAGATTATAGAATATAAATATTTTGAAACGGAAGAAACTAAAAAGAATCTTCCCTGGCTAGTGCGGCCCAGTGGATTGATGCCAGCCTGAGACCCAGTCTCTGATTGGGTTCCCAGTCAGGATGCCCGCCTGGGTCACAGACCAAGTCCCCAGCTGAGGGCGAGTGAGAGGCAGCAGATCCACGTATCTCTCACTCATCAATGTTTTCCTCCTGCTCTTTCTGCCCCTCTTTTCCTCTCTCTAAAACTAAATAAATAAAATCTTAAAAAAAAAAAAAGAATCTGGTCTAAACTATTTCTTAGATTTTCAGGTCCCAGAGCAACTCGACAGATTAAGTCTTCTAGATCATTCTAAGGATAGAAATTACTTATCGGATTAGATATAATGAAATAACTTAAACTTTCATTACTTGCATTACACAACTTTACCTGAAACATTACAAGTTTGCTCTAGTTATTTTCTTTTCACAGTTTTCCAGAAAGGTGCATTTTTTCACCATAATTTTAATATTTTCTTCTTTCCTCTCTCCACATTCCTTCCTTCCAGGACTCTGGACCTATTTCAACCCTCTCTCTAGCTGTCAGTTCTTCTTTTTTGCAGAACAATTTCATTTAACCTCTCACATCATTTGGCATTATCATCTAATACACGCTAATACTCAATTTCGTCTCAAGTATGTTTTCATGACACAGGTTTTGTTCTACAGCCACCACAGAGCATTGCCAAGAAAATAAAATTGTTCTATATCATGACCTGCTCACATTTCCAGATATTAATTCCTTGTTTCAAATATTTTCCATGTATTTTCTTTCACACACATAAAAGATTTGCTCTTTTATATTTTAGTATGTAATACACTTCATATTTTAGAGTTGTTTTAAGTTCACAGAAAAAATGGATCAAAGGTGCCGAGATTTTCCGTAGACTCCCTGCCTTCACACACATGCCCTCGCCCATTACGCACATCTCTCACCAGACTGGGGCATTTTTACAACCGACAAACCCACAAGGACTGCTCCTTACCATCCAGAGCGCACAGTTCATACGAGGCTCACCCTTGGTGCCTCACATTCTGTAGGACTGAGCAAATGTGTAACCCACCATCACAGCACCACACAGTGTACCCCTGCCTTAAAAATCCCTGTGCTCTGCCCAGTCACCTGTGCCCCGCCCCTCACCCTGGAAAGCACAGATCTTGTTATCATTCCCATGGCACTGCCTTTCCCAGAATGCCTTATAGTCAGAATCATAGAGTATGAAGCCTTTCAGATTGGCTTACTTTACTTGGCAATATGCATTCAAGGTTCCTCCATGTCCTTTTATGGATAGCTCATGTCTTTTCAGTGCTAAGGTAACAGTCTCTTTTCTGGATGAATCACAGTTTACTTATCCATTCATCTACTAAAGGACATTTTAGTTCCTTCCAAGTTTTGGCAGTTATGAGTGAAGACTGTAAATATCCATTTCCAGGTTTTTGTATGGACATAAATTTTCACCTCCTTTAGATGAATGCCAAGGAGCGTGATTGCTGGAACATATGGTAAAATATGTTTAGCTTTGCCCTGGCTGGGTAGCTCAGTCTGTTAGAGCACTGTCCCTCACACCAAAAGGTTGCAGGTTCGATTCCGGTCAGGGCACATACCTCAGTTGTGGGTTTGATCCCGTTTGGGATGTATTTGAGGCAGCCAATCAATGTTTCTCTCTCTTTCCCTTCCTCTCTCTCTAAAATCAATAAGAAACATATCCTTGGGATTAAAAAAATGTTTAGTTGTATAAGAAACCACCAAACTGTCTTTCAAAATAGCTATACGATTCTGCATTCCCAGCAGCGCTCATTTTTTGTTTAATTTGTTGTGACACTTTAACAAAAATACAGACATAATTATCAATATGTGTGATACAAAATTTCTTCTACTAAATACTTAACTGTCAAATGAGAAATCTCAAACTCAATTGTTTTCAATTTGAAAATTAAATGGAGGCTATATATTTCTAGAGCTATAAAGCCTGAAGCCACTATGCAATCCACTTTTCTCACTATCACTATTGTTCTGAAGGTTACAAAAATTACTGCTCTTTTTACATTTGACTAAAGCTGGCAATGTGAATAAACAGTAGTAAATTAAATGATTGCTTACAGATGTAAGGAAGCACTCTTGCTAGAAAATTGGAAACACGAGAAGGACTTTAATTCATGGCTACCCATCAACCATCACAATCAATTGCTCCAGTATTGCTAAGTTCTTGCTCCATCTAACACTACAGATCTTAAAAACTACATATTCCAAATGAAAATGGTTTAAACTTTATAACCCCTTGATATCTGAGACCCTGAAGAGTGTTCATCAAAGTAAGTTCCAGGAGCCATCCCCACCACCACATTTGAGCTGGTATTCACCCCGCAGATTCCTTGGCCTGCCCTCAAATCCGTGGAAGCAGAAACTGTAGGAAGCTACTAAGATTCTGCACTTTTAATGTTTCTGTGTCGCTCTTCACCTCCTTCCAGTCACTCTGTGGACAGGAAAGCAGGAGAGCATCTTCCCTAGAGCATGTTTAGCCAGTTAACACCCTCATTGCATGCACCTTTACAGACATTTTAGAAAAACCTAATTCCCACCTTTAAAAATCATTCCTCAAGTATTTTTTTAAAAAAGAGATAGGTGGGTATATTGTGTGGAGATTTTATATAACAGAGGTTATATGATTGATGTGTTCCTAAAATTGTTTATGTGTAGCAGTTTTTATTTCAATTTTGAGTCTTATCTTTTTGTAAAAAAGTATATAAGCAAATTGTAAAGTGTCATTTGTGCGTAAGTATGAATTTTATAATTAGATTTCATTTAAAGTCAGGTGCAGTTGTTTCCCTTTTTCTTTAGAGAATATCAGCTAAAGCAAGAAAACATAATGTATGTTTCAAGAGCAAATGGGAAACTAATAAAAGTTTTATTAGAAAACTTTAATAAATGAAGAAACAGTAATAAAGTTTATTTCAAAATCAGCAAAGAATATTTAAAATAGCAGCTAAAGGATGCCTTCTACAATCTGATTACAGATAAAACACTTTAGAAGGACAAATCATGAGGGTGTGTGCAAATGAGGTAGAAGGGTTGGTCATTAAACTATTCTGATAAAGGGGTGACATGATTGGAGTAATGAGCATGAAGGCAATTTCAACAGTCATCTCAGCTTAAAGGAAAGAAAGTCAAAAGAGGAATGATGGTGGGAGAGAGTTTAGTCAAAACAAAATATGGCTAGTTATAGACATTCAGTTAAATTCATTTAGTTATTCTGATGACTTTTTCTGAGTTCTCTAACTTATGAAAATTTTATTATTTCCCTCAAAGGTAATCTTTTAGTTATAACATTCGTTAGCTACTTTGGAGCCAGGCTTCACAGGCCAAAAATCATCGGCGCAGGCTGCCTGGTCATGGGGGTCGGAACGCTGCTCATCGCGCTGCCTCAGCTCTTCATGGGACAGTAAGTCTGACCCCATCGTCCTGTTCTCTCTCACACCCGCCACTGCATTTCTCCCCTTTTATGGTTACGATAAATTATTTAAATTTTAAAAATAGCCCATGGTTTAAACCACTATAATTTACATCTTATTTTTATTATGTCCTCTTTGGGTGAAATTTCAGATCACTTGCACTTTTACTTATGACTTAAGAATCTATAAAAAAAAAAAAACTCTTTGATTTACCTGCAACAGCAGCTTTTTGATAGGTTGAATTCAGAAAGCTCAAATAATTATCAATTTTCAAAATACTGCATAATCACTATTGATACTCACTTTAATGGCCCTGAGGCTTTGTAACAGCTCCTGGTATCTCTGGAATTATTAAATACAGAAAATTATATTCAACATGATTTTAATGCCAAATGTTCTGGGTAACTAAGAATTGAAAACCAGATTTTTTCATTAAGTGATTCTCTACGTATGTTGGTAAAGGAATCTTTGATACAAGCGACAAAAATTATGAACCTCTTCCCTTAAATACTCACATACATACAAAAAACGTTACCTTTTCCATGAGGTTCATGGACCCTCTGAATTGTAGGTTTTGCAAAATTGATATAAATTAACCCATTTATTAACCTGAATGTTTTCATAACTCTACATCTTTCCCTTACCATGCAGAATAGGTTTTTACTGTTAGTATTTCAATTACATCACCATGATTACCAGGCTCTAGTCACATACTGCCTGAACAAAAAGAGGATCCAGATGACGTTGTGACATCCTTTTATCAGCTGTCTCTCCTCCGAAGGGTGCAATTGGAGCAGAGAAATTGGCTCCTGGAGGATCATTTGAGAGGCAGCGTGGTGCTTGGGAACTCCAGCTAGAATTATCTCAGCCCTATCATTCTGCACTGGCTCTTTAACCCAGCTGCCACTGTAACCTCATTAGCAGAACAAAGGGTGCAATTAGAAGTAACTTAGAGCCAGATTAATAAACTGAGAAGAAGAAGTATACCATCTGGACAAATGGCTCAAAAGGCCCGTGAGTCATCGTCAGTTCTCTAGAATCAGCACTGTGGCTGCTCCACGGAATTCACTACCGTGATAAATGCAGCGCCAGTGACCACAGCTGCTAAATCACCGCTCTTCCTCTGACGCAGACGTAATTGTGATTTCACCAAGTGTTGGATATTTTTTCACCAAGAGAGTGTGTGACTTATAGTGACTATTTTATATTAAAATGAGCTTCTATGAATAAGTCTTACTTTTATTTTCTTTCACTACCCTGGATAATTGGTTCAAATATGATATAATGCCTGTGAATCAGATTTTCTGGTTGTCTCTTTAGCAAACTCTGCTGTGAAATGCTGGTTTGGTTTGGTGATGCAGTTTCAGGGTCAGCTGAGAACTCAAACTAGTAACCTAATGGGTCGTGTATCAATATTACACATGCAATATTTTTAGCATGCTGTTCAATGGGCCCACAGTATAAAGAAAATGTTCTTTTTATACATACAGGTACAGATATGAAAGGTATTCTTCTCTCTCCAATTCCACTCGTAGCATCTCGCCATGTTTCCTGGAGTCTAACAGCCAATTACCAACCTCAGTTATGGAAAAAGCACAATCTAAAATAAATAATGGTAAGATGATTTTGTTTTTACTTTAATGACTAAGCAAGCTTTTTTAAAACAGACATTATATGTGCTTTAGTATGGACAAAATATCTATATATAATTTTTGCTGTCAAAAGTTTTACTACTGAAATCGAGATGTTGTAGTGCCATAAAAATTCCTAGAATATGAAGCAGTACATGGTGAGATCCCAAGAATATGTATAGACAACCAAATAATATGGGACAAGTAGCATTAATTGCTGGTGACTGAGGAAAGCTTCCAGTGGTTCGAAAATGCAGGCCAAGAAATCATGGTAAAACTAGCTTAGCACGAACAAATCTCAGTCCATTGCTCAGATATGAAATTTTAATTTCTGTGTTCAGCCTCTTTTCATCAGAATGGGAAAAACGTAATCTCAATTTCTCCCTACCTTCACCCTTTTCCCCAGGGGCTGCTTACATTCTAAAGAGCTTACGCAATAGTAAAGGGGGGAGTCACGGGAGGGGGATTTGTGGTGTTATTGGTGCTCTGTCATCTTAGATATCTAATCGTTCCGGCCACAGTGTTTGGTCATACCTGTCATCTTGGGGTCATCGTATGTCCATGTTTTGTTCTTTTAGCACAGCAACCCTCTCTGATGCACAAGTGACTATTTTGGAAACATGGATATAATTCTACTTTCCACACAACATAGAAGTCAGGGACTTTGTTAGAAAGATAGAGTTCCATGTGGCTGATGCACATGACACAGCAATGTTATGTATGAGCCACCCTCAGGGACATGGGAATCATCTCTTCTGTGTTACTGCAGACATTGGAAACCCTGTGAGGAGCTGAAGACAGAGATGCCTAGCTGCACTGTGCAACCACTTTATGTTTGGGGTCTTGCCACCTCCCTGGACTTGGCCTGCTCGTCCTGGCACAGGTTCTCTTGTTCATGGAGTCCAAAACCTTACCTACAAGTGTTTGCCACATCTCTGGGATGATGCATGGGCAGCAGCTCAAATCCCGTCTCTCCATAGCCCTTCAGTATCAAAATGCACAGCTCTTCCTCCCACCACCCCAACTCACTCCCTCTTGCTAGCCTGGGATCTATAAAGTGTGGAAGTCCTTCTTTTATATACCTATATGCTAGCCATCCAAGTCTTTTACCTATATCATATAACCTTCTCACCCCTCTAACATCCTCATTAATGCTTTCTTTTGAGATGCTTTTTTCTGCGCAGTGAACACTGGAGTTCTGGCTGTTTGAAAGAAGGGAAAGGCCAGAGGATTAAAAGAAATATAGAAAAAGGAGGGGAGAAAGTGGGAAGGACATACTAGACATAAAGAATATGATGGACAATAAATTTAATCCAGGCCCACATAACAAGGCAAGGAATTGAGCTAAAGAGTTTGAATTTTCATCTGTACACAGTGTGAAGTCATTGAAGATATTTTATTTTGTTTTTGTTTTAGACAGGGAAGAGACACGATATAAATGACAATGCAACTCGTTAGGAAATATTTAAACCTTTAATGTTAAAATGAGAAACATATGGTTTAAGGGTGGGGAGTGAAAATATTTTTAATGTAAAGAAACACATTATTAAGTGTGTGCAGAGTATAAGACTCACAGCTCAATCCTTTTCTTAAAAGTCATAGGCACATGTGGACATTAGACGCAGCGAACACAAGGCTCATCCTAAAGATGACAGTGGGGTAAACTCAGGACTCTTCTCAAAAATGCTGGGTACACGGCCCCCATTGTTCTGTAATACTCTAGAGCAGAGGCGTCCAACAGAACTCTCTGTGATGGCAAAAATGATCCATATACATGCTGTCCAATACAGTGGCCATGAGCCTCATGTGACTGTTAGGTACTTGAAATATAGCTCGTTGACTTAGGCAATTAATTTTTAGGTTTATATAATTTTAATTAATTTAAATTTCAACAGCCACATGTGACTGTGGCTGCTGATACTGGAAAGCACAGATCTAACATGTCTACACTTACCTATAAGAATTACCCAACCAACGAGATTCTTAGAATAACACAAACACATGTTAGGGCTAGAATTGACATCAAAGTCAATTTTGGGGGAAGAAGTTCACATTATGTTTGAGGGAATGAAATCGAAATCTAGAGAAGATGAGAAGTGGCGGAATCAAGACGAGAAGCAATGGGACTACACGGTGGTCTTTTTGGTTATGCAGACGATTCATCCACATGAAGGCATTCACCCCAGGTCTTCATAACCCGTCCTTCCCCTTCAAAAATTAAGGGTTACCACCAGGTGAAAATAATTCCTGTGTCATAGGATTACTAGGAGAATTCTATTTAAAATTGCCTACAAACAACTTAGCCCAGTGGCTGACAGAAGGGAGTATTCAGAAGTGATTGTTGGAGGTTGTTGGTATTATCCTCTTTATTAAAGTGACTAAACTCTTCAAAGTTTATTTCATTTATGATATGGGAGTAATTATCCAACTTCACATATTTATATTAAGACATGGCTTTTATGAAAGCATTTAAAAGTTGTTAGCATTTAATTTCACTCTAAAAATATTGTGAAAGCTTCTTTTTGTTGGAATAGTTTTACCACTAAAGCTTATAGGGTTTCTAATTTTTATACAAATTGTTTCCTAAACATGAACCCTAAAAACAGTTATTCACTATCAACAATTGTAATTATAGGCAATGCTACCCAAAGTTGAAATATCAGCCATAAAATTTTTTGAATTTCAGATAAAGTTAGTCAGATAAATGACTAAATTTAAAAATGACTAAAGTTTAAATTTGCAGATAAAATTTAGTCAGAAATAAAATTACACGTGATTTCTGCCGAAAAATAGAGAATTTTAAAGAGTAAGGCAAGAGAAGTCTTTGTTCAAATTTTTGTGTTTTATCCTAAACAGGAAGATATTGAATGCTATTGGAGTGTAAGAATTCCAAGAACTTTGTTTAAGTATGAAATAAAAAGAAGAGAGAAAATGAGAAGTAAGGAAACAGGAACAACACTACCTAAACTATTGAAGTTACAAAACATTTCCCCATCTTGCACAAGCGTATCAAACTATGTCTGTGGCGTATTTTACTTCTGCCTTCTAATCCAATTTTAGGAAAACCTGTAGAAGTGCAGAATAAATATTAACTTTGATGGTAATCTAATTTCAATGGTATTGTTTGCTCTCCTTTTAAGAATGTGAAATCGACCCCAGCTCCTCCATGTGGGTTTATGTTTTCCTGGGGAACCTTCTTCGTGGAATTGGAGAAACACCCATTCAGCCTCTGGGCATCACCTACCTTGACGATTTTGCCAGTGAAGACAACGCAGCTTTCTATATTGGTGATGCCCCCCTTATTTATCTTCTTGGGAGTCAGGGTTCCTGGTTTTCTCAACTCCATTCTAAACCAAATCAAGTGTGGAAGGCTTTTTACTTCATATCCAGCTCCTTTATTCAGTTTACACATTGTCGAAGTCTATACTGGGATTTCAATAATATAAAAAACTTAAATAAAGGACCCTATTGTATTAGGGAAAGAATATCAGATGAAAAGAAAATAACTGTGAATTGACACCAATGGTATATAACTTTGTGTAAGTATCTTCATGGACTTCATGGACTGCTGAAGCTTTGGATGTTATATAGAGAGAGAGGAGGGGAGAGAGAGAGAGAAGTTAGTCCTGGTGTTATTTTCTTACTGAGAGGTAATTAATGCCATAAAAGCCATTCATTTTTCTCCCAAAACTGAAAAGGATTTATTTCCTAATTCAGTGAAGTTGAAAATTTGACAAATTAAATGCACTTAAGGAGTTGATGAAATATTTTCAGCTACTATCCAGATCTCCTTCCCATTGCTTGTTGAAAATGGTATTAATTTACAAAAGCAAAGAAATGGCACCTTATTTTTCTTAATTTTATTTTTATTTCATTTATTTATTTTTGTGTGTGCAGGGTGTGTGCAGACGGTTGCAATTATAGGACCAATCTTTGGCTTCCTGTTAGGCTCATTATGTGCCAAACTGTATGTTGACATTGGCTTTGTAAACCTAGGTAAGGGAACTTATTGTTGTTTATTCATTTATTTTATTGTAAAATTTTAATGGGATGGTGTAGAAAACAGCAAATTGACTTTTTATAAAATGACAGGATGGTAATCTCTCATAAAATGAAAATAATCCATGGAAAACTTACTGTTGATAGAATCAGCATGCACATTAATAAATGGATTAAAAATAGGTGGTGATTAGCACTGGAGGAGCCATGGTTTTTCATTCTAAAGTATTATTTTCACTTCTGCTTAGCCAGATCAAATGTGTGCCAGCATAGTTAGAACTAAAAGCTGGCCACTTATTGGCTCATGTTGGTTTCAGGTGTGTCGACATATTACAATCACGTCAATTGATAATGTACTGGTGACTGGCCAGAAAAACCAAGGATTATTGTGCTAAAATAGAATGCACAACTCTTGCATTAGTTATTCTTCTTTAATCAAATAAACTGCAGGTATACTCCAAAAACTTGATTCATTTATTAATTCATTAACCTCCGAAATTTATTTTACATCCACTTTATCCCAGGTGCTATTTCAATGCAGTGGACAAAATAGCTGAGTTTATTGACTCCTTAAATTTTAAAATCCAGCCCTAGAGACTGCTACAGATAAGAGAGTACAGGTGTGATGAGTGGTACAGAGAAAAATGGTGAAGAGGAAGCAATGAAAATGCAGCAATAAACTGGTATAAACATTTTACCGAGTTGAATGTAGTGGCAATTGAGCCTAGATGTCAAAGGACATGCTTATTTTGTTGCTCTCATAGAGGGTGATAGAGGTGAAGTATAGTCATATGTTTTATAGGTCCTTATATATTTTTAAAAAATACTTGGTTTGGTTCAAAAAACTTTGTCAGTGCTTACCTTTAGTCCAATGAGAAATGGTGTCAAAAATAAAGCTTTTGTGATAAGATATTGATGTGTTACGTACATGTACAAATCTGGTTTCAGTTCTACAATAGTTCTGAAGTACTATTAAACATCACTCAGTAAATAGCATATATAGTGCGCCAGACTAGACTTGGGCCACAGGGTGCAGGACATAGCTCCTTGGAGTAACATCTGAGACAGATATTCAATATGTAAGTCAGAGGAAATGGCGCCGATGTGGTGCAGCTGGCAGAAGGTTTGGACCCCTCCTAACCCCCTCACAGGCGCTTCCCGCCCCCCACCCACCACCACCATGGGTCCAGGGTCCCTCTGCCGAACCCCCCAGGGCAGAGTTTAGAAACCATGGCTTCCCTTCCAGTAGTGAGACTGTACTTTTAGTCTGAGGAACAGCAAAAGAAACAGTCATGCTCTACCCTTTTTCCTTCAAATAGCAAGATAATAATGTTCAGATTAGAAAAAGTTATGTATGAATTATTAGGTGTTTTGATAATGTGACTGAGCTAATGCTAGGATTTTTTTTTTGAAGAAGCTTATTTCAACACATCGGCTTTGCTGTTCATGCTACTTAGTCGTCCTCTCTCTTTTTCAGATCACATAGCCATTACCCCAAAGGATCCCCAGTGGGTAGGTGCCTGGTGGCTTGGTTACCTAATTGCAGGAGTGTTAAGTCTTGTTGCTGCTGTGCCTTTCTGGTGTTTACCAAAGAGTCTTCTGAGGCCCCAAAGTAGAGAGGACTCCAGTTCTTCTGAGAAGTCCAAGTTTATTACAGATGATCACATGGAGCACCAAACACCCCACAGAGAAAAAGCAAAAATAATGGAAATGGCAAGAGGTGAGCCAGATTCTCTTTGATTTTAAAATACTTTCAGTTTTCCTGTTTGGACTTTATAGGGGATCTATAAGTAATACCCCTCTCTCCCCTTCCTGTGTTCATAAAAATAATTGAGAAACTATACAAGGAGCAGAAATAAAGATTTAAAAGCCAGTTTTATTATGGGAAAATGGTTGAAGAACACAACCCAAGGTCTTGGTAGCCTTTCTTGCCGACATCCCCACCCTCACACCTCCTCAGTGTAGACCTTGCCCCTGCCCCCACGGGATTGCGGTTTCGCATCAGTCCAGGTGGACAGAAAGGAAAAGGGCCTTTCAGAACAGATGCAATCCATCCACTTGAGAAATGTGTGCCAGTGCATGTCTCCCACCCATGATGGGAGGACTGAGTATGTTCTGGTGAGTTCCCCTCATGTGGTAATGGGTCTCCATGAAAAGGATCGGTTTCCCTTGTTCGGTCTTGGAAAGGGCCCCAGTGAGTAATATTTACATTTGTAGAAAAATAAACTGTTTGGCTTCATAGTAAGAAGAAGGGAGAATACCAAAGCTTGTTTCTTAACACAAAAGTCCATACATTAAATGGAGACAATGCTCATATGCCTTTTCTTGTGACCACTACCCAAGTTTGAAGAACAGACAAGAAAACTGATGTTGACGCCCTGCCTGTGACTCCCAGCTGTGTAGGAGTCTCCTTGCCTCATACGCACACCAGTTAGAGGGGGCTGTTTTTGCCTGACTTACGAGTGTACCTCTAACTGTAAAATAGATTTTATGCCTGTGCCCTATGTCTAGATCTGAACTGGCCAGACCGCACCTGTGACTTGTGCCGATGGCTCGATATCCGTGGTGTGCATGCGTACCACACTACGGCTGCAGCTGGTGACCGCAACAGTGGGACTCAGCCATCCAAGCCCTGCTGCCGAGGCTCTGTCTTCTGCCAGATGTGACCCTGACTTTAATCACTCCATTATTTTTGTCTCACAGATTTCCTTCCATCGTTGAAGAATCTTTTGGGAAATCCAGTATACTTCTTGTATTTGTGTGCAAGCACCCTTCAGTTCAATTCTCTGTTCGGCATGGTGACATATAAACCGAAGTACATCGAGCAGCAGTATGGGCAGTCATCCTCCAAGGCCAACTTTGTTATCGGTATGCTCATCTGCACGTCATGCTTGCCAGTGGGTACCGCCAGCTGCATCTTGTTAACTCTCGGTACTTTTAGAGAAAATTGTTCCAATATTTAGACTGAAGGAAATTTATGACATTTTACATATGAAGTGAAAAAGTGAGCAAAAATAACCCAGCAGAGTGAAATATTTAGGTAGTCTGTGGTACAACTTTCTAGCAAAATTTCTTCACAACTGTGGGTGAGTGACCTTGAAAATATCACACAGATCAAACATGCATTTTGTTAGAAGATTGTTAATACAAGATATTTGTCTTTCAAGGGTAGACAAACTCCCTTAACTATGGACATTTACTGAACACTTTCTAGAATTACAAAAAGGGATTATTTATGCAGGTCAAAGTAGATCATTACGAAACAAAGTTTGTGTTTGCTCAGTCAAAAGACTTCTGATTCCTGGCATTTGTTTGGGTTATTTCGAGAGGCTGTGTTTCTAGCCCAGTGGTCTGTTCAATAACGAGAAAGATATCCCAGGGCAAAAAAGAGAATGAAAAACCAGGATCCACAAATACATGAACACTACCTGCAAGGAACTAGATACTTTGAAAACCTGGATTAGCTACTTTCATCTTTTCTGTTTCAGGGCATAAAATATAGTCTATTTTTTGAACACACCCCTTTGTGAGGGGAGACTCCAATGTTTACAACCATTTATTCTTCTTAAAATATTTAAAGAATTGCTCTATGTATTTATCTCTGATATTTTAGGATATATATTTTGTTCCATAACAATCCGGGAGAATGAGCACTGAGCAGATGCTAATCTAATAGACTCTGTCCAAGCGATTCTTTCTCTAAATTTTAAATATTCAGACTATACCATGGAACTTTTACTTTCAACATGAGTAGGTTCAAATTAATTTAATTTTATTATTTCCTGGTTGACATGAAGAAGTATTTTAGGTGTTTTTTCCTCCAATACTCCATCCAGGCCAGTCAATTCTAAGAATAGGAGAGAAATAAAAGTTTGAGACATTCTTTTTTATTTCAAAATTCCCTTTGTATTTATTGTGGTATAACTTATAAGCAACAGTTAGATTTACAGACCTTAAATGTGTAGCTCAGCCAAACAAATGTGTGTATGAGAATCTGTGTAGTGATCTTTGTCCAGAGCACGCAGTCCCTTTCATCCCCGAAGGGGCACAGTGACACTTCCTGCTCAAGGCTCTTTCCCAAAGCTAATACCTACTGTGAACTCTGTCCTCACAGATCAGCCTTGCCTGCTTTTGCCTTTATATAGATGGAATAATATGTTAGGTACTCTTATATACCTAGATTATTTTAATTAAGTGAATCTTACGAGATTCATTCATGTCGTACGTAGCACTGGTTGCATTTTTCATTGTTGTGTAATACTCGGTCACATGAATATACCACAGTTGATTTACTCACTTTCTTGTCAATGGACATGTGGATTGTGTCCTGCTTTTGGCTATTCTGAGTAACACTGCATGATCATTCTACGTGTCTTTTGGTGAGTGTATACACTCATTTTCTTGTCTGTGTCTTGGGGCAGAATTGCTGGGTCATAGGGAATATGTATATTTAGGTCCAGTAAATATTGCCAAGACATTTTTTACATAAGAGTTGCAAATTTATACTCCCATTGGGAATGTTCAGATGGTTTCAGTTGCTCCACATCCTTGTAACAGGACTGTCAGTCTTCTTCACTGTAACCATTTTTATGGGGTGTGCTGGTACCTCACGGTGGTTTAATCTGCATATAAATGATTAATGATGAGTACTTTTTACAGGCTTGTTGATTATTTCAACATTCTTTTTTTTTTGCTAATTATGTTCAAGTTATTTCCCACTTTTACAAAGTTGTCAATCTTTTTCTTATCAATTTGTAGGAGTACTGTTCTTTTGTCTTGATACATGTTTTTTTATTAATTACATGTGTTATATTTTTTCATAGACTATAATTCACCTTTTCACTTTTTTAATGGTGAGCTTCTTAATTTTCACTAATTGCAATTTTAAATCTTTTTCTCTGTCATTAAGGCTATTTTAAGTCTGTTTTAAGAAATCCTTTTCAAACCTGAAAGCCATAAAGATGTCTTCCTAATATTTACACTAGTAGCTTAATTGTTTTAACTTTTACATTTAGGTTATAATATCTTTCAATTTTTTTTTTAGAATATGAAGGAGAATGTCCAGGTTCTTTTATCAAAATGAAAGACCACCTTTTCTCCATGAATTGTAGTAAAGTGATATATCTTTAAGCATATGTTTATTTCTCATTATAAAACATGTTCATAACACTTAGAAAATTTGGGGGGTATATGATTTTTCCCTCACTAAAATGGTGAATTTTTTATTTCAAGTTGAAAGTTCATTTTATAAAAGGAAATTAAAAGAACTTTT
The DNA here is from genome assembly GCF_022682495.2 of Desmodus rotundus. Lineage (NCBI taxonomy): Eukaryota > Metazoa > Chordata > Mammalia > Chiroptera > Phyllostomidae > Desmodus > Desmodus rotundus. The sequence continues at coordinate 171,229,095 of NC_071389.1, read as the reverse complement.
GAGGGTAGGTATTAATAATAGAAAATAAGATTATATGTAATCTAATTATTCTATTGAAGAGGTAATAAATGAAATACCTTTGCCTATAAAATTATTTTTAAGGAGAATTAGCACAGATTAAAATAACTGAAATTCTGAGAGGTTCAGTGGCCTGCCCAATATCATGCATATGTATCCTACATATATTTTGATATAGCCAGGAATAAAATTACTTCCCCTGAGTTTCTGAGTTACATTTCCTCTCTGGGCATAATTATTTTTTGAAAACTGACAAGAAGATTCTAATAATTCTCTTTTAAATTGTGGATGATGATGATTTATTTCTTTCAATCTGTGACCCTTCTCTGCACACTCAGATGGACTCTGAGATCCAAACAACTCGTCATCAGAATTTTTGGATCTGTCACAAGTTACCTAAAATTCTAATTCTTCATAGTTTCTGTCATGTCATGTCTACAGATAACACAAGGACTTTTGTGAGAGATACGTAATAGTGTCTAACAATTTCACATCATTGCAGCTAGCTGTGAAAATGATGTGATCATTTTCTGAGTGTATCTTGGTTCACATTAGTAAGTATGTGATGCTTCAGAGTAAGAATAAGTGGGTAATTTATTAAACATCCCTAATATTTATTTTGATTATTTTTAGAATGGTGAAAATAAATACATCATTAGGTTGAAAAAATATAAAATGCGTCATAAATATACATAGCTGTCATTAAATAAATATTAGGGTTTTTTTCACTTCTTTTCTTCTGTCTTCTTTCTCTTTTCTCCTTCATTTTTTTCTTTGGCTTATGGAGAATGATCCCTTCTGTTATGAAATATGGGAGAGGCAGGAAGAAAGCGCATTTTCCCTCTACTCACAGAGAAGGCATTGGACATGACCTGGAGGAAAAATTAAACAGAAATTTCCTGAGGTGTTCAAAGGCCAGCTGTTACAATGGCAATTTATTTTTGCTATACATATTTTTGTATGTTGGCCCTATTCTTTCTAAAGTTTAGAAATAGCATTTCCTCTTGTTAACTACTTTAATTTTTGAAAATAAAGCTTAAAGAAAAATAAACAACAAAAAGGTTTCACATTCAGGGACTAAAGAATATGTACAATGACTTTGCTTTTTTAAGTTTGTGGATTTTTAAAAATTTTCCATTTCAATTACTGCTGAAAGAAGTTTGGATGGACAGTTGGATTTTCCATTTAAGCTTCTTCTATCACTATTAAGTTACTTGCAAATGATCTTATCTTTTCTTCTCCTTCATAATATACAGTTAGTAATCATTTTTGCTTAACTTCTTGGATTTTTTAAATGAAATAAGATAGTTTCGAGTAGATATAATACATCGACATTAACCATCAGTGATAATAATTATCTTAAAGATATCACACAGAAAAGGAAAAATTAAGATAATTACTTGGGGAAAGGGGTTTACAATAGAAAAGCACTAATTTTTTGTAGCTAAGCTAACATTGCAAATTTAATAATTAAATTATGATATTCTAGAAAGGGAGAATCAATTTGATGGTATAAAAAGGTGTTAGAGGAGTTAACAATCCATCCTGAAAGAGCAATGCCCTTAGAATAATCCATTTCAATTCTCAGGATCTTCTAGGTCAGAGAGCAGGAGGCAAAGGTCAAAGGAACACTGGAGCTAGAAAATAGTGGGTATTCTTAGTGCTATGACTCCTAATGTCCCAGGTTTGATGTTTTACTTTGCAAAATAAAATGAAATCCTAAGGACATTCTCTGAAGGTTTTTGTTCAGAACCTGGTTTTCAGAAGGTATTTTTTCCACAAATCTCTTTTGGGAGATGGAATTGAGAGAGAGGATATGAGAGAGAGGATAAAACTCTGCATTCTTTTTGTGTCAACCTTGAGTCTGTGAGAAATGATTCAAAGTCAAGTATGATGTATGTGTAAAAGTAGGGACTTAAATGATACACGTCCAATCATGACAGCACTTAATTCTTAGGAAGGACGACAAAACCTAAAACAGAGGGAGAATCAGCTTGATATATTCTCTATTTAAAAAATCAGAAAAAAAAGAAAATATTAGTATTTTTTAACTTGGGTCATGAGTAACCAGGTTTGTTGTATCATTTTCTATCTTCTCTCTTTAAAAAAAAATAATAATCAGATGCCTCTTAACTCATGTTTAGCTCTTCAGGGACCCAGTATACGCTCATCTCTGCCATTTACCTAACCCACAAACCTCAGTTCAGCTGGGGAAGCAAAAATTAGCACCTCCTCTTTTTTCAATTTCACTAATTTCATAATCATGCCTTTGTTCACCCCAGCAAAGACCAAGCTCTTATATGAACCTTATTTGTTGGCCAGAATTCTTACAAATTTCTGACCTTATCTCAAAAGCTCAGGATAATGTGGACATCAGTGATTGATGTATAGACAATATAAAAATAAGTTCTAATTAACAGAGAGATGGTTTATCATGAAGTGCCAGATTGCTCCCTCTAGAATTATTTCCCAATTTAAAACCAACCAACACAGCATCAAAGACCCCCGTCCTCTGTCTTTTCTAACACAGAGGTGTTCTTCTCCTCCCACAGCAATATTTCCATGTTTGTCAATCTGGAAGACCAAAATGCTAATAATCTAATTAAATAATAACTTTGTGCCAGATACCGGGCTAAGAATCTTCATGTCCTCTAATCACTATTATTAGCTCCATATTACAGGTGAGCAGACAGGTTTAGACAAGTTCAAAGAGTAACCTGCCGTTACACAGCCATTAGGCTATAGAACCAAGGTCAAAATCCAGGCCGCTAGACGTCTGGAGTCTGTTTTCAACCACTTTGTTAGACCTCTTTCTTGTGTCATTTTTAAGTCACATTTATTTGATAACTAAGGAGGCTTCACATCCATTGATCAGGAATGCTGTCTCCCTAGCCCCCCGAAGGAGAGAGAGCATAACATAGCAATGGAAAGAATAGGACTTGCCATCGGACTTCCTGTACTACAACCTGACGTTACCACTTCCTAGCCATGACCACTAACAAATTGCTCTCTGGAGTGAGAATAATAATATCCCGCCTCCTAAGGTTGTGGTGAAGGGTAATGTGATAGGTAATATATCAAATGCGTGGCTGAGTGTTTGGCATATCACAACAAATAAAAATACAAAAGTAGTCAAATGACGCCTTGTTTTGTTGTTGTTAGGAAAGATACTGAATTAAGGGGCTGAGAATTGGGTCCTCAATGAAAACAACTTTTGCAGGGACCAGGAAATAAAGCAAAGATTTTTTAAAACTCCCTGCGTATCATGTGGCTATTCTTTTATATGCACAACCTTAAAGAACATTAAGTCAACTATTGTCACTTGCTTGTACCAGTGAGTCCTGAGACTGGACCAGAAACACAGGGATTCACTGATTTATTCAGTGTTAGTTGATAGCAAACCCCATGCTAGGCATTGTGTGGTCAGAACCAAGACTCAGTCGTACTGTCATTAAACTATAATCTAGACACACATCAGAATCCCTTGATATGTGTCAGTAGATAATAGTGAATGAATGTTTCCATAGCATAAAATGACCAGCAGTCATAGTATATCTGTGTCTACTTGGTATAGTCTATATGTTATAGTCTAAAACTATAGTACGTCATAGTGTTGTGTAATCCCTAAGAAAGTTTGAGTGAGTACACTCAGATTTCTTTCAGAGATTCACAGAATGGTATATTTTTCTTGTTCCCCAGGGCTCATCAACATACCTGCAGTAGCCCTTGGAATATTCTCTGGGGGGATAGTTATGAAAAAATTCAGAATCAGTATATTTGGAGCTGCAAAAATCTACTTGGGATCATCTGTTCTTGGGTACCTCCTGCTCCTTTCCCTGTTTGCACTGGGCTGTGAAAATTCCGAAGTGGCAGGACTAACTGTCTCCTACCAAGGGTATGTTCTCTCGTTAAGTAATCTGAAGAGATTGGCTTGCTTAATCAAATTAATTTTTCATAGAATTTCAAAATCAGATAAGTTGATTTTTAAGCATTATCACTATGGGAGGGGAGAGACTTTTCTATTATGGAATAGCTATTGGTATTTATAACATGGAAGCTGTTATATTCACCAAAATCTGTCATCTCCTTTGAAGTTGAATATATTAGGGAAACATAAAAAATGCTAAACATACATCTTATTTTAGGACAACAACCTGATAGTGGAAAATTTAAACCTTGAATCTTGCCCCTTCCCATTCTTAGTGAAGAAGAATTGTGTGGGTCATTTAATATAATCTAGCTTCAATTTTCCCATTTAAAAATAGAAATCATAACTGCCTTTTAAGGGTTTGTAAGACTTAAGCAAGATAACACTTGTGAAAGTGATCGCTGCTGCCTGGCACAGAACACACATGGCATTCAGGAAACAACTGTATTTTTTCTTTGCACACCGAAGCAGCTGGGGAGGTCTCTCTGCCACCCTTTACAGCCCTCATTGTACTCAAATCAGGTGCAGTTCTAGGGGAGAATTCTATTCCTCAACCCAGTGGCCCACGCCTCTCTTTAGCTCTTGGCGGGTGGCCGAGAGAATATTTATTGATACTCTCAGACCTGTGCCATCCCTTATGGGTGGTTGATTAGGTTTCTAGGTTTCCAGAGTCTATCGCCCCTGTTTTTTAATTAAAGCATAGTGGGCATATAATATTATATATTTTCAGGTGTGAAACACGGTGATTCGACATTTATACACCGTATGACTGGATCACCATAATAAATCAAGTAACCACCTGTCACTCTATTATTGATTGTATTTTCTGTGCTCATCACCTCTCTGTGATTATTTATTTTAAAACTGGAAATTTGTACCTTTTATTCCCCTTCACCTTTTCCCCCTCACTTCTCCACCACCTTCCCTTCTGGCAACCATCAATTTGTTCTCTGAATCTATCACTCTATTTCTGTTTTAGTTTGTTCATTTGTTTCTCTATTTTAGATTTCACATACAGATAAAATCATAAAGTATTTGTCCTTTTCTGTCTGACTCATTTTACTGAGCATAACACCCTCTAGGTCCATCCATGTTGCCACACATGGCAACATTTCATTCTTTTTTATTGCTGAATTTTATTTGTATAGACATATATATCATATTTCTTCATTAATTCATCTATCAGTGGATACCTATGTTGCTTCCAAATTTTGCTATTGTAGATAATATTGTCATGTACATAGGGGTGTTTACATCTTTTCCAATACGCATTTTGATTTTCTTTAGATAAATACCCAGAAGTAAAATCTCTCACTTTTAATATCAGGCTAGATCTTGAAGTAATTGTTTTGCCCTTTCCCTTCAAGGGTCCTTGTGCTCCCTCTCTGTCTGTGACAATGTGTAACCAGAGACATCTCTCTTTATTCATCCACCTAACACTACATTATTGGTTTTAAAAAATTACAGAGCCACCTCCGTACTTCAGCCTGGCCTCGCTGATGGCATCTGCCTGCCTGACTGAAAGTACCTGTGTCTCAAAGGTCAACACTCCTGACATTACATTCTGTTTCCTGCCAGTTCAGCTGCTTCTTACTGCTTGCTTTCCAGCTCCCTTCCTGTGCTTTCTTCCAAGCTTATTTGCTTGCCTCTATATTCCAATCTCCATCACTTTCATTAACGTGGCTTCTCCTGTTGTTAAGGGAACATTGATTATACTCTTGTTGTTTAAAATGTCCAGGAAAATTAATGAATGCAAAGTCCAAATACCATGCTTCTGGAAGTTGTCAACATCATGTCAGACTTATCTGAGCATAGCATTGGTGACAGTCAGCGATGTAAATTAAGAATGATACCTATAAGCAGGAATTGCAAGAAGGTTCTGGAAAGTGTAGAAGCCTTGTGCTATCTTTAACTGTCCCTATAATCCTCACGGTAGATGGAAAGTGGTAAAGTACTTTGTATTTTGCAATTTACAAAACATCTTCACTTTCTTTATCTCCCTTGTAGCCTCAGAGCTCCTTTATGAGATAAATTTTATTATCCTTGTTTAATGGAAATTGAATTAGGAAAGGTCAGTTAGCTCCCTGAAAGTGTAACACTCTTTCAACTTCATGCTATCTCTAAGACAAAAGCAAACACATAAATGGGCAACAGCAAAGTTTTGAAGTTCATGTTAGAAGTATACTCACATAATAAAACATAAATATTTTTAAATCAATGAAAGGTATTATGTTTATTGCATGAGTACTAGCCCTTGAAAGTACTCACCTTAGAAGACTATAGCTACATTGTAATAATGCTGTCATTTAAAACATTCTAAGACCCCTTTTTTGCTTCCTAAAATATTCTCAACAATGGCAAAGAGTTAGCCTTTAAGAGTAGCTTTGCTATTAGAAGCAGCCAAATAAATAAAATAAAAATGGCAACATCGCTGGAAAAGTCTCCCCACTCCCAGCTTGACTATTTTTAAAGAAAAATTTCATTTGGGTATAAACATTCTGGCATATTTGAAAAAGCTCATCTTATAATTAATATTTTAAATAACTTCACTGTCAACACACCCTTCATTAAATGTGTATGCAATTAGTTTCTGCTTCAAGATTTCCCTAGGTGATAAAGTCAACTTACCTTCACTAATATAAAATAATTGGCTTTATAAAATACTTGCTCCCTAGGGATTATCCTGAGTTGCTTTGTGCCCTGAGGCTGTTTTGATTCTGGACATTCAATAGGAACACTGTACAGAAGCTTTACGTAGGTTAGTGGAAGAAACCTTTGTTCTGCAATAATGAGAATAAGTCTGATGTGGGTTATAATTTGTCACTAATAAACATGAATTTGAGCAAATTACCCGCCCACTGTGGCCCTGCCTTTCTTGATCTGCCAAGTGAGAAGTTGTTCTAGATTACACCAATTTCCTTTCAGCTCCAACCTTCCGTGATCACAGCCCTATAGTATCCATAGAGGCCTGATTCCAGGCTTTCAAAGGCATGTGTTTATACTTTCAGATACTACCAGTTAACCATTAATGCCTAATGGACAAGAGTAGAGTGAAATAGTCCTCTATGACCTCCTCTCGGGAGACCCGGTTAAATACCCTTTCATTTTGTTTGTAGACATCTCAGAGGTCTTTGCTTCTTACATCTGAGGTCCAAATGCACAGCAGTCCTACCAGACAGAATATCACATCAGTAAAGAAATTACGATCATGATTATTATAGGAAATACCTCTCAGAGGGAGGCATCAAAATGACTGATTCTTTCTCCAAAAGAGCACCATTTTTCTTTGATTGATTGACCTACCAGAAATCTTGCTTCTGAGCCTACTATGTACCAGGAATTGTTTTTGGTGCCGGTGATACAGAAGTGAATAAAACAAATAGTTTCTGCCTTCACTCAAAGTACATGAGAGTATATGTTTTCCTTTTTAAGTTCCTCACCTTTTTTATAAGAAATGAAGGAGGGGGTAAAATAAGCAAATAAATAATTTCAAAATGAAAGGAAAAATGAATTATTAAAGGCCAAAAATGGCAATTAAGGAGCAGATAAAGAGACATGCCATTGTATATGTCCATCCTTAGAAGAATAAAGGGATGCAAATAGTGCAAGGAGAATAAGTGTAGAAATATCAGGTAATTCAGGTGAGAAGAAGAAATAGAAGTGAGGGAGAAGGAATACTGGGAGAGGTGAAGGAGGAAAATACAAGACGATGAGAGAGAACAAAAGAGAGAAGACAATCAAAAGTAGGTCATGTTGACTATTTTTAAAAAGCCAGCTTTTTGATGGCAGAATATCGTCTCATTCATATTTGCAACTATCTTCTCCCAAAGCAACTACTTAGAAGGCTTTCAATATTTTTATGAATAAATGAATGCTAAGTCATTTTAAAAAGCATAGGAAATAAAGTCCAGAGATATGAAAGGGCTCCATGCAGTGGGAGGATACCTGGGCAAGAGAAAAGTTAGACAAACTGGTAATGCATTTATCAATCAGACTTACATACACTAATACGTTACGTAGCTCCTACAAATGTAGAAAATTTGTGGATATGTTGACTGCTTGGCTATTTTTTTCTTCACCATACCATTAGCAATGCCAATTTTACTGATGTTCACGCAACTCTGAAGGAAATTTATACACCATCCGCCTACAATGCATTCAAGTATGAGAGGGGACCCCAAAAGACCCAGAATTATCTTCTGGAGGGCCGGCCCCTTGTAATAAAGCCTTCCCCCACTAGGTGAGTGCTTTAGGAACCCATCTGTATCAGTGTACCAGCTGCCATTAATGGGAGAGGCATCATTCAGTTTCAGTGGATTTTTTCAACGTGTTTGCCTATTTTATGATGAGTGATATACAAGCACAAAAATTTTTTACCAAAAAACGACATGACCCCCATCCTGCACCCTCTCTGTTCATACGATCACACCCCAAGCAACTCTTTTTCTGTTTCCCTGGATGAAAAAATCCTCAAAGGAAAATGTTTTGCCGATATGGAAGAGGTGAAACAAAAAAACGGCAGAAGCACTAAAAGGTATCAAAATCAATGAGTTCAGCAACTGTTTTCAGCAGTGGAAAAATGTCTTGATAGGTGTATTACATCAAATGGAGAGTACTTTGAAAGTGACTAAGGTTTAAGCATGTAGGAATATATACAAAATTTTTATAAATTAATTCCATTTTGGGGGGTCTCCCCCCTTGTAATGTCACAAATTGCTCTAAAAGTTTACTTTTCTGCCTCATTAGCCGTTTTCATACATCTTTGGAGAGAAGTATGTTAGGAGATTCTAGAGGCAATAGATACTAATGAAAGCCATAAGCCAAGAACTAGATATTATGTGAAGTTATAAACCTCTATAGGTAACTCTCAAGAGAAAGCTGTTAATCATGGATGAACTCACATTTAATGATCAGAAGCTGATGTTTCTGATGACAATTGTGTTTCCAAAAGGCACGTTTTTTTGGCAGTGCCATTTCTATCACTCCAGAACATTGCTTTTTAAAAATATGAGCGTGCTGCCTGCTAAGAGGTAATATGTTATACTGTTACATTTCTTTTCAGAACCAAACCTGTCTCTTATCATGAACGAGCTCTCTTTTCAGATTGCAACTCAAGATGCAAATGTTCAGAGACAAACTGGGAACCCATGTGTGGTGAAAATGGAATCACATATGCATCGGCTTGTCTTGCTGGTTGTCAAACCTCCACCAGGAGTGGAAAAACTATAGTAAGACATCTTCTCTGAAGTGTGTGCCAACGGGCCTGCTACAGTAGATCACTACAGAACTCCCAGGGGGGACTCAGGGGCCCACAGAAGCAGACTGCGCTCACAGGAACACTGGCTTTTACTCGGCCCTTATTTTTTGTGTGGAGACAGGAAATATAGAGAAACTAGAGTTGCAAGAACTAGGCTAAGATTTAGAATCGTGGAATGGACTGGAGGAGCTCTTAGTTATGTAGTCTGATTCTCCCATTTTGCTTTTAGGGCATATTAACCTTGAATGAGAAAGTATAAGTCATAAGTTTATACAATAAGATCTGTATTGGGATCCATATCTGCTGACCCCAAGACCAATGATTTGAGGGACAAGACCAGTAGAGGTCAGTGTTAGGAAGTCTAGCCCAAGAGGTCTAGACCCAGGGGTCAGGAATCTGGTTTTGAGAATGTTGATGGTTCTGGGACAGCTCTTCCTGAGAAATCAAGCAATTTCTGTAATAAAGAGTTGGTGGCTGGAATGAAGGGTTTTGTAGGGTGGAAGAGGATGATGAGTTTGGAAATACAGATAGAAAACCAATTGTGAAGGGTAGCATTATTAACAGACTCATCCCTCTGATCACGCCTTTACATTCCTGCCGCACAGACAGACTCCCTCATGTTTGCCGTGTGTACCACACGATGGTCAGACTGTGTGCTTGTGGCTAGTGAGATCTGCCTGTATGCAACAATCCTCGAGGGCTGAAGGTTAAACACATGTATTTATACATACTTATCAATGGTATAAGAATGCTTAGGCAAACCCTTCTGCTAACGCAGTCACACTTGTTGATTTTCTCTCTGTTTACTGTTATTTTGACATTTTATACAGAACAGAAAAGTTTGGTGTCTGGCAATAGGAAGGCTACCCACCCATCTGAAATCTGACTTTTCACCATCCCTCCCTTTTCACCCTTCTTTCCTTTCTATTTTTTTTTCTTTCAGCCACTACTCCTTTGCTCAAACTGCTTGAGCAAAAGCTGTTTCTTAACCACAACTTCATTTATTGAAGACATTGTATGCCAGGGACTAAGAGAAGTATTTTTAAAACAAAATTGCATTTAAACATTAAGTTCCTGGAGTAAATGGGAATTATTTTGTTTGTTTTCCTCGTGTGAGAACTGAGGCACTAGAATACAAAGGACGCCTAATAGTCACATATCTAGTGAGAGACAGTCAAGACTCAAAAACTGTTTACCTGATGTTAAAAAAGAAATCTATGTTGCTACTCTTTCTTGAAAAGTGAATGCCACCTTTATTTCATTATCTAAAAATTCACAAACTTTTCTGTGATAAAAATGACAACTTACTATATATACACATTCATACATGAAATTTACAGAAATAAACTGATGAGAAATTATAAAAGTTGTCTCTCCAAGATTTAGTTGAGTTTATTTCACCAGTTTTTTTTCCCTAGTAACCACTATAAATTCTGTCATATCCTCAAATTTTTTATTTATTAACATTTTTATTGAGTGCACTAAATGAGACCCTACTTTAGGCTCTGGGTGCGCAGTGATGACAGAACTGACAGTTTCTTCCATGGGTTACATTCTGGTGGGGGTATATGTTCAAACATAAATGATTATATAGTACTCTGATAGGTAGTAATAAGCACTGTGAGAAAAGCGGAGGTTAGGATGGAAAGGATGGTGAGGTGGGGGTATTATTTTGAACAGAGGGTCATGGAAGCTTTGATGAAATATCAGGGCAGGGACCTGAGCGCATGTGCCAGCCATGTAGCCATCTGGAAGAGCTGCCCAGCAGAGACAACAGCAAGGCCATGGGGCAAGTGTACTTGTTAGAGGTTTGGCAAGGGCATGATGGGAGCCCATGAGTGTGGCTGAAGCAGGAGGAGAGGAGAAAAATCACTGAGCAGTTAGTTCTGAGCAGGATCCATGGGCTATATCACAGCTAGTACATAAGCCACTTTAAGGATTTGGGATTTTATACAAGTGTTATAAGAAACCCAGAGACACAGACAGACAACTGTATAGTGGTTACCAAAGGGAAGGGGTTTGGTGGGGTGGTGGAGGATAAAGGGGACCAAATACATGGTGATGGAGATGGTTTAACCTTGGGTGCTGGGCTCACAATGCAACATACAGATCATGTATCATGATAATATACACTGGAAACCTGTATGACCCTATTAACCAATGTCACCCAATAAATTTAATAATAAATAAGCCATTGGAAGGTCAAGAACAGTGATGTAATTTGACTGCCATTTTTAAAGGCTCACTTTGGTTACTGTGTGAAAAACACAATAGCTGAATGAGTGGAAGTAAGTTGAGCATAAAGAGACCACTGCTATAATCGAGGTGAGAATAATGGTGGTTTACACTTGGAAGTGGCAGAGAAGGAAATAAGGTACAGTTGGATTTGGTTGGATTTGCTGGGAGATTGTTCTGTAGGTTCAGTAGTTTGTAGACCAACTATCCGCTGTTTGGATAATGAAATGTTACCTCTAGAAATTTTGTCTTTTTTGATATATTCTAATAGAAAAATACATAAGAATATTTTCCTTATTGTTTATACAATGTATGCATACCATACTGTGAAGTCTTTTAAAATAAATATTTATCTTTTTAATTTTATTTAAATTTCACTTCAGTAATTGGACTTTCCCCTATCTTGTTACAGATATTTCATAACTGCTCCTGTGTGGGAATTGCAACCTCAATGTCAGGAAACTCCTCAGGCATGGTGGGCAAATGCCAAAAAGATAATGAGTGTCCCAAAATGTTTCTGTATTTCCTTGTAATATCAGTCATCACGTCCTATACTTTATCTTTGGGTGGCATACCTGGATACATATTGCTTCTGAGGTGAACACTGATTCTTCCACCCCAATTTTAATATCAGACATGCCATAATCATCTAGAGCAGTGGAATTATCATGATGTCTCACAGCTCTCTCAGGAAACTTCTCCAGCATCCTCTCTACACTTTGATACTTAGGTTTCTATAACAAACATGAGGTTGAATAGAAGTTTTCCTAGTTAAAAATGTTTGCAAACCATTGGTCTGGGAAGAAATGTTAGTGCCTACATTACCATTACCACTCAGAAAATACAGTATGCTATTTCTAATGATGGTGGTATTAACTAGTATAGACTAAATGTGTTTTAGATTAAACATGATTTCACTGAATTATGAATAATAGAGTTTATAAGGTTCTTTAAAGGCTCATCTAATGCTACAATGTTTTGCACTCATTACTTTTTAAAAATATATTCTTGCTCTTATTGGTATTATCTGTGTGTGTGCACACGCACGCATGCACACCGGGAGGGGGCATTTTAAGGGCTTTTGGATCCATTGAGGATCCTAATCCATGACATGGTGTCAACGACTCCAGACATTTTTGCTTATAAAAACTCTAAAGAATTTTTGATACTGTGTAGCTCTGTGCATATTTGAGTGGACATCTAAAAATGTTCTTATCATAAGTTTAAATAGTAACTAAGCATCGATTCCAGTATATTGTAAATATTTTCATTTAAAAATATAATGATTTTAAATATAGGTCACTCTTTAAATGCAACCAATAGGATCTAAAGAACAGTGATTAAATAACCTATATCACCTAATTTAAAATCATGTGAAAATCTTTAATAGTCAAAATGTTGCGTATTTCTTTCTTCTCCTTGAAATTATATCTTCATTCAACTTCCCTATAGACTTTCCTTCTGTTGTAATGTAATTTATATTAAACACTTGTTATTAGCTCTTCTTTCATTGATCTCTATATTAATGTACATAAACTCAAATTTTTCAATGTTTGATAACCAGTATTCTGTATACTTTTTTCCTAATTGAATTAGCCTTTCAAATATTACTATTATATAGTTAATCAAAGTAACCTAAAAATATTACAAATGTTTATATATTTGGTTTAACAAAAACCAAATTTATAAAATTTAAAAAAACAAATTTTTTGTTTTGGTAAAACAAAAAATCAAATTTTATTGGAAAGTAATCTTTTATGAGATGAATTGGGTGACTTTTAAGTTAATTAATATAGCTAACAATGAATATTAAGTTTTTTGAAAATGAGAGTAGTAAAAAATATTGTATACATATTTAATTTCCCAGTTTATACTGTGGAAATTGATTAGGAAAGACAGACAGAACACAGGACCTGATATCCACAAATCTGATTGTCGGGAAAGGGTTTAAGGACAGCATGAGATGTATTCAAATGGGAACATGGGTTTGAAAAGATGGGAAATCATTGTCCCAGAGTTCTCAGGCCAGGACGGCTCTTCATGCACGGCTGTGTTGTCACTATCTTCTTTTCCTGTGCCAAGTAGTTAGTGGGCCAAATGAATAATCAGGCTACTAGAGGAAGTTTTCCTCACCACCAGTTCCTTAAAGGAGCCAAGAAGGAGATGGATGTCCTTGGATTGAAGGAGAAAAGTTGTGTTTCTTGCCTCTTTTAAAGCAGAGACTAAATGAAATTATACATAAGTTGAATGTAGCATCATGGTTAATACTCACTAGTACATATTATATCATCATTTTTCTTACTATTAAAACAACAGTCCAATCAGCAGCAGCTATTCAGTCATATTAGGATGCCCTTGTTATTTTAGGTACTCTAGAACTCGGCTGGAAAATTCAAGTTCCTGCTGTTTAGCAAAAATACTTACCATGACACAGTAATTGTGATTGTATCCATCCAGATTAGTATGGTCCTGTGCTTTCAGACCAAAACCACAAAAACTAGTTAAAGGTTTAATAACCTTCTTTATTGTTGCCTCAAATTCTTGCAATCTTAGAAGATGGCATTTTTTTCTGTCTTTATTGTTTTGCTGATTATAGGGCTGATTTACCTTCTAGTAATATTAACTATAAACTCCTTGATGTAGTGCCTTTAATTTTGCATAATTTGCCTTCCCCATGCTAGGACACTAGTGGGATCTCCATAAATGCTACTTGAATTCTAACATCACTTCGTGTGTGTTAAGTAGATTATCACTAATGTTACTATTTGCTTTAGTGGACTATATATAAACTTGTAATAGTGCTTTTATTGTTTTCAGGTGCATCAAGCCACAACTTAAGTCTTTTGCCCTGGGTATCTACACTTTGGCAATAAGAGTTCTTGGTATGTATAATGTGTGTTTTAAGTATGGTAGCCATCACAAGGGTATTTGGAATACTTTTCTAAATATTTTTATATAATTAGCATGCATGACTAAATGACGTAGGTGGTTAGGACCCTATTCTTTTTATTGGCTTTCTTTCTTCATTTCTTCCTTCCCTCCTTCCTTCCCTTGACTTTTCTTTTCCTTTGTTTCAGAAATGTGTCTATTGAGAGCCAGTGTTGGGCCCATGTTCTAATGAGTTTGTGAGAATAATGACATTTTTTGCTTCACAATCTTGTCTCTTCCCGCATTGGTCTATTTTCAAAAAATCCACTGCTGTTACAGAAGTACCCTCTGAGAGAGGAGCAAAAATATGAATTAGTAAGAAAGCCTAAAGCCTATATATAATTTTTTCAGTTATTAAAATGGAAGGCATTCTTTTGAACTACTCTCAATGCTAGAATATATCATTTTGGTAAAAAGGTCTGATCATTCAGTCAAAGCAGTATGGATGTGATTTGATGACTTTTTAAATGTAATTTGAATTGTGCCAGATTTATCAATGTACATTAATTAAAATCCATAGGAAATAGTGTAAATGAGTCAGATAAGTTTTCTGCTCTTATTAAGTTTATATTCTAAAGAATAAAGTGAAACAATTGTAAATGTTTCTTGGTAATTTAACAAAAAATAAGAATTACTGGGGAGAAAAACAAATTCAGACATTTAAAAATCTGAAATAAATTTGGTTTACAAAGATCTCGATATAAAATAGGTATAGTATATGAAGATACGATATAATCCTGACAAAATGGGAGAAACAGTCCCCCCACCCTTCGCTGCTGATAACCACAAGTCTGATCTCTTTTTCCATGACCTTGAGTATTTCTTCGTTCTTTGTTGTTGTTGCTTTTGTCTTTCTCTGTCTGACCTGACTTAATATCTCTTAGCATGGGTATGAATTCCTGATAGAGTTATGAAATGTGTTGAATGGCATAGTTGCATGCTTGAGAATGTCATCAGTTAGAGATGCATACGGAAATACATATAAGGGAACTGACATGATGTGTGAGATTTCAAAAACAAGTTTCAGGGGCTGGGGGAGGTGTGGGTCTGGAAAAAGATGACATGGGAATGACAAAATATTGACCCTTGTTGAAGTTAGTGACACATGAAGGTTCGTTATATCATCCTCTCTGATTTTGTGAATGTTTGAAACATTGCCATTATGAAAATTTTAAAACACATACAGAAATTTGCAAGCGTTTTGGATTTTTTTGGCCTTTCACAAGAGCAATGGAAGTTAGATATCACCTAAATGTTTTTAGATGGTAAAGAACCCATTAAATTGGACAATATATAAAGAAAGAAATTTTATTTAAGACACCAGGTAATCCCAATTGACTGTTAGATATATTTAACTAATTGCTTTTTTTGTTCATGGGACTTTATGCATAATAGAACCAGCTAGTTCTTCCTTGAATGTAGACTCTTTATCTTCTTGGTGTATATAGAGACACCCTTGCAAATGATGTCCTTATGTAAATTTCCCTTTAAAAAAAGAGAAACGTGTCCTCTTTCTTCAGAGCTTCTCCTGTCTTCTGTTTCTCAAAATATTCAGCTCAAAATAATCTTTAGACCGGAGGCATGTTTTGGGATGGCAAGCTCTGCAGCTGCCCTGGTATCTGCAAAGCAGTAATTTTTGGACTGAAATTAAGTAGTTCCAGATAATCATTCATTTTAGGATAACCAAAAAATGTATAAATATATATATATTTAATAGCAATTATTTGTTTTTCTCACAGCAGGCATCCCAGCTCCCGTATATTTTGGAGTTTTGATTGACACTTCATGCCTGAAATGGGGATTTAAAAGATGTGGAAGCAGAGGATCCTGCAGACTGTATGACTCGAATGTTTTTAGGTACCATATCAAACCCATTCCCACATCTCCCTGCTCTCCCCTCTCGGGTTGTCACAGTACAACTGGCACTAAGAATTCCTCATGTAGTTTCACTGCTTGTAAGGAGGATAGTCTAGGCTAGGCGCATAATCTGTGTTATAGAATAAATCTGTTATCATTTCATTATTTGGCTATACCTTCAAGTTTTCCCCATTCCTAATCTTAACTTGCTTTTTTAATGAATAATCATTTTTTTAAAAATGACATAAAATTCCAGAATAGCACAGAGTTCTGAAAATTTATGCACACAAATGAGTAATTCCCTGAACTCAGAAGCATTTAAATGTAGGTCACATTTTGGGTTTATTTCTATTCTTTTTCAAACTGAGCCAAACTGTCCCATTTGCGTCAGCTGTAATCCCCCTGGGCAGGAGTTGGAGTTGGCTCTCAATCTATCCGGCTTTTATTGCCAAACTGATGTTCAATTATTCCGGTACTTGAAATGCATAAAAGTAAAAGGTTTTCTCTGTGCATGTGAGGGTGTATGGGGCTGAGGGACATGGCTTTTTCACTATAGCATCATTCACTCCAATTCATCAAACATTTAGTCCCCTTATTGCTTAAACCAATGCTTCAATAGCTTAAAAGCAAGTGGGAGTTTTTTAGATTTACAATCTGAGCATTTTCTGGAGAAATAAACCTGGTGCTGAGCCATGTAAGTTGGAAGTTGGATGCGAAGTGAGCCAATCATCTCGAATAAGTTTGTTTGATTTAATAGGCTTTGATGTAAAGTGAGAAATTTACTCTGGTCTTTGAAAGGGACCTGATTTGTGAGGAGAATTCAGCTTTGCTCACATGTGCTAAGGCAGGATTCACTTTAATGTAAAGACAGTGTAACTCAATCAGAGATTGTGCATGCAAGTACAAGGTGACCAGAATGAATCATCCAACCTGTCCTCCCATGCCTTCAGTCGTGTCTTGTGACAGAATGCAGAACTAAAGGCTTCTCATGGAAGAAACGGATTTAAACCTCTGGTCTGTTCGTAAGGCATTCTGTTCTGCTGAGAGCTCTGGTTCCCCCTTAACATTGCTTCTTGCAGTTTTTCTGTAAAAGTGAATTTGGGCAAGGTTCAAAGGTAACTACAGAATTTATTATTCTAACCTAGAAACATTTGAAAGTGAAAGGAGCACTATAAAGAATTACCCTGGGACAACACTAGCATATACTGGCACTGTTTTTGGCAAAAAGGGATATGGTCACCTGGACAAGAGAATAGTTTACAGAGAGGGTAGAACTGATTATGTACTTAGTAATAACTGAAAATGATGATGCTACTAAAAAATTACTTGATGTAAGCATAATGTTCAGAGGAAGGCCATTTATAGCCACCGAATCTGCACTCTTGAAGAAACCATCCTCATCACAGTTTTTTTGAATTTGATGGATTTCATTGGTTTTGGTATTTACTGAATGATATTGTTATCTTCCTTTCACATTTTATTTAAAGTCTCATAGTTACAATAATTAAGACTGAGATTCTCTCTTCTTCTAGACACATATATCTGGGACTAACTCTGCTGCTGGGCATAATGTCCATTTTCCTAAGTACTGCAGTACTTTTCACTTTAAAGAAAAATTATGTTTCAAAGCATAGAAGCCTCAGAGCCAAGAGAGAAAGAACAATGGTGTCTGCAAGAATCAGGAAGGAGAGTGGTACGAGCGACCACTCACTGCGACCCAGCTGCTGGCCGGGCAAGGAGACACAGCTTTAGAAAAATGACGTCTTGGGCCATCTTTTCTATGTTCTGGAAATTCTGCAAACCAATTTGAATCAGTGTGTACATTCTTTATCCTTTCAAAAAATGTCTACTTTGTTTTTGATACTAGGTATTAGATAATGCATCTGACAACAGATAGAATTAATTATATTGTAGAAAATATAGATAATGAAGGTAAAATTTTAATTTATATACAAATCTCTTATATTATTTACTCTGCTTCATTTACCATGTTCCCATTGACATATTAGTTATATTCCTAGTAGAACAATTTTCCCTATAGTCTAATAGTTATGTGTAGAGTAATTTTTAAGCTGAGAAACTTATCTAGGAAAAGAGAATGCTGTTAAAAAATTGAACCACATCTTGGCCTCTTTCAAACATCACCTTAGTGATGTTGTTAGGATAGAGCCAGAACATGGAGAGAAAAATTTCATTTTAACCTTCTCCTTTCTTTTGAAATACCGTCACTGATGTAGAAATGTATAGAGGGTAATGATCTTGGGGGATTTGAATTTTGGATAATTAGCTTTTCTACCATTCATTACATGTGCTTTATGTGTGACATTTTAAGTGACCATGGTTGTAAAGTAATAAAATTAATATAAGTGTGCTTTATTATCCTTCTATGAGTTCAGTGAATTTAAAAATAATGTTAGATACAATACTGTCCATATTATAGTATACATAAGCAGCTCTAGACTTATGCACACGATGTCATCCTAACACATATCTGAAAGTTGAATTTCTAAAAGTGTACAGTAAACTTAGGTGTTATAACAGGAATGCAGAGCAATGGGTTAAGTGGCGTGGTTTTCTTTGGTGCTCTCCCTGGCACCTCTCACAGGGCCCAAGGCCTTCTGCACAGAAGGCTGCTGCTGGTATAGCCTATAGAGACCTCTCTGTTTCTCTGCAGCTGAAAAGGTCAAGACAGGCCTTTCCTCTTCGCTGGCTTCCCGGTGCTTCTCTGACTAAATGTAGTAGGTACAGGAGTCCACCATCTTTAATCTTCAGCTCTGTTACGTGCTTTGTTTTTCTTCCTCCATCACAGCTGCACAGGAGGGACCTGCTGGCCCTCCCAAGAAAAGCAGACTTAAGGTGGAGTTCACCCCAGTGGAGTCTTGAAATTGGACAATTCTAAGCAGCCTTTAGAACAAACAGAACAATAAACCGGGGTACTTCCAACGAGGAGTCTTTTCAAGGTGTCATGGAACCTAAATCCAACAAAAATGTCCAGCTCAAAAACACAGTAGTACACAGAGGAAGAATCGAATAATGCAAACAATGTGGTGTGCAGTCTTCTGTTTTTTTTTCCTTTATATACCAGTCCTGTGAATGTGAATGTGAATGGAAAAAACTGGAGATGGAAAGTTTGGAGATAGAGAGTGGAAAAATTTCCTTTAAATACATATTAATTTTGTCATTTTATTTTAATTAGCAATGCAAGGATTTTTTCATATTTTACTATTTTTTTAAATTGAAAATAGGTTTATGTTTTTTTTCCAGCAGGCCTACTTCAGACCTGTGGCTGCCCTAATAATTTGTAAGCAGGAATCCTTTTTGTCATCTGAGTATCAGTCTTACCCATGACAAATATTTACTGAATGGGTAAGTGAGTCCACTTGTCAAGAGTTTTCTTTGTAGAGGTGTAATTAAAATTCCAGTTCCTCATCCTGTCTCCCACATCCTCTGTTTTTCAAAGCTTTTTGTAGCAATACCCTGAAACATAACTACTTTGCAAGTAAACTTTAAAACAGAATCCTATCCAATGTACTCTTGAATAACTTAAAAAATAAAAATTGGCATAAAGGATGATTGATTTTTTTTCATAAAAGCCTGAATGTCAATGAAAAGAAGGCATGTTTAAGTATAACCATTAATTCAGCAGTGGAATTATATACACTAAACTCAGTTGGGCAGCATAAGAGGGCATCATTTCATGGGGAATTGAATGTACTAAAAGGAATCTTGACTGTAGAGGAGTAAATTCATCTGACAGAAGCAAGCAGGCTTAGTACTTCTCAGAAAGAACATGATTTTTTAAAAACCAAGCCCCATTTCAGAGGTCCGAAATTTCCCCTCAGCGCCAGAGTCAAACATTAGAGGTAAGGTCTGGGCTGACGTGTGGGATCCCACAATTGCTCCCCATCCAACGGGCCGCTTTATTTTCTTATTCCACAGCCATGGCCCCTAGAGTTGAGTAGCACCTCAAAGGAGCATCTGATTCACTATAACCTACAGAAAAATAATGCTCCAACAATATCATTTTATAAATGGAATGACTGAAATTGGGTTAAATGATTTGCTGAAGGTGGAGGCAGGCAAACAAATGCTGGGTTCTTCCATTACATCACTATGCCTCTAAAGTAGGTAATAAAAACAAATCATCTAAAACCTCTAAAAACAGCTGGAAGAACATTTGTGACCATCAGCATTTAAGAAATCGCCACTTAAATATTACATATTTACATAATCATATATAAAGAGAGAGTGAAAGAATAAATTGACTATAATACATTCTTGGGAATAATAATTGCTTTTGTAACTTTTATAGCAACTATTAAATGTAACAATATTCAGCATTTTCCTTATGTGTTCTGAGGGCTTTAGGCATATTATCTCAATTTCAAAGATCAAAAGAACCTTATGTGTTAGGTATAATTACTGATATGTTCAGAGGGAGAAACTGAGGCTTAGGGAGTTTTAGTGAGTAGTCTGAAGTCAGCAAGTTCTATTCGAAGTTACATTATGCCTATGTTAATCTATATCCAAATTTGTTGTTTTCCTCTAATTTTCCTAAATGTTCCCTTTCTATATCTACATTAGGAAAGTTTCAGCATAGTAAAACATGTCCATGTTTTTTAAAAAATCAAATGGTACAAAATGATTTAAAATGAGAAGTAACAGTGTTTCACCCCAGTTTCACTCTGCTCCTCAGATGCAATTATTTCTAACCAGTTTGGTTTGTTAGATTTTCAGATGGTTACTTCCATATCTTTAAATAATATGCACATAAAATTTCTTGAATTATTAATGTTAGGTACTGTGTATTGACTCTCTACTCCAGGAATGTCAAACTCATTTTCACTGGGGGCTACATCAGCCTCGTTATTGACCTGAAGGGGCCGAAATAATTTTAGGTCTGTATAAATGTAATTTTATATCCAGCCCTTTGAAGGCAACCTGCAAGGCTGATGTAGCCCCAGTGAAAATGAGTTTGACACCCCTGCTCTACTCTGATAGATTAGAACTGATGTCATTACTCATTCCCTGTTGGTCTTCCCCTGTTATCTGTGCACACTGAGATCACTATTATGAATTACTCAAATGTCACTTCAGTACCTCCATTCATTTCTTGTTCAGTAAACATGAAAAGTATCATGTGTTACCCCCCATTGCAAAATGGAGTTCTTAAAGCTCCCTCTCTTCCCACCAAATGGCCAAACTCTTGTCTATCTCCCTCCTTCTGGTAGCTGTAGCTTTACTTTTACATTATCAAAGAACAGCAACATTTTTAGTCAACTCTGTTAACACTAGATCTAGGGATCTAGGAAAGGCCTGAATGGTTATGGTTAAGATCAACTCCATCTACTGTTGACACCATAAAATTTCACCATTAGGAAAAAGAATGAATATTGAACGTAAACTATAATTGAAAAAATTAGAATAAATACAATAAGTAAAACATAAAGAAGAAAAAAATGAAAAAGAGAGAGGATAAACTATGTTAAAGAAGACCTACAATGAATCAGGCATTAGAGGTACATTAGCATATTTAAATATTAATACATGTGATGTAAATATTTTATGTTTGAATAATTTTGGAACATCTTGAGTTAGTGATAACTCTCATATGACTTCAAAGTCCCCCAGATTCTTTACTATGATGATGTACAATGCCAAACTGCTGAAGGGGGGGTGTTAGGTATAACTATAACACTTATTTGGCATTAAATCCACTTTTTTTATTAACGTCTTAGATCTAAGTAATTTTCCATACAATATATGTGGAAAACACAAATTTTATCCTCCTTTTTAATTAGTTTCTATCTTTATAAGCTTATGGTATCAGGATTATGCAGTTTTATAAAATTAACTGGAAAGCTATTGAGTTTTTAATGCTTTGGAAAGACTTTATAGCATAGGAATTATCTGTTCCTTTTACACTTGAAAGAATGTTTTCAGCCTTTTTAAGAACCTCATTCAAAAGTCTTGATTAGTTATTGTCATTGTTTTAAAACATATGTTTACTAATTCAACTTTCAAAATTTGAATATTTTTCTAGAAAAATCTTACAGATTTTTAAAAGACACTTTTAATTTTATAAAGCTAGAGCAATTAAGCTTAGGTTTATTATTATACTATTTTCCCAGTCCTAGTGTTGTGTACTTGGATTTGTCTTTTTTATGTATTATTTACATAAAACTTATTTCATTTGAATTTCAAAGAAGTGGCTTTTGGATTTTGCTTCTCTGCTACCTGAATGATTAATTTTTGTGTTTTGCTTTAATTATTTTCTTCCTTCTGCTTCCCTTAAGCATGCTTTAAAAACCATCCTTACCTAAATCCTTGACTTGCAGGTGTTTAACTCTATGCTCTAGCGCAGTGATGAAAACAATATACCTTACTGGACAGCTTTGCTTATCATCCAAAGGCCTTCCAAGCTGCAGTCCCAATGACAGTTTTCTAATTGATTACAACGGCATTCTACATTTTCTATTTGACTCATAATTCCTATTGCTCCATAACAATGAGTTAAAATTTCCCTGTGTTTGGATATTTTACTTTAAGCTCATCTTTTAATTTTTAGATTAATCATATTTATAATTAGGAAATGTAGCCTACTCCATTAATCTTTTGAAAATTTATTGAGAGTTTAAGATCAGAAACCATAAAGCTCCAAGATATATGATACATATAAATATCACTGGATTTTGTAAACAGACAAGAAAAAATGACGTAAGATGTATCAAATTTTGAAACTTGTATGGTTTTATGAGCCAATGTCACCCCAATAAATTTAATTAAAAAAAGAAGCATCATCTTTGGAAAGGACTCAAAATTATAACCTTTCACAGTTACTCCAATTACCTCTGAAGAAACACCTCAAGAATCAGCTGAACAAACTAAACAAGCACAGACTTTGGTAAAGAAGGCTAGTTATGGTGTTAACATGAAACAACTAACCGTTTAGCTAAATCTGTTACGCATAAAACACAATGAAAGGCCCTAAATAACCTTTATAGAAAATAAAATAGAATAAAACATTTTAAATTATAATAACAATGCACAACTGTGGAGGACTAGAAGTAAACTTAATAGGAAATACTTGGTATGCATATATTTTTTAAAACTATAACATTTTACTGAGAAACATAAACCATGGTCCTGATAAGAAGACTCAATATTATAAGAACATCAGTTTTCAAAGTAGATACATTTTCTTTCATTTCTCTTGTATGTTAGGAAACCCAATGATGTGTACATGTCACATATATGTAGTTAAAATCTGCTTATGACATTCTGCTATTCAAAATCACCCAGCACCTCCCAACATTTTCAGGAAACCTCAGAATTCCTTGGTGAAGTGTGACCTCTCAGGATCTGGTCCCTGACAACCACCTCAGCTCCATCTTCCACAGCACCCCCAGCTGAGATGCTCCACCTAGGTCTTCTGGCCACGCCGTAATATGTGCAGTTTCTTTCCTAAAGATGCTCTTCATATCTGCTACTGTGTCTGCCTAGAAAACACTTTTCTTAATTCCTTCTTTCACTTTTTCACCCAGCTCAGGGCTTCTTAAACTTCATTGTGTCTATGAATCACCTGGGGATCTAGTTTGAAAGACAAATGTGATTCAGTATTTCTGAGATGAGGCCTGAGACTCTGCACTTCTGGTAGCTCCGCAGAGCAGCAGTTTCATACCCTTGGCGAGGGCCTGCCCACTATTGCGCCTTTTTGACAGTTGAGTTCGGTGCCTCCAGTCAGCGTTCCCTGGATCTCACCCTCGTGGTACCCCTGTATCCTAGATGCTCTGCTAGAGGAGACTTTGCTGGTAGAGGCTCTCTTTTACCAGTTCATACTGTCATGTGCATTCCCTCACACATACAAACTCAGTATTGAGTAAATGAATGAGCTAATGGTATGTGAAAAATAAACCTCATTTAGGAATTGAGAATAGGATTAATAAAAGCACACCATACATAGTTCTTCCTGACGTTTCTGTATTCTTTATTGAATTCACTTCAGAAAGAACTTGGCAAGAACAGAATAGAGGAGAAGAGAAGAGAAGGGAAAATAAATAGATTTAAGTGTTCTAAAGATTTTCTCAATCATCAAAAATTGTGAATATACTAAAAAACACAACAGATGAAGAACAGTTTTCTATTACCTAAGTAGCTAGGATGTTTGGTGTACTATACAAGTGACATGTTGTCCAGAGAGACTCAGTTTCAATTTAGACATGTATTTCTTTCTTGCAGCATTTCTATATTTTTAGTCTGCAAAGCATTTTAGCACATACAGTTCTTCTCTTAATTCCACATAACCTAGAAAAACAATAATATTTTTTTCTGTTTATGAATGAAAAACCTGAGGCCATAAAAGGATAATGAGTTTACCTCACCTGCTAAAGTCATAGAATCAAGTATTGACAGAGCAGCAGCTTAAACCCACTTTCTGATACCAAGTCCAGGGTTCATTCCCCTTATCTGATTGAAACTTTTTCAAAGCCTCGACTTAGCAGAGATGGTAGTATATACAGGGTATCATATCCACAAAATGTAGTTTTGATTTTGATAACATCACATTTTTGCCTCTGTTCTACAATGTTGGCTTCTATTTAAACAACAAAATTAGTTTGCCTATGTTATTGTTTTCTACTTTTTCTTTTTGGCCTAGATGTCAGGGCTGGCTAAAATGATTGACTTGTGGGGGGAAAAAAGAAAGCTTGGTAGCTCACACCTTGCAAAGAACCCCCAAATGACAGTAGGGATAGCCAAGGAACACAGCTCACCTACTACCATAGTAATCAGAGTATCGGCCCGGCGGGGGTCTCTGAGGTTCTTAGCTAGCAGATCAGAGGAGCAGGGCCACAGAAGCAAAGGTCTCATAGTCCACAAACCAAGTGACTTTCCAGTTACGCTGAGATTGCTGGGTGGGGTGGGTGCCCTGACACCTCGTCCTGTGGTCTCTCCTTTGAGACCTGTCATTGACCAAACCAAGTTGAAAATCAAGACATGTGAAGTACAAAGTAACCTGGGATATAAACTGGTCTGAAGAACTCTGATCACTTTTAAAATAAAGTATTCAAATACTCACAAGATATAGCATGTAATTTTAGCATGTAATAGCATGCATTATGTGTATTATATAACCTTACCAGGCCCTGTGTAATCTCTCCTTTCCTCCTACTCCTCCTACTCACTCTGCTCCACCCCAGCCTCCTTCTTTGCACTTCCCGAGTCCTCTGCTTGCAACATTTTGCCCACTGAGACCCAGTTCCTCACTCCCTCTTTGTTCAAACCCCAGCCTTTTGCAGGCCTTCTCTGACAACCCTCTCTAAAAGAGCGTGTGCTGTCCTTCTCCATCCCATTAACTTTACTTGTTTTTCTCAATAGCAGTTATCATCTCCCTTAATACATATCTTCTTGCTAACGTATTGATTGTCTGCAAGTTCTACAATGCGTCCAAGAATAGTTGCTATTCCCCACTACGGTGAACCTGGAACAGAGCAGGCACCCAATGCCTAAGGAAAATACCCCATTTCTGAGAGAGGCAGGACAGCTCAGTGAACACCTGCACGTGCAGAAGGCCTCTTCTCTATAAAACGCGGCGGTGGGAAAATGGAGACAACTGTACTTGAACAACAATAAAAAGAAAAAATAAACATTAATCTCATCCAGAAGAAAGAAAGAAGGAAAGAAAGAAAAAGAATTTGCCCCTAAAAAAATGTGTACATAAATGTCACAAACTGGAGGCTAATGAACTTTTTACCCAAAGTTTTACACGAGTGACTCTAGAGAAAGGCTTTTTCAAGGTATTATTTACAATTAATTGGACTTTACTACCAAGGTTACTCAGGTGCATCTACCCATAAGACCCTCAAATAAACTGAATTTTCTAACATTCAGCCTCCAACATTAGTAAAACTCCATCTTAAGTCTCACAGTAGTTTAGGCCAGGTCTGGCTTGGATTAAATCCATATTTTAAAAATTCAGGCATTGATTTATTTCATGCCTAAGGCCAATGTGATTGGAACACACTCCATGCTTCATAAACAAAATGCTCTGGTGGTGAAAGAGTCCAATTCTAAGACAGAAAGGTATTGAAGAGGCTAACAAGTGCGTCTGTTTGGCCTTATTCACAAACACGTATTAAAAACACCACCACCAACCACCACGCCACTGTGCCAGGACCCTGGCCATTTTGAGAGTGTATAGTTCACTGCAACTCTGCTTGTGATGACTGTTTATTATGGTGTGCTTTTAAATGGAGTCTGTGCCATGCTAAGTACGGGCCTGGATTGCATGAAGGTCCACAATGGCCATACCTGTACTTGGACGTCACCTACGCTCATGCCCACTTTACCGTACCTGAGGGAATCCAGGCACTCTCACGGCAGGGTCTCCCTGACTCCTCACCTTTGTCAAAAGCATTGTACATTCTCCAGGAATTCCCCAGATAGCCTGGGGTCCCTGTTGCTGCTGCTGTGCCCTTGTAAGCCTGCATTCTTCCTTCTACCTGATACTTCCATGTCTCCCCTCCTCCAAATCCCAGGCTCAGAAAAAGCAATGAGGGATGGAGAAGGCAGTTACCACCTGTCTTATTTGCCTGTTGCTGCTATACATAGTATTACAAACGTGGCAGCTTAACACAACACAGATGTATGGTCTTACAGCTCTGGAGGTCACAGGTCTGAAATCAGTTTCATTAGATTAATGTCAAGGTGCCAGCAGGGCTGCTTCCTTCTCCGGAAGCCCTGAGGGGAGAATCTGTTTCCTTGTGTCTTTCAACTTCTAGTGACCTCGTATTGCTTGGCTTGTGGCCACTTCTTCCTTGTTCAAAGTGTGTAGCTCCAATCTCTGCTTCTATCATCAATCACATCACCTTCTTTTCTGGCTGTAGCCAAATCCTCCTCCACCTTCTTCTTAGAGGACATTTCTGACTACATTTAGGACCCATCCTCACCCAGGATGCTTTCCCATTTGAAGATTTTTAACTTTATCACATTTGCAAAGCCCCCTTTGCTGTGTAATGCAACATTCATAGGTTCCGGGAATTAGGACACGGATGTCTTTGGGGGCATTATTCAGCCTCCCGCGTTGTCATTCCCACTGACCTTCAACTTCCTTCCATACATTATCTAAATTTGACAAGGGGCACTGCTAAGATCTCAAATCCTGAGAGGAGACATTATTCAAACCTCTATTTAATCACTCGCCATTTTATTCAACAAAAATTCAATGGATACCCACTGCGTCGCTGGAACCACGTTGGCCTTTGAAGCAAACATTGTAGATGTATCGCTGCACTTATAGAGCTCACAGGTCACACTACCTGATCATGAAATCATGTATGACCTCCACCTTATGCCTTTCCCTGTGGATTTGCCCTTCCAAATCCAGTCCTGCCATCCTGACCCTAACCAAGTAGCACACTGTCCTTCTGGGAGAATGGGGCAAGAACAGAATTCATTTTTACCATGGAACATGTTTAATTTATTAGCATTAAAACCCTATTCAGATGTTGTTTTCTTCTTGAGTTATTATGTTTGCTTCGCCTAAGCTGAAGTTGCCTGGAAAAATATTGTAATGTCCTAGGCATGGATCAAATTTGTGAAGGCTCCTTAATCTCCTCTGAATAGGGATTAGTAACTGCATAAATATTGCCCAAAAAATAGCTGATTCCTGGAGAGTGAAAGCTGCTTTTATTACAAAATATTAAGTGACTACTCAGACATGTGAACCGTATATATATCCGTCTGCACGGATAGGAGTCTGCTTCCACCTACTTGTTGGAGAATTTCACAACCATCAGAGTTGCTCAGGTAATTTTTGCTTGGATCTTTGTATTGGTTTCTGATGTATGGGTGTAATGGCGGCTCCTGTCCACCCAGGCCTTCTTTCCTTCAAAGCCTGCCAGCCCTCTCTCACCTTAGCTTTTGGAGTGAGTGAGTGATTGAACTGCCCGGTGTGCTGTGTGACGAACACTGTTAGGCAGCTACAGATGTGAAGGGGCACGTCTGGGCTCACAACGGAGTCTCACTTAATACACCTAGAGAGGTCGCAGGGGAACGGGCAAGACGAGCAGGGTGGACGGGAATTTCCACGTGCACTTGGTTAGCAGGAGTTGAGGTCAGGAGAATTCTGTGGCTCCAAAGACAATTTTGGGAATGTGACTGGTCTTTATGTCGTGTGAGAGAAAACAACTTGAAAAAATATTTACTTTATGGTCTGTAGTTTCAATAATGTATCAGAAAATAGGGCTAATTAGGATTTCTATTACAGAAAACCAAATGGGATGCTGTTCAAGAAAATACATTTTTCCTTTTGTGTATAAAAACATATTATTCTGAGTTGGAGCCAAAGGGAACTAGAAAGAGTGAGGAAAAGGATATTTGTGTATGCGTGTATTATATGAAATGTTTTAGAGAACTCTGTCATAAGTTCCTATGGAAATAGCATGAATATGGTCTGCAATCAAATAAAAATAACATGAAACAATAGTGAGATTCCATTTGGCAACTAATTGTCCAAGATTGAAAAACTGTAAGGCTGATGGTATGAACTGAGATACACACACACACACGTATCAAGGGGTTGTTATTGACAGAATCTTTCCGGAGAGCATTTCAAAAATAGATTTTGAGAAGCTTACATTCTTTGAATCAGTAATTTTGGCTCTAGGATAGGATAGCACAGTAATAAGCATAGATGTACTCAAACATTTGTGTTAAGAAAGATGTTCATTGCAGTATTGTTTATAATTAGAAAAAAGGCTATTGTGAAAACTACCCCATTAAGTGACTATAATGTTTCTGACATTGTGCCTGATCCTTGATCCTGAGAGAATGCAGGAAATGAAGGGGAGAGACAAGAAAAAAGGCAGAGAAGAGATATAAGAAAACAGGAGTAACGGGGCATTGCCTATCCCCTCTGTTTCCCAACAGCCTAATGAGCTGGTGTTTCAGGCCTTGGAAAGAGATTAAAGGTAAAAGCCTCAGGAATGTTTTAGGTGAAGTTCATGATGCTCTTGGAAAAAGCCCATTCTCCTATTCCACCTCAACCACGCTACATACTTCCATCCCAAAGCCGTGCTGTCCGATAAGGCACACACTAGCTACTTGTGGCTACGTAGTTCTAAACTAAATAAAATAGAAAATTTAGCTCTCTGGTCATTCTAGCCACATTTGAAGGGCTCCATCGCCGCATGTAGCTAGTTGCTAACCTGTGAGAGTGCACGTTTTTATCACCACAGGAAGTGGGGCTTTGCGCAGCGCTGCTGTGAACCCTGGGCGGAGACAGCCTTGAGCAGGATCTCTGCGCCTCGCTGAATGGCAGGAAAAATGTGCTCCCCGTTCTACTGTAGTTGCCCCATCCTGCAGTCATTTTTTTGATATGTGTCATCATCTGAAACTGCTCTAAAATAATAAATTCAGATTTCTACTTTTTTCTTTCATCTCATTGCTCCCATTATAACCTTCCTCCTAGCTCACTGAATCTTCAATTTATTGGCTCCTTGATTTTCTCCCTATGCATTAATATATTGATTTCCAATAAAGATAAAGTATAAGGATAAATAGGTATCTTGGTATATACTCTGTATGACCTTAAGGAATTTCTCCTCATAGTTTGCTATGTGATTTAATGATATGTAAATGAAGAAATTTGTCAAATGCCTGGTCTGAATCTTTTGAAAAGATTATGTAAGTTTAAGACTTTTTTTCTTTTCATTCTAGTGGGAAAGTGAATTACCTTAATTGACTTTTGAGTCATATGTCATTCCTTAATGATAAGAAGTATTCTTAGAAAACTAGAAGTGGTAGGAACTTCTTCAACCTACATCTACAAAAACATATACCTAGCATCATACTTAGCTGTGAAAGACTAAAAACTTTGTAACTCTGGGGACCAAGAAAGGATGGGTGCCTGCGTTCACCACTTCTCCTTTGGGGTATGACAGTGCAGAGAGCTCACCGGGGGTGCTCGTCAGCACGGCAAGGCCAGGTGGAGGGAAAGGCGTTCAAATTGCAAAGGAGGAAGTGCAACCGTCTTTATTTGCACACAACATGGTGATATACACATTACCTTACATTAAAATATTAAATGTCCTGCGAAATGTATTTTTAAAAATCCACTAAAACTGCCCAGTGAGCTTAGAAAGGTTGCAGGATACAAGTTCAATATACAAAAATCAGGTTTTCTATATACTAGTTTAAACAGTTAAAAATTAAAGTTAAAATAATGGTATAAAAATACTATTTATAATAGTATAAAAATAATATTTTTAGTATTTTCAAGTTAAAATAATATAATAATATAAAATATACTGTTTATAATAATATGAAATATACTATTTATAATAGTATAAAAATATGAAATGCTTAACACATTTATGAAAAGCTGAAAGACTTGTACACTAAAAATAATAAAACTATGCTAAAAAAATTAAAGAATTAAAGAGATATAACATGTTTATGGATTGTATGACTCGATATTGCTAAGATGCCAATTATACCAGCCTGGTCTACAGAGTTACTGCGGTCCCTGTCTAAATTCCAGCACCGTTGTTTTCCCTGAAGTTGACCAGCAGATTCAAAAATGTATATGGAAGTACCAAAGACCCAGGACAGCAAAACATTCTTGACAGAGAAGAACTAAGTAGGAAGACTTACACTATGTGATTGCAAGACATTATGAAGCTATAGTAATCAAGATACTATGGTATTGATACAAAGATAAGCGTATTGATCAGTGAAGCAAAATAAAGAGTCTGGAAATAGACCCACACCTTTATGTTTAATAATATTTTATAAAGATTCCAAGTTAATAGGGAAAGAAAAACTCTTAACAAATGACGTGAAATAAATTGGATAACAATAGGCAAGAAAATACACCTTGACACTTGCCTCATACCTTATACCAAAATTAATTCAAAATAGAGTATAATCCTAAATGAAATAGCTAAAATATACAACCTCTAAACAAAATGAGAAAACCTTATTGATCTTGATTTTGGCAAAGTTTTTCCATATAGAATACAAAAAGTAAAAGTGTAAGGAAAAAGCTTAATAGACTTCATCAAGATTTTAAATGTTCACCATTGAAAATCTTTGAAAACATATATGCAACAAAGATCTTAATGAAGGCATCTCAAGAACATTTACAACTTACAATAATAAGAAGACAAGCATCCCAGGAAATACTGGACAAAAGATTTGAGCAGACATTTCACCAGAGAGAGAGAGAGAGGGAGAGAAAGAGAGAGAGAAATAGCAAATAAGTTTGTGACAAGATGCTCATTATCACTAGTCATCACTGGTAATTAAGGAAATGCAAATTAAAATTACAGGTAGATACCATTGCATAAAAGATTTCTACCAACTCTTGGTTAAGATGTGGAGGAACTGAAACTCTTATACACTGTGGTTGGGATGTAAATTGATGTAACTGTGTTACAAAAACTTTTAGCATTTTTTTTTAAACTTAAACACACGCCTCCCACATGACCCAGGAAAGCCACTACTAGGTATTGTTCAAGAAAAATGAAGCATCTGTCCCCACAAAAGCTTATAAGCAGATGTTCATGCACTTTTATTTATCACGGCCCCAAACTGGAAGCAACTCAAATGTTTATAAATAGAAGAGTAAAGAAATTGCGATATGTTTATATAACAGAACACTAACCAGCATAGAAAGAAATGAGCTATTAATATACACGGCAATGTAGTTGAATTTCAGAATAATGATATTCATGGTTGAATGAAAGAAATCATACCAAATGTAACAACCAGTTTGATTAAATTAACATAACATTTTTAATAGAGTATAAATTAATCAATAGTGATGGAAAGCAGATCAATGGTTGGGTGTAGGATGGGCAGTAGCAGACAGGGGCAGGAGAAAACTCTTGAGGTGACTGTTATGTTTCTGAACTTGGTCTCATTGATGAACACATATGTCAGGACTCATTAAATCATACACTTTATGTATATGTACTTCACTGTGTATTCATTTTTCTCAATAAAGCTGTTAATTTTCCAAAAAATTATCTATGCTTGCATGTCCTTTGAAAGCCTACTTATTGCTCCAAGAGAATACTTATCCCACATTGAAGACCACTGGGTAGAGTATTAAAAAACAAGACAGAAAAGCAGATATTGGATTTTCTTCTGTGTACCAGACACCTTCGAGATCTATACAGTTGGCAATGGAGGGCTTTTGAAGGCATGGTTGATTCATTCATCTAAAATAATTGTTGCAGTCCTATGATTTACCAGGCACTGTACTAGACTCGGACATAATAAAAGAAATAAAGTCCTGCTCTTTTGTTGTCCATATTTTAGTGAGGAGAAAACAATACATAAACATGTTTTATAGAGTCACGTTGTTTTAAAAAACAGAGATGGGAAGTGGGTGAAGGCAATAGAGAACTATAAATGTTACATTTTGAAATCATTTTTATTTTTTAATGTAAATGTTTCTTTTTGCTTTTACTTATTTTTTTATTGTTGTTCAAGTACAGTTGTCTCCATTTTTCCCCTACCACGTGCCCCCCACCCAGCCATTCCCACCTTCCACCTTCAATCCTACCCCCTTTTGGCTTTGTCCATGTGCCCTTTATACATGTTACTGAAAACCCTTCCCCTTTCCCTGCTCATTATCCCCTCCCCTCTCCCCTCTGGTTACTGTCAGTTTGTTCTTAATTTCAATGTCTCTGGTTATATTTAGCTTGTTTGTTTTGTTGATTATGTTCCACTTATAGGTGAGATGATATGGTATTTGTCTTTCACTGCCTGGCTTATTTCACTTAGTATAATGCTCTCCAGAGCCATTCAAAGGGCAGGTCTCCTACCATAGAAGTTCACACCATAAACAAATGTTACCTTTTTAAAGTAGGTCAGGGCAAGCATTTGTGAGGCAGCAACAGTTGAGCAGAAAAATGGTTGAAGTAATAAACAGCCAGCTGGAGGCAAAGTATTCCAGGTAGAAGGAAGACTAAGTGCAAAACCCTCAAGACAGGAACGTGATTTGGATGTTTCTGGAACATCCAGGATGTTTATGTTGCTGAGAAATAATGACTGTTTAGGAAAATTTTAGGAAATAATGTTAGAGGGATAAGCAGGGAGGAGGTTCTGATAAACTTTTCATACAAAGGACTTGAGTATTTATTCTATTTGAGCCAGGAAGCCGTTGGAAGATTGGGAGCACAAACTGCACAGAATTTCATCACGTGGCATCAGTGTCGCATTTGACTCTTCAAACAAAACGAATTGGGGACTGTTTTCAGCATTTTCATCACATCCATTGGTAATTGGATAGCTGCTTTCTATACAATCATAGACAGCTTTCTTACCATTTTAACCATTTTTCCAGTTTAAGTCTTTGCTTTTAACATCACTTCATAGCTATAAGGTCTCTTTAAATGGAGAATTCATTTATTTATTTACCCAGAAAAACATTGTGATTTACTGGGTACCAGGCACTATCGTAGGCAGTTCACTGCGGCGTAGCAGTGCACAAAATAGATGAAAACCTGTCCTTGCTCTTCTGGAACTTACACCGTGGTGTAAATGTCCTGTCACTAGGGCAGGGAAAAGCTGACGGTGAACAAAAAGCATGACTGAAATTCATAGTATCGTGGATCATGAGAGAAAAATTCAGTAGTAAGAAGCTTTATGGAGGTGAGAGGGGATGCTATTTAAATTAATGGTCAGAGCAGACCTCACAGAGAATCATTGGTGTGGATGCTAAAAGATGGTGGCGTGATATACGCAGATATCTGGAGAAGAACCTTCTGGGCAGAGAGAACAGCAAATACAAAAGTCCTGAGTGTCGGTCAGAAACTTATAGGGCCCTGAGGTCAGGAACTCTTTGGACTTCACGCTGAGGCATGTAGGACACATTCGAGGATTTGAGCAGAGCAGTGTAATCATACGGCCTCTTTTGACATGAGGATCTGGCTATTGTGCTAAAGTGTACACGGGGGAGTGTGGTTTGGGGGGGGTGGTGAGTGTAAGGAAATAAGCTCAGACACAAATAGGAGGGCATTGCTGTAATTCAGGACTAGAGCGATAGCCATGGAAGTGGTAGGAAGCAGTCATATTCTGGATCGATTTTGAACTCAGAGCCTGGTATGGTATGAGTAAGCAAGGAGTCAAAAATGATTCCAGTATTGTGTGTTTGACTAGAAGTATAAAATTACAATGTACTGAAATGGGAGTATAGGAGGAGAGGTTGGGGAAGGAAAGTTGGGGAGAATAGCTTGGAAAATGTTGTGTATGACATGCTTATTGCATATCTAAGAGAAGATGGTGACCAGGCATTGGGAAAATTCTAGAGCTCACCAGGAGAGTCCTGGCCAGAGATAAAAATTTTGGGACTATCAACATATTAGTGGTATACATGAAAATAGATGAGACCATCAAAATACAATGGTGGAATTTTGAGTTTGCAATGGAGTAAGCAGTACTAACTCATAAAATTGTCTTAGAATAAGTCAGAACTGAATCCTGAGACACTCCAATTAAGAGGCCAGAGATGTCGAAAGGATTTTAGTAAGTGAGGTAGAGATGGAGAAGCCAGTGAGTTAAGAGAAAAACCACAAATGATGGTGTCCTGGAAAGTATTTCCCCTGGAGGAAGAAATAATCCTCTCTGAAAAATGCTGTGAGTAGCTCAAGTCAGCTGAAGACCATTACAGATAGCATTTGGGTAATTTATGACTTAGGCAAGAGTAGTTTGAGTGAAGAGCTGGGGGCCAAAACTTGATCGAAGCATACTCAAGGAAGAATGTGAAGAAACTAATGAAACACAATAATAACAGGTAAGCCTTTAAGAGGGGTGTTTTTTGTTTCTATAAAAGATAACAGAGAAACAGGGCAAGGCTTAGAAAGGGAATGGAATCAAAAGAGGGACTTTTGAAATGGGGGAGTGATAGCACATTTCTATGCTGATAGGAACATTCCTTTCGAAAGGGCAAGTGGATACCCTTGGGAACACAGGAGAGGAGGCAACCTGGTGCAAAAGTAGTGGCTGGCCTCGGCCAGAGAATGGGCGGGTCATCCGGGCTCAAAGTGGGGTGCTGAGCACTAGGTAGATAGATATGAAAGAAGCTTTTGGAAATGTTGTTGTTTTGTTTTTCTTAGTGAAATAGTCATCAGCTGAAGGTGGAGAGAGGAAAGGATAACTTAGAATTTTGATGAAAGAGCAGAAGACAAAAAATTATTGCTCAGAAAGCAAAATGACTTTGATAAGGAAAATGCAACATCATATCTAGCTAGGCAAAGCAAAGGGCCACTTTGAGCTTTATGATCATAAAGTTAAAGTCAGCATGGTTGAGGGTTTTGCTTCAATCACATTTATCAGCATGGATGAATGGACAGAATAGTCTAAGAGTTGGATTTAATCGAGGCTGTAGGTTTGTCAAGCAATTATAATGATGCAAGGGTCACACATGACTTGAAAAGTATATGGAAGAAAGTGATCACCATGGCCATTAAATAAACCCAGATGTGGAGGGAAAGGAGGACACAGAATAAGGAACAGTGAAATCCCTGCCAGAATCAGTCAGTGGATCATAGGTCCTGGTCTGTGGCGGCATTGTTATGAGCTGGAAGATAGTGGCAATCCAATCCAAAAGATGATATTATGGAGAAGTCATAGTTCTGGGTGTGATAGCTCTAGGATATCTCCCTTGGAGAGAGCAGAAGCAAGACTGTTGGAGAAAAGAAGGTTAAAAAACTAAGAAGCCCCAGAATTATAGGGATTTTCTTCATGATCATTGAAATCAACAATAATTATTACAGCAGTACTATTTTTAGTAGATTGACTTTGAACCAAGAGCTAAAACAGTTATAGAATAAGTGACTTAAGGATTGGTAGAAAATTCCAGCAGAAGAAGGATAAGTGATAGAATCTTTCGATATGAGATTCAAAACTGTGGATTCTGAGGACAGAGGGTGTGAAAATGGACAGGCAAATTGGAAACCAGTCCATCTGGTGTGGAGCAATGACACAGCATGGAGAAGGGCTGGGTTTAATTTAGAGCAATTTGATAAAGCAAAATAAATTCAGAGAAGAGGCTGAAAGTAAAGGTAATTCTACTTGTGATTAGCTGTGAGTTTCAAAGAGCTCAAGAAAAAAGATCTCACTGCAGGACTGGGAGAGGGACGGGAGGTGAGGGGCAGAAAGAAGGAGGTGCAGAGCCATGAGGGGTTAGACAGGAGCTGCTGAAGGAGGTCATGGAATCCCTACCTTCTTAGGGCGGTGGCTAGCATAAGGAGGAGATGACGATAATAAGATTCATCATGATGACATCAGGGCCTGGTGTCAGTGGGCAAAGATATGGGGGATCTTTCCAGAAGTACACAGACTCCTGGAGCTTCCTCTTGATTGCTGCCAAGGGAGGGAAGGTGGGTGGGCAGTGACAGGTTCGCTTTGAGCCTGAAGGTGCCCTCTCAGAGTGTGCCTGTGGCCCCCACCTGAGGAGCTGGGGATAAAAACTGTTGAAAAAATGGCTGGGCACCTGTCCTAGATCATTTATTTTTGTCCATTTGATATAAATTAATTGTTTTAAGTATTTATACTACACAAATTTCATACAGTGACTCTTATTAGGTATGAGGTATTGAATCTATAATGTACTGGGCACAGTGTAAACCTCTGCACAGACATTATTTAATCCTCCCCCAAGTGTTGTCTTCCTACTTCATAGATGAAGGTATTGATGCTCAGAAAGTTTAAATAACCTACAGAAGTCCATACTGCTAGCAAGTATCAGAGACAAATTGGCATCAAAATTTGTCAGGATTCAAAGACCATGACATGACAAAGACCAGAACTGTGATGATTATCTCTGAAGTAAATATCACTAGATTTTTAAAGCAAATTTTGCAACTCTGCTGGCCCACAAATGCTAGCATAATGTTGATTTTGAAAGAACTGTTGCAACGCCTTCCCTCTGACCACCCGTCACACAAGTCACACAAGGACAATCTAACTAACACAGTCGTGTCAGAGGGAAGGTCACAGAATGCTCTTCGACCTGTGGAAACACTCCAGAATTTCACCAAGTAGCTTTAGTTTCGGGATCAGAAAGGTTCTCAGTTAATTTGTACTATTTACCTTTCTGTGATGTAACTGGGTGGAGCAAAAATTTGGAAAACAATCATTAGCATGGGAACACCTAAATGGTATTCCCACTCTGAATGAAAGGAAAATCCATATAAACAACTGAAAGTGTCCTCTATTTCTGCTACGGTGGTTCTCAAAATTCGGCTTTACATAAAAATTAACTGAAGGGTTTATTTTTTAAAAAAGCATAAAAAGAGTAATCTTTGCTGAATCGGAATCTCCTGGGTGTGAGTGTGGACTGCGACTGATTCTGATTCCTCAGAGGACTATTTGGGAGCAGGGGCCCTAACTTGCTAGCCCCAGGTTTATATTTCCCAGTTCCTCTTAATGGGAAATTAAGAATTTCCCTAGACTTCTCCCTCTCCACGTTCCGTGGTTCTTCACATGATTACAAACTTTCAAGAATAAACCAAGATAGAACTAATCTAGCAAACATCCAATATATAGAACTTAAATACATATTGCTACAGTTGTATCAAAAATTTTCCGTGGCCCTGGCCAGGTAGCTCAGTTGGTTAAAGCATCATCCAGACACACCAAGTTTGCAGGTCCAATCCCCCAGTCAGGGTATGTGCAAGAGTCACCCAACGAATGCATAAATAAGTGGAACAATAAATCAACATCTCTCTCTCTCTCTCTCTCTCTCTAGTCAATACAAATAATTTTTTAATTGTCTTTCAGAAGTGATAAGGGGTAACAATGTTTTCATATATACATCCTAAAATTGCTACATGTATATGTGTACTTATATATGTGTGGAGGTGTATTGCTCTTTCTATATAATAGTTATATATACAATAGCTAGTATTTATGTGTTCTCTCTGTATAGCTATATATAATAGCTACATATGTATTATAACAGATATACATATTTGTTCACATGAGATTTAAGTTAGGATACCTCCAGAATAGAGCCCAATGTCTGAGGTATAGAAGTATAGTAGAGAGTCAAACATGTTTGACTTAGTGATTGAATGAATGAACTCTAACCCCTCCTCAAGAAAACTATCAATTGGTTCAAGCGCCACTTTTCTCTAAAAACTAAGTTAATAGAAGAAAACTATATAACCTTTCTTTCTTCAGGCTTCAATGTCAGAAATCTATCGTGAAAATTAATCTTATGAATATTGTCATTTTTAAAAATGTTGTCACTTGGAAGGTCGATCCTTTAATGAATGGTTGCTTTACTATGTCATATGAGGCACCCAGCGCCCACCCGCATCATGTCAGAGCTGTCCCCGGGAACAAGCAAAAAGAGTGTACTTTATCTTCTGAATACTAAAGTAACCTGCGGACATTTTTTCTAAAGGCCTTGAACTGTTTTCTATTTGGAAGGGTTTTAAGTACCTTGGATAATCTGTTGTATTTGTTTATTTAAGGGAAAAAAATCTTATGCAGCCAACTTAATTTTTTGAACAAATGTAAGTTATTCTTAGAAACTTAATAATTGAACTTTTACAGTAAAATAGTTTATAAATCCTGACAAGTACAATCTTTAAAATACAGGAGTCTGGAACAGACTCTTAGAATAGCTAGTTAATTTTCTTCTATCTGCCTTGGACAATGACCTGATGGTTAATCATCATTGTACTGATAAAAAAGAAAAGTCAGCTAACTATTTAAAACCAGACGTTAACAACAGGTAAAGGGCTGGTCTTCTTGCTGCTGCTGTGGGATTCTGAGTTCAGGTAAGAACCTTTGAGATTCTCTCATTTCAACAGTTTGTTATGGGAGAAAATTCCACAAATTTCAAAGACAAAATATTTTGGTGGACATGATAAATGTTACACACTTTATTCCTGTGTCTTCTGCATGCTTATGTCCTAAGCTTTTAAAAGCTATTCAATGTCCCTTCTGGACATAGATGAGACTCTGGCTTGTATACTCTTAACAATAAAATCAGACATTTATTATTTAAATATAAAGTTTGAAAATACGTTCCCATTACTTTCTAGACAACTGGAACTTCAGGCCTGAAAAATGGACCCCTGGTTACCTTCTCAAAATACGTTACAAGGCAATTATTTTCACTAACTACATGAAATGATTAGACGCCCCTATTTCTTTGATTCCATCCTTACTTACTGTATAACGTGGGGTGCAGTTAGCTGACCAACATCTAGAAATGGCAGGGGTCTCAATGTTGCTTGCTCACCTCATTTCCTTTTTCAACTCAAGTTGGACTCAAGGTGAGGGAAAAGTTTTCTAGATAATTTTGTCTCTGAATAAAAGAAAACATCTGCTCAGCACAGATCCTGATGTAAACCAAGGACTCAGTAAAGGTTAGTTTCCTTCTCCCATTCAGGGAGGTGGCTGCTCTAAGAACACAGTTGTTGTTGTCATGGCGGAGGATGGGGGAAGTCCCCCTTGAAAGGGCAAAGAAGTTAGGAAATGCTGTTTCTCTCTCCTCTTCCTCTGATCCCCAGGTACCTGGTAGAAATTGGGCCACTTGCTTGCACGGATTTTCCTATTATCCCTCCAACAGTAAATGCTTTACACTGCTGAACTC
Source organism: Desmodus rotundus (assembly GCF_022682495.2). NCBI lineage: Eukaryota > Metazoa > Chordata > Mammalia > Chiroptera > Phyllostomidae > Desmodus > Desmodus rotundus. Next base: position 171,189,252 of record NC_071389.1, on the reverse strand, counting down.
AGAGTCACTTCGATGTACACAGGTGTGAGTTCTGCGGTCATGCCCATGTTCTTTACATTGATATATAGAAACGTGATCATGTTTTAGATAGTCATAATTTCTATATTCACACATTATTCAATACATACACATTATATGTATATATGCATTTGTGGTCTTTATATGTTTATAACGTAGGGAATGAATAAATCCTTATTGAAGAAAATAAGTAAAATAAACAGTCAATCCTCATTATTTGTGGATTCTGGGACTGCAAATTTGCCAACTCACTAAAATTTATTTTAAACCCCAAAATCAATACTGCAAAGAGTGGTACAAATTTGAGTTGTGTCACACACGTGGTCCCAGCTGAAGTCAAACAAGGTGTGGCTCTGCTCTCAGGCTACCTAAGCAGGTAGCCTTTTCGTCTTCTACTTAGTGTCATATATTTGTGCTTTCTGTTGGTGATTCCGCTGTCAGAACGGCCCTGTAGCACAGTGCTGACGTGCCTCCCCCTGTTCCAGGCAAGAAGGCCATGATGTGCCTGAGGAAAAAAACGTGTTACATACACTTGCTCTAGAGCATGGGCTCTAGAGTGCTGTTGGCCACAAAGTCAACATTAACAGATCAACAAAGTAAATCAAATAAGGTATCTGTAAACAGAAGCACACATGAAACGAGGTTATATATTGATCCGCTGATGAAAATGCGGTGACACGGGAATGCGGTGGCCCTGCCTTGCCCCTAGGAGCAACGGTCAGTGTTTGCTAATTCGGTGCTTGCAGCAGCTGTTAGAACACGACCTCGGAGAACAATGAGAATCAACTTCACACAGAATAGATTTTAATACATTGTTTCATTAAGGCCCTATTAATAATCACGCATCTATGCTTATGTGTGTTACTATATAGAGTGGTTATTTTAGATATATAAATGTGTATTATGCACACATATAAAAACAGGAATACTTTTTTCTAAACCTCTGTAAAGAACCACTAATCTATGTAAAAGAGCAAATCTAAGGAACAAGTTGATTCATTTTACTAGTTTTTAAATTAGTGAATTAACTCTACGGCCATACCACCCTTAACACACCTGATCTCATCTAAATTAGTGGATTAATCACTCTCAAAATTCTAATTCCTCGTACACTTTGACTTCAAAAATCCTTTCAGGTTTTATCCCACAGCTACGATCACACATAAATAAAATGGCATATTAGTAAAGTTTTCTAATATGAAATAATTAGGTCAACCTAAATACATACTTATTAATATGCAACGAGCTAGTTATACCATGGACAATGTGATACCCTGTAACCGTAAGAAAACTGAGGAGGCCATTCATTAATATAAAATTAAGTATATGAAGCAGGGTAAAAAGGTAGAGAACAGTGTTAATGGCATGCTGCCGTGGTGTTAAAAAAGACGGAAAATATTACTTGTTTAATTTTAAAAATATATTTCCAGGTAAGATTCACTAAAAGCTGATAATATTAGTCCTCAGGAAGAGAAACTAGATGCTGGGGGAATGTAGGTTAGAGGAAGAATTTTTAATATATGCCTATGTCTTTTTGATCTTTTATACTTTCAACTATAGGCATATATAGTCTCTTCAAAAATAAATTAACAAAGTTAAAATAAAGTAGAACTGTGTTGGTAGTAATCTCAAGTATGGCCAGAGGCTGTCTGGGAACTCCTTAGACTACACTGTTCTGTTTTGTTTTGTTTTTTCTACCAACTCTTCAAGCCCCGCTCCAGAGGTACGCCTCCAGGACACCTTCTGAGGCCACTCTGACTACCATTCATCACGCGATGTTTCCGCCCATTCTGACCATCTCCTCTGTGCAAGGCACTGCCTGACGCTTTGTAAAGTTACCAAGATAAATTAAACACGTGCTTGCCTTCCTAAATCTTATAATGTAGATATATAAAAAAATATTTTTGTTACTTCTCTATTTTAAAAATTTTGTTCGCCTAACCTAGTGTGTGATTCTATGTTATTTATTTGTTGTTTCCATTTTATGTCCTTACGTTTCTCTTTTAAACTGAATTATAATCTCTGTGAAGCTAGGGCGCTGGGTGTTTTCTGTGTGCGTGTCGGCATTTGCCTGGCGTGCTCAGGACACAGTCGGCCCTCAGTGAATGCTAGTGGGTTTATGAAAGGATTGATGTTGGTCTTGTGACTTTTCTCATTTCTAAATTGTATATTGCTGAAGTGAAATGAGTGACTTTTTTTCCTCCCTGAATAGATCATCATTTTGAATAAAACATCTGCAACAATTGAAAATAGTCACATAATATGTATAGCTCAGCGATGGACCCAAATCAGCCTTTGAATAAAGCAGCAAAAGAAAAACTGTCAAGGAAAAGGAAGAGCCGATTCTGCGATGGCTTCAAGGTGAGATGACTTTCATGTTTTCCAACTAAAATGAGTGAAGGGAAGGATTTTTCTTCCTTAAAGAAAAGGCAACCAGTTTTGTAAAAAGGTCATTAGATTCAAATTGGAGTTTTCAACTGAAGCATACATTAAAATATTAACAGTGATCCATATCTTGACTTAAATCAATGTTAAATCTTAAAAAGATATTTTTTGGTGATATTTCTGATGGCTAAGAGGTTATTAATGTTAAATATTTAGAAATAATTTCATATATTCTCTTTGGTTCTTGCTGGACCAAAGATGTTTGTAAATGTGATTAAAATAAAAGAAGTTGTTGTAGAATGGATAGTATGTAAAAATAGTCATAGAATTGACCTATAAACACAGGAGATTGATCAGTCTGGTGAATCACTTTGTAGTGTTGACCTATTTAAACTTCTTAGAGAAAAGCGTTGTTTATTTTGATAATTTAAATATTGTCCGATGGCAAACAGATCTGCAATAACGATGAAGGAAATCCCTGGCCCGAAGGCCTAGCTGCTGACTTAGAAAAGCCATTTAATTTTTCCATAGCAAGTTAGTAAAAGTAACAGTCACTTCTCTTGCTTTTGTCACAAAACTGTCAGACACTACATTATATAAGCTGTGTCAGGAATTTTCACAGACACAAAAGAATACTCCTTGAACACAGTGTTGAAGACCCCAAGACAAGAAAATTTGAAATTTGCCTCAAGTCATCTTGCTTGTAAATCAAAAACCCTCGAACCCAAGTCAAAAAGCCTTTAAACCTACTCAGGGAAGAATCGAGGAAATAAAAATTCTTGCCTGACTTTTACTCATACGTTAGGAGTTTGCCTCAAATTTGTCGTCTTATCCAGCTGAATAAAAAGACGGTAGAGATCACTCTCAGTTGCAGTAATGTTATACAAGGTGCCTTTCACCTTTGTACAGGGAACATAAATTCTGTTTGTTTTTAGAGGTTACTGGTAAACTCTTTCTGATGAAATGTTTGAATAATATTTCAGCAGACTGGCAGTCGCAGTGAAAAGGTATTGGTAAAGTGGGGAAATTATTCTGAATTATTATTATTCTGAGGATTGAGACTTCATTATTTAAAAAAATAGCATTTCCTGTCCATGACTCTTTAACCAAATTGACTTTATAGCATTTACCACCACTGGCACACTAACACACACACATGCCTATATGTGTGTGTGCCCTTAATGGCTTAAAACACAAATTTGTTACAGTTCTGTTGTAACGTTAGGGTTCTAAAGCTGAGAAATCTGCAATGGGCCTCACTGGACTAAAATCAAGGAGCTGGCGGGCTGTGTGCCTTTTAGGACCCTCTAGGAGACAATCTATGTCTCTACCTTTTCCAACTTCCAGAGGCTGCCGGAAGTTCTTGACTCAGCTCTCTTCCATATTCAAAGCTATTGGTCAATCAAGTATTTCTCACATTTTATCACATTAACACTGACCTTTCTGCCTCCCTCTTACACATTTAAAAAACTCTTGTGATTACATGTGGTCAACAAGCATAATTTAGTATAACCTCTTTGAAGTCATATGCCTTTGCATGCTACCTAATATATTCATAGGTAGGCAGAATACTGACCCTAACCTCCCAAACCTTTCTGAATGTATACATACTTACTTCTAAAAGTGTTACTCATATAGAAGTAGTTGGTGCATTTTTAATGCTATTTATGTTATTATATGAGTGTACAACAATTTATTTATCTATGGGCAGGTTGTTTTCAGGGATTTTGTATTATAAATAATGTTAGTATGAATATTCTCATGCATATCTCCTGGTATACCCAGAGTTTTTCATACCAACATCTTTGACTGAAATTGCTAGAACATAGAGTATATAAATATTCAATTTTACAAGACAATGACAAATTGTTATTTAAGTGGTCACACTACTTTCTGTGATCACCAGGAATTTATAAGAGAAAATCAGGATACACATTCTCTCTACTACTTGGCATCATGAGACTTCTTGGTTTTTCCCATGTAAATGACTATTTTAGTAATTTCCTTTCAGATAATATATTGTTGGTGCATAGAAATGCAACTGATTTGTATAGAAATGCAATGTTTTGAATGTTGATTTTGCATTCTGCACCTTTACTGCATTAATTTATTCATTCTTTGTGGAGTCTTTAGGATTTTCTATATTAAGACCATGTCATCTGAAAAGGAGGACAGTTTTACTTCTTCCTTTCTAGACTGTATCCAATTTATTTACTTTTCTTGTCTAGCTACTCTGGTTAGAACTTGCAGCACTAACTGCACTGAGTGGAAGAGGAAAGAGTGGCCGTACTTGCCTTCTTCCTGACCTCAGCGGAAAAGCTCTCAGTGTTTCGCCACGGAGTGTGTCAGCTGCGGGCTTTTCATACATGGCCTTTATTATGTTGGGGTACTTTCTTCTATTCCTAATTTGCTGACTGTTTTTATCATCCAAAAGTGCTGAATTCTGTCACATGCTTTTTCTGCATCTGTTGATAGGCGCGAGTGGCTTTGTCTTTCATGTTGATAATGTGATGGACTCGGCTGGTGGACCTTCCTGTGTTGCGCCAGATGTGCATATCCAGTATGGACTCCACTCGGTCGAGTGCGTGGGCCCTTTAGCGTGGTCGGGTTCTGTTTGCTAGTATTTCGTTGAGGATTTTCCCGCCACCATTCATCAGGGATATTGACTGTAGTTTTCTTTGCTTGTAATGTCTTTACCTGGCTTTGATATCGGGGTAATGGGGCCTGGTAAGATGAATATGGAAGTGTTTTCTCCTCGTCCACCCTTTGGAAGAGTCTGAGAAAGATCAGCATTCATTTCCCTTTCCTAAGTGCTTGACAAAATTTCCAGGAAAGCCATCTGGTCCTGGGCTCTCTTTGTTGCAAGTTTTTTGATTACTGCTTCGATGTTCTCATTAGATTTAGATCTATTGAGGTTTTTTATTTCTCCATGATTCAATCTTGGTAGGGTGTATATTTCTAGTAATTTATTCATTTCTTAAGATTACCCAATTTGTTGGCACATAATTGTTCATAGTAGTCTCATAATTTATCTCTGTGACATCATTTGTAATGTTTCCTCTTTTATTTATAATGTCAGCTATTTGAATCTTTTCTCTTTTTCTTAGTTAATCTAGTAAGGGTTAGTCAATTTTACTGATCTCTTCAAAATCAATTCTTAGTTTCATTGATTTTTTTTCTATTGATTTTTTCATTTATTTCTAATCTTTATTATTTCCTTCCGATAACTTTGGGTTTAGTTTGTTTTTCTTTTTCTGGGTCCTTGAAGTGCAAGTTTAGGTTGTTGATTTGAGGTCTTTATTTTTGATGCAATAATTTGTTACTATAAACTTTCCCCTTAACCCTGCATTTACTCTATTCTAAATGGTTTGATATGTTGTATTTTCAGTCTCATTTGTCTTCAAATGTTTTCTAATTTCCTTCATGATTCTTTCTGTGATCCATAGGTTGTTTAAGAGCATGTTGTTAATTTCCACACATTTGTAGATTTCCCTGTGTTCCTCCTGTTGTTGATTTCTAGTTTCACTCCATTATGGTCAGAAAAGAGACATTGTATGATTTCAATCCTATTAAATTTGTTAAGATTGTTTTGTGGCCTAACACATGGTCTCTCTTGGAGAATGTTTCATTTATACTTGCGAAAAACATTCTGCTGCTGTTGGGAGGAGTGTTCTGTACAAACCTGACTGCAATTGGTGTTAAGTCCAATGATTCCTTATTGATTTTCGGACTGGTTGTTTATATTGAAAGTGTGGCATGAATCTCTTACTCTTTTGTGTTTCTATTTCTACCTTTAGTTCTCTCAATGTTTGTTTGAATATTTGGGTGTTCTGATGTTAGGTGCACGTATATTTATAATCATTATAACTTCCTAATGAACTGACTCTGTATCGTTATGTAATTTCCCTTTTTTCCCTTTTGACAGTTTTTGTCTTCAGGTCTATTTTGTCTGATACAATCATGGCTACCGCTGATCTCTGTAGATTCTTGTTTGCATGGAATATGTTTTTCCACCTGTTTGGGCAGCTATAACAAAAATACCACGCACTGGGTGGCTTAAACAACAAATATTTATTTCTCATAGTTCTGGAGGCTGGAAAATATACCCTCAAGGTGCTGGCAGAGTAGGTGTCTGGTGATGATCCACTTCTTGATTCCTGAATGGCTGACTTCTCATTGTGTCTTTGTATGTTGGGGAAAGGCATGAGAGTTCTCTGGGTTTCTTTTATAAGGGCTCTGATCCCACTTATGTGAGTTCAGTAGAAGGTGAGGCAAAAGTAGGTTTATAGTTGTGAGACACAAAACACAGTTTATTCTTTTCTAATTATTTATTAATTATTGTATTATTTTCCATATGAACAACTATAAAACCACATTTGCTCCACCCTGTATTTCCTTTGCTGGGAAATTTTATAATTTGGTATATTTTTGTGTTGTTTATCATCCATTCACTTTAACTTGTAGGATTCCCGTCAGTGTTTCTTGTAGGGCAGATCTAGGGGTGACACATTCCCTTAGCATTTCTTATCTAGGAAAGTCTGGATTTCTCCTTTGTTGACTAAGAACAATTTTGCTGGATATAATATTCCTAGTAGTCTTCTTCCTTCAGTACTTTGCATATTTCCTCCTACTCCCTTTTTAGCCTGCAAGGTTTTTGCTGAGAAATCTGACAATAATCTAATGGGAGTTCCCTTGTGAGGAGTCAGTTTTCTGTTACTGCTCCCGAGGCCTGGTCTTCGTCTGTGACTGTTGACGAGTTTATTTTGATGAGTCTTGGAGTAAGTCTCATTATATTTATCCTAGAGAGAGTTGTTTAAGCTTACTGAATTTGTGGATAAATTCCTCCTCAGATTTGGGGGAAGTTTGACCATTACTACATCTTCAAATAATTTCTCTGCCCCTTCCTCTCTTTCTTCTGCTGGTTCTCTCCTAACGCATGCGTCGTTCTGCTTGAGGGTGTCCCATGGTCTTCTCAGCCACCGACTCAGTCTCTGAGTTTGTTAACTCATTTCTCTGTCTGATCAAGTTTACTATTCAGTGTGAAGTTGTCAATTCAAGTAATGTGTTCCTCAGTTCCATAATTTCTCTAAATAAACACTTCATAGTTTCTATTTCTTTGTTAATATTCTTTTGTTTTGCATAATTTAAAAATTATTTTTCAATTAAGTGTGCATCTGTACTGACTTTTAACTCTTTAAACATGCTTATGATGGTCAATTGAACTCTCTTTATGACAATTCATACATCTTTGTTCTCTAAGGGAAATTTCTGGAGATTTAACTTGTTTCTTTAAATGTTTTGTGATTCCCTTTTTCTTTGTATGTCTTGTTACTTTTTGTTGGAATTTTGGCATTTGAGTAACCAGCCAACTCTTTCAGAATTTGTGGTCTGGTTTTCTATAGAGATGATTGTTCACTGCTCAGTCATGCAATTAGGGAGACCTCCCAAGCTTTTTCTAGGTGTACGTCTTGTTCGGGTTATTTGATGAGATTTGCTGGTTTTCACTTAGGAGCTTCCCCCGGGTATCTGTCTGAGATACATCAGCCTGGCTGGTATTGTAGTAAATCACAATACTGGCGCTCCATCTAGTGTCCACCTTTGGTACTGCAGATTCTGGTGCATGAGTTACTGTTCTGAAACTCTCAACATAGAAGCTCACTCCTGTCAGTACTTGGATACATTAGTTCCTCAAGCAAACCCCTTCAAGTAAGGACGTGGGACATAACTTTTACTTTTTTCCTCTCTGCAGGGAAAACACAGGAGTTGAAAATTTTGTCCCAATTGTACCAATCATGCTTGAGCTTGAGGAGCAGAATACTAGGGTCGGAGAGTTGAGAGGTCCCAAATTTTCCACCTGGGCTTTAATATGGTTGGCTTCACACTGCCTACAATGCAGAAATATTTTAACTGATTTCTGGATTTCTCACAGGGGCATTTGTTTGGTTTGTTGTTTTTAAATCCACGTCTCCCTGGTGGAAGGAGGGAGAGGGCTTTTGATTCTGCCGTTTTGCCGGCATCACTCCCACACACAGAGGGTGGGGAAAAGTAGGTTTGCTGTTGTGAGTACGTGAAACAGAGAGTTTATTCTTGAGTTGGCATTTATTATTAACTACTGTATTATCTCCGGACGAACAAGTGTAAACCTACTTTTGCCCCACCGTGTATTTTCTTTTTATTTCTGGCACTAATCACATGATTTTTGAAATGATTAGAACCTGAACACTTTTCATTTTTTGTTCTATGATGTAAGACTATATGTAACTCTACAATGGTCAGAGTTGACTCCCTTTGAAATCTTCAAGTTTTTGTCCCACTTCATTGGACACATTTAACAGCGTTCTCCTATGTGTCTTGTTCTTCCTTGTACCACATCGTTGAATATGTTGGGATATCTTTCTGCTTTTTGTGTTTCATTCTTCAATAACTCTGTCTGTCTAAGTGAGCATGGCCTTCTAGAAAGCAATGCCAGAGACGCAGTGGCTTCAACAAGTTCAATTTATTTCTCACAGTTCTGGGGATTGGAAGTCTGAGATCAGGGTGCAGACGTGGTTGGGTTCCGGTGAGAACCCTCTTTTTGTTTTCAGATAGTTATCTTTTTTGCTTGGTCTTCACACGGCAGACAGAGAGAGAAGCAAACTCTTACAAGCACACTAATCCTATCGTGAGAGTTCCATGAACTGGGTGGGGGAGGCCCATGCGCAGCTCACAATAAGCTCAGGTTTTCATACTAGAAACACACAGATATGAATGTAGGCTATCAGAAGGATGTCAATGAATTCTGTTAAAATGAAATTGAAAATACAATATCTATAACCACTGAGGTTAAACTCTTTTTTTAGAACATTAAATACATTGCTTTATTTTCTTCTTAATTTGGATTTCTCCAATAACAGTGATGATTCATAAATGAGAAGATTTCCGTTTGCCAGCTGGCTTCCTGGAAATGCTGTGTATTACCCTCAAAGTCAGCCTATGCTATCCACTTGGAAACAAATAATAGCTTATCTCATGGCCGTCTCAGACATTATCTAGTTTTTTTATAATCAACCAGTTAACATTAATTAGAAATATGGTCTGTACTGTTCTACTAATCTGATGTAATCACGTTAGAAAACGGTGCTTTGTCAGCATAGTGATGCCAACATTCAAAGGACTAAGAGGTGCCGAATGGTGCAGAGGAAAGGTAGGTATATTTTTTATGATAAAATCATATGTTTAAGTAAAAAAGAAAAGCTATTTTAATTCTTTGAATATATGAATACGCATTTCTGTGACTAAGCGTTTTCCCTTTTCCTGCTTTCTCTTAGATTTTCTTGGTAGCCCTCTCACTCAGCTTCATTGCTAAGGCGCTAGGTGGATCCATCATGAAAAGTTCCATCACCCAAATAGAAAGGAGATTTGACTTATCGTCCTCTGTTGTTGGCATAATCGATGGAAGCTTTGAAATTGGTAATTTTTATTTCTCTTTTGATTACTACTTGGTAACCAGATTTGCAGAGGTAAAACTATTCATACACACTCTACACCACTGGTTCTCAACCAGAGGTGAAGTTGCTCCCAGGGCCCGTTTGGCAATATCAGAAGACCTTCCTGGTTCTCATGACTGAGGGAAGGGAGTTTGCCAATGCGTTTAGCGGTAGAGGCCAGGGATGCTGCCGAACATCCCACAATGCACAGGACAGTCCACACAACAAGAATTATCCATCCCAAAACATCAATATTGCCGAGGTTGAAAAACCCTGGTCTACACAGTCTCATTACTTGCAAATAAATACTTTGCAGGGCTCTACCTTCCCTCTCTCGAGATTCCCTAATGCAAAAAAAAAAAAAAAAAAAGTTTTAAAAAAAGGTTACAGAGAGGATTCTGATTCTGATGATTTGAGGAAGGAGAAACAACTTTAGAGCAATATCTGTTAAGTTTCTACTGTTTAACTGGGTATAAAATTTGGGGTTAAAACTCTTTTTCTTTAGGACCTTAAATATGTTGCTTTGTTGTCTCCATTTTGATTTGCGTATCTCTCATAATAGTGGGGTTTTGTATAATCGTTGAACATTATTTTCTCTTATCCTATAAATTGGTAGTTCATTACCTCTGCCCATTTTTTCTCTTTTTTCACTGTTTAATAACTGAAAAGGACTCAAACATTATGTCTGTTGTATGGATTACAAATATTTTCTACAATGTGTTGTTTATCTTTGAACTTTATTTAAAATATATTTAGATATTGAGTTTGTAAAAAATAATTGTGTAAAGGAAGACCCATCTGTGTCTCTGTTGTGAATCTGACTCTTCATGATTCAAAGGATTTTACACCCTAAAGTATCCGTGACTTTTCACCTCCCTGATTTAATGAAGTCACCTAGAATTTTAATATTAATCTGTTATTAGCTTTCAAGTTTAATTTATTGTATGTCCTCTTATTGAGAAATTTATTCTTAACATTTTTGTTAAAACTTGTTTCTTGTCTTACTACTGTTTCCTGGTTCTTATGACTTAAGTCTCACGTTTAGCTTTTCTGAAGATTATTTTCACATATTTATTTTTTCCAGAAATAATTAAACATATGCCATTTTCTGAGCCCTTTGCTTATTAGAAAGTGTATTTATTTCACTATTACATTCAAGTGATAATGTCTGAGTGTAATTAAAAGTGCAAAATCTTTTTTTCTCAGAACATTTTTAAATATCTGTCTACTGTTTTGTAACACCTAACGTTGCATAAGAAAAATCATTACCAGTATCATTGTTACGCACTGATAGGTAGATACCTCCTCTTTATCCCTGAGTCTCAGAAATGTTACCAGCATGTACCCAGGATTACCGCTTTTACATTATTTGTGGTGGAGAAATGTAGACATTTTTGTCTGAATACTTAAGTCTTCCTTTAGCTCAGGAAATTTATATTTTTAAATTTATTTCTTTCCATTTATTTTCTTCTGAAATGTACATAAGATGAATATTAAATTTTCTGTCTGTTTTTCAGGCTATTCTTTCTAAAATTGTATCTTTTTATCTTGATGTCTCAGCAATATTTTTAATACTATCTCTCATCATACCAGGTCCCAACATGTACATTTTTATAATATTTTTAATTTATAATACTTTAGTGTTCTTTTATTAATTTTAGTCTGCCAGTTCTTATTTTATGGATACCCATGCACCTCTACAAATTCTAACTAGATTTTTTTCAAAGTTTCTCCTTTTTTTGTTTCCTTATTTAACTATTTCTTCATAGGTTACTTTATCTGCCAGTTCATTTTGGTACTTTTATTTTATGCTATTTTTTCCATCAAACAGTCAGTAATTCTTGGTTGTTGTTTACTATACATGTATGATCAGAATTGGTCATGACTCCCTTCCCTCGGAACGCTCTTCTCACCCTTTTTAATGTAAATAATTCATACTCAACATTAAATCTCACGTGGCCCCTCCTCCAGGAAACTTCCAAAACCCTTATTTAACTTCAGCTCCCCCTTCCTGTGGTCTAACAGCACCCCTATTTGTGTATTTTTATTACTGCTATGTAAGTACATTGAGGACAGAGAGCAGGGTTCCTTCTTTGTTTATATTTCTGGATCCTAACACCAGGGCAGGTACTTAACTGGAGTTTAAAGAATGCTAGAGTGAATGCATAAATGCACGAATGAAGAACGTTCTCTCAGGTCCGAGGCCTTCTCCATTTTTCTCCATCCAGTTAACTATCCAGTTAACTCCAAATTCTTCAATAAAGTTCTACTTTACTAATATTGCCAAGTATTCAAGTGCTTTCTTTTGTATCTGAAACCTATTCTACTTATTATTAATATCATAAAACTTTACAGTGAGTGTTTTAATGTAAGTGAGTTTCATTTTCTCAATTAAATTGCATGGCCTTTGAGGGAAAGTGCCATGTCCTATGCTCTATTTGTATTCATTCTAGGGCCTTCTGTTCTACTGAAGACAAAATTGGACTCAGGGTTTGCTATAGTGAATCATATTAAAATAATTTTGGCCTCTTTCTAGGAAATTTGCTTGTGATTTTATTTGTGAGCTACTTTGGATCCAAACTACACAGACCGAGGATAATTGGAATTGGTTGCTTCATTATGGGTATTGGAAGTATTGTGACTGCTTTGCCACATTTCTTCATGGGCTAGTAAGTGATAAACAGCTGTGTGCCATTAATTACCATTTACTTGTAAGTTAATAATAAAATTTCATTGTATCCTTTTAAATAAGCAGTCATCTTTTGGAAGAATACCCACTAAGTATGTATAAAAATAAAGTTTACTTTTTAATGTAATAATCACTCATTATTATTATTTTCATTAATAATAGTTGTTATTGTTATTATTGTTAATAATAATAGTGATAATTGTTATTATCACTATTATTTAACATAATAATAACTGCTTTATCCACCTAGCTTTGACTAAATCTGAAATACAAATAGCACTGATGAAGTTATAGTTTCATCAGAAATAAAAAAGATCTCTATGACTTTTTCTAGTCATACTTTACAGAAGTATAACATATATACTTCATGTCTTTGCCTATACATTTATTATTTTATATGTTTAATAAACTTCCCCACTCAACCTACTGCAGTGTGGGTTTTCCCATTACCATATCCATTCAGAGAGTTCATCCTAAGGTGACTGCGTAGTTAAAATCAGACTCAAATACGAATGATAGAAAATCTAAAATAGGGATGGCTTAAGTAAGATGGAAGCTTGTTTTTTTTTAATTTTTTTTTATTCAGTTACAATTGTCTGCATTCTCTTTTACATAAAAAGTTACTACAGCTTTCCCAGGGTGGTAAGGCGCTGCTGGTTTTTCTCACATTGCTCTGTCTCGCATAGCCTCAAGGTGATGGCCCAAGCTGTGGCAACGTTGTTGCAGGCCACGAGACATAAGGAGGGAAGAATAAGCAGGAGAAACAGAGTACACACAGCCTGGGGCTTAGGGAATATTTCCAGAAGCATAACACTTCTACTGACTTCATATCGCCCAGAACTTTATTACATTTTGCACCATCCAGACATAAATACGTGGGAAAATTAGACTTTATTCCAGCCTGCCATGCTACTAGCTAAAAATTCCACCTTCTATTACAATGGAAGGAGGGAAGAATGGGTATTGAGAGACAATGAGCATTTCTGCTAAAGTCCTTAACTACCTACTCATTGCCAAAGCCAACTGCCTTTGGTTATCATATTAATTCATTTTCTTTCCCCTATATTTGACCATTATAAGCACTTTCTTCTTGCTTGTACTTTTTCTGCTTTTTATTTTATTATTCTCTCTTGATTTATTTCCTATCTTCGTGTTTCCTCATCACGCCCACCATTTTGTTCTGCTGCTGATGCCATAATGTCAGTATCCCCTAAGTTCCCTTTTCAGTCCCTTTTACTTTTCATTCCAGATGATTCGCGTGGATTGTATGCATTAAATGCAGCTATCCCCTAAACCGTGGTGACTTTTTTTACACTCAAGATCTATTTAATCAACCACCTCCCAGGAATCTCCAACTTAACATTCTACAAGCATTTCCCATCCATATATTCAAAACCAAATCCATCCCTGTACCCAAATCAGCTCAGATAGTTCATATGCATTCTTTCAGTGATTCATATTTTGCCACAAGGGAACTCAAACCAAACTCAAGGGCTTCATTCTAGGCTCTTTCTTTATTTCAACACAAATGACCAGTGGTCACCAAGCCTTGCTTCTTCTATCTCTCGTCTGTCAAAGTTGTACCATCCTTTCATCCCCGTTGTCCCCAGACTACTTCAGGCTTCTCTCCTTTCTGGCCTGGACATTTTGTCTCCAGTCTAAACTCTATTCTAACTCATATTCTATATTAGAGTATTCATTTTAAAACACAAATTATTTTTGTGTTTTAAACACAAACTTAATTTACTCCTGTTTGAAACTCCCAATTTTCTAGAACAGTGTTTTTCAAACTACAGATTCTGAACCACTAGTGGACCAAAAAATTGATTCAGATTAATTATTGAAACCAACAATATGATACAATCAAATGGAATAAAATAGAACAGAAGAATATACAATGTGAGTAGGAACGATATTGTTCTGTGAAACTTTGTTTTGGTTGTGCATATACTTGTGAGTGTGTACGTGTGTGCACATGTATAATTTGTGATTGTGACATAAAATGCATTTCATATTGTTGGTTATAGTCAAAAATATTGAATGCGTCTCACCTGTGGATTAGTATCTGTTATAAATGCATTTTCGTACACAGGTTGCTCATTGATGTGGTCCTTGACTCTCTTCCTAATTTCATTTTACACTGCTCCCCGTGGCTGAATGCCACATCTGGGCCTGCAGTTTTCCAAATGTGTCCTCATATGTCATACCTTGGTACATAGTGTTTCCTGCAATCTTGAATACTTTTTCATGTTGTTGTCTGCCTATTAAACTCTTATCTATATTCAAGATTCATCTCACATGCAATCCTCACTGGGAAGTCTTCTCTAATCTACTCACTGCACGACCTCAGCAAAAGATGATCATCCCCTTTTACTTTGTAACAACTCAGGACCCAGTGTATTACATTTATTGTATCTTTTGTTATATATATGTTCATCTTAGTGTAAAATTCCCTAAGTACAAAAACTGTTTTATTTCTAGTGTTTTGGAGCTGAGTATAATGTTTGGCATACCGTAGGCTGCCCTTGGAGCTCATGAGGTATATCAACATTTGACCCTATTCTATTGCTGTGGTTCTTAAGGTTTTCCTCATCAAATTAAAGTGGATTAGAACTTTTTAAGCTAAGTTTTGAAGTGTCAGGCTTATGATAGTATGTGTATGTGTGTGCACGTGTCCATGAAAACAAATTCAGATAGATTATTGATAGAAAATACAGATGAATTAGTGTGTACTATAGATTGATTTGGAAAACACTGCTCTAAAGTTTATTAAATGTTATAAAGTTTATCAAATAATTTAGGTCGTGACTATCTTTGAAGATGATTCAAAGAGATAGGAGACACAGTTAGCAAGTTTTTAGAAAAGCATAAAGCCGAGGTATTTGTATCTTGGAGAGATTACAAGCCCTCCTGGGATGATAGCGCAATAGTGTGCACTACCCTTTGCCCGGGGAGCAGTAAAGGACGTTTCTTACCCAGCTCTCCGTTTCCCTTTCACCCATCACCTACAACACAGGCCGGGAAGTCGACAAAGAGGACGCTGGTATTTGTAGAAGAGAATGGTGTATATAAAGGGGAAATTTTCTCTGTACTTCTGGGAAAAGTAAAAATACTCAGTACTGAAACAAAAATATTAATCTGGGGATGTTCTTTCAGTTACAGGTATTCTAAAGAAACCTATATTATTCCATCAGAGAATTCAACATCAAGCTTATTAACCTGTTTAACTAATCAAAGTATGTTACTCAATAAAACATCACCTGAGATAGAGAAAAAAGGTAAGAACTGAATTGAAACTAGTGAATATTAGTGTCACTAATAAATATTCTAAAATTTATCAACTTAATTACATCAGTAAAATTGATTAGCAAAATTTATTTAAAACAAATAAGAAAAGCATTTGCATTTTTATAGTAGTGTTAATTATAGTATATAAAGAGCTTTTAGAAATAATAAAAAGTAAAATATTTTGGTAGAAAATTGTCAAAGAAAATATGCATTTAAAATGAAGAGGGAAGTGGCATAAATATATAAAAATGTAACTACTATTTATGAAAATTGTTACACCAATTCTTAGCCTGTTATAACACAAATGCATAATTACAAATTATAACATGTAAAATTACAAATTTTAACACTAATTACAGATTTTTCTGCCTATTAGGAAAAGATTTAAAATAAAAATAAATAAGGTAGAGGAAAAAGACACATTTATGTATTACTAGGAGTATATAAATTTCTAACTCTTTTTGGAGGTTAATTTTCAATATAGTAAAGAACAAAATTATGAATTTCTACTTAAATCAATAGTTCTAACTTTCACTTATTTATCTTAAGAAAATAATCAGGATGTATAAGGATTGATGTATGATTACAGATATGGCATCCCTGTTTAATAGAATAAAAAATTAGAAATGTTTTGTGAGTGAAAAGTAGGAGATTGATAAGTAAATTGTGAAACTTCTTTCAGCACACTACTATACTGCCATTAAAATGCTACGTGAAATAAGTCAGACAGAGAAAGACAATTCCCATAGGATTCCACTTATATGTGGAATCTAAAGAACAAAATAAACCAACAAAATTGAAACAGGCACATAGATTTAGAGAACAAACTGATGGTTGCCAGAAAGAAGGAGGATTAGGGGTCTGGGTGAGAAAGGTGAAGGGATTGAAAAGGACAAATTGGTGGCTACAAAATAGTCTTAGGAGTGTAAAGTACGGCATCGGGAATGTATTCACTAGTACTGTGGTGACTCTCTGCGGGGTCGGGCAGGCACGGAAAATATCTGGGGGATCACCTCGTCAAGTATCCGGTTGTCTGACCACTTTGCTGCGCACCTGAAACTCATACAAAGTAACAGTTAATGTAAACTGCAATTGAAATACATTCTTCTACACAAGAATTCTTAATAACATGGGAAAATTGTCATAATAGAGCGCTAAGTACTACAAAAGTAGATTATAATAAGAACTGGACATTTAACTATATAATGAACACAAAGAATTTTACACATATGTTTATTTGCACTAAAATACGGAAGATATACAAGTACACACACCTTAGAAGCAGCTCTCTGTGTGTGGTTGGATGACAGATAGTTTTTGCTTGTTTTCTTTGTGCTTTTCTGTATATTCAAGTTTTGTAAAGTTAATATGAATCACTTATAATTAGAAAAAAGCAAAAATATTTTAATGGAATAATTAAGGGATTAATGTGATTGAGTTTCTAATAGAAATGCTAAGATTAATTATTGAAATGAAACACTCTCTTGTCTACAAAGGTTTGGAAAGGGATTCTGAGACATATGCATGGTTACTTGTCCTAATGGGTAATATGCTTCGTGGCATTGGGGAGACTCCCATACAACCCTTGGGGATTTCTTACTTGGATGATTTTGCAAAAGAAGGAGATTCTTCTTTTTATTTAGGTAATGTACAGAAAATATTAGATTTTTGATTACTTTACCTGGGTCTACCCTTCAAATAATATTGTTTCTTAATTCATTCTTTTATTTTTTAAACATTTTATTGTGTAATGTTACTTTAAAAAACATATTGAAAAGACCCATGTATTGTTGGCACCTGATAAAATTGTTTTCTAATATCTTCAGGTAGTTTATTTGCAGTAACAATGATTGGTCCAATTCTCGGCCTAACGGTGGGATCTCTCTTTGCTAAGATATACGTGGATGTTGGATATGTAGATCTGAGTAAGTACAATCAAAACAAGGTAGCATGATAATGCTTCTCCACTACAGGACATCATCCTTCCAAGTAATTGAATTAACATGCAATACTCCTTTGCTGGTGGTTTGTCAAAAGTTACAAATAGGAAATAAATGTATTAATAACCAGAATAAAAATAAAGTTCAGCTCCTGTCTATACCAGGCTTTTACCACTAAGTCTATAATAAGTCTAAACATTTTTTTAACAAACTTGCTTAAGATTACTTCATCCAAAATAATTGTAAATTGGCACATTTCTCAAATGTGCCCTGTAGTATCACTCCCCTGCATTTACTCTTGGAAAACCTTCTCTCCATTTTCTATTTGCATGGTTCTTAAAGGCTCTTCCAAAATGTGGCTCCTGCTCAGAGAAAACTTACTGTACTTTCTTCAAAGAAACCACTCTTAACTAGCCCAAAGTTAAGTGCCTTTACTTTGCTCACCAAGAGCATGCCTTTATCACAGCCTTCATACAAGGAGCCATAAACATCTGTGGCTCACCTGCCATCTCTTTTAGAACATAGCAAGATGATTTCTGACTTAACATATAATAAGTAATTCATGCTGATGAATAAACATATCTTATTTTCTATCTTGCCTGGACTTCAATAGATCTCCAAGGAGATCAAAGGATTCATTTTCAAAATCACAGTAGGCCAAGAATAACCACAAACTTGAACGTGTTTTATAATATAAAACTTAAGCAAGTACCTGTTGAAAAGTTTTGTATCTTCTATTTTGGACATGTAAATTAGAGTTCAGGTTTACATTCTATACATTTCTACTCATTCACCTCCATGTTCATCGTCGCTTTTTATCACAAAGAGTACACAAATAAATTGTTAGAGTCTTTAGGCTGATAGTTTTGTAACTTCTTTCTATAATCAGAAATCACTCCTTATGCAGTATTTTAGAGTTCCTGTTAATTCCATTTCTACCACTGAATGTTTAGACCTTATTGTATCTTCTCTTATGCAGCCACGAGTATGATGTAAACATGTGATAAAGTACACTTTGGCAAAAGCCATTGCCTAGAGGAGCCAGACAGATAACATAAGCGAGTGAAGAGTGTCAGGTGTGGCAGTTAATTGGGAAGAATTGGGGGTGGACTCACTGCCTTCTCCACACACCAAAAAGCAAAGGCAGCTACTCAGCCTCAACCTATCCTTTCCATAAAGAAATTTCGATCCAGCATTGACAAGATCTAGTGATTGGTTTTCAAGGAAAAGCAGATTCTTATCTGCTTTTTTTCATTTTTTTGATTTTTAGGACAGTGTGTGAGCCATGGAAAACTTTTTGACTGCCTTGACCAGTGTGGCTCAGTTGGTTAGGCATTGTTCTGCAAACCAAAAGGTTGCCAGTTCGATTCCCAGTCAGGGCACATGCCTGGGTTGTGGGTTCAGTCCCCAAGGCACATACAGTTGGGTGCACACGAGAGGCAATCTACTGATGTTCCTTTCTCACAATGATGTTTCTCTCCCTGTATTTCTCCCTCCTTTCCCCTCTCTCTAAATGTAAATAAATAAAATATTTAAAAAAAAAGGAAAACACTTCGACATGCCCAGTTTAACTAAATTATGACTTCTAGTTCCTATATGTAGACCAGTGAAAGAACAGGGAAAATGTTATCAAAATGACATTTCATGAATAAATATTTAGCATGTAGATGAAGTCACTGTTCTTACCGATCATTTTCTAAAATCTGTCTGAGCTGCTGTTTATGAAACAATGTGATCAGTTTTATGAAACAATATGATCATGTAAATCAATCTTAAACTTTGATCTGTGCATACTTGAAAGCTAGTTCAATAAATAGAATGGATAATTTATTTTTAATTTAATTTTTTTCATCATAATTTATCCCCCATCCCCTCTTCTACATTTATTTCTATACAGTTTTAAGTCAACTCAATATTTTGTCATGTCACTAAGTTTTCTGAGAGACCAAAGAGTCGTGGCACCACGGCTGTGCTTCAGACTTCTACGGTGTGTACGTTATACATGTGTTGTGCTCTCTTATACTCAGAATGTTCACTTTATGCTTCCTGAAATAGCGTATTTATACTTGTTTAGATATGATGTTTACTCATGCATACCTTCAGGAAAAATAGAATTTAAATAAAATAATATATAGAATTAAATTATCCCTGAATTTTAGAGCCCAGTGCTCCTGGTCGTGTTTAAACTCAGATTACATTGTATATATATCTTCACCAATATCATCTTCTGTGGTGTCAAAGAGTTGGAAATGCAAGTTCTTGTGTGTGGTTGCGGGGGCTGGGGGCTGGGAGGGGGGCCTATGATTGGCTCTGAGAATTTCTTGTAGACTTCTGTCAATTTCATTGTTGGTGCTTTCTTAACCTCAGCAGATGGTGCCAGTAGTTTTCAGACAAGAGCAAGGATTTTTATGCCTTCCGTAATTGGTACCTGAATGGTTTTGCAAGCTTAAATGGTCACTAAGGGCTTTGTCCAGTTAATGTCATCAGAAAAGCCACCAAGTTCACAACAGCTCAGGCAGTGACATGACTGATTCCTGCACAATAGCAATTATATGATGTCATTAAATTTTAAGCTTATCCTGATTTAAGAGATGACAATATGTGAAAAAAGAAAATAGTGTCTCAGAACTGATAAAATATAGTTTATTTGTTTCTATGGAGGAGAACAATCATTACCCTTATTGCCCAGAATTACTGCATTTTAAAGTAACTTTTTTTACTGTCTTCTCCTAATTCTTTATTATAGGCAGTATAAGAATAACTCCTAAGGACTCTCGTTGGGTTGGTGCTTGGTGGCTTGGCTTCCTTTTTGCTGGACTATTTTCTATTATTTCTTCCATACCATTTTTTTTCTTGCCCCAAAATCTGGATAAGCCACAGAAAGAAAGGAAAGCGTCGGCATCATTGCATGTGCTCAAAATAAATGAGGAAAAGAGTCAAAGGGCTAGTCCAGTCAATCATACAAGAAATATGACTGAAAATTTAAGGGGTAAGTATTTCCTATTTGTTGTCACTTGGAATTGTTAATCCCAGTGAAAGGGAGGAGTGAGTATTCCAAAACAATTCCATGCTCAAATCATCTAGAGATAACCGTTCTGCACTGAATTTAGCTGAACTATTTTTTCTAAGAGTCCTACTAAGGTTAATAAAAGTTTTCTGAACACAAATCAACTCCTCGAAGAGGACTAGGTTTGTAGTCTTTAGCAGGGAGAAACCAACCAAAGATTAAAAATATCTGTTACTTATAAACCGAAGAGTATATATTCATTTCAAAATAATATGCTGTGAACCATGGGGGTTTAAAGGACTGTTATATTTTGTTCATTTTTTCACTCATTTGCAAATAATGCCAAGTACTGTACTATGCCCTGGTGATAGAATATTGCCTGTTTTCCTAGAATTTACAATCTAGTGGGTTGTACCAAGAGACACAGAGACAATTGCAATATAGTCTCTAAGTCCTATAGTTATGTTAGATATAAGAAATTCTCAATGTCTATAACTTGGGCAACTTAACTTTTCTTAGGTGGAGAGTTGGAGAAAGGAGAAAGAAGTCAGAGGTTTCTCTCTAGATAATTAGAGTAACATGTTTTTTTCTTTGTAATCACATAGAAAAAAATTTGCTTACCTAAATATTTTTTAAAAAGTAGAAGCACCAGCAGTAGCTAAGATGCTCACAGTAAGTCATGTGAATAATGATCCTCCACAATCTGATAGTGCCTCCCTCTCAGACAGAAGCCCTGAGGGCTAGTGGAGAACAGTTTAGGAGCAGTCACCTAGAGAATGATCCAGCAGCAGTCAGCGCAAGGTAGTGGAAACGAGGAGGTGTGAGTGCACCTTCACCTTGCAAGGAAGCGGCGGAATATAAAAACCAAAGCAGAGCAATGCCTGACCCCTTGACAACCCTTTTCCACTGAAGTGAATTAAATATTCTCAGGTAGAGCCCAAGCTCTCCCTCTCATGGTTTCTTATGCTCACTTTATTGTTCCCTTCTCCTCCCCGTCACTTTCACGCAAAACCAGTGGTGTGACGGGGCCAGCTTCTGTTGGCTGGTGAGAGAGGACTGTTCATTTGTCAGCTACGTTGGAAGCTTGAAATTGGCCATCGTGGGGGAATTTGCCACCATGTACTACTGTGTAAATTAGGAAATACCACAAATCAGGCCTTGTTTTCCCAAGAGTCAGCTAAACATTTACCAGCACATCACTGCGTTAGAAGCTTCTGAAATTTAACATGTACGCTAAAAATAGCATACCGAGAAAATTTCCTTGGGCTATGCTCTTTCCACTATACCAACTCAAATTCATGAAAAGTAGTGGATTGACTAAAACCGAAAAGAACACAACTGATTGTGAGCCCCAAAACAATGGAGAGGGTAATGAATATACAGAAATAGGACACATGTAAATATCATCTATATTATCAACTGTGTTTGTAAGATGGCAACCAGAATAGTAAAGAGTCCCTTAATTATGTGCTGTTAGGAACGATAAAATAACTAAGACCACTTAGATAAACAAAACTGCATTTGTTCTATAAGTTTTTGAATAGAAATAAGACTAGTTAGAAATAAAGAAAGAAATAGTTCAGTTCATTACAAAAACAACTTGTAAATAAAATCATGAACAATAAGAATTGGCCAAAAATGGAGCAAATTTCTTTCTGAGGACATTAGCTTAATGTCACTTGACTTGTTTATTGGTGCAATTATTGAGGATATATTGTGGATCACGATTGTGTGAGGTTCAGACCAGGCGACATCCACGTTCCCACCCACCCGGAACAGTCAGTGATCTGTCGAGCATTCTGCTCTGTTGCCCTTGACCCAGCGTCACAGCTCACTTAGAGTGCCTCACCCGTCAGTGGGCCTCCAGACTGGGGCCCCGTGAGAAAAGTTTAGCATGCTTTGGCCGAATAACTTTAAATATTATTTACTCCAGTTATAAATTTTCTTTTTCCCTCTTCTACACTGTTTGCCCTAACTCTCCTTTCTGCATACAGCAGATAAAACTATTTTTAGTTGCCATTGGAAAGAAGGATTGATTCTGACCACATCTAATGGGAACCTTTAGTGATCTACAGAACAAAATCTTTCAAAGCCTGTGTCATCCATTTCTCAATAGTTATTGAGAAGTAACTATTTCTCAGTATCCGGTTCTGTCCTTTTAGACTTTGCTACCTCGCCTGTTTTTCTAAGTAGCTCCTCCCACTTTAACTCCCAATACAGCTGTTTGACTTGTTAATCACTGACCCAGATGACACAATTCTTGCCATGGACAGAAGTTATGAATTTGTTACCCTGCTATTTGTAGGTGCAAGTGGTTGTGCTATTATTGACATGATATCAATTGAGACAGGTCTTTATTCTCTGACTCTCCTTGCACCTTGAGAAAGGTGACATATAACACTGCCAGGTGTACTGGGGCAGGAGTTTATGGTGGAAAAGCTGTGTACCAAAAAAAAAAGGGGCCTGTGTCCTGGCACTAACTAAATCAATCTTCATGATTTTTGAATCTTAGTCTTCTTATTTCTGTGAGCTTTGTATTATATTATCTTTAGCTAAATTTCTATTTAATAACTACATTATTAATAATATAACAATTACATTATGAAGTGCTAATAAATAAGAGACACTTCATGTCTTATTAACTTTTGTTTCTTGAACACAAACATATCGCCTGGTCCCCAGTTGAAAAGCAAATATTTGTTGAAAGAACGAATAAATTCATTAATCGTGTTTGTGGGTGTATGGTAGAGTGGCAAAAGTAACCAAATACAGTGTGAACTAAGCAAGTTGCAAACAGCATGTATATATGATTCCATTAAGGTAAAAGGAATGAAGCAAATATTAATGTATATGTGGACAAAAATTGAAGGAATTTATAAAAAATTGTTGATAAAATTGCAGGTACTTTGACTTTCTGGTGTTATGTAGTTATATAATTTTAAATGTTATATAACATATTTATAAGAGTAAGATATTAATATATATTTAAGCTACATTATTCTATTTTTTTATATTTATGTTTTTATAGGTTTCTTCCAGTCCTTAAAGAGCATCCTTACCAACCCCTTATATGTTCTGTATTTGTTTCTGGCACTGGTGCAAGCCAGTGCCTTTATTGCTGTTGTTACTTATGTCTTCAAATACATAGAACAACAATATGATAAGTCAGCATCTGAAGCTAACTTGGTGATTGGTAAGATACATTGTTCATGTTTGCTTGATAAGAAATATACTACCCAGTAATGGAGTTGTGAGTGATATTGGGATGGCAATTTCATATTTTACTAAATATAATTTCAATTTATTCTCTTGCAAATCTTATCAAATTTGTCGATCTTGTGATATCATCATTGTTCTGAATTTGAAGTGGCACCTCATATTATTTTTGAATAAATTTTTGAAGAAAAAATTGCATGTAAATGAAATATTGAGACATGGCATCTGCATAATTGGGTCTTATCATTTAGTGCTGGGATCCAGAGACAAAGCCCTTTGTAGTGTAATTATTGCATTTCCATAATTTATGGACTTTGAATCAATTCAGCTACTTACAAAAATAGAACAGTGATGTTTCCCAAAGAAAAACAATTTAAACATGTCATTGATGTCTACATAATTCAAAACAAATATCATATTGTAGAGCAGTTTGGTGTTTTTTTGCTACAATATTCATTTACCATGGCCAGTGAGGCTTTCTCATGAAGGAAAGGTCTTCTTACATCATTCTTCCCCCAGGATAATATCAAATTCTTAAGAGCAGTACATTACCCAGTACAATGCCCAGAACACTGTAGAAACTTAATAAATATTTAATAAATTAAATTGAATTTATCAAGTGGTTTGTGAGTAGGTCACAGATAAATAAGAAAATGATAATTATGTATGATGCTCATATGGAATTTGAGATAAAAGCTTGAACTGGAAGAGTGAAGTTTGACTCCCAGTAATTTTCCCAGCCTGAACTTTTTGTTAGAGCATTCTTCACGTTTAATAACTCTTGCAGTACAATGAAGTGAAAACTTATAAGAGGGATCAATCATTTTTAACACTGTATATAAGCCTGTTTACCATCTCAAGTATATATGTGTGTTTAAATTAATAAAAAAGAGATATTAATTCAAGTATTCAATTCTGATGTACTGGGTAAACTTGGAGTATTTTTAAGAATTAGAACTCTTTGTTTTGAGGAGATGTAAAGGATTTTAGATGATAGGACAAAAGGCTCATGTGTGGGAAGCTGATGTTTTGTTGATTTCCAGGATGAAATAGCATCGCATAGAAACCATCTGTTCAGATATACAAATATTCTGTCGCTGACTTTTGCTTTGGGGGAAACCAAACCCTCAGCATTGGCAGGAAGAAATAATTTTTATCTCTCCTACATGGTACACTGGTTGCTTGCCTCCATCTGGGGCTGCCATTCTTAAGAAGTAATAAGATTATAGTAAATTAGGTTGGTGGACACAGTGTTTCATACGTAAAGCCATTTCAGAATAACTGTATATAATTACAATTTTTCTTTCATTTCTAGGAGCTACAACCCTTCCATCTCTTGCAACTGGAATGTTTACAGGAGGATATATCATTAAAAAATTCAAATTTACCTTGCTTGGAATTGCCAAATACTTATTATGTATCAATATTGCGATCTGCGCGATACACCTGTTCAATTTTGCACTCTTCTGTGAAAGCAAATCAGTTGCTGGGCTAACCTTGACCTATGATGGGTTTGTATTTATCAATATATAGTTGCACAATGTATAAACTGAGTAATGTAAAAGACTGCAAGGGAAAAAAATCTTTGAAAAACTACATAGTTTGTAACAATAGTTATCATTTATGGGGTGCTTACAATGAGTGATGTGTACTTTAATCCTAATTTTATAGATTAAAAGAACAAGGTTTAGAGGGATACACAAATTACATGGCTAGCAATGTTAAGATTTTGACTCAAACTTAGGGTTTTTCACTCCAAAATTCTTAGCCTTAATCATTATATTTTTGGATGGATCATGAGATGAATATAAATGACATTTTCTAAAAGCGACTGAACTGTCTATATCTGCAGTTAATTTTGATGTTTAACAACTATCTTTACAAGAAAACATTTTCTTACATTGTACTACCGAGTTCACCTTTTCTGCAAACAAATACTGCTTCTTCTGGCATTGTCTTCATTAACAAAATTGGTAAATATCCTGTATATAAGTGCATAGCAGAGTCTAGAAAACCTTTCATTTTTATTACTATCAAATGTTGTGAATTATTCTGACTACTACAATCTCTACCCCAAATCAAGGGCAAGATTCCTGTGCATATGTATCATCTACTAAATACAGCCAACAGCTTAAGCTTAGGAAGGTTCATATTTGGGAAGACTCCCATTCAAGTAACAAGCAAAGATCCTTGAATCACAGTTCAGTCACCATGCTCTTTAACTGCTTATTGTGGGTTCTGAGCTTTTACACTCTAGATCCCATGAAGTAGCAATTTTAACTTGTCAAATATTCCCATATTTCCTTACCTAAGCATCATCGTGCTATTGGAGGCCTGCCAACCTCGTCTTGCATTATCTCCTGGCTTCCTCCTAATCCTGACTGTTGTTATTTCCATACAGCATCACCTACTCTACTGTTAAATCAAAATACAGAGTACCTGGAGCATTGAACTTTAGAGGTCAAAGAACCTTAGGATCATGCAGCCCAACCCTTTTATATTCTCTTTTTTATTAGTTGAGACTCAGAAAAACTACTACTTGTCTGAAGTCTACAAGGCCTTCAGACGGCCCTATTTCACATCATCGGTTCAAGGGTTCCTTAATTGTCAGGGCAGGCTTTAGCCTTTAGCCAGTTCCCTGAAAACAAGTGTAATAACTGTGCCATCTGCTCAAAAGAAGGCAGTTACAGTCTTGTGGAATATTTTTCAATCAGTAAAATGCTACCAAATGCCTCCTTCAAAGTCAGGCAGATTTATCAGTTACATCAGTGCCCTTGTGGAATCCACAGTCTGAGGAAAACAAATGCAGGATCTGTATATTCAGCATCTGTGAAATGCTGGTCAGCAGGGTGAGCTCTGAAACTGTGAGTTAGTGCAGAGAGTCTCAGAAGAGGGTCTGTAGGGGTCCCTGAGAGCTTACCAGAGCGTCAACAAATTTTAAAGTATTTTTAAAATAATACCAAGGTAGTACTCACTTTTTCATTCTCTTTTCTCATGAATCTACAGTGACATTTTCTAAGCCTGTGAGGCATGCAGTGAGGACACTAGTCTGCTGAATAATGAGCGTGTGCTTGTGTGTTCTCGGGCACCGACGTTTTCTCAGCAGTATTTTCTGACAGAGTATCTATCAGCAGATGCAACCCACTCGAACCAACACTTGGAGGACCGCCAAAGTGTTGAGAGTGAAGGGCTACTGAGAACAAAACTTTGAGAACTGCCAAATTAATTTTTTTCCAAAAAAATTCCTATGAGTTTGATGTCATTATGTATGACCTACACGTGGCAGAACTGATTTTAGGAAGAGCAGTCACATTGCTAAGACGTGGAAGAACGAATGTGAGCACAGGAGTTTCTGGTTGCAGTGTCTGAACCGGCTGGTTACTCATTGAACTCAACCATTCCCGGCCGTTTGTCCCCAGGTGGAGTCAGCTATTAGATGCTTTTTAGTAAAATTATTTATAATAGAATTTTGGAATTTTGGAATCTACTTTTCTCTTTTTTCATGTAAATTAATTTCACATTCAAAGATAATGTACCAACCCTTAATTATTATCAAGACTTTTGCCAAAAACAAAAAATTATTTTAAAAATTTATAAGCAGAAAATTAATTATACAAAAGTTCTGTTTTTTAAATTTTAGCAGTGTTTTAAGATTATATTTTATAAATATAACCATGTTTTACAGTAAGTCATTATAAAGTATGTTGAAATTTTATTCAAAAATATATGGAATTTTTCTAGTTTCTCCCAACTGATGGT
The DNA here is from genome assembly GCF_022682495.2 of Desmodus rotundus. Classification (NCBI taxonomy): domain Eukaryota; kingdom Metazoa; phylum Chordata; class Mammalia; order Chiroptera; family Phyllostomidae; genus Desmodus; species Desmodus rotundus. Next base: position 171,161,484 of record NC_071389.1, on the reverse strand, counting down.
ATTTTTCTTGATTTTTAGAAAATTTATCCTCAGGTATTCTGCTTTATCATGTTGAATTATTTTCCTATGTAGTGAAAACATAGATTATTAAATTCAAATTAGTTTAATAACATTCAAGAACTAATAGGACTTCACAGTGAGCTAGGAAGAGCCTTGGTCTAATGCCATCACCCTGCTGCAGAGAAACTGAGTAATAGAAAAGGAAGTGAGAGAATCACAAAGACCTCTTGTCTAAGTCGTACCTAACCTCTTTGGTTTCTTTTATTATTGTACCTTATCTAGATCAAAAATCACGTCTGGGTAAAGATGGAGGGTGAAAAAGTTAATAAGCCCTATAAAACTTTGCCATTTTGGCATCATTGCTCATCAAATTTCCCTATTGAACTAAAGGACAACCCTTTCCCTTATTTCTCCTTTCCTCACCTCACCTCTACCCTGTCTGCCCTCTGCTCACCTCTCCTCTTCTTCCCTTCCTTTCCTTTTCTTCTTTTTACTTCCCCTCCCCCTCCTCCTCTTCCTTCTCTCTCTTTCTCTCTCTCTCTGTCTCTCTCTTTTTGATATATGTGTATCATATATTTCCAGAAATAATACAGTGGCATCTCACATAAATGTATCACTTTCTGATTGCAACTCAAACTGCAATTGTGATAAAGACCAGTGGGAACCAGTCTGCGGGAGCAATGGAATAACTTACATGTCACCTTGTCTAGCAGGATGTAAATCTTCAAAAGACAATAAAAAGCCTATAGTGAGTATTAGTTCTTTTTTTCCTTCTCTCCTTAATGAAAATCACAGATATTGATTTAACAATTACTTCTCAAACTTTTCTATAATCGTGGCTTGAGTAAGAAGATAAAAGAAAAGGATTTCCAGTATTGTATTATTGTGATGGCTGTGATCTTGTGTAAACAAAGCCTCATATAAAATTCTGCTTGGATTTTATAAAATTTATATAGAAATAGAACAAAATTTGACTGGGGAAACAAACAGGTTTTTCTGTTGCTTGAATTTTCATTTGAGGTTACTTGCATTTTTTCCTCTTGAGTAGATAAGAATATGACCTTTTAGAATTTAAACGCATTTAGGATCTCTAAAAAGCTAGTATGGGGATGGGGGGCAGGAGGGGGAGGTTTGGGGGTGGAGGGATTGAACAAAAAGGAAAAAGGACTCATGGACATGGACAACTGTGTGGAATTTGCGGGGGGTAGGGGGAGTATAAGGGAACTAAATGGTAACGGAAAATATGCAATAAAGATTAAATCAACCCCCCCAAAATGCATGGTTACTTTAAATGGATAGTTATGATGATCCTTTTCCCTTTAGTGAAATACTTAGGTAATTTTTATACCCATATTCATTTGGTGTTTAAATATATAGTATTTAATCTTATGCAGGAGTCAGTTTCTACAAATTACTATATACCACAAGATACTCTAGAAAAGAGTGTGTAATGGATTAGTAAAGGTTTACTGCCTCACCGACTAGCACGGCTGGCTAAAGATGTCCTTGTCCTATGTGTCTAGTTATATTCTTTGCAGAAATTACTTTTTTGAATAGCTATAGTATTCACAGTACTATAAATACTGAGAAATAAAAAACAACCAACAAAAATAAAAATAAAAACCCCTCATTTGATGAAAGGATACTATTTTCATTAAGTTGGAGGTACTTTATACCCTTCAGCCATTAGGGAGAAGTCCTGAGCCAACTCCTTGTCAACACTCCCTACCTTTCCAGGAAAACTATACATAATTTTGCATATAGATTCTGACAACTTTATCTCTAGCCTCACTACACTTTTGTCTTTCAAAGAAAGTAATCAAAGTCTCATACTCACTTCACTATCCAACTCTAGCTTTCCAATTTTCATTTCCCCAAAGCTGACACTTCTACCCAAGATAAACTGGTATTCTGCTAACCTGTTGCTAGCATCTCGCATAGAAATTCCATTTACCTCTTCACTCAAAATATCTCCATCCATGCATATTATGGGTTTTCCCCAGTTTCCTGGGTAATTCCCAACAGTTGGGGACCAAGTAGGGTGTTCTCTATTTTACCTCCAATCCACTGAATTTCTCACAAAGTAGGAGGGCCATTTCCTGAGCCCTTTTTTTCTAGAACCAACATTGGCAATATAATCTATGATTATTGCCTTCTGCCTTTGATTTTCAAACTTTTTTCATGCTTTTCTTGTCTGTAGTTATAGTAATCATATTATTGAAGGGTACTGACATTTTTTAAAAAATAAAGCACCTAGAGTTTTTGAAATTGGGCCATAAATTTGCACAAATACGTCTCAAGGACCGTCTTTAAACCCCACATCTCACTGAAAGTGCCCCGTTTAATCCATGGTCTCACTCCGCCTATCAGTGATGCCTGAGACATGATGTTAGAGTCCAGAGCTCTGGTTAGTATGGTGACATTATCTTCTTAATATTGCCAATGACTGTACATTTTGAGACTACTGGGGAATTGATTTGCCAAATCCTTAAAAATAAATTATTCTTAATCATTCAAAACAAGATTCTTTATATGTAAGTTTGGTTTTATTGGCCAATAGGCTTGCTACATACAGGGTTTTTCCACATTATTCCTTGTTAAACAGTAAAGCTTGGTTATCAGATAAGTATGACTTCAAATTCTTCCTCCATTTTTCCTTCAGTAATTAGCCTTTAGCACTACTAGGTTTAAACTTCCCTTAAACTTTAGTTTAGCTTAGACTCAGAAACAATTACTGAGGCTGCCTGTCTATATAAAGTGCCTGCTAAATTAAATCTCTGAAATCATTTGTTCCTAAGTTTTATCCTTCTGTCCTCAAACTGTTAGGGTATTCTGTTAGGTTTACCTTCTCTGGTAATAATATCGTCCATTCTCTAGTCTGTCATCATGCTCTTAAACTTGGTGTTGGCTGGCCAAAGTCTGGTCCATTTTCCCCTGGACTCCGCCCCACGCCAGTGGGTGGCTCTAGTCCCAGACTTTTGGCCTCTCCCAAATTACTATATTTTCTGGATTCCCTCGGTAATCCTCCCCAAAGAATGTCCCTGGTGCTTAGTAGAGATTGTTAAAGAGAGTAAGTAGGTGTGCTATGTGTAGTAAAAGTGAGTAGGACAGAAATAGTAAAAGAATTTACATTAATGAGAAAATTATATACAGTTCCAGACATTAATTTATTTTTATTCTTTCCTAATTTTTAAAGCAAGGATGAATTAAATGTTAATGGTAAATTACATTTTGTTTTCTAGAAAGGAATCCAGTAAAGCATTTTGCCTTTCAACTATCAAGCACCTGTATTTTAGAATATTTTTCTATAAATTGTAAATATTTAAGCTTGAAGGAATGAGAGACTTCTTAAATATAATGGACTATATTTATAGATCAGTCGTATTGTGCAAATATATTCTGTAATATCTCAAAAACTGTTTTGTAGGAATTTTATAACTGTAGCTGTGTGGAAGCAACTGGTTTCCAGAACAAAAACATCTCAGTAAAATTGGGTGCATGCCCAAAAGATGATCAGTGTACACGAAAATTTTATATTTATATAGTAGTGCAAGTCCTGGGTTCTTTTATCTCATCATTGGGAACCGCCTCAAATATGATGCTGGTTTTTAAGTGAGTATCACTTTTTAAAAGCTTTTTTATTAATATGAGACTGTAAGCACACCAAACAACATACATCTTTTCCCACAATATATTTGGTACCCAAATTCATATTTTGTTACATTTTAATGTTCTAAGAATGCATTTTCTTATAATTATTTTGATGTTTCAATGACATAATAATAATTCACCTCTGATTCTTACATGATAAAATATAGATTCTATACTTGCTCCTCTTACTAAGAATATTAAACTCATTGAAAATTGCCTTAATTCTTAAAGAATCTCTGTTTTGACTCCAAAAGAACTTTTAGTTTTGAAATACCTTACATCCTGATGAGCCTGTCAGAGTGAATTACCTATTGATTTATTGAAAGAAAATATTTGGGAACCAAATTGTATGATATAAGGTCTATAGTATTCCAAAACTTTTAATCCACCCTTAGAATGGTTTTTAACTTAGTCTCTCAAATACCTTCACAAACAAGAAAAAATATATGAACAGAACTCATTCCTTTCTTCACTCATTCAACTAATATTTAGACCATACTTCATGAAGAATATCCCATGATGAGTAAAATAGCTAAAATATCTATTCCCATTCAAGTTAGAGTATGACAAGGAAGACTGACATAAGACAAATAAGCTTAAAAATAAATACATAATTACAAATTGTCATTGATACTGAAATGAAGGATGAAGGATGGAATAAAGGATGTATTTTATCCCGAAATACTATATTTCATCCTGAAAACTCATTAAATAAATAAGGGGAAAGTAATAATTATTATCATTCAGATCTTTTCCTTTTAAAACAACTGAAAATAGAACTTTAAATAAAGTCAGCTGTTTACTTGAAGGTTTTTATTCAACCATGAAGAACAATGACACAGAAATGTTTTACTGTTGCACTCGGTTTGGCATTTTAATGATTTTTAATGATTTTTTTTGCCTTTATTTTATTTCAGAAATGTTCAACCTGAACTGAAATCACTTGCGGTGGGCTTCCATACACTCACTATACGAACACTAGGTATGATAAATAGACAAATTATAAATTCAGGATATACTAATTTTCACATCCATGCTCAAAGACTGGGTATAATTCATTTTACTTTTTTTAAAAGAACAGTAAAAAAAGTATTAGTTGAAATCATTTCTGTTTTTGTTGTCAATGACAAATAAGAGACAGGAAAACTGTGAACTAAAAGAGAATTTGATTGTTAATTCTAGGTCAAGTCCATCTTCAACTAGAAAAAGGAATCATCATATTTGTTTTACGCTCTTTCTAACAAGAGATAGGTGGTCTGCAAAGTTTGTTCTTCCTGTCAGACTTAGGAAAATTTTTCCCATAGGCAGAGTAGAAGGCCTTCCTTTTACACTGAGGAGGGTAATGCCCCAAACAGCTGGGGGCCTGGGAATCTGGTCAGGCCGACACTGCAAAACAACAGAAACGGACTTTTGCTGCCCCACTCCCCCTGCCTGGTCCTCTAACTGGAGCAGCTAAATTTTATCAAAAGTGGAAAATGCAAGAGGAAGTGAGAACTAAAAGAATTGAACACCTTGGAATAAGGGAGTGTTTTGAATGAAAGCTGAGGAAATTGCCTTTTTTGTTATTGTTGTTGTTAAAGAGTAAAGCTGTAGACCTTGAGGTTAAAAGCCTATTTCTAAATATTCAAGTGAAATAATTAACATAACATTTACGATTTACCTTTTAGACCACAGAGATTCCTGTTAGCTTAACAACTTCTGGTTTAACTCTAGCACATGCCTCTGTGTAAGACCTATTAGCATTATGTGCTAACTCCTGGGAAGTGGGAAAAGGGCACCATTCATCTAGGGGTTGGGGTAGAAAGCTGATCATGGCCTGGCAGCAATCGCTATGACAGAAGGAAAGGGAAGTGGGAGGGGTCAATCTCTGGGACCCTTGCAAGCAAGACAGAAGCATAACATTGTGGCCAAATTACAATGGACAAGTTGTCCAAGAAGTATATTTGGGGGAGGGCCACAGATTCTCAAAGGTAAAAAGAGGAAATAGAATGGTGCTGGGAGAGGAGGAAAAAAAGGTGCTGCAGGATCTCATTACAATTCCCTCCCTAGATTTCTCCTCTGCTTCTCTAGTCTCACAGCCTCTGTTCACCCCAGCAGCTCCCTCTCTCCAGATCCAATGGGGATGCCTTACTCTTAGAACCTAGAGCATAGAAGTGAGCAGATGAACATAGAATCTGCGGGCCAGTACTCCCTTTTGTTATGCTCAAATAAGACTGAGAATAAAGGAAGTTCCTCTAGTAATATAAAATAGAAAAAAGGAATTTTGTCTTTCTAGTTGTAAGCATCCTATTTTGGTATGTCCGATACATGACACAGTGGAACCTCTCTGCCTCTATGGGAAAAATGCATGCTGACTACCAAACTTCCGATTCAAAAACAATTGTCTTGAAACAATATATGCATAAATTTGGGGAGATCTATATAGCATATGGTAGACTGAAAATGGTATTTAGAAAACAAGTTATTTGAAATTTAAAATTCCAATAATGATTTAAGACCAAATTTGTTGCCTAAAACATTTACTTCATTAAGTTTTGTCCAAATGAGTGTGTCCCTAAATTTTGGGTCAAATTACCAATGCTTAGAACTAGGAGTCAATCTCAGAGTTTATTAAAATAGCAGTAAAAGTAGGTGCGCACTTCTGCTCTAAGATAGCACTCATATTCCTGAAAAGACTCACAAGTATAAAATCATAAATTTTATACCTGTAAAATAAATAAAAATTAGGTTAGGAACAGACCACAGGAGGCCTAGGCATCATCACCATCAAAATTCAGCACCACAGACTGTGACTCGGACAGCCAGGTCTGTTTCAGGAAGTGTTAAAAATACACCCTTTCAATGGGGAGAAAGTGCACATTGTGGGCTCCGGTGACACCCAGAAGGTGGACGTGGAGCTCTGAGCCAAGAGAGGACAGCCTGCCAAGAGCCTAGCGTTCTGTGAGGCTTGGCCTGTGCTTCTTTGGGGAGGAAGTCCTAGTGTTGGCACTTACCTTTTAATTTTCTTAAAAATAGAGCTGAATAATCTCCTGCCTTGGCAGCAGTTGAGAGCTTTTTCATTTCCTTGTAAAGTTATGTCTATTCCCACTCTCGCAGCCCTTTTTGCCAAAGAAAAATAAATTGCACATGAACCAATATAATGTTCATGTTTTACTAACAACATTCTCCTTTTTTACCAATCAGGCTTAAGTTAATTGGCATTATAAGAAAGACAGAGTATACAGGTATATAAATAATGTTCTTCTGTGTGGTGACAAGGTGAGGGGAAAAAAACGATGTCTGTGCTATTATTTGTGGTTTGAGCTTTTGAGATTCCTTTTTTATTTTATTTTCTTAAAGGTTTTATTTATTTATTTTTAGAGAGAAGGGAAGGGAGGGAGAAAAAGAGGGAGAGAAATATCAATGTGTGGTTGCTTTTCATGTGTCCCCTACTGGGGATGGGGCCTGCAACCCAGGCATGTGTCGTGACTGGGAATTGAACCAGCGACCCTTTGCTTCACAGGCCTGTGCTCAATCCACTGAGCTACACCAGCCAGGACCCTTTTTTATTTTTCATTAAATTTATTGGGGTGACATTGGTTAATAATATTATATAGGCTTCAAGTGTATATTTTTAAAATATGTTTATTGATTATGCTATTACAGTTGTCCCATTTCCCCCCCTTCACTCCACTCCATCCTGCCCACCCACTCCCTCCCACATTCCCTCCCTATAGCTCATGTCCATGGGTCATACATATAAGTTCTTTGGCTTCTACATTTCCTATACTATTCTTACCCTCCCCCTGTCTATTTTCTACCTACTATTTATGCTACTTATTCTCTGTACCTTTCCCCCCTCTCTCCCCCTCCCAGTCCCCTGTTGATAACCCTCCATGTTTTTATGATACATGATCTGTATATTGCACTGTGGGCCCACCACCCACAGTCAGTTCTTCTGTCACCATATATTTGACCCCCTTTGCCCTTTGAGATTCCTAATTATCTTGATTCTTGAGTAGAATTAGGGCAAAACAATGAACGAGTCCTCCAAACTTTTTCACTTTTACTTAATCCAAAATGTATCAACATGGAATATCACCCCATCACTTTTGAAAGGTGTTCCTTGGATTGACATGTCATCTCATATTGCAGGAGGAATTCTAGCACCTGTATATTTTGGGGCTCTGATTGATAAAGCATGCATGAAGTGGTCCATCAACAGCCAGGGGAAGCAAGGTTCTTGTAGGATATATAATTCCAAATTATATGGGTAAGTTGTCATTATTATATTTCATTACTCTATTATTCCTTTGTTGATTTTAATTCTTAAAGAATGAAATATCATTGTCAATATAATAATGTTAATAATTATAGCCACCATTTAATAAAGTGTACCACCCAGTGTTGTATCAGGCAATCTGATGCCTCATTTTAATGCTCATAGAAACTGTGGAAGGGGAAAGTTTATCTTCTTTTTTCTTATGGAGAAAGTAAAATAATGAATAATATTTAAATATGAAGAAACTAACATTTTAGAGAATGAATAATGTGTTCAAACATCACACAGCTAATAACAAAAAGATCTGGGATTTCTACTTAAATCATTTTGTTCCCAAAACCTCTCCTAAAATTCAACAACAGTTACATTCAATGGCCTCCAGCTTCGCTCGGACAATGCAAAATGACCATGTGGGGCCCTATTTTATTCTATTCATAAAGAAACAACTAGGTAGCCATCTAGAAAAAAAATTGTGGCAATCATACCTTAACTTTAAATAAAAATTAACTGCTGATTATTCAAATACATAAATTTAAAATTTGAAAATGCAAGTATTAGAAGAAATGGTGATAGAAATTATTTTAATTCTAGGAAGCAGGAACATGTTTCTAAGTGTGACCCCAAACCCTCAAAACCACAGTAGAAAAAAAAATAAAATATTTTAAAAATTCTGTATCACAAAACTTATCTTAAGCAAAGTTCAGAGACAAAAGATAAACTGGAAACACAATTTGTTATTCACAACACAGACACAAGGCAAATGTCCTAAGGAGCTCTTTATATAGAGCTCTGAAAACCCGAAGTTAAACACCACCAAATGCTGGCAATGGTGTGGAACAGCAGGATCTCGGTTTCATTGCTGGTGGGAAGGCAAAATGGTACGGCCAGTGTAGAAAACAGGGAGACAGTTTCTTACAAAGCTGAACATAGGCTTATTGTATAATGAAGTAATTGTGCTCCTAACTATTTACCCAGATGAGCTGGAAACCCGTGGCCATACAAACCCCTGCACATGTATATTTATAGCAGCTTTAGTCGTAACTGCCAAAATATGGAAGCAACAAAGGTGTCCTTCGGTAGGGAAATAAATAAATTGGTATATATTCATATAGCAGAATATTATTAAAAAATAAAAAGAATGGATTTTGTTCACCAGTTTATTTTGGTCATTAGATTTCACATGTAAGTGAGATCAGATGGTATTTCTCTTTCACTGACTGGCTTATTTCCTTAGCATAATACTCTCCAGGTCTATCCGTGCTATCGCAAACGGTGAGATTTCCTTCCTTTTTATTGCCTTGTAGTATTCCATTGGGTAAAGTTGCCACAGCTTTTTTATCCGCTCATCTACTGATACGTACGTGGGCTGTTTCCAGATCTTGGTGATTGTAAACAATGCTTTTATGAACATAGTGTTCATACATTCTTTTGAATCGGTGTCTCAGGTTTCTTAGGATATGTTCCCAGAAGTGGAATCGCTGGGTCAAAAAGCAGGTCCATTTTTAATTTTTTGAGGAAACTCCATACTGCTTTCCACAGTGACCAACAGCAGCAGAGGGGATGGGGCAGGTACGGAATGAAAGAAGGTGAGGGATGAGCTGAAGAACACACATGTGTGACCCTTCACCACAGACAGCAGTGTGGTGATGGCCTAAGCGCAGGGGTGTCGAGGACTGGGTGGAAGAGGACAAAGGAGAAGAAAAGGAGACATCTGTGATAGTGTAAACAAAAGAAATAAAGTTTAAAAAATAAAATATGAAGGAAAAAAATGAAATCAGCTACCAAGCTAAAAAAAGACAAGGCAGACACTGACATGCATATCGAAGTGAAAGAAGGCCATCTGAGAAAGCTACGTACTTTGTAATTCCAACCGCATGATCTTTCCTAAAGTCTGCGCCATTCCGGCAAGCTGGAAATAACTAACCCTCTTTATAACTCTAGGAACTTTGGAGCTCACTTACAGCCCTCATCATTTTTCCTTTGGCCAGCTGTCTTCTTCGCCTAAAGTACTTTGGAAAGTAATTGCTTAAAAAGAGCTGTGCATTCACCAATGAATACACAACGAGAGTTAAATTGTTACCTCATGATTTTTTGGATTTATTATTTGGAGGTAACCAGATAGTTGTTTATTGATTTTATCTAGCACAGACATCATATAATATCAACAATTCCTAATCCAAGAAATAGAAATGCATATTGATGTCAATCCTAAATTTAAACACAAGTTATTGAAATTTTCTCAATAGCAGTCACATAACAAGAAACTCATTAAGTTTTCTTGATAGCAATGGAATATTTGAAAAGCTTAACATTAGTATAGTACTATTTCATATAACCCAAGCATGAAGCAAATATATTTGAAGACTTTTAAAATATTGCTTTTATCGTAGTCGGTACACCACAAGATCCTACTGAAATTTTGACAAACTTAAGTTAAAAAAAGGTCAAAATTATGTAATTAATTAATGTCATTCACCTTCAATTAAACCTTAATTGTTCAAAAAATTGGGGAGCACAAAGCTTGTCATCACTTAGTTACCACTGTCATGGGGCCAGTGAGTGCTTCCTGGCCTATGAGGTCAGTGGTCATCCATCTTTCTTGCTCATTATGATCTCCCGAGGAGCTTTAAAAAATACTAATTTGTGTGTCCCACCTCTAGACATTTTGATTTAATTGGTCAAGGGGTGTGGCCTAGGCACAGTAGTTTTTAAATCTCCTCAGGTGATTTTCCTGTGCAACCCAAGTTGAGACTCACAGGAACAGACCCTGTGTGCTGGGTCACTTTGCAATGTTCCCGGCAGGCTGCACTGCAGGGCCTTGTGCACGTCCTAAGTCTGAAAGGTAAATGTTGGCTCCTGGTTCAATGTAAACGGTTTCAATTTGATTATCTCACAGTCAGTTCATTTCCTTTATAATCCATCACATTATACATAAAATCTGGCTTTGCGAAAGTTAAGCATTCCACATATACTTTATAGAAAGCACTTGCGGAGATCATTAACTACTCTTAGTTTCTGTGGCTTAATATTCTTTGTAAAATAATCAATAATTCTCTATGCTCCAATAAAAAAAATCACTAGAACTGGTACTTTAACATTTTCACATATAATTTCAAACATCATTTTTTCTTTTTTCTTTTGAGGTCTTACGCCTACTGGAGAGAAGCATTGTAAATTGTTTCACACAATTTAAAATAAAAATTGACCTTCTCTTTTCACAGATATGCCTACTTTGGCTTGATTGGATGCTTCAAATTCGCAACAGTTATTTTGTATATTATATTAATTTATGCTATGAAAAAATATACCAAGGAAAAGATACCAAAGCATCAGAAAATGGAAGAAAAGCTGAGAATGAAGCGAACTTAGAATTCTTAAATAATGATGGACACTTTGTACCTTCTGCCAGAGCAGACAGTGAACCCTACATGTAAAAGGAGAAAAAAAAGCCTTCTGTTGCCGTGTTTCAACCAACGTTGTACTAATTCAATAGGATGTTATTTTTGAGCATTTTCTGGTCCTTTTACTGAGTATTCCCACACTCATTACACATGATGGGACAATGAATTACCTATGAATTGGTAATAATGAAACAAACTGTAAATGAAAATGAATGGGAATACTCATAGTTATATGACTGCATTTGTAGTTAAGATTAGAATATATGATTCATACACATTTCAAGTGCGAGTAGTATGAAATAGAAGAAAATGTATTTGCTCAGGTAATATAACTCAATAAAACGAGTGACTAGAAGAGAATAGATAGAGGTGAAAAAATGAGGACAGAAAGTTATAGTATAAATAAGGAGAAAAGCATAATATGTTCACAAAAAACCAGTCTGGATTGTGTTACTCAGGCCTGAAGTCTAGTACAATGGAGGATTTATGCTATCATGATGTCTTAATATGTGAACGACACGATGTCATTCATGTATCAAGTCATGTATTTCACAAACCTTATTCATTTATAATGTAAAATTGAGTTTTCTCTAGCAACCCCAGTGCATCTTTTTCTAACCTTCTGTTAAAATACTGCTGAAAGTAGAGACAAGCAAAATTTGCAAGCTATGATTGTCAGACAACATATTATAGAATGTGTTGTTTATTTGGGGCTCATGGAAAAGAATTAAGAAAAACTGATATTAACATCATCAGTTTTTAAGAAAAACAGATAAAACTGATATTAAGAAAACTGATATTAAGAAAACCTGATATTAAAATGGGCAAAGCCCATTTAAAAGATGTGTCTTCATTTCATCTGTCTGCTCTATGGAAGAAGTCGAGTCTGCACCAGACAATTTATGAGCTGTCTCTAAGTTACGTAGTTTTTCTGTGTGTTTATTGGTTTGTTTTTGATACACAAAGAGACGTCTTTCACATCCCCACAAGTAGAACAAGGACAGTGAAAGAGAACAAATATTATAATATCACATTTGCTAGCGACAGCAGCATTATTATAGTGAATGCTAGGAATCATAGTGTTTATCCCAGTAGGTTAAAAGAAATATATGGGGGCACCAGAATCACCTGTGAAACTTTTTTTTAAAGGACCCAATCTTAAACCCACCCTAGAGATTCTGATTTGAAGCATTTGTGATACAGCTTGGACATCTTTTTAAAAAAACAAACCTCCATATAGAATCCTTGATAAAGAGATACAAAAAACCAAACTGTAGGGTAGGGGGAGATATTCCTGAGTACAGTTAAGTCACACAACTTGCTAGGATCTAGGAACTGGCCTGGAAGTTCTATAGTCAACCTATTATCAGGCTGCAGACCTAAGAAGAGATTCATTAATCACACAGGCAGAAATTTCAAAAACCACTCCGTTGCTGGCTTACTAAGTAACAAGTCTGGTGGGGTCCTGTCTCAGTATAAATAAAGAGAGAAATTATGAAGCAATTTTTTAAAATACTACAAATAAAAGCAACATCTCAAATATTTATTTATTCAACAATTATTGAATGTCAAACATCTATCAAGAAAAGTAAAACATAATAACAAATAAAAACAAAGGACACTCATAAAACTTACACTTTAAGAGGAGGAAGAACATTAACAGAATTAAATGATAAAATGTTATATAATTTAAAAATGATATGAATTTAAAGAATGCATTTATTTTTATAAATGTGATATGTACAATGAAGGGAAGGAACATTAAAATCTATGTCTCAGATTATTTGATCTATTTCAGAATCCAAGAATTCAGAATAAATATTCATCTTTAAATCAATGGCATTTATTAAACAGGAATACAAATTTTAGGGAAAAAAGAGGAAAAATTCAACATATATGAATAAGATAAGAAAAGCTTGCAAGGAATCAAAATAATGCAAGAGTATAATTAAAATATATATTGGATAATGTTAAAAGAAGACAGTGACCAAAAAACCAACTCAATGATGAACTTATATTTGAAAATCTGTGAAAATACAGAAGAAAAAACAAAGCAGCAAATTGTGAAAGAAGGTAGATGATTTAGAGGAAAAACCAAAGCAGCAACCTAAGAAATCTGATGTATTTTGAGGGAGAAATCCAATCTGTAAATGAAACATTCATCAAGTATGTAGTGGATGTGCACCCTCCCACTAGAAGAAAGACTTGAGTGCACACACGGAAGTCTCTTTACACTTTCACCTGTCTCCGTGCAGGTGGGCTTTTGACCATGATGTTCCTTCCTCCTGAAATGCTGGGGGTTTTCACTTAAGTGTTTTTCAGCTTTGAGATCTAAGTTCAGTCACATTTCTTCAATGTCTCTGATTTCTTACTACTTAAAAATCTTCCAATTATATTTGTGGCACTTATCAAAATGGTAATTTTACATTTATTTATGTTTATTTGATAACTACCTGTCTCCTCTACTAGCCATCAACTCCAGGAAGGCAGAAACTGAACACATTTTACCTACCTGTAATTCATTTACCAACACGTAGCTTGGGGCCTAACACACTTGGTGCCTTGCCAATTATTTTTGAATGAGTGAGTGAATAATTAAATTTCAAAATGTTAGTCACTTAAAATATGCATTCTATAAACAAAACGGAAAACAACATGCAAGAATAAAAATAGCTGCAGTAAATCATTGGATGGGGGATTGATGGTTTCAGACAATCTGAAGATTTTCTTCAATATTTTAAAACAAGTATATAAATTTTAAAATGTCAAAAAGTATATTTTGACTGCCATACAGGCTAAGCACAGGAGATAAAAATATTTATGAAATAGAACCGTTGCCATTTGAGAGTCCACAAATGAGCTGGAGAAATAAGCCTGTAAACATACAATATACACTGTAATAAATACTGTAATAGAATAAAAATGTTCATGTCTCTTATTCACAGGGGCCCTGCTAATCTCTCTGTCTTTTTTTTTTTTACTTCAACATATGTATTTCTGGAGATTGTCCCAAAACAAAATGAGTGAGAATTAATCATTACCAATTTGGCAGTGGCCTTTGTCACTTTCCTCTGTGTGACTTCTACCTGTCCTAAACTACACTGTGCTTACCACCTGGAACTCAAGAGCCAACTTCATGAGATGAATACAACACAAGCAGGACAACTTCAGCAACACCATAGAGCATCCCGACTGCAAACCCACAGACCCACCTCTCACCCCCCTCCAGCATCCACTGATAAACTTGATATCAAGTCCCATCATTAGAAGCTTCGCCCTTTGAAGTCATATATATGATCAAGCATGTCACAGTGTAAGATTCCAGTCATTTTTAACAAGTAGCCTTTTGGTAGGAGTAGAAATGGAGAGAACATCAGGAGAAAAAGCCACAAAAAACAGATTACAAACATCAAAACTCTTTTGGTCTATTCACCACTTTTTAGGTGCTTGATATTCCAACAATGATTCTATACATTTAAACCTTTGTCAAAAAAATGAGTTTTTTTTAAGCCACCGTTTTTGAAAGGTCTTATTTGTTTAATAATTATGTCTAATAATCTGTTTCATATCCAGAGTCTGGTTCTGATTATTGTTTTCCAGACTGTGTTTTTATTGCCTTTTTATGTCTCGTAAGTTTTTGTTGAAGAACATACTGGAGTGTAAGACAATCGCTTTTGAGATAAATACTTCTTATGCACGGAGATGAGCGCCATCTGCCCTTCTGCTAGACCTATAGCATGAGGTTTGTATCAGGAGTAGGGCTGGGTTTCGAGTTTGTTGTTGCTATGGTTACCACCTGTGCACCCAGGCCTTCAAATTCTTTGGCAGACCTTGTGTTTAGAGTTTGCTCCCTATGCAAATTTGGTCTTCCTTTCACACTGTTACCCAGAAATAACTCTCTAGCAGTTCTCCCAACTAGATGCATGTTACCATTATCAAGGCAGAGAAAGGGGTGACCAAGGGGACTACTGACTTAAACAGCATTGAGTTACTTCTGCCCCAAGTAACTCAAAGTTCAAATCCTGTTCCTCCCAGCAGGAACATGTCCGTCTCCAAATTTGCAATTAGCTGTTCTCCCAATAACCTTGTTTCACTGATGGGTTCCAGAAAATTTGTAACTTGCATTTTATCCAGCTTTTTTCTTATTATAAGGGTGTGGGTGCAACACTTCTGCTCTGCGTGTCTGAGCTGCAACTGAAGTCTCACTTTTACTCCTTTGATGTAAAGAAAAAGTATTCCAATTAACTTTATGAATTTTTAATGATTTGAGAGTACCTCTCTTTCTTTCCATCACCTCATGCTAGTCAATAGTTCTCCACTAACTAGTAAATTATCTATTTGGTAAACAAATCTATCATTCTGAAATATATCTTTCCTAAAACAACTTATTCCATAGGCCCAAGTCATCAGGCAAAGTTTTTCTTTTGTTCCTCTTGAGTTCCTTCTATCTTCTCAGTTGATTTTTTTTAACACTGGAAGTTTTTAAAACATACAGGGTCTGGCACAAATAACACCCCCTTTTTTAAACAAAATCTTTCATTACAAAATCATAAGCATGTAATTCTGTAACGTAACAAAATCATACTCAAGCACACCATATGACATTTTAGGTAAATGTTCACATTAAAACTATAAATTATTATACCCTCATTATTACTGTACCAACCACACTCAAGCAGACTTACTTCTGCCGGACCCTGTGGTAGGTCTCATTTTGTTAACTCTAGGTTTTTTACCCGAAGATTTATCCCTAGTGCTGTGCATGAAGAGTTCTAGTGATGCTCTCTTAGCCATATTTCTTATATTCTTATGATCTTTTCATTAATATGAACTCCTGAACAGCTGATAAAGAAAATAACAGATAATGTCATTAAGAAGGAAGGTGGCACTCAGAATCCCACGTATACTAAGCAATATTTTTCCATAGCACTTACCGCCCTCAACACAATAAAGAAGTTTTCGTATTTCCTCTATTGTTCACTGATGTGTACCAAACTGCTAAGTCAAGGCCACAAGGATCAGGCTCATCAGAAGTATTCAATAAAATTTTGTTGAAAAGTGCATTTTAAATTCAGTGTAAAATAAATTTAGTAAAAAATGATAAAGATAGAAGAAAAGGTATAAACTTACAAATACATCTGATATTTGGAATGACTACAAGTGGCAAACTTGTTGGAAATTATTAGGGTATCCTAAACTAGTCTGCAAGTAATTTTCATCCCAGGTCTTAAGGAAACATACAGGATTATGAAAAGATAAAGGTTTCCTACCTCATATTAATACACCTAAATATCTTTTTCCCTGTATTAGCCATTCTAAGGAAGTGAGTACAGTATACCATTACTGATGGGAAGAATCAATCTCTCTCTTCCTCTCTCTCTCTCTTCACCTTTCCCCACCCCTCCTTCATGTAACTTTTATTGCTGTCATTTCATTTAGTTATTAAAAATAATATTGGTGAAGGAGAATACTTTTTAAATTTATCCAGCTTGAGATGTAAAAGCCAAAATAATCTTGTCTATGTCCACATTTGAAAAGTACTGTAATTTTGTTTGAGATTTCACTGAACCTATAGATAAATTTTGGGAGAGCTGACATCCCTTGCAATATTAAATCTTTGCATCAGTAAACATGATACAGATCTCAATTTCTTTGCATTGTTTTGTAGTTTTGGAGGTATGTTATATGATTTATTGCTAGGATTTCAATTTTTTTGTTGTGCTGTGCTAGATATTTGGTGAGCCAAAAAGTCTGTTTAGTTTCTTCCAAAAAATAAAAGACACATTTTTCACTTTCACCAATAACTTTACTGATTTGGATATTTTGAGAATCTCGGTTATCTCCCGCATGGTATAAGATTGATTGTTCTCAATGTTTTGATTTGATCACTATCAGCTTCAACTGGTTTCTCCAATTGGGGAGCATCCTCCAGCAAGAAATCTCCAGCACGAAACTTCACAAACCACTTTTGACACATTTGATCAGTCAGAGTGCCTCCTCCATACACTGCACACATCTTATTTTGCATTCCAGTTGTGTTTTTACCTTTCTTGGAATAATAAAGCATGATATGCCAAAAATGTTGCATATATATTTTCTTCCATCTTAAATATTAAAATGGCTACACAAAAATTCACCAATTTTGATAAATTTTTAATGCACGTTGATATGACAGCTGTTACAATAAAAACCTAACAAAATTGTTTGAAATGAAGTTAAAGACTACTAAGCACTACTAGAGCCATCTTACAGAAAAAAAAACAGACAAACTTTTTGGCCAACCCAATAGTATGCCTTGCTAATATAATTATCTAATATTTATTAATATGTGCAAAACTACATTTGATTTTGTGCACTTCTCTTATATACAGTGAACTTTGTTAAAATTCACTAATTAATTATGATAGTTCATTTGTAGTAACGTTTGGATTTTCTACATGCAAAACATGTCACTGATAGTTTTTTTTTCTTTTCTTATCCTTACAAACTTTAATTGTTTGTTTTTCCCCATTTCCCCAGGTAGGACACAATATTAAATAGAAATCGTCATAGAAGGCATTATCTTCTTACTCTCAACATTAGCAGGAAAGCTTTAGTATTTCCTGTTTAAAAATAATATTGGCAGTAAGGGTTTTAAAATCATTATTGTATCTTGAAGACTATCACATGGAAATTGTTGTGATTATTTTTTCTCATTCTAAGTAAATATTCACTTTTAACCTCATTTTATAATCATAACTTTGACTTTTTTTTCTTATATAAGCCCTCCTCTCAAATTTCATAGGCTTAAAACTCCGCGAAACTTAGCCCAGCCCTGCCTGGTGCGCACGGTCAGTGCAGCATCAGCGTAGCCAGGACAAAGCTCCACCCTCCTCCAGGTACTGTCTTTCAGCCCTACGCTTCTTGACTCTTGGTTGCAAGATGCTCCTTCCCGTTTTTCAAGGCTGGATACCCACAGTTCAGGTAGGAAGAAGATAAAGGGCAAAATATCTTCGTAGAAAGCTTTCTTTTTATTTTAGAAAGAGATCCCTTCCCAATTATCAAGCCTCTGCCAATATCTCATTGATCAAAATTGTCATCACTGTAACGTAGCCAGCAGCAAAGGAGATCTTCTTCCATTTGCTTCTACTATTCTGTTCATCAGGATGAGACACTTTTCTTTCATTTCATCAATCCAGAGTCATCATTTCCCACCAAGCCCTGAATGAGAGACTTAGGCAAAAAACTCTGATGACTTAGTGAGTCACCATATATCCATAATGTTTACAGTTACCTTGTACAGTTATTTGTTCTGTTTTTCTGTGTCTATTTATTCACCCCAATAAAATGACACCAACTTAAATTCACTCTAATAAAATGACACCAACTTGAATTCTACTTGAATTCTACAGCCTACAACTTAGTTACTACCTGCCTTACACCAACACACATATTCTCTAGAAACAAGTACAGAAATGAAAAAAAGTTCAATAAACACCATTGGGGAGTGTCAACAACTCATAATTGGAGGACTCAGTTTCATCCCTTTCTGTAAAATGCATTTTCTTATTTTTGCTGATGTGTTATTTTTATGAAATATCATTTTAATCATGTTTTGTATACACAGGAAAAATCAGAGTACAAAAGGAACTGAAATGAAAGATAAATATATCATTCTTTTTTCCCTTTCATGATAATCCAGTGTCACAGAGGCAACCACTTTGTGTTTTACTATTCTATTTTTTTTCAATTACAGTTTACATTCAATATTATTTTGTATTAGTTTCAGGTGTGCAGTTAGACAATCTTACTTTACAAAGGGTTACTGCCGTATTTTTAGTACCCACCTGGCACCATACATAGTTATTACTATATTATTGAGTATATTTCCTATGCTGTACTTCATATCCTCATAGCTATTTTGTAACTACCAATTTGTTCTTCTTAATCCCTTCACCTCTTTCTCACTGTCCCCCAAAACTCCTCCCTTCTGGTAACCATCAGTTTGTTCTCTTTATCTATGAATCTGTTTTAATTTTGTTTGTTTGTTTATTTTGCTCTTAAGATTCTACATATAAATGAAATCATGGGATATTTATCTTTCTCTGCCTGACTCATTTCACTTAGCATAACACCCTCTAGGTCCATCCATGCTGTTGCAAATGGTAAGATTTTGTTCTTTTTTATGGGCAAATAATATTCCATCATAGATACGTACCACTTCTTTTTTTATCCATTCATCTACTGATAGGCCCTTGGTTTGCTTCCATATACTCACTATTGTAAATAAGGCTGCAATGAAGATAAGGCTGCATATATTCTTTTAAATTAGTATTTTGGGTTTCTTTGGATATATACCCAGAAGTGGAATCACTGGGTCATAAGGCATCTCCATTTTTAGTTTTCTGAGGAACCACTACACTGTTTTCCATAATGGCTGCACCAATTGGCAATCCCACCAGCAGTGCACAAGGGCTCCCTTTCCTCCACATCCTCGTGAGCACTTGCTGTTTGTTGATTTATTGATGATGGCCATTCTGACAGGTGTCAGGTGATATCTTATTGTGGTTTTAATTTGCACTTCTCTGATGCTTAGTGACGTTGAGCATCTTTTCATATGTCTATTGGCTATTTGTATGTTCTCTTTGGAGAAATGTCTATTCAGGTCCTCTGCTCTTTTTTAGATTGGATTGTTTGGTGGGAGGGGGTGGGGGTTGGTGTTGAGTTGTATGAATTCTTTATAAATTTTGGATATTAACCCCTTATCCAGTGTATCATTGGCAAGTATGTTTTCCCATTCAGTAGGTTGTCTTTTTATTTTGTAGATAGTTTCCTGTGCTGTGCAAAAACTTTTTAGTTTGATGTAGTCCCATTTGTTTTTTATTTTGTTTGCTTTCCTTGTCTGAAGAGATATGTCAGAAAAAAATTATTGCTAAGAGAAATGTCTGAGATTTTACTGAGGCCACCACTTTTGAACAATTCAAATAATATGTGTATGCCAATATTTTCTTAATTTATCGTTTGATATGTATTTTAACTTTATGCTATAAAATATGAAGAATACTTATTCCCTCTCTTCCCCTTTACATTTCTTTTCCCAATTTCTGTGTTTTTTGTTCTAATTTTTTAAGAGCCTATAAATATTGGTTACATTTAGAATTATAAATAATATATTAAACTATTTCTAATTTCATTAAGTTAGACTCCCCACAATATTAAATAAGAAAATTAGTGACCCTAGACTACCCACTACCTGTTTTTCTCCATTTTCTCTTCTCTACTGTCCACTGTGCCATTACCTCTGCTTTGTCATGAGGGAGAGCAAGTGACCGGAATCAGAACTGGCTTCCAAGGCCTCATGAACTCAGCAACAGGAGTCATGAGGAGTCACAAAGCACTCCGACACTCATTTTTGCTGATCTTTTTTCTTCCACCAAGAAAGGCCTAGAGAAAACCCTATGCTTTCAAGTAAAATGCCATCTTTCTGCGTAGGGGACAAGAGTGAGCCCATGGAACTCGGTCCAAAACCTTGGCTCCGTGTTCCTATTATTCTCCACTGAGAGTGTTCAAGTACACAGAGCAAGACTCAGCACTCTCTGATCACTTTATCAATAGAAGTCAAGACGAGCCACTGATACTCAGATAAGATTCCGCTTCTCCAGTTTGCCTCAACAACAAGGGTCATGAAGGAACCCAGTCGTGGTCCCTCCTAATTTTGATCCTCACCAACGCTATCTGCCTTGGAATCTGTCAGAACAGATTATGTCAGTCACTCCAAAAGCTTAGGAATCCCAAGTTATCTCTCATATCCTTTCTTCTAATTTTCATAACAGTTTCCCCACTTATCCACCTTTTCCTCTCAGACTCCATTTCCTAAATTTGCTCTTTCAACTTGTTCTCTGAAACTTAGAGTCCTGCATCACCAAAACCACCTACACCCTCAAATCATAAATAGGCCTTCTCTTCACCACTGTACCCTAACAAAAATCTGGGTTCCTTCTGAGGACACTGCTTACCCCCAATACTTTTTATGTGTTATCTGTTTACCTTTTCTCACAGCTCTGGATATTTATTTGTAAGTTCTTGCTCCTCTTTTAGCTTCCAGACCACCCTCTCCACTTCCTTCCCTCCAGAACAAGCAGCTCCAAGTTTAACGTCATCGGGCCATAAGACTCATCTGGTCCTCATTGCTGCAGTCATACCTACCCTGAGTTATACTCTTCATTTTCAGTGGTTTTAGCTGCTCTCTCATGTCTCAACATTGTCTCTGTGTTGAATCATGCTTATTTTTAATATACCCAGAAATGAAGACTCAAACTTCACAAGCCCAGAAGTTAACTTTTAATTCTTCCCCCAAACCTTTTTCTACTCAGTTTTTCTCATCTGACTTGCTTTTTTTTCATATCGCACATCCAATTGTTCAGCAAATCATGTTGGTCTGAAAAGTATTTGCACACAGTCTTTCAAGTAACTTGTCTATAGTCTGTCCAGCTACCAACTTGTATTTTTTCCAACCTACATTCCAGGCTCCTTCTAGGTACATTCTGGATTACGACTTCTCCCAGTCTGTTCTATCCCATTCCCTTTATATTCCACATAAGTAACCATAATATATTGACACTCACTTCTCCCATTCTTCCTTTCTGCATTCTCCTCACTATGAGGGATTTATATGATTTTTATATGTTGACTATAATTTCAACGGGATAAAGAAAAAGGAGGAAGATAAAGCAGTAGGTAAATATGGCTGTTCGTTCTACTCTCTTAGACCCAAAACTCTGCATTCTCCAAATGGCTCTTGTATCCGTAAGTTATAGAATAATACTGTGAGTAGACTCAGGTTTTTGTTTGTTTTTTTATAAAGTAGATTTAGTTTCAAATGTGTACCTTGAATGTTATTAACTTCAGTTTCATAGCAGAGGATACTTTTTAAAAGCTTCCTTCTCTAAAATGGTTTATGGAGAACTCGTGCTTGCGTGTTAACTTCGGGCACGGTGAGTGGCGTAAACAGTGGTCCCTGGAGACCTCCTGGACCGGGGGAGTGTTCCTTTCACAGTGTCTTCACTGCCAGCAGCCTTTAAGGACCAGTGTTTTCCTAATGTCACCCTTTCGTTCTGTGGCTCAGGCACTTGTTTTTAAGTGAATCTCCTGGTTTGAATTGCTAAAAAAAAAAATTCCAACAATCTTTGCTACATAATTTTTAATAACCTGATTCAGTTTGGCAGTACTCTGACCAAAATGAACAAATATATGACACAAATAATAAAGCAGGGAATGAACTGAAAGCGTGTGATGGAACATTGATGAGTAATCTATTTTCAGAGAGTTGCGTATGGAAGGAATAGGAGGAGTTCAAGAACAATGTCTAAATAAAACAAGAAGACATAGGCTTCTTTTACTTGGAAGTAATATATGAATAAGATACTTAAATATTCACATAAACAGGATGAAAATTTCAGTCTCTAAATAACCCTAATATCGAAGCAGAAATTTAATAGAATTAAACAGATTTTCAAAACAGGAAATGTTTAGAATCGTTTGGAAAAGGAGATGTCAGAAATATACTCTTACACACATAGGCTAAAAGAGAAATGGCTGTCATGAGATACCAACGAAGCCGGCTTCAATGGCCTGTTTGGAGGGTTGTTGTCCATGTCCCTCCGAGGAAAACCACAAGTGCCATTACTGTGTCAGAAATACCCTCAGAGAACGTGTTTTCATCTTCGGTACAAAAACCTTTTCTGAGGTTCTTAAAGACAAGGAAAAGTTAGCTGCGGTACCTCTACTGATTTTAAAAACAATGAAGTTACAGTGTGTGCTCCAACTCTGGGAAACACGATATAATAAGGCGTTACAATTTAGTTTTCAATTCATCATTATTCAAAACTTTGGAAATTTGGTCCATTTCTTGGCACTCATTTTCCTTCCCTGTAACCTTTGCCTCTCCAGGCCCAGTTCCTGAAGAGGGGTTGTCGCCAGGTAGATGATACCTCCTCAGAATAATTAGGATCAAAAGGGCTGGAACAAAGCTTAATCCTCTTAGTGCTATTGGCAGTCCAAGGTAGAGGTATCTAGCAAAAAAAAAAAAAAAAAAAAAAAAATGTTAGAGCATATAAATCTTACACAGTGAGGCGAATACAAACCCGTTTTGCGTATCTTTAATTATCTTGGTATTTTATTGCCATGAGAACAACAGCAGCTGTTTTGCATGTTGACCATACATAAGAAAGTTTGTGAAACGTGCTTGTTGTTTGTTAAAATGGTTTTCTTTGGAATTTTTCATCCAGAAAATCCAGTGTTTTTCTTCTTTTCTAATCTTTTGCTGCTATTTTTATTTTATTTATATTGACTAGACCCTCCAACTTAGATTTAATAGTAACAGTGATTGCACTTTTATTCCAGTACTTAACAAGAACGCTCCCAAGGAATCACCGTTGATGATCATCAGTTCACTGAAGGTTTGTAAAACTAGCCTTAAAGGCCTCGGGACTTGGTGCTTTCAGTGATGGGAATTTTGATTGATTCAGTTTAAATAACTATAAAAATATTCATGTTTTTCACATATTATAGTAAAATTTTGGTAATATACGTTTAGAAAATTCTCATTTAATATGCTTCCAAATTATCTCAAGTATGTAAGTAACTGTACTTATATTCTCTTTTCTATTCTTAATAGTGTTTGTGTCGCCTCTCTTTGTCTTTTCATATAATTGTCATTATTTTATTTAAATTTTTCAAAAACAGTTTTAACTTTTTGGTTACGTCTATTAATTTCTGCTTTCTATTTTCATCCTTCTACTTCTATAATTTTCTCTTATTATGAAACATTTCAAGAGTACATACAAAAATAAACATTCTTACCACTGAGGTTTTTTAAATGACTAAATTTTGCTACTTTTATTTCAGACCAGTTCAGAAGAAAATACTAATACATTTAAGTCCCCTGTGAACCCCTGTGATCCTATTGCCTTCTAACCCATACCAGATATAACATTATGTTAAACTTTATGGACTTTGTTCCTAGTTTATTTCTATAGTTTTACGAAGGATAATTATATATTCATGATATACACAAGTATTTTACATGTTTTTACATTTTAAAAATGTGGCAAAATACCGTGTTTCATTCTGAAAATTCCTATAGTAGCTCACCATTCTTAAACTATGTTTGTACATGCAGTTGCACCATATTCCATTGTATGAACACACGCATTCATCAATGTAGTTTCCTGTTGGACACTTTTATTACTTAAATTTTTCTAATATCTACATTACTGCAATAAACTTCCTTTCACATGTTTCCTTGTGCATGTGAGCAAGAGTTTCTCTAAAATATAGCTAAGGGCCTCAGATATGGAGTACGCAACTTTGCAAATATTGCCCGATAGTTCTCTTCATGGTTTTTATTTACCATCAGTAGTGCAGAAGAGTTCCTGTACTGCCCAGTTATGTCCCACCCTTCTTCACTGTCTATAGGACCTCCTGTCGGGAAGAAAATTTTGAATTTTGTATGCAGCCACATTTTCCCATTTCTTGCTCTCTGGTTTGTGTTTAATGTCAACCCAAACCAAAAGCAATAAAGATCATAAAGATATTAGGAACTATTGTTGCTCATAACCTATTAGCTATTGGTCCAATTTTTATTTCTTGTGAGTTACGTGTTTATTTCTCTGGGTAACTTTTATGTTGTTCTTTTTCTTTTTTACCTTGACGGTTTATAATTTTACTGTGATATTTCTATTTATATTTATTCTACTAGGCATTTGAAATGCGCTTTTGATCTGAAATTTTATGTCTTTTTTAAATTCCAGGAAATTCTAAGTCATTAATTCCTTGATTTATTGCTGCTATTTCCTTCATTCTGTTTTTTAGAAATTTTCTGAAATATATACTTAGTTAATTGTTCTTTAATATTACTTACTTGTAGTTAATTTTTGTTTAATTGGTTCTGATCATAATTTACATTTTAGATAAATTCTTCTGTACTCTCTTCCAATTCATCAGTTCTCATTTTAATCACACCGACTTTAAATTTATTACATATGTAGGATTCCCTTTATTATCTCAATGCTATACATTTAATCTCTAATATTTCTAAGTGTTCTTTTTGATATTCTCATTTATTCTCGTTTTTTCATCATTTCTTATTCACTTTTAATGGATAGTAAGTGCCGTCCATTTACTATTTTTAAACCTGTTGTGCTGGTTAAGCATACGTATTTTAAAAATTTCATCATTTCGTCCCTTCATCCTGTCACTTTAAAACTCTTAAATTTAATCTGGAATGAAGTCATGTTGCAATTGGTGATTTATGTGCTTATCTTTTTGAATATTGAATTTATTCATGTGTTGCTAATTTTTAGTGTACAAGCTCCTTCGGAGTGTTTTGTTGGTGGTGGTTATTTGTTCTGGTTTTCTTTTCTTGCTCCGTTTCTTTGCATTCATTCCTCCAAATCTGATAAATTTGCCTTTGTTTTTTTCCAATTCCCCGGGTTTCTAGGCCAAGCTAGTTCTTATAAGGGTGATTTTTCACAGTGATACTGGGAATACCCACAGAGGGCGCACATCACTTGCTTTAGTTCTTTGGCGTGTCTGTGTAATATTCCCTCCTAACTAACACAGCGGTGATCTGCAAAAGGTTGTTTTTTAAAACTCTTTTACAATGAGGTTTATATTACTTTCTTTGGGCTATTGTAACAAAGCACCACAAACTTGATGGCATAAGCAAACAAAAAAATTATTCTCTCACAGTTCTGGAGGCTAGAAGTCTGAAATCGGGCTGTTGGCAGGGTCAGGCTTCCTCGAAGGCCCCAGGAAAGAATCCCTCCTCTACTCTTCCTCGCTGAGACTAGCTGCCAGCAATCCTTGGCTTGCTTGGGTTTGTAGATGCATCACTCCAGTCTCTTCCCCTGTTATCACATGCCATCTTCCCTATGTGTCTGTGTGGCTGTATCTCCTTTCCCCTTCTTAAAAGGACACCAGTGATTGGACTTAGGACCCATTATAATCCACTATGACCTTGTCTTAATTTAACTAATTCCATTAACAAAGACCCTATATCCAAATAAAATATTCTGAGTTCATAGGTGGACATGAAATTTTGAGGAACACTATTTAACCCAGTCACAGGGTGTTCTACCCCACTATTTGGATTAAAGCTTTGACTCTGGATCTAGTCTCTTAAGAAGTACTTTATTTTTCCTTTGGAAGTTGATGTCCCAGAAGCCACTGCCTGTTTCTAGGCTTAGAATGTTCCCATTCAGCTTTTGAACTCAGCTGTGTTTACTCCCTTTATGTTTCTGTTCAATTTCTGGTTCAGCAAAACAGGAAGTCCAGGGTAATGTTTATTTTGTCTTTGAACCTGGATATGTCCCTTTGGAATTATAAAATACGTAACTTATTGAATCACCTATCTGATTGTTCTTTTGTTGTTTTCTTTTAAAATTTGAGTTCATTAATATTCAATCTTTTAAATATATATATGTTTAAAGTTCTAAATACACCTTTGAGTCCTGATTTAGCTTTGTTCCATAAGTTTTCTTACTTAGTGTTTTCATTGACATAGAATTCCAGTTAATTATTTTTATTATAATTTATTATTTCATCCATGAGTAATTCCAAAGATGTGGTATTTGGCAATATTTTTATTATAGATTTGTCATCCCATTGCATTGGGGACAGAAAACAGAGGTCATAAAGTGTCAATATTGGGAATTTTTAAAAAAATTTTCTTTGTGGCATAGTGCCTGATCAATTGTTATAAAGTTTATTATAGATGTGAGAAGAATATATATTCTGATCATTGGGTTAAAAATTGCTATGTATCTATGAGATAACTATTATATAATTTGGTGGTCCAAATATTCTGTATCCTCACCAATTTTTTCTTTATATTTCATATTCACTTTTTGGAAAAGTGTGTTGAAATTTTCTACTCTGATTGTAGATTTTTATTGTAATTTTGTGAATTTTTGTTTTATATATTTGAAGTTACATTGATATAGATTTATATAGGCTCATAAGTATTATATATTCTTGGTAAAGTGTTTATTTTATTATTAAGTAATATCCTCTTTAACTCCATTCTTTCCACTTCAAATTCTGTTTTGTCTCATAGTCATTAATATGACTATAGAAGCTGGATTTAATATATGCCTGGAATGTCTTTTCTGACCTTTGTTTCGACCTTTCTTTGCATTATAGTTTTTAGTCTGTCTCTCATAAACAACATAAAGCTAGAATTTTGAAAACTCTCATGTGAAATTCCCTATCACTTAAAAAGTAAGTTCAACTGGTTACATTGATTGTGGAACCTGGCATATTTAGGCTTAGTTTTTTTAACTCATTTTGTGTGTTGTGATTTTCCTATTTCTCATTACATTGAATTTTTCTAAATATTTTTCCCTTTCTATTAATGGGAATATGTGTAAGTGATCATTCTAACTTTGGCAAAATTTAAAATTAATCAGTGTTCCTGTTCTCAAAATCTATAAAAGAGTTTTAGATTTTGCCTGGATTTCAAGCTAAACAGTGAGTTTGCCCCAGTGGTGCTGATGCTGGCAGAGGTACAGGACTTCGCGGTCAGAGACAAAGGACTTTTTCACTGACATGCTTAATGTCCAGGTTGTTTATCCTTAATCCCAAATCCCAGAGGGCTGACACAGAAGGAGATGCGGGTGAATGGTGTACACACAGTGCATTTAGGTCACAGCTAAGGAATCCTGAGTTTAGGAAATCCCAAACTTTGAAATGGGTTGCAAGTAAATCTGCCAACAATAGCCCCAGGAGGGGATTTTATCTTTATCATCCTGGACACTGTGCTCCAGAAGGAAACACTACCTATACCTTCCAAGGACAGGCACTACTCAAACATCCTTGAAGCGGGAGTCCAGAACAAAAGCCCCTGCTAACAAGCTGGGTGGAAATGCAAGGGAACCATGGCGAATTCCCTACCAACACCATTTGCCTCTTGTTTCTATACTATATTAGTTTACGGTGAATTTTCTCATGAGTACACTTTATCAGCCTAATTAATCTGACTGACAGAGGATAGTACCAATTATATAACCACATTGTCTGAAATAGCATTTAATTAAGGCTACTACCTACAGGATTCTAAGTAGCAGGATGCAGACAACCTACACTCGTAATCTTTGGGGTTTCTCAGCTGTGATGCAAATCCATTGCCTGCACAGCATGTGGCTGGGCCCACCTTCTCATCACCCCTGTGGCACCAGGGGACAAGGGGAACTGATGAAAACGTGGATTTCAGGCTGTCTGCTCTCTTCACTGTTCGTGACAGTGAAGTCCTTGACAGTCCTTTTACTGATCAAGATTAGATCTTAGAATGTTTTTTTTAATTATTTTATTGTTCAATTACAGTTGTCTGCATTTTCTCCCCATCCCTCTACCCCACCCCAGCCAAAGCTACCTCCCTCCCTTGCTTCCACCCTCCCCCTTGGTTTTGTCCATGTGTCCTTTATAGTAGTTCCTGAAAACCCTTCCCCCCACTGTCCCCTCTCCACTCCCCTCTGGTTATTGTTAGATTGTTCTTAACTTCAATGACTCTGGTTATATTTTGTTTGCTTTTTTCTTCTGTTGATTATGTTCCTGTTAACGGTGAGATCATATGGTATTTGTCCCTCACCGCCTGGCTTATTTCATTTAGCATAATGTCTTAGAATGTTTTAAACAAAACGAAACTGCTTTTTAGTAAATGAAAGATTTTTCTTACTGCCTCATTGGAACTTAACACAAAATTAAACCACATTCAGGTATCAAATGAAAAAGAACTTTTTGTTTTGGATGGTATCAAATCAATACCAGAAGGAAAAGAAAAGGAACAAGAGGAAAAAAAAATGAAAAAGAACTTAAAGTAGAAAGATTAACAATGGAAGAATTTTGTTCAAAAACAGGTTAATATTATCATGTGTTTTGCTTAAAACCATATTTATATTAAAAAAAAAAGTCCTTGAAGAAACATGAAGAATGCTGTGTCAGTGAAATTTAATGAGGGAGAAGTATCACTTTGGAGATCAGATGGTGCTAGGAGGTAAGGGTTCAAGCTAGTAAGGTACCAAAATGACGGAGCACGAAATGGGGATACTTTCGAGCAGTGATATTCTACAGCAGGCACGCCGCTGGGCTGCAGGAGTTTTTAAAGCATGCAGTACCTGAGTATTTGGTCAGGGGCACTGACCTCTCTTCCCTTAGATTGTCAAATAAAAAAAATGACAAAAGCCAACACAGCAATAGCTGTCCGGTGTGAATGAATCAAAATTATACCTATTTTTGACGTGTACTATATTATTTTGCCACAGAATTTTAGTAATTAGTGTATGTGTGCTGTGAGATGAAAAAGGTTACTGTAGAGAGAAATATAATTCAGACAGGTAGTTCCTGTACAGCCACTACCTTCGATCATGTATTGATAACTTTAGTAAGCAAGTACTTTGAAGATATTGAGGAAATAAAATTGTAGTACATAAATAAAAATGGAGATATAGTATCAATATCTATTCTGGAAACAAAGCAGAAAAAGTTGGCTAGTCACTTGACAAAGAAAATACTAGACACACTGGTGCCATTCCATGCAGTCTAGGCTAAGAAAACAAGTCTAAAAAAATCATCTTTACCTGAAGGTGGTAGAATCATACATCCTGCATGCGCCCGACTCACCACATTTAAAAGTTGGCCAGTGTAAACAGGTGGAGTCCATTAAAGCTCCAAAATATATAGGTGCAGGGATTCCAGCTAAAATGAAAAAGAGAAAAAAGTCCATTGACAAGGTGAAAATTAGGATACATTGTTTTGTTTGGAAGTGTTTCAATTTCCTCTATTTGTAAAACCAACAAGTTTAACAAAACCTAAATTTAATACTTTAAATTTTATTTTTAGAAATTAGAAATTACTTTTAGCCTTAAAGTTTCTAGATTATAAAGGATCAGTAATTTTATGAACAAATGCAACATAAAACCTATTGATGGAGAAAAACATTGAATTAATGATTACATTTTTTTCTGTAATGTTTGGGACAATCATATATACACTTTACTTTAACAGAGCATTTTTCATTCATTGGATTTTCAAATCCAATAGATGAAAAGTAAAATTAAGGACAGATGGGATTTTCTTAAGTAAAAGAGGGAAGTTCTCTATTGCTTCTTGTACCCCATTCTCATACGAATTACAGAGCACTGTGTAAAGTGGGAGGGATATAGACATTGCATTTACTTAGTGTTTAGTAATGGTCTGATACAAAGTTGGAAAAAATAACTACTTTTACCAAATACTCTCGTGGAAAATGTATGTAATCCCACACCGAGAGACTTCTGTTCGGGCTTGATACACCTAAAAAATAAATGCATTAATTAATAAAATCCAGATATTAAACTCTCCATTATAATCTTGGCAAGGGATTGAGGAATAGACATGTGAAGAGAGCTGAGAGCATAATTAAGTACTTGTCTTATTAGGGAGTAGATATTAATACTGGGAAGTTTTGAAACTGATAAGAGAAACAAAGACATAGCTGAGAATTTCAATAATCAGGTTAACCATTTGAAAGCTATAACTTTCACAACAGAAGAAGAAAATCCAATGTATACCATGGAAAACAGTAAAAAAGAAGCAAAGAGAAAATCAAGTAAATAAAATGCATGAAATAAAATGACAAAGAGAGCCCTATAACAATAATTATAGTAAACATAAATAGGTTAAATTCACCAGTCTAAGATTACAAAATCAGATCTAGCAAACTGTTTATGAAATGAAATGAAAGAATTGAAGGTTAAAATGAAAGGGAAGGGAAATTATATAACAGAAAAGAAAAAGAAACCTAGCCCTGCAGTTTTAATAAGAAACAAAATAAAACTCCTTAAAAGAAAGGATGAATAGATAAAGAAAATTGTGTGCCAGTTGTAACAGAAGTATACTGATCAAAGGCATATCTTCACCTACAATTTCGCCTCCAAATATACAAATTTTTAAATGACATAATTATAAGGAGAAACACATCAGGAATGATTAGTGATTTTGACACACATCCCTGAGTTACTGATGGGTTAAGCAAACAACAAACAATTATAGATTCACAAAATTTACACAATGCAAAGATTTACTTCAACCCAAGAGATATGGAAACTGTATGCCCTAAATGCAGAAGATACGCATAAAACACTCAAAAATTAGCCATGTGTTAGGCACCAAAGAGAGCCTCAATATTTCTCCTCAAAACTCCACACCTTTCAGACTGTGTTCACTGAACCTAAAAATGAAATAACAATAATAAAAATATACCTATAAAAAGTTTCCATACATATGGAAGTTATATAACACACTAGTAACTAATAAACTAATTTTAGTTTGTGGATACTTATGACTAGAAGAAGTGGAGAATGGAATGAAAATGATAAAAATAAAGGAAAATGAAACGAGAGAAACCTTACTCCAATCTATGACAATAATGTGTTATGGAATTGAGAATTATGACTAACTTAACTCTGCTCCGAGTTCCAATAAAAGATGAAGAAAGGAGAAATAAATGCAAACTTTGTTAGGCGTGTTTAGAACAGTTTATTAGGCACGAAGAATACCGTAATTGAAAGCACACGGATACAACATACCAAAGTGTGAACCCTACATCTGTAACTTCCTAGTGTTAGTAAGCCTTTCACCATCTTTGTCTCGCAATAGCCAGGTAAGGGAGTTGAGCATTTATTATTATGCCCACTTTTTATTTTAAAAAGTGTAGAGCTCAGAAAGGTCCGGTGTCCTGCCTAATGCCCTGAAGGTAGTAATTGGTGAAACAGAGGCTTCTAACAGCTTTACTCTGCTGCCTTTATAGGTTGGACCATAGGCTAGGAGTGCTAAGCAACCACTCTCTACCTACCAACATGACCGTTTGATATGGTTTACCTTAAAATATAAATGTGTCTCTTTTTGTGTTAAACAATGAGAATCTCACTTAATCAACTGTAAGAAATAAGGATGAAAAGAAACAAAAGGAGAAGCCAACGGATGAACATTTATAGTACTACCTTCAAAATTTCATAAAACTCAATAATGGTTAATGCAAACTCTTAATGAATGATAGGGTAGAACACTGAATTCTTAGATACCATGGGCTCCAACTGGCTTCCTTAACAAGTTGCCTTAATAAATGACCAGAAAAGAATCTAAATTAAAACAAAACAAAACAAACAAACAAACAAACAAACAGTAATTTGTGTACCTCAGGAGAACCATATATCCAGGAATGGCAGACAAGGAATAAATGAAACTGCTGACGGACGACAAGATTAGAAAGTACTGGAGCATCATGGAACAGTCGGGCCCTCTGCCACACAGCCCAAGAACTGCGGATGAGTTTCCTGAGGTTTGGATGCAGCTACAGTTTTGGAACACCTGACAAAAATAATATATGATCCTATTTAGGGAAGAAAAGTTTAAACACAAATCTCAAATGTTTTCTACCTCACCAGCTGGATCAAGATGGAGACTGTTTATGTCCTTTATTCTCGTCTCCTTTGTGGTGTCTCTCAGGATCATAACAACCAAAACATGGAAGGGTCATCTCAGAAAAACTGTTATTAGTCTTTAAATACAGGCTCTGGCACAAATAACACCCCCTTTTATTACAAAATCTTTTGTTACAAAATCATAAGCATGTAACTCTGTAACATAACACTATCACACTCAAGCACACCATATGACATTTTAGGTGAAATGTTCAAATTAAAACTATAAATTATTGCACCCATATTATGACTCAGGCAGGCCTTCCTTCTGCCGGACCCTGTTTAGGGAGTAAATTTGCAGCACCTCAGCTATCCTGAAGTCATGCTTTTTAAAAATATATACTGTTTTGCCACAATATTAAGTATGACAGACAAAATTTCTTTCAGAGTGTTCGCTTGAAATATTTAGATAGGATAAATAAAGCTTTGTTTTAAGTAATACAGTTTATTGAAAAACAGACTAAAGTTAACCCTTTTTGAATTCTTATGTTTCCAGGTTTTAATAAGAACCAAAATTTACATTTTACTTTGATCACCAGCCACCATTTCTAGGCAAGGAAACATGCCTAATTCTATCGTATAAAGCTTTCAGAATGTGAAAAACACAAAAAAAATACATACATAGGCACAGGAAAAAAAAAAACAGTGAAACAAATAGCTGGATAATTGGGATCAAAACTACCAACTTTATATCAATAATAAGAATATTTCAGTCCAGATTATTATTTTAAAAATTATCTGAGTAATAATGTCAACTGCTATGAAATTAAATATCAGTGCTCAAACTCTACAACAATTTAAAATAAGCTAAAGAAATAAAAGGTAAACCAAGTGAGCCTATGAAAAATGTAAGTTTATTTTTCCACAAAAAATTAATTTGACTTTAAAGAAAAACTTTAATTGTAGTTGTATCAAGTGTGGGCCCAATTCACAGTTGGAAAATGCCAATGCAGGTCATAAAACAAAATTTCTGTTAAAAAATACAAAACGCCGATAGGTCGAGTTACCATTTTCAGCCCTGTCCCAACGAAGGTCTCACAGCCAGCTAGACAGGCCGACATATAGGACAGCCCATTGCTCCCACACACGGGGTCCCATGTTTTAGTCGGACAGTGGCAATCCGCGTTGCAGTCAGCAAGGATGGCATTTCCCACGTGGGGATCTTGCTGGGTTCTGAAATGATTTAAAATAATGCCGTGAATATTGAAAGGCTGTTAGAAACTTTTCTTTCTTTTTTTTTTTTTTCATTTCAATCCGCAGTTCAATTTCTCTCTTCCCTAAAATAGAAACAGAAATGTTCCAACCATCGATGTGTGACCTGGGGACTGCAGATGTGGCAGAAAAGTCAGGCTTCAGTGACTACATAGCCACTCTTGCGATGATTTAGTTCAGATAAACAAACAGGCAATCAACGAGCATTAATTGAGTGCCTAACATACGGAAGGTGTTTTTCCAAGTATTATGGGAACTCAGAAATAAACTTGGCCTAATCCCTGTGGTTGATCCATAGGGTGGAAATTAACAAGAGACATCACATCTTATAAAAGCAAGTTCAAAGGCTCACTTTAACGTCAAAATCTGTAAGTTCAACGTACAATATACATAATACATTTAGCTCCAGAAACATAACTACATGTGTAAACCAATACATTCTTCTAGTGTAAAAATGAATCAGGAACTGAAATCAGAAACAACCAATGTTGCCATTTTGACAGCCACCCATGCAGGAACCTGGGCAGCCATCAAGCCCCTCCGACAGCCCCACTAAAGCAGGGAGCCATGCCAGGGCCCCTGCCTTACTGTTAAGTATAGCTTCTGTCTCCACGTAACCAAATAACCCAGGGCAGCCTCAGAGCCTGGCCCACAGTACTGCGGACTGTGGAGCCAAGCCTGCAGCACAGTCCAGCAGCAGAACGGTCCGGTCACTGCCTGTGCCCTACCCAAGGGCTGAACACCAGCTGCGACCTTGTCCAGTGAGGGCGCCCAGGCAGTGACCCCACCTGACCATGCAGCATGTCCTACAGCCTCACTCAAGGAGAGAATGGGCACAGTGAGCCTGCTCGACCAGGGAGCACAGTCTCTAGCACACCCACCCTTCCTATAGACCCCGCTAACTCTCAAAATACGTATCTAAAACTATTCAATAGTGAGACATAACTATACAAATATAAAAAATATAAGAATTTGCATATGAATCAATGTATCCTGTATCAGGATTCAGTTATGCTAAATTTAAGCCTTTTGTCTCAATGTGTAAAGGCCATTGAGACTGTATAGTCAACTCTTAATTTTACCCATTGGTGGGAGTATCAAATATATGGATAACATATCCTACTGCAACCTAAAACTATAGGTAGTTTCTTTTGATATCTACTTTAATATCTACCAGGATACCACAAAGACACACACACGCAATCACAAACTCACCAACCCTATGGTATGTTCCCAACCTCTTTAATAAACCTGGAGTCCGAATGTATAGGTACAATTGACAGATGAAGGACAGATGAAAGACTATGGATTACTGCCATTAACTCCAATGAGCAAATGATTTGGTCATGGGTAATCACTGGAGAAAATATGTTATTAACTACTCCAAGTGTATAGCATTCTTTAGTAAAAAACATACCCTTTGTAAGAGGTGGTTAAGCCAGCAACTGGAGAATGGTCACAGATCATAAGAAAACACAGGAAGTAGAGAAGATAGTCAATGAAAGATAACCAAAATGCTACGTGGGCAGCTTGCTTGATGGTGATCTTGAACTTCTTCATAATTAAACCACCAAATATATACCCAAAGCATATTGGAGGTAAGTTATAAATGCCTATAAATACAAGAAAAATGTGATTTACAATGTGATTTAGCAAAGGAACGAATATGATTTTACTTTTAACGTGTCTTGCAAACAAAACCATTTAGGTCCAACTCACAGTAAAGATGGCTGACTGACTTTTATTGCTACTTAATCACGTATTATATACAGAGATATTTTTAAATGTCCCTCAGTGTCAAAGCAGATTTTGAAGGCTGTTATTATCACTCATTTAATTAATTGCAGTAGCTGTAAACGTCTTGTAGGCAGAAATCACGATCTGTGCATCTTTTCTTAGGGTTCGGGTGGGAGTGACAAGTCGAAGCTCACCAGTAATTTATCTTTCCATTTTGGGAGATATA
Organism: Desmodus rotundus; assembly: GCF_022682495.2. Classification (NCBI taxonomy): domain Eukaryota; kingdom Metazoa; phylum Chordata; class Mammalia; order Chiroptera; family Phyllostomidae; genus Desmodus; species Desmodus rotundus. The sequence continues at coordinate 171,125,499 of NC_071389.1, read as the reverse complement.
TATACATATATATATATATATATATATACATGATTTACATAATTTTTCTGTTGTTTATTCCCACTTTGGTTGTTAAGAATTTGGCTCACTCTAAGGTACTTTAAAAGATGACTGCTGAGCCTGTGATTGTCAAGTGTATCTCCGTTGCACATCTTGAGGCTACTGCTGCTACTGGCCAGCACTCTCTCTCCCCTACACCTGCCTCCAAAAAGGGAAAAAGAAGAAAAAGGAAGATACAGCCTGAGGTTGCATTCTTCCTTGTCAGCCTCTGCTGACTGAATCATATCCTTGGAAGAGGTTGTTAAAAATCAGTCCTAGAGCCCTGCACGGGAAACTCGGATTTGGTGTGGCTAAGGTGGGCACCAGGTATCTGAACTATTCACAGACACTGCAGGCCATGTGGATGGAGATAATCTAGGAAATTCACTTTCAAAACTATAAAAAGATCCCTGGAGAAACCTAAGGTTTGTGTGGGAGGCGACATGGGCGTGGAAGGGGTGGTTTGGGGGCTACAGAAACACCCCGAACCACCAGGGGGAGCAGGGAGACCATGGAATTCATAACTAGGAGCCAAGAGTAAAATCTGCGAATAAAACACTCCTAATGAATTAATTCTGCTTTCCTTTTTTCATTAATGGATTGCTTATCTGAAAATTTAATCTAATTTGTGCATTACTCGAGATTTCCACCAATATTTTGAATTTGTGTTCTGACTGGAGAGAGAAAGAACAGAGAAGAAAGCCAGGCTTTCTCTTCCTACCTACCCTTTGTTGATTTCATTGGAGAACAGAAAGGAGAAAAGTACCAGAGATAGAAATATCCCAAAAGATTTTAATTTAGGAGTTCCCTAGACGCATCATCACCCTGATTACCATTTCATGGGTGGGGGAGGGGGAGGAGAGGAGAGTGGGCTACGAATGCAGAGAAGAACAAACATACCAATTAGAAAGACTGCATCAGACGTTGATTTTCCATATTGCTGTTCCAGATATTTAGGCATGAAAACCATCATATTAATAAATGCATTAAACTGTATCACACTTACTAGTATAAAAAGCATGTAAATTGGGTTGCAAAAAAGAATTTTCATGAATGGTAAAAAATCTGAAATGAAAGAAAGCAACAGAGTCAAACTAATTCAACTTTGCATTTTATGATTGATTTTCTCTGAAACATCAACTTCCCCTCCAGATTGTTTTCCTGTTTTATAATGTGCATATTGTTAATTTGTTTTAGCCCTTAAAAGCTGAAGTTCATGTCATTGTTTTAGGCAACATCTTCCAGTCAGCGACACAGTTGACTAGGTAGGTATCACAACACAGTAGTTTTGCTTTCACTAAGTTACTATTGTGTCTTAAGGAAAAACTATAATGTGACCAAAATATTACAGTATTCATATCTTTTCCTTTTATCCTCCTCTTTCTCTTTCTATTAATATCCTCGCTTCCCTAGAGATCATCTAGTATGAAAGATGCTTGTTCTGGTCTCTCTAAAGTCTGGAAGAAAATCAATTTGATGAAGAAGATCACACTCTAATATTGATATTATCACTCCTGAACATTTAAAATATTGACAAATATGTATTTGGAAATTCATGGGATATAAATTTTCTCAAGTACCAGGTGTTTCTTTGTTTCTTGGAAACATCAGTTTTGGTGGTTCTGACAATGGTTCGCAACAAAATGTGCTTTAAACTGGTTACTTGGGTATCTTTTAAAACACCAGCTTCCAGGATCCACTCCCTAAGATCCTGATTCATTAGACACATACTACGGGCTGCATAAATAATTTAACCAAAACTTTTCCCTGCTTGTGTGCACTGACAAAACTCCCAGCCAGATTTGTAGCCCATCTCCAGGAAGTGTTCTAGGAAGTAGTCACACTGTTGCCATTTGCTGTCAAAGTATTATTTCTTTTTACTTTCGCTGTCTTTGTGTTTTCTGTCTTGATTACCTTGTTTATTCTATATTATCCTGGTTTGCTTAATAAACTGCTTAAAAGTGCATTCTGGAACAAAGTACTAATAAAACATTCGTGGAAAGAAAGGAATACTGGTGGTAGAATTCATATTTATGAATAAGATACATGGCAGAGATGAGACTTGTGTTCAGAGCTCTTTGAAGATCTTTAGGTCGCCCATTTTGTTGACATTCCTGTTCTCACAGAAGAGTCTCAGTAGCTCATTCTTTTCTGTTCATATATGCTATGAGCTAAGCACACGATAAATGCTTACTAAGCTAAGCTCTTCCCTGGCTTTGAAAACTGACCTGAGAGACCACAGACATATTCTGTATTAATATCCTTTCTCAGTCCATATCATCCCTTTGAGAAGAGGTGCAATATAATCATGATGACTAAGAATTTGCAAGATTCTGAACTGGCTCCTAATAATCCAGAAAATATTAAATTATGCTCAATTGTGGTTTGAGTGAATTTGTAATTATTAATACAAATTCTGTGCAAGTTGGTATTATAATGTATGGGTGATGCAGAAGTAACACCAACAATAGTAATCCTAATACTTCTAACAGTAATAATAGTAATATGTGCCTAATAATAGTAATATGTGCCTAATATGTACAGATAAGGAAACTTAGCCCTTCCCTACCTTCTAAATGAACACTCCTTAAGAATTCCAAGGCCCAGACCATCTTAATTAAATGCTCATACTAATTAAATCGGGTCTTGGGAATAATACAGACACTCCAGGCATCAGTAACTTTAAAAATTTCTCAGGTGATTACAGTAAGTGACCAAGTGTTAAAGTCAGTGTTCTTGAATATCAAATACTTAGACTCCGTTAACTTAGTTCCCCACAGAAACACCTCCTGTAAATTATCGTTTGAGCTTTTATTGACAATCTACACCACTTGCTAGGAAACAACTGCGTGGCTCAATATTACCTACAGCAGACATCATGTAACAATTATTTCTTTTCTGCAGTTCATTACTGGGGAAAGATTTTCTTTAACAACAGTTATTCTTCCCTCTCTCAAATGTGGAGAATTATATGGCCTGTCATGTTTTCCTTTTTTGGCTTAACTTCCAGGAATCTCGCAGCTAAACTAACATTGCTGGTCTCAGAACTATATTCTTAGTTGGATTAGTGTATTTTTTTATCTCCTTTTGTTCTTAGTTTCATTTTTTTAAAAATAATTAGGCCTTTAAGGTGAATGGGACTGAATAAATAAATAAATAAATAAATAAATAAATAAATAAATTGGTTGAGTGCCCAGATTGTTATAAAATCTTATATGAATACTCATCTGAGATAATCCAGTTTCCAAACACATTGCTCATTTCCAAGTAGAAGCATGGAAGAATCAGACTTGTTAGGCACTACTGGCTGCTGACTGTTAATGACAAATTGCCCTGATACAGCCTAGCATGTTATAGTGCTAGACTAAAATACAGACACATTTATACAAAATAAAAAGTAAATTATGTAGTATTTAAAATTTTTAGATTTGCCTTTAGTGATTCCATTATTTTCCTTCTTGACCTCTTCTTTCTGTTTCTCTTCTTTATCATTTTTAATGATGTCAGCATTATCCTCTGTGCCTTCCTTGGCAAGCGTTTTGGGCAGAAAGAAAAAGGGAATGGCAGTGAGCACATTCACTCCTGCGCAAATCAAAAGGCCAAACCACCACGCACCAACCCAGCGGGTATCGGTGGGAGTTATGGTCAGATCATCTGTAAAACATATACATATTTCTATTAGCTTTAGTCACCATTTTCTGTATGCACTGCAGAAAAAAATTTAAATTATTATTCTCAGTTTTTATCCAAATATATAGTTTACATACAGTTCAGACACTCATAAAAGGTGTCTGATAATGCAATGTGTTACAATATTGTCTAGCAATAAATTACTTTGAAGATCTCTTGTATTGTGTAAGAAATTTATAAACAGGTACTTACTAAATAACTACAAGGCCTCTTTAATTATCCAGATAATAGCTTGATTAAAAGAAATTCAAATCTGTATGCCTAAATCTTTTGATAGCAAGAAATATGGTCATGGTGCAGTAGACACAGCACTGAATTTTGAGTCAGAAGTTCAGTATTTTATCTAGCTCTCCTGCTCACTAGAACTTTAAAAATTATGTAAATGCCTCCACTTTAGTTTTCACCCCTGCAAACTATAGTGAACCTATCCAAGTGAAGGTCAGTAAAGAAACAGTGATCTGTGATGGCATACCGGAAGTTGCTTGGTGTACTCTGGCACTGTGCAAATAGGTTTTAATGAATTACCTGTGTTTACAGATCCCATGTCAACATAAACACTTGCAGAGAATGAGGCTAACAATAGTCCAAACAAAGGACCAATGATAGCTCCTGTTTCTATAAACCCTAAAAATAAAGGAAAATAAAAAGTTAGAGTATAATTATATACCCACATAAAGAGTTCTAATTCCACAAAGAATATAAAAACTGAATTAGTTTTGCTTTAGATATGTTTGCCTTAGGTGTTCATTTTGTAAGAAAATTAAGCTTCGTGTACATATAAGTAATAAGTTTGCTTCTGTAAACATTGAAGAAAAAACTTTATAACTTACATTGCTGAAGCAATGTAGGCTGGAATCATAATATTGCTGAAGCTACAATATAGAGTAAGATTCTTTTGAGGCTTTCCGTAGCCACGTTTTTAGAGGAATTCTATCACAATACCATGTTATAATGAATTTCTTGTGGCATAGCCCTCCAAAAAGCTTTACTCCCAGGCCTCCTATGTGAAGCTTCCTCTGGCTTTCTCCTCACTATTACTGATACTTCCCTTTTATCATAATCTCCTTTATTACCCTTCACGCTCTTATCTTCCATTTCCATCAGTCCCCTCTCTCCTCATAACTTCTTACTCATCTGGAATTTCATTGTTTTAGTTATCTCATAACTTGTGCACAATCCAGAATCTATGCTGCACCCTACTTGCTCAAGGAAAATCCAGACAGGAGCTGCTTCTACTGTCTTTCTCTTGACTTCAAAATGTGTTTGCCCATTGTCTCTGCCTTCTCCATAGCTCTGCAGGATAGTTAATTCTACGTGCATCCGACCTCTTGACATCAATACCTTTTGATATCTTCTCTGAGGTCTTGCTCAACCCAACATTTCTCTGGTGTTTGTTCAATCTCCCCCATCCACCGACGCCTACAATACACCACATCCACCCTGCTCTCTTCCCTTTCACGACGCTTTGCCTCTCCTTCCTCACCAACCCGTCACTCTACTCAAATCCTTCCACATCTTACTCAAAACAATCTCAAGTGGTAGCACCAGTGATCTCTGGGCCACTCACCCAGTGTCCTTTTCTGGCCCTCATCCTCCTAACTCTCCACGTTAGTAAACATTGCCGGCCAACTTCTCATTCACAATTTCCTCCCAAGACTCAAAACTATACATTTATTTGTTTTGTTGTGTTTTGTTTGTTTATGAAAATGAGTTTATTTTGTCTTATAATTAACAAAATAATTTTAAGTGTATTGTATTGCTTATGTTGTCCCATTTTTTTCTCCCCTTTATTCTCCTCCACCCTGAACATCCCTCCTTCCCACATTCCCCTCCCCCACTTAGTTCATGCCCAGGGTTGTACATATAAGTTCCATGGCTTCTCCATTTCCCATACTATTCTTAACCTCCCCCTGTCTATTTTGTACCTACCAATTATGCTTCTTATTCCCTGTACCTTTTCCCCATTCTCCCCCTCCTCCTCCCCTCTGATAACCCTCCATGTGATTTCCATTTCTGTGATTCTGTTCCTACTCTAGTTGTTTTGATTAGTTTGCTTTGTTTTTGTGTTTGTTTCTAGGTTCAGCTGTTGATAGTTGTGAGTTTGTTGTCATTTTACTGTCTGTATTTTTGATCTTCTTCTTTTTCTTAGATAAATCCCTTTAACATTTCATATAATAAAAGCTTGGTGCTGATGAACTCCTTTAACTTGACCTTATCTGAGAAGCACTTTATCTGCCCTTCCATTCTAAATGATAGCTTTGCTGGATACAGTAATCTTGGATGTAGGTCCTTGCCTTTCATGACTTGGAATACTTCTTGCCGGCCCCTTCTTGTCTGCAAGGTTTCTATTGAGAAATCAGCTGATGGTCTTATGGAAACTCCTTTGTAGTTAACTGGCTCCTTTTCCCTTGCTGCTTTTAAGATTCTCTCCTTATCTTTAATCTTGGGTATTTAATTATGATGTGTCTTGGTGTGTTCCTCGTTGGGTTCAACTTCTTTGGGACTCTGGGCTTCCTGGACTTCCTGGAAGTCTATTTCCTTTACCAGGTTAGGGAAGTTCTCTTTCATTATGTTTTCAAATGTTTTCAATGTCTTGCTCTTCCTCTTCTCCTTCCAACACCCCTATATGGGAGACTGTTTTGCGTGGCATGGACCCAGCCCCCACTCAGAAAAGCCAGTGGGGAACGAGGTGTGGCACATGGGACCCACACCCACGGATAGGTTCTCCCATGGGAAATCAGGCCTGCATTGTACCTAGGCTGCTATGAGGCTTGCTTTTGCTAAAACTCCCCCACCCTGAATTGAGGCAGCAAATGTTTACTGCATATATTTAAAGTAACTTCCTAAAATCTATGCTAAACCTTCCAAGGATGAGTATAACCAGTTCAACCACTTTCCCCTTTACATTTGCAAATATCGTTCCTTTTTGATGTAATTAGCAACATCCTATCCTTTGTTTTCTGTAAAATGTAACCACCCAAAGGATCCTGTGCATAGTAAATGAGAACCATCCTGGATGTACTGTACCTAGAAAAACGATAAAAGCCTGTCCAGGTGGGTGTCTGGGCCCTCTCTCTCACTTGGTGAGCGGCTATGCTGTCCCTTTTCTCCACAGGATTTCTGTCGTCCGTGTGACTTTCTCCATTGCTGTAACAACACACGGGTCCACGGGCCGGGATCCGCATCACCCCTATGATTCAGATGTTGGAACATTTAAAGTTGTCCCAGAGGTTCCTAAGCCTCTCCTCATTTTTTTGATTTATTATTTCTTCATTCTGTTCCAGATGGATATTTATTTCTTTTTGTTCCAAATCATTGGTTTAAGTCCCAGTTTCCTTGCCTTCTCTGTTGGTTCCCTGTGTATTTTTCGTTATTTCACTTTGCATAGCCTTCACTTCTTCCTTTATTCTGTGGCCATACTCAATCGTTTCTGTGAGCAACCGGATTACCAGTGTTTTGAAGTTTGCATCTGATAGGCTGGCTATCTCTTCACCGTTTAGTTCTTTTTCTGAAGTTTTAATCCGTTCTTTCATTTGGGCCATATTTCTTTGTCTCGGCACATCTGTTACGTAGCAAGGGGCGGAGACTTAGGTATTCAACTTGACAACACAACAGGGCCAGGACCTTTACTCCTTCTGTCCCACACTGCTAGAGGCATTATGGGAACTTCCAGTCCTGCCTCCGCCATCATGGTAACCTCTGATGCTGCTGGGCTCCCCACAGTGGTCCCAGTTCTTCCTGCTTCCAAGAGCTTTAACCTGCAGAACGCTTAATGTTATGAGCTGTTGAGAATCTGCCAGGATTCTCAACATTAAAGACACTTCCTCGACTGGTCCCCTCCATTACCCTGCCCTTAGTGGAACAAACTTAGGAGTCTGTGAAACAGATGAAGTGAGTATTGGGGACATTGACTTGGGCTGCAGAATATAATTTTTAATAGAAATGAAACTATAAAATAGTAGTTAGATCTTATTGATACTATTCTAAGCTTCATTGTGCTGAAATGGGCTTCCCAAGGTTGGCTTAAAAGCCCTTCTACTGTAACAGCCACTTTGCTGCATTGTTGCAGTATATGTGGGGGACGGGTCAGAGAGGGAACAATGCCACTTGCTAGGCTCTTGCCCCGCTTGCAGTCACTTCCCCTGCTACCCACAAGGAAATTGTGACTAGGTGGGTGTATGTTCTAGGACCCTGTAGGCCCCTCCAATGGACTATCTTGTGAGACTGGCAGTTTCTCCTGCTGCCACAACCCCCACAGGTTTTCACAGCCAGCGGTTCTGAAACTTTCTTTTCTTTGCCCTGGAACCCTGGGTTGTGTAGTCCGTCTCACTCCCTAGTTGTTCCTCCTGGCCTGTCCACACGTGAATGTGGGACTGCCCAGTCGGCCAGCTTCTGCCTGACCCACTGCAGCCTCGTTGCACATCCTCTCTGCTCTATCTGCCCGTTATCACCCCTTCTACCACCCTGGATTAATGTTTCTTCTTTAACTCCTTAGTTGTTGGACTTCCATACAAATCAACTTTCTGGCAGTTCAGGTTGTTTTTTGTTTTTAAATCGGCTGTTATCCTTCTTTTGGTTGTGCAAGGAAAGGAAGCATATCTATCTATGCCTATATCTTGGCCAGACCAAAATTATACATTTATTATTTTACTTTTTCCTCTATGACTACCCCTTCCTTGATTTTTTTTCCTCGTACTCTACTAAATAGAAGTGTTTCCTAAAATTTTATCCTAGGATCTCTTGCTGTATATAGCTTCTCATAGCAACCACTCTTGTTTTCATTTATTGTCTCTGTATAGATAATTTTCAAACTTTATTGCTAGCTTTTATGTTCTCTCCAAAACTATAGAACCATACATGGAACTGTTTTCTTGAAGTATAGCTAATGGAGTTACAGTTATTTAATTATATGCACAGTCATCTTTACTTCATTTTTCAAATTTAATTTAAAAAAATTTAATTACACATATATATTCACCAAATTTCATTGATTTATAACTATGTAATTATTTATGTCTAAATTGTATATGGACCAAGCTTATTTATCTTAATATGTATATAGATTAAAACAATTATTTCTATATATTATACACACTAGTATTTGTTGAATAAAGAAATACATATTTTAACAAGGTGTTGGTTAACTTAGTGCAGGTGAGCATTTGTATTCTTTCAAAAACACATACGAAGGGATCTGAAAGGATCAAACAGAAAAACACTGAAAAAGATTATTGTGAATTCAGTGAGTTTTCAAAAGCTGCCAAAAGTTATTTGGGGTAATGATTCTTAAACATTTTAATCTATTTTGATTAAGTATAATTCTTTTTAATCTTCTCTTACCCTCTTTGACTTTTCTGGTTTTTAAAAGGTCTGTCCATGTTAATAACAAAATGTTGCTGTACTCAAAGTTATGATTTTATAAACAACAGATGAATTAACTAAAGAATATATACAAGTTATGCATAATAAATTTAAAATATCTGGAAGATTAGAAGACAACATAAGACGGTGGGTTTTAAGTTGGCTCTTGAGGGAGAAGACATTGATGGATTTTATAAAAGAAAATTTTAAGAAAACAATCAAAAGTATGAAGACAGGTAAATAATGAAAAAACCTGACCAGTATAGAGAGATGGTGATGAAGTGAAACTATATAGGAAACTAGATAGATGAATTGAATACAGAGCTATGAAGGATAAGTGGGAGTATCAGGTTTAGTAAAGAACCAGTGTGTTTCATGAACATGGGAGAGAAAATATGATTAAAGCAATGTTTCAAAAAAATTATACTGCAAGAATGTTTATGAGAAAGTAATAAAAGAAAATACTAGAAATAAAATGACCAATAAAAAACTTATGACAATATACAAGTGAAGTAATGAAAACCCAAGCAAAAACTAGACATAATAAATATAATGAGAAAAGTTTTGAATATAAGGGATATTTTTAAGAAAACATTGGTAAATCTCTTAACAGGTTGGGTGTAGAGGGGCGCCAAGGTGATGGAGGAATCAAAAAGAGCTCCTGGAGCACTGGATTAGTGATATGTTCAAGAGCAAAAAGCAGATTGCAGATTCAGCAAAGTGGCTTATTTGGAGTTAGCATGTAATTGTTCCATTGAACAAAGTTTTATTGATGACCAACTGTGCCAAAGTGCTCTGTTCATCATTCTGGGAAGCAATAAAAGTCCAAATAAATAATTAATATCCACCCTCAAGGAACTTAACTCTCCTGAGAAAAGATTAAGGCCGATTTTCAAACTCACCAATATATAAAGGAGAGTTTTCAGATTTGGCAAAATCTTCGACGTAGGAAATACCCAAAGGCATGATGGGAGTTTCACCAATTCCACGTATCACATTTCCTACTAGTACATACACCCACATTAATGATTTAACTTCCTTCACACACTCTACATTGAAAGAAGAAAAAACACATTACATTAGTATTTTGATAGTAAAGTATTAATCTGTAAGTATAGCTATAACTCTAAGTTTTTGGTAAGCATTTCCACCTTGTAAATGATTTACATTACTATGCCAGCAGTGACTCACTGGGTCATCCTTCTTGCATTTTCTGAGAGTACATAGGTATGGCAAAGTATAATTAGTATCCTGGAGCCATTTCCTACTTGGTCCGAAGAGATGTGTATACAGTTCATGGAACTACCAGTGCTCAGTGACAATACATTTGGTAGTTAAATGGGATTATTTACAGCAGAAAAATTGGCAAACACTAAAAATCAGAGCTATTTTTCCTTACAGAAAATCAGTTTGCCAACAACTTCAGGACCTAGTTAGCTGCTTTGTGTGCATAGCACAAATATCCATACCTACACAAATATCCCTCCCTAGAATTGATGCTATATATAAGATTTAAATGAGTCTCACTAAAGTTGGAATTCTCTACAGCTTTCATTACTTTATAGACACTAAAAATACTTAACTGGGTATTAATCACATTTTCTCTAAAGAGTCTACTCTGTACTGTAACCACCAAATAAGGTTTGATAAAGAAATTCACCTGAAATACTGGAGCAGCAGCTACTTAATAGAATAACAAAGACTAAGTCAAAGAGAACTAAAAGGGAGAAAGATAGGCAAATCTCTGAAGACTTAGCCACTTCTATTCTAAGCAAAAATAGCTGCCAACAAAGATACTCTGTAGAGTCATGTTTTCAGGAAAGTTAATTACAATTTATTCTCATCTTCTATAAACTGGCCAGGTGCTACCCACGGATGTGAAGGTCTTGAGCACAGCTGGGTCTGAAAATTCCTTGTGAGGTCTGTCTCTCAGTCACATCCAGCCCAGAAAACTACAGTCTCTATTTCTGGATATTCATATTTTTTCCTGTAGTGAATACAGTGATTTGTGTCTGCAGATGACTGGCAAACTCTAGGCCTACTCGAGAGCAAAACTGAAAATATCAGGTGATCAAAGAGTTAACGTACTTTCCTCAAGATTCACCAGACTGGGAAGTTTTTGACTTACCTGCTACAATGCAGATTTTTCTTTTAATTAAAAAAAAAAAAAACAGAAATAGGACCTAGGTCAGCCTTTGGCAGGAGCCAGCTCAAGAAGAGGGCACAGGCTACTGCTGATGTCACCATTTTTCTTTGTTTCCCCAAGGGGTTCCTTGGGCTTGTAGTTTCTGAGACAGCCTTCTCATAGTCCTTGAAACTTTTTGGGGTCCCTCTGATTCCACACTGGCAGTGAAATTCCCAGCTTTGGGGGCCACTGTAACTTCCACTGATATGAATCCAGCAAAAAGACAAAAATGTCCCCAACACAGGAAGAAAAGTTCTGTTCAGAATTAAATCCACAGAGTCACCTCCAGACTGAGTATCACCAGATTATACAGGTCCCTTGGCAGATGAAGGGCCAGACACCCACATGCCTACCTGCCTGTTTGCGCCTGGGGTCACGGAACCCTAGACGCAGCACCACTACTGTAAAGCAGTATCTCTGGTAAAGAAGTGAAATAAAGACAATTCCTAGTTCCGTGGAAAGAAAAGAGTAAATGAGAACTATGGCATCTGTCCTGCTTTCTCTGATCTGCTCTAGAATATCAGTGATGTAAATGTAATAGATCTTTAGGACTTTGTTTCTATCTCTATTACCTATAATGGTATAGAATAAGTTATCAGTATAAATTCATTCTGTGGAATTAACTCCACAGTGGCCCTTGCCGGATGTCTTTGACTTATTCTTAAATAACTATTTCAAAGAATAGACAAAGAAGTCTTAATAAGTATATTCAAATATATAGGAATAACATTCTCTGTTAGCCATTCTTATTCCATTCCAGGATCCCCTCCAAAAAATCTCTGAAAAAAGAAAACATCTTTTGTTTATTTATCTTAGTCACTTAATCAAACCCAGTAACTCACTCAAACCCCTCAGCAGCACGTGTTTAGTTACAAATTCAATGAACAGAAAACAGTAAAATGAAGTCAACGACCTGATGGATCTTCTGTTGGTCTGAAAATCTGGGTTCCGTTTTCAGTACACAAGAAATTGTTTGAGGACAAATTGCCTGAAACTGTAGATTCATATTCATATCTGTATGAACACAGGGGAAACGTGTTTATGTTAAGAAAACCTCACACCTGTTGGAATGGTGATTATCAACAAGACAAGTAATAACAAGTGTTACAAAGGTTGTGGAGAAAAAGGAACCCTCACTCCCTGCTCATGGGAATGTAAACTGGCACAACCACTATGGAAAACGGTATGGAGGTTCCTCAAAAACTTAAGAACAGAGTTACCGTATGACCGAGCAATGCCTCTTCTGGGTATTTACCTGAAATTGTTGAAAATGTGTTTATTCACAAATATGTATGCACCCCTATGTCCATGGCAGCATTAGTCACAGTGGACAAGACATGGAAAGAACACAAAGTCCTTCAATAGTGGTGTAAAGAAGACGTGGTGCATACATACAATGCAACACCACTCAGCCATGAAAAAGATGAAATACTACCATTTGTGATCACATGGATGGACCTTGAGCAAATTACACGAAGCAAAGTAAGTCAGTCAGAAAAAGCTAAGAACCATATGATTTCACTCATATGTGGAATAAAAAAATGAACAGGCAGACAACAGTGTGGCGGTTACCAGAGGAAAGAGGTGCAGAGGTGCAAAGCCAGCTTCAAAATTCCTAGGGCAAATATTTCTAACCTAGAATTCTATACTGGCCAAACTATCGATCAAGTGTGGGAGTAGAATAAGAATACTGTCAGATGTTCAAGGCATTAAACTTTTTACTTCCTTTAAACACTTTTCAAAAACCTATTAGGCAATATTTTCCACAAGAAGAAGTGAGAGTAAAAAAGAAAAGCAGAAGATAGGATACCTAGGAAATAAGTAGCTGAATAGAGGAAAGAGGCAAAGCAAATTCCCAAGGATAATGATGAGGGAAAATTTTAAGGAAGCCGCCAGGTAGCAGGCCTAGAGAGTTCCCATTTGGATTGTAGACAGAGAGTTGGTGGTAACAGAAGAGATCTCTCTGAGATAGAGTTGAAACCACCTGATATGCATGAATATATTGAGAAGATGTTGCCCTACCAGTGGAAAGTTTGGTGAGAGATAAAAAGAAAGTGAGTCGAATAAAAAATAAGGCAATGATTACATCCAGGGACAATAAACAGTGACATGCGACATGAATGATAAAACATTGACATAGTCAAACACTTGGAAAGAGTAAATAGGATTTTATAGTGGGAAGTCGGTACATATGACATAACACTAAAGTATCAAAAACTAAAACAGTAAACATTTAGTTAGAAATATGGAGGCAAACAGCAGAAGGAGGAACGAAGAGCTTCACTGCCTCTGGAAAGCAGCAACGTGGGCAGTGTCGAAGGGGCCGGGGACAACTTTTTTCAATATGAAACTTCCAACATAATTTTATTTTTACAACTTTGTACACCTATTACTTTAGTAAAAATTAAAATCGAATCAAACTTCAGACTGGTCTGTCTCTTGCTCACCTCATTGTAATTAAAAGGGTCTAAATAGCCCCAAGAAAGTGGTAATCTCAAATTCTGCAAGGTCCTGAAAATCTTTACATCAGGCTCAGTTCCATCAAAGAGGTGTCCCAAATCTCTATATCATAGATTAACAAAATGTATGTGACTGTGTAAGTGGAAGCAAGGCAGCCAAGAGCATGAAACAGACAGTGGAAAAGAATCTGCATCTTTTGATTTCCATTATGGTGCTCTGTGCTTCTAGGAAGCATTGTTCCTAGAAAAGAAATTTCACGCTTCATTTCCTGCAGTTGAAAAACCAAGGGGAAGGGTGGAGGTGGGGGAGGGAGGTGGGTTCACCTGGGGTGGGGTGGAGGGATGGGGAGAAAAGGCATACAACTGTAATTGAATAACAATAAAAATTAAAAAAAAAAAAGAAAATTGAACCCAAAAGGTCATCAGAGACTGAATACTTACCGGCCCATGAGGAAATGAGGTAGAGACTGTAAGAAACACCCCAGGCCCATAACCACACATCCAACACCAATCATTATAGGCCTATGCAATTTGGTTCCAAAATAACTCACAAATATAATCAAAAAAAGATTTCCTGGGAAAACAATGAGATAAAAATAAATATTTTAGTAAGTATGCACAATGGTCTAATGAGCAGCTTCATTCAATCGTTTACTATCTAGCATTTATTGTATAAGCACTACCTCAACTACTGGGGCTGGTGTGAGGGATTCATGAAACGAAATGAGTAAGACACAACCTTGCCCTGGAGGAGGGCTATTTCACGATGTTGAAAGATACATAAACAGATCTCTGTGCAACACTGACCATTAAAAGGGACAGAGAAAGGGAAGCCAGTGGAAGGGATTGACGAGCAGTTCTGGGAAATTTTAAAGGTGCTGTTTGTGACTATCTAGCCTTAGGAAATGGAATGCAAAAGGTGTGTCACACCAGACATCCCTCTGGCCTCTCCCTCCATGCCTGCTCCGTGGATTATTGTAACTTTTTCCTATGTTTGAAAAAAGGAGCAAAAGTCAAATTCAGATAGATATGTGTTTTATAACTTACGATTCAAATATAACTTTATATTGGTCAATATAACCAAGCCAGAGATCTATGTTTATTTCTACTTCTTTCCTTAGGAGTAAAAAAAATAATGGATTCCCCACTTTTCCAACTGGTGTTAGAAGTCTGGATTTGAGGAGTAAATACCTCAGTGAAAAATGTATTCCCATGTCTTAGAATAAAGATTTGGGATGAAGAAACTAATGGGGTGGGCCCTATTATTATAGACCAGCCCTTGAAAACTATGGAGTAAAGAGCTGAAAGTACACTCTCAAACCATACATTTTTAATTCAATAATCAATATGTATTTACCCTGATCTTACTGTGTAGAAGGAAAGTCTCTACAATGAGCTTAAGGATTATAAAAAATGTTTTAACTCTTTCTGAAGGAGTTAATAATTTTCTAAGTGACGTGTATTTTGAAGACTTTTCTTTCCATATCTAGTTCTTTCTAGTCTGCCTTGTGAACAGAAGACATGTCAGCCCCTACATTATTTTTCATGGAGAGTGCACCATCTCTACAGCCATAGCAGCCCCACCAACTACTCCAGGTTTCTAAATTCCCCGTCCTCTGGTAACTAGGTTTACTGATGATCATTTCTCAGTGTCTACTAATGTCAAATTACTGCTCTACACCTGAAACTAATATAACATTGAGTGTCGATTTTACTTCAACTGAATAAATAAATAATATCCCCATTATCAAAGCCATCTGTGTCAGAGGTGTTGTCTGTCTCCAGAAGGCCTCTGTTTAAATCCATAGCTGTTCTCAAAAGGAGAGGCAAAGTTATACTTTCATGGGCTCTGTAAATTACCTCTCCTATCCCCTCAACAACTGTTTCAGATCTTCACCATTCTCCTCAAGCCATTCTCTCCACTAGCTTTCCATACTTGATATTTTCTCCTTTGTCGAGATATCTGGGGCGTGAAGATGTCTGAGTTTCCCACCTTATGTCCCTGCCACGCTCCTTCACTTCAGAGACTGGGGTGTCTATCTGGACATCCAAGATCAAACAAACCACCTGGGCACTTCCATTCTCTCCAGAAACTTACTCCGATAATTAAAGCCCTTCTCATATGTTGTAAGCCTCTTTCTCTGTACTGCATTATAGTTACAGATGTCCGCTAGTTTCTCTCCACCCTGATGTTCATGGGTATTCACAGATTCCACTTCTTTTCCTGCCATTATCTCCTAAAGTCACTACTCTCTCTCTCTCCTTTCTAGCTTCTCAGTCCACTCTTTAGCTGGGCGTGTCATCACAAAAATTACCTGTTATCTCCTTACTGTAAAACCCAAGGGACACTTTTTCTATTTGTGTCTAACTGGATATTTCTAATGCTTTTGATACAGTTGACGATTGTTTTCTTTTGGAAATTTCTACTCCCTTGGCGTCTATAATACTATTCTCTTCTGTTTCTCCTGTTAATTGTCTATTCCTTTTCCTAACAGGTTCATGGTTTCCTTTCTTCTCCCTGTTCCTCAAACATTGATGCACCTCAGGGATCCGTTCTTTGTCTGTTGTACTGATCATCCTTATCCCCTCCCTGAATAGCCTCATCTCTTCTCTAGTTTAAACAACCACTTATTTACCCACTAATCAATAGTTGCAGGCCAGACAGTTTCCCAATGCTTCAGACCCATCTAACTACAACGTGGACATTGCTACCCAAGGGTCTCACTGGTACTGCCACAAACAGAACTCATCATTGTCCTCATAGCCACCGCCATCACGTTGTTCTCCTTCCCCTCTTCTCTGTCTCGGCACCACTATCCACTCCACTGCCCGAGTTGTAAACTGAAGGACACCCTCTCTTCTCATCGAACACAGCCAATCTGTCACTAAGTTGTCTGGAACTTAGCTCCTTTAGAAATATTTCTGTGGTCCCCTCTTCATGTCCATGAATATGATCCTGACTCAGGCTCACACAGTTCTCCCTCGGGCTTTGGCATGGCCTCCATTCCTCTCTGCCCTAGTCTGGTTGGCCATCTTCAGCTCTCTCTCCTACACAGCCACAAGCATGAAAAGCAAATCCGACATTTGCTTTAAACAGGGGTCTTAACCTGTAGTCAATAAACCCCCAAGGAGTCCATGAATAGAAATAATGGGTTCCATGAACTTGACTGAGAAAAACATTTCATCTTTATTTCTACTGACTTTTAACTAAACATTAGCATCACCTTTGACAATGAAAGTAGGTAAACTACAGTAGTATTAATGGTGCCTATGATATGACACCAATAGAAGTTATAGCTATTTTCATATGATATCACAGTTCTTGCGGATACCTCAAAACACTAACAACACTACTTCAAAATCAGTGTTGATGTTGTGTTTAATCTGTTGATAAGCACAAATAGTACTATATGACAAGTTGTTTTAATATTTTGCTAATTGTATTTCAATATAATTGGTTTTCTTTTATCCTTATAGTTTTTATTTTATGCCATTAAAAATAATGTTCTGAAATCATATAGCATCAGATTGCCAAAGAGTCCTTGGCACAGAAATCTTAATAATCTCTGCCAATCTCTTAGTGACTCTTCATTACCTAGAGGAAAAGTAAGTTCCACAGCAAGCACACCACAGTCCTTTTCTCCCAACTAATATCTTAGTAATTTCTACCTTAAGCTTTGACAGTCAGTAACATTGGGCTGAATGTTGCTCTCCACACAAGGTACTATGCTGCCTCACCTTAATGTTTCTTCCTTTGGAATTCCATTCACACTTACCTAACCCTGTTTCTTCACCTGAAAACACTTACTCACCCTTCAAGAGCCTATACTCCTTAAGAGGGGTTGTGTCCTTGCTCTGTATTCCTATGTGACCTTGCATATACTTATGTCACCAAACTGACTGCATTCAATTAAAATTATTCTTTTGCATTTGTGTGCTCCATTAGACTATGAGCTGAGTCTGCCCAAGAGACTATATAAAGAGTTATTTCTTACTCCATCGTGAGGATCTGGCATATAGGTGATGCAGGGAGCTGAACACTAGGAGACAAGATCAAGTATCACTTGTTTCATTTCTGCCTCTCCTCAATCCTGATTTTTCTTTCAGATATTGATTAAATATATTAAAGGCAATTTTTACCTCAAAGGAAGTAGAAACCATAACAAAACTATAAAGGAGTGCCATTCATATTTCTCATGTTCACTGGAGAAATCTCTCTCTCCTCACATTTTCCCATCATCCATAAAAATCTGAGCCTGAGAATAGATTTAAATCTTCCCTAAATTCAGAGAGATGTGAAAGCAGTTTCTTCCTCCCCCTGCACTTAGAAAGAATTGTCAAATTCCCAGAAACAACAGGAGAAGAGAAATATTTGTGTTTTCCTTTTGGAAAACAGATTCCTTTGTTTCCTATTATGATTATATCCTCTAAGTATGAAGACAGAGTCCTGAAGTATTATCAAATGATAGAGTGAATGTAAATATTCTAAATACTCAGCTACTTATGCTAGATAACCAAAAACTCTTGGAGTAAAATGTCCAGTGGTAGGATATGTGACAATATTTAGGTGTTATTCAGAAGTAATATTTAAATGAATTATTTCTAAGCATATTCTAAAATTAGCTAGGATATTCAATCTGTTTCAGAAAATATGCTATTCAGAAAGATTAAATGGCCTAAAGCAACAAATAAAGAGAATAAAATTCAGACTAGCTCTATAGATAAAATACAAAAGAAATACAGGAATAATTCATTACCAATCTCAAAGCTCCCATTAATAAATCCAACTAGTGATGTCGGGACATTGAATTGTCTCTCTATTTGTGTGAGCATTGAGTTCATATAAGATCCAGATAATGTTTTGGCTATAAATGCACATGTTATTGCCAGTAGAAATATCTAAGGAGAAAAGAATATAAGAAAACATGAAAAAATTATTTTTTCATTGATTTTATTTTATTGTTGTTCAAGTACAGTTGTCTGCCTTTATTTTTAAATTGAATGTTTGCCAGCTGCTGACAGAATATCTTCTACCACAAGACTGATTGTCTCCAACTTAAGTAACCCTTGAATTTGCAAGAAACTTTTTTATTGTTATTTATTTATTTATTTATTTATCTTTTGCAAGAAACTTTTAATGTGGTTTGCTCTTCTGATCTTTCATACCATGTTCCGTCTTTGAAAGTTCAAAGTGAGACTAATTGATTAGTGATATTAAATTTAGTATACAGTTGAAGTCTCATTATTTTATAGAATCATTTTGTACATACATAGAAACAATTAGTTGTTTAAAATAAGATATAGCTAATGATTTCAAAAGAACTTCAGCACTACAATGCTATCTGTAGTACAAAAGAATACATATATGTTAATGAAAAAAGTAACATACCATTATAGAAAAACATAATTTCTGTTGCAAATTTGCTCAAGGTCTTTCTGATTCAAAGTAATATGCTAATTATACATTAGACTATTGTTCACTGCCAGCTAATTTATTTAAAGCAATATTTTAATTACAAACTATTATAAAAATGTTTCTAAACAGAACAGGTACTTGCTACGATAAACAAATATGAATATAATAAATTTTCTTGTGTTGAATCACAGTTCCAGACAGCAGTCAGGTTGTACAATCTGTTACAAAAATAAAGGACAACTTAACAAATAGAACCACTGTGATCACCAGGAGCTAGCATGGTTTTACTAAAATTCTGAGAAGTTAAACTTTTGATAGTTTTATTAAATTGGCAAGGAAAAGACTTAGATTTCAGGAAAAGATTTGAAAAAAGAGTATTGATTACTGGGCAATAGTATAATTATGTAGATTAATTACTGCTTCAATATCAACACATTAAGGACAAAGAGATTTAGGTCAACATGAATGGTGGTCTCCAATCTTATTCCAGAGCTGTTTTCTTAGCCCTATTTAAAGATATTTCTTGGTGACACTTCCGTCCTGGGAGACCAGTCAATCTACACCAGCACACACAATCCCTAAAATCTCAACCCCCCATATTCCACACTCCCAATCTTGAACCAACCCCACAATTTATATTGTACTTTGTGCATTCTCTTCAAAATTATTCACAGTCTTCTGTTTCTCAGGCTCCAACCCATCCATGTGCTTTTTATGACCAAACTTCACCTTCAAACTTACCTCTATCCTTGCCCTTCTAATTTCCCTGGCATCTTAGAAGAATAGTTGCTCCTTCTCTTGTTCAATAAAATCCCCCCACCCATGCTCGTGAATCCATTCTTCCCATTTCTGAGATCCTGATTCATCAGATATTGCCTTCCACCTCTATTTTCAGCATCACACTATTTACTGCCTCTGTCCCCACTAGCTTATTAATATATTCAAGATATATCTGCATGTGTACTTACAGTCCCTCACCTGTGATGGTAGCTACTACAGCTACCATCAAGATGTTTGGAAAAATAGTCTCGACTCATTGCCTAGACTATTTAACCTTTTATTCATGCTTTTTTTCTCCTGTAGTCTTGTCTCTCCTGAAGCTACTCCATAAAAGGTCATATCAACTTCCTGATTTCCAAATTCTTCTTTTCAGTTTACTTGATAGCTCTGAGTCATTTAACCTCATTCATCTCTTTTTTATTCCTCAAATTCCCCCCATTCATATCTATATCTCCTCCTACCTGCTAGACTCTATCTAGTCATATCTTCTTGTGGCCAAATACTTCAGGCTTTTGTCTTTGTACCCTCTATTCTTTTTTGCTATATATCCTCCTCTAGGAAATCTCACTTATTCCCATGGCTTTTATTGTTACCCATATGTTGAAATCTCCCAAATGTATGCACAGTTTAACTGAGACCATTACAATCATATTTTGGTCTCCCAACAGTCCTGTCCACCTCTTATCTCAGTCGCACCTGCCACCACCAATAATTTTAAACTTAGTAAATATATGATAAATAAGTTAATAAGATTCATTGTTAGAATGTGATTTTACTACTTAAAACTTTCAAGTGACTTCCCATAAATAAAAATCCTACTTTTTTAAAGAGTAAACAATGCCTGATCTATGAGGTTTGTCCAGAAAAAGTCCAGCCATTGTTAATATAACGAGAACGGTTTGCACGACATTGATGTAACCTGGCAGCCAAGGAGAGTGGACTGGAATGCGCATGCACGAACAATGATGACTTCACTGTACTGGTCAGTGGGAGCTGTAGATGCTGTTGAGTGAGCATGTGTACTGTGCAGCTGTTACATTCAAAATGACAGAGCAAGTAAAGCAACGAACCTACATCTTATTTTGCATTAAGCTCAAACATTCCTCCACGGAAACTATTTGGATGATTCAGAAGGCCACAGCTATAGGCAAGTGGTGATTGGCAGCTTCATCATGACAATGTGCCCACTCATGCATCATGTCTTGTACAGAGTTTTTTTGGTGAAACATCAAATCACCCAGGTGACTCAGTCCCCCTACAACCCAGATTTGATGCTCTGTGACTTCTGGCTTTTCCCAAAACTAACATCACCTTTGAAAGGGAAGAGATTTCAGACAATTGATGTGATTCAGGAAAATATGATAGGGCAGCTAATGGCGATGTGGAGAACTGTGTGAGGTCCCAAAGTGCCTATTTTGAAGGGGACCGAGGAGTCATTGTCCTATGTACAATGTTCCTTGTATTTTGTATCTCCTTCAATAAATGTCTCTATTTTTCATATTACATGGGTGGATACCTTCTGGACAGACTTTGTATATCTCAGTGTCAGATCCTGCTGCTTGTGCCTAGACAGCATGTTCTACTTAGAGTTCCTAAAATTCACCACGACATTTTATATCCCAGTGCCTTTCACAGGACAGCCTCCATCTTGTAATGTTTTCCTTTTCCTTGTGATTCCGATAAATACATACTCAATTTTTAAAATTCGACTCTATCATCACTCGTATTATGGAGCCTTCCTCGTCTCTCCGCTCCCCAGGGAGCCCTGATCACGCATCTTCCCAGCCTCCCCTGTGTCTATTTCTACCCCAGCCCTATGTGTTTGGATGCCTACAGTGTGCTCCCTCACTATAGTGTTAGCAGTTCAAAGATTAAAACCATACATAATTTACCTTCATGTCTATTATTTACCTTTATATCTTTGGTGGTCAGTAAGTGTCTGATGAATAGTAGGCACCCGATACAAGATAATGAATTAATGGCATAATAACTACTCAAAAACATCTTGAAAAACTGGTCAGAACTGAAGGTAAGCTGAAGTAATATGAAGTGGAGGAATATTAAATACACCTAAGTGAAGAGTTAGCTGTACTATGTTTGGGGAAATATGAATAAAACTTTATGTGAAAAAGCTCTGAAAAATTTAAATTTCAAGCTCAATAGGAGTCAAACTGTTATATGGCTAACAAGATAGTATGGCATTATTACCAGTTGTTTATCCTTTTGTAGTGGAACCAGTTGTAGAAACTCTGTCTCTCTTCACACTGTAGAGTTTTGCAGAGCACGTTGTTGAGAGTAAACAGTTTTCACATGGTCTTTCAATTCAGGTTTTGTATTTAAAAGCAAAGTTTACCAAATAAAGTGCAGATCCTGTTTGGTAGAGTAATTTATTTACTTAACGTTTTAAGAAAGGAAACTAAATGAATCATGCTCCCAATGATTTTTTTCCTAAAACACTTAGATAGAAGACCTAAACTATTGAATTTTATTTACAGAGTGAAAGCAACTAGTAGTTATCCTGACATGTCTTTTGCAAAATAACCTCTGTATTTATAAAGCTAGTCCTACTAGTTTTTTAAACAATAATGCTCCAGAATTTGAAGCAAATATAGAGAACAGTCTTTGATGTTTTGTAAAGAATGTTTAAGATTTTATTTATTTATTTTCGTAGAGAAGGGAAGGGAAGGAGAAAGAGAGGATAGAAACATTTATGTAAGTGAAAAACATTGATCATTTGCCTCTTGTATGCACCCCATCCAGGGACTGACCCTGCAGCCCAGATACGTGCCCTGACCAGGAATGGAACCAACAACTTTTGCTTTGCTGGATGGTGCACAACCAGCTGAGTCACACAGGTCAGGGCTCCTTCTAAAGAATTCTACTTAATGAGCATATTTTAAAGTTCAGAGCAAAAAAAAAGTCAGAGAAAGACAAATACCATATAATTTCATTTATATGTAGAATCTAATGAACAAAACAAACAAAATAGAAAAAGACTCATAGACACAGAGAGCAGACTGACAGCTGTCAGAAGGGATTGGGGCTGGGGAGCTGGATGAAAAAGGTAAAGGGATTAAGCAAAAAGAAATCCATAGACACAGACAGCAGTATGGTGGTTACCAGAGGGAAGGGGGAGTAGGGGCAGGTAAAGGGTAAAGGGGTCATATATAAATGATGATGAAAGGAGACTAAACTTCGGCTGGTAAAAACACAATGCAATATAGAGATGATGTACTATGGAATTGTACGCTTGAAACCTATTTTATTAACCAATGTAACTGATAAATTTGATAAATATATAAAATAAATAAATTTACAATATTGATTTCTTCAGGTTTAACATAATCAAGCCAATGTAAGCAGAGCACAAACTCCAAGTAATCAAAAATTAAAGACAAACTTTACCAATAACACCTGATTGACTTTAATCAACATATGCTGTTAATAATATATAGCGAATATTTATTGAATTTTTACAGTGTTACAGTCATTATTTCAAGCATATAAAAAGAAAAATCCTATGAGATAAGAGTATTTTATTACTCTTTTCAGATGAGAAAACTGAAGCACAAAGAGGTTAAGCAACTTGTCTAAGTTTGAAGCAAGTAAGCTGTTGAACTCAGATATGAACCCAGGGAACCTGGGACTCAATCCTTACCTTTTAACCACTCAATTTCAGGAGAAGGACATGAGAATTGAGGGATGATTTAAGGGGAAGTTTTAAAAAGATAATGAAAGTAGAATTTTAGAAAAAAGTTTTCCATATCTGTACCATAATTCCACAGTTTTGTTTACATGTGTAGATTTCCCCCACACAGGTATAAAGAGAAAATAAACTATTGATAAAGAGAAAATTGGTGGCAGTGTTTTAGTTTAGAAACAAACCACTTGCAGGCACTAGGTATAGAAGAATCAAGATAAATATTCAGATCTCGTGGTTTAAAATGAATTCAAATTTTGTGTGAAGCAAATTCTTTTTGCACTTTGCCTTCAAATAGTCAAGATATCAGAAACAGTAACAAAATAGTTAAGATGTCAGAAATAGCTGGCAAAGTGGTCATTTTTATTTTAGAGAATGGCTAGTGTGTTGCCAAAGCTTGAAGTAAATATTTGTTTTGCTGGATCGTGTGGAGTAATCACTGCATATAGATCAACAAAGCATTTCTGTCCAAGGATGCATTTTCTGGGAGAGATCCCCACCCACCTCTGGACCAGAAGCCCCTGAGGGATGGGCATTTAATTGGTCTTTGGTCCAGGAAAATAAGTCCTGCTATAATATTATGTGTGTCTGAAAATTTTAAAGACCTCATCTTCCATTTAAATCCCTCAAAACCATCTCTGATTAAATTGCCTAAATCAATAACCCTGTTTAGACACTCAGTAACAAAACAGACTTAATTAAAGCAAGAAATTATCACCATATCAGATAGTAGGACATTAATATTAGATCATTTCATGAACATACCAAGAACTTTATAAGGTCTAAGTTAAAAAAATACAGTATGTATACATACATCTACATCAAAAAATGCCATACCTTAAACTTGGAAAAACATCTTATTCTACGGGTTTCAATTTTCTCAGTTTCTCCCATGTTGCTCTTCTGAGTGTTCCAAAGTATTTACGATTTAAATCTTGATATTTCTTTGTTCTGTTGTTTTAAGAAGATAAAAATATATTAAATTATGGACAAAATCAAAAGTCCTCATTCTTTTGAAGAAAATACTGAATTTGAATAACGTGATCAGAATCCATTGTATTACAAAAATCCCTGAGAAGCTTTTGATTCAGGTCTAGAAAATAATGATGTTAAAGAAGATTTAGCTGTTAATTTTCCACTGAAAAAGTTATATTGAATAACAAGTTACTCATTAGTGAGATTAAAGATAGAATTATTTGTTATGGTCCTTTTACAAGATAATGGCCATGTGGTTAAAACAAGACTTCACTTCGTTAGCCAAAACAAACAGAACCGGTGTACTTTTTTGGACTTACATGAAAATGCTTCTTTTAAGAACATTCAGACTTTGATTTGTGTTTGTGCTAAAAGTCTCCTTCAGCAGGGCTAAAGTTCAAAAATATCTGTTTGGCCAGGTTCCCTCTTCAAGTTCTTCGCATTCCAATACTTCCTTGGAGTTCCAAGGAGGGAAAGACTTTCTGGGGCTCTGCTGATTCATGGAAACCTGGGGAGACATGGAATTTTAATTATGGAAATAGCCTACGTAAAAATAACAGATAAGTCTCTGATCTGGAACAGGACCCTACAGTTGCAAGTTAAGATATGAGGTTTAGGAAAAGATCAAGCATATTAGCGCAGACCTATATTTCTACATAGGTAATAAATACAGATATATGAGTATCTATGTGTGTATATATATCAATTACATAGTCACACACTTTTATATGTAAAACAAAAAGATTACTTCAACTCTATTAAATTTTGCCAATGCCTTCATAAAGTTTTGTCTATTTTGTGTCTTGAAAATAGGACAAATTTTGTGCCAAAGCCAGTGTGCTTCACTGTGACAATATTATTCTAGTAAATCTACTTCAAGTTGAGAGAATAATATTTTAGCAGTATCTCCAGAGTTAATTTACTAAAATTCTCTGAACAATATCCATTTAACAACTGAAAATGAATGCACTAATTTTTAAAAACCTCATTGCTCTCTCTCTCTGTAGATTTGCTGAATCGCACTCCCTTACATACCTTCAGGCAATAGCCCCTTCACCCGTTCTCTCACGGATACAACTACATATTGAAATTCTACTGCGTGCCAGTCATTGTGCCAAGCACTGGGCTTCAGAAACAAACAAGCCGTCCTATACACAATATAAACTAATTTGAGGAGTGTAAGGCTCTGTGGAAAATACTTAAACCCAGATCCCAAGGAACCTCTATTTTTATTGGGAAAAGTAAAACTTTTACATAAAGTACACTGGAGTAAAATTAAACAGTGTATGGTCAAATACAAATGTTTTGGTATGTAAGAGGTAAAAAAAAAACCATCCATTATTAGACACACTCTTGGCAATTCTAAATGGCCACACAGATGAACTCACGTTAAAATCTCCACATAAAATGCCAAATCGCCTTAACTACAGTTCAAGTACAAGATGCTAGTTTTGGGAGGAAAAAACAATAAAATAGGATAATTTTTCAAATGAACAGAAACTACTCTTCTTTTGTCCTCATCTGTAATATTTCTCCTTTTATTACATGTAAACCTCTCAACCGCCCACACATCTTCCTTTGCAGGAAGGAAGATTTTAGAACCGAATCTCACTCCCCTTCCATTTTTCCTTCTATCTTTCCTTGCCAGTACCTGAGCCCAACATACTCACCCAATCAAACAATAAGAGAGGGAGAGAACTTCTTCCTCTTCCATATCAAAGTTCTCTTTACTCTTTTTAATGGCTAAACATGAGTCTTCTAAATGCCTATTTTTTCCCTGTCTGACCAGGGGACAGAAGAGGTGGAGTTAGTGACACAAGATCGCCACACAGGGGAATTCTGTAGTTCCTTTCAAGCATCGGGACACTATGGAACCATCTCAGCACATTTTATCAGCATACCTCATAGATTTGTTTCAAAATATGTTCATTCTAGCCCTGACCGTTGTGGTTCAGTTGGCTGAAGTGTCACCTGTCAGAGCACATACCTAGGCTGTGGGTTCTATCCCTGCTCCAGCAGGTACAAGAAGCAACTGATCCATGCTTCTCTCTCTCTCTCTCCCCTCCCCCTTTAAAAGCAATGCAAAAATGTCCTCGGGCAGAAAAAGATGTTTATACTCTTGAGAGATGTCTTATAAAGAAATGTTTTGATTGGGATAACAGGTAGTGTTTGAAACAAAGCACTTGGAAAGAATTAAATGTGGTTTAATTAACATTTAACATTCTCTAAATTGCCAACTTATACAGTGGAAACATTTTAGCTTTTCAGACACATTTTTAAAATTTTAATGGATAAAAATGAATAAATGAATGAATAAAATCTACTGTGTTTATTTAATAAAATTCATGAAATCCAATAGCTAATGTCACAATCACTTTGAATATTTTGGCCCCAAACCAGGGAAAGCATGCATTGTTTCTTCATCTCCTTGGGAAGTGCAAGGGCCAGCCATGCGAACAGTCCTCTTTTGTTAGCAAAGGGTTGTTTACATGGTGACTTCTGCCCCTGGGACCACAGTGTCACAGAAAATCCTCATCAATCATCACTGCTAATGAAAATGACTTGCTGAAGCTTTATTAAGAGGAGAAGCATTTTATTTCTCTAACTCCTCAGCATGCAAAGGGGCATGAGTAATGCTTCAGTATGCATTCTCAAAAGAATATGGTTGCGTTTCTTCCATGTCTACTGGTCACAAGTTTGGGGGTTTTGTTTTGTTTTATTTTTTTTAAATCGTAGTCAAAACACATTACAGAATTGTTAACTATATGCTCATTTTTGAACAACAGGTCTCTAGAACTTTTTCATTTTGCGTGACTAGAACTCTATAACCACTGAACAGCAACACTTAGGTTTTGACAGCCCTTGGTTGCCAGCCGTCACATGTCTCAATCACAAGAGAATACACTTTTTTACAAACAAATACATCACCTTGTTTGTAATCTTTCATCAGTGTTAAGTATATAGACATGGTTTTTTATTGCTATAAATCACCTGGGAAATGCATACATTTAAGTTCATACTATAGTATTGAATTAATAAAATAAGGTCCTTACTTTATCATGGCAAAACTAGTAGTACATACATGAAGAAGACTCAGAAGAACATCCTTTCCCTGGGGAAAAAAAAAGGGAGAGAGAGTCATAATAGCAATTATTTTAAGAAAACTGTTTATTTCCAGAAACTTCAAATGCCTCCTGGCTCTGCGAGAAGACGACATCCTCTTGGGACTATCCAGCTGAAATAATTCAACCAATCCCAAGCCAAGCAAGCCTGTGCTAAGGGAGCATATATAGAATCAACAGTGACTCCTTGTATGATGCCTGCCAAATTATTTTGATTCTCTTAATTCATTTTCACCAGAAATCAAAGAATAAGATATTGGATTCTGCAAATAAGCCTTATAAATACAGGTATTATTTTACTTCCTGTGTTCATAGGAGGTACCAGGAACCCATCACGATAAGCAAAACTAAAGGAGAATCTTAACTGAGCTGTAGAACCGTACATGTAGTTTCCCCATGCAAACCAAACACTGAAACGCACAGAAGCACAAGCAAAAGCTGTCATTGGCAATCCAGCAATCACTACACCCACTCTGTTACTTCAGATAACACACTGTCTGACTCTGGTAATAGACCAAGACATGGAAAAGTCGAGCTGACACTCAACTTCCCAAGTCTTTAGAACTGGTTACGGATGTCATCCGTGTTACATCCCATGCCAAGGTCACTAGAGAATGATCAGATAATTATGGGAATGGCCAAACTTTTTCACAATGGCAATTAAAACTTTCATTTCTTCAAATTCTAATCTCAATTTTTTCTCTTCATAGTTTTGGGAGCAAAAACATGCTCCTTTATTTAATTACAGCAAGTAAATACTGAACTGTTCCTTTTTCTCATAGAGAAAGGAGTTTATCTGTTTATAGAGTTCCCCAAATAACTGAAAATCCAAAATGTTTAGATTTTTTCCCCAACCCATGTATTTATGTAATTGTCTACATTAGTGGATATAGGAAGGCAGCTAGATATAGTAAAACATGTCAGACCTTGAAGCCTACTCAGCTTGGGTTTAGCTGTAGTTTAGTTTTGAGTTGTTTGAACTCATTGAGCCTTTTTTTAAAATTAAAATCAATAGTACTAGAATCTTTATGTTTATCTTGCAAGATCAGTATAAAGATTGAGTTATGAGGTCTGTCTGAAAAAAGTCTAGCCATTGTTAATATAACAAGAATGGTTTGCACGACACTGATATAACCTGGCAGCCAAGGAGAGTGGACTGGAATGTGCGTGTGTGAACAATGATGACTTCACTGTACCGGTCAGTGGGAGCTGTAGATGCTGTTGAGTGAGCATGTGTACTGTGTAGCTGTTGCATTCAAAATGACAGAGCAAGTAAAGCAACAAACCTGCATCTTATTTTGCATTAAGCTCGAACATTCCTCCACAGAAACTATTTGGATGATTCAGAAGGTCACAGCTATAGGCAAGTGGTGATTGGCAGCTTCATCATGACAACGTGCCCACTCATGCATCATGTTTTGTACAGAGTTTTTTGGTGAAACATCAAATCACCCAGGTGACTCAGCCCCCCTACAACCCAGATTTGCTGCTCTGTGACTTCTGGCTTTTTCCAAAACTAAAATCACCTTTGAAAAGAGATTTCAGACCATCGATGAGATTCAGGAAAGTTGACAGGGCAGCTGATGGCAATTGGGAGAAATTTGTGAGGTCCCAAGATGCCACCTGACTTATGAGTTTGGCTTTTGTTGAGACAGATAGCCGGACTTATGTTCGATGACAAAACCACCACACTGTCATCTGTGTCTATGAGTTTTTGTTTGTTTGATTTTGGTTTGTTCATTTGTTACTTTCAGTTTCACATTACACAGCTTGCCCCCATTCTCATGACTAACTAGGAATGATGAAATGAGTGTTTCTGTCTGCAGCTGCCTTGTGATTTGCTCAAGTTTACCTGTTCTGAGCACTCTGTCTTCCAGTTAATTGCTTCTATATTCTCTACTAAGCTGAAGCAATGGAAAAGTTTTTATTGTACTTTTTTGTTGTCGTTTTGTTTTTTGTTTTTGTATGTATTGTATTTGTTTTGTTTTGTAATTTTTTGTACTTTCTTATTTGCTTGTTGCTAGAAGTATAGCTTCTAGATTAGATCCAGGACAAACATTCTTCCTCCACTTGACAAAAACATGGAGTCGGTTATGCTTCTCCCTACCACTGTTAAACACACACCCTAGAGACAGCAATGGATGGTTTTGCTATCTGACACTTTCTCACTTATTAGTGAGTTTTGCTACATACATTTGTACAAGTCTTTATACACTCACGTGGCTATTCTTTGTGAGAGGAAGGATGTGGATTGTGTTAGACAGAGTAAAGTTGATAGAAATCTGAAGAAATTTGGGGGTAGGAAGAAATTAAGATACCATGTGTGGAATGACTACCACATTATTCCTGGGAAAAGGTTAGAAAACAAAAAATAATTTTTTTTTTGTCAGCAGAAGATAAATTGGTTAATATGTGCTGTGATTTTAGCATCATGACCAGATAGAAGGTACTCAAAAAATAAGTTACAAGTATTAAGGGAGGAAAAGATCAGTTTTGACTTAAGGAATCAGAGAAGGCTTCATGAATTAGGCAGCACTGAAGTTGAACTTGAAAGGAAGAGTTTAGGCAGACAAAGTGAGGGGAGAAGGCATTCCAACAGGAGAGTAAAAGAGCAAAGGTCTAGCAGGAAATCAGCTGGGCTCCTCTAAAAAGCTCTGCATTTCCATCACGGGCAGATGGGAGTAATGGTCGAAACCTTAAGAGAGGAGGGCAATTGGTAATAAGTGAGACTAAATGCCCGACGATTGCTTCTCCTTTTGGTCCTTCTCCCACTTTCCCCTCCTGTTTCTAACCCGATGTTTTCTCTGTGTGTGAAAAGACAGGAATGGGCCAGATGATTCCATTATGTCACAGATGGGAAAACTGAAAAAAATCATTAAGAGATTAGTGTGAGGTCACATACTAGATACTTGCGGGAGCCAGTTGTCATCTGCCTGTCCCCCACAGCAGCAGTTGTCTCCTCTGTGCTCCTCCAGTCCCTCTGAAGCTCTGCTCTGCCCTCCTAAATAAACCCCAACACACACACGCACACTTTATTTTCCAACTGTTTACAGGTATGTAAATGTGCATTTTAATGTGAACTCTAATGTGAACACCTAGAGGTAGTCACCCAAGTTTTGTCTATATTAACCCAAAGGGGTGAGTAGTTCACACCAAATGCAGGTCCAGCAGAAGTAAGGTCTGCTTGTGTGTGGTTGGTAGGGTAATAATATGGGTGTAATAATTTATAGTTTCAATTTGAACATTTCACCTAAAATGTCATATGGTGTGCTTGAGTATGATATTGTTACATTACAGAATTATATGCTTATAATTTTGCGATTAAAAAAAGGGGCATTATTTGTGTCCGACCCTGTGGAAGAAAAGAGTGGGCCCTGTGGCCTGCCATTAGAGGCTTTGTTTGTCTGTTAGAGTTAGCAGAACCACGAAGAATTCCTTCATGCAATCCAGTTAATGCTATTGTGTCTGAAGGAGAAGGTAGAGCTGTTAAAATTCTGATCTGCACCTCAAAATTATGTGAATAAGAGAGGCATAAAACTATTGCTTAACAGTAAACAAAAGCTGAATACAAATTTTAAAAACATACATTTGAAATATTGGAACAGTTCTCTGCATCTTAAATTAGTAGATTATTTGTCAATTTTGCCTTTTACTTGGGACGACATTAGAATTGATGTCAGAATCCCGAGGAGTGGAAGTATTATCTCGCTAGCTGAACCATTTTAAAGCAGCTCCCTTACAGATATTATCATTCAGGATAGACATGTGTTGAAACATGAACTGAAATGCTTTTGAATGTATCTAATCATCTAAGGTGTCTGCAACTTAGCTCTGTTACACAAAGGGCTTTGATTAACACAACTTAAAGGGAAAACGTGATGTATGTTGGCTGTAGCTCAAAGACTTCATTTTTCTCAACTTCTTTGCAAAAGATCACTAGGTATGAGTCATCAACCACTGGTTTACATAATTAGATAACATTTAACTTTTATTATTCACCAGATGGTAATTATGAGTTTGTGGAAATATGCCTGTCTTCAAGTTCATCGTCCAATGGCAAAAAGGTTCTTGACTAGCAGAACATCTAATAGATGTAATTTACTGCCATATTCTTTGTTTGCAATTAATTGGCCTTACCAATATGTAGAGAATTAGTTAAGCCTCTCTTGGTTGTCCATTAACTCTTTCCTTCCAGCTGGGCCAGAACAAAGTGTTGCCTACACAATAGAATTTTAAGGGTAGTATTATAAGGATGAATACATTCATTGAATATATTCTTATTTTAATATATATATATATATATATAATAGATATCAAACCATAACTTCCAACTATGTGACTTTGTAAGCTGTGATCCACAAAACATTGGTGAACAAGGACTATCTTTTATCCCTGCTTCAACAAAAGCTGCAGGCATAGCCATCTTCCTAGCAGTAATAAATACCTAGTTACAGATTCCAAAGAAATTTCCCTTTGACTGGGATTTGGCCTGTTTCGTGACCCAACCTCCTGCATCGTTAGACATTGTATATATCCTGAATGTGCAAAAATATGACCAAGGCTGTACTCCATGATGAAAAAATACCACATTTTCCAATGCATCTCATTTTGAAACTAGATGAGTTAGTAAGCCATACACATGCCAATGTGTCATTCATAGTAGCTTCATTTGTATGTTATGTGAATTGCCAGTGTACATCCCCTACATAAGGTAGAGAATTCCCATCACTCCTTGTACAAAGCTCTTAGTAACATGACTGATCCCAAGTTCAGGCTTATATCAAACTACAGGAAGAAATGCACTATTCATAGCTCATCTGTAAATACTGTACCATTTTGAAAGATGAAGTGTGTTTTAAGATACAGAGGAGTTTTTATTCTTTGGGTAACTTGAATGGGAAAGAAACTGATCGTTGAAAGTGAAAAAAACATTAAAGAAAATTAGCTTAAAACTCTATTGTCAGTGGTGTATAAATTAGCCAAAATTTATCATACGATTTATTTGGTACGTACAGGGTAGGAAGCAGTGCTTCAGGTATTGGGGCCAAGCAGTAGCCCGAGATCATTTCATTAGCTTTTCTAACTCCTTTGCGATCATTGTCTGTCCTCCACCAATAGCATGTACTGTAGCTGATCAGGCACATTTAGTTTTTCATGTGCATATGTCTCAACACCATCTGTTTCCCTGTGGCCCAGCGCTATGGTTGTACGTTATTTTTACATCTGCGATTACTAGTTTTGAATTAAACTATGTTCTGAATGTGTAATGCATACATGCCTCTAGGCAGTATATAGTAATGTGGATTCAGTAGATTTCACCCAAATCAAATATGACTAAATGAGTGGCTGGTCTCGCTTTACTATATAACTTGTCTTTAGACTGCCGGTAGTAATTTACACATAGGATCCCCCATCCTCACTCTCAAAGCTCTTTGAATCTTATATCAAGCCACAAATATCTTTGACATATGTGGTTATTATAAGAAAAAAAATTAGCCCTGACTGGTGTGGCTCAGTGGATTGAGTGCTGGCCTACAAATCAAAGGGTTGGCAGTTTGATTCCCAGTCAAGACACATGCCTGGGTTGTGAGCTGGGTCCCCAGCAGGAGGCATGTGAGAGGCAACCACACATCAATGTTTCTCTCCCTCTCTTTCTCCTTCCCTTCCCCTATCTCTAAAAATAAATAAATAAAATCTTTTTTTTTAAAAAGAAAAAACTTAAATTTTCAGCACATTCTAGAAGAAATTTTTTGTGACTATTTGTAAGTTGCAATGAAGAAAAAGACCTTTCTAAACATAAAACTAGAGGCAAAATATCTATATTAAGTTAAAATTTAGAGCAACAACAACAAAGAAAAAATAAAAGCTATTGTTACCATGCAGAAACTTCCTTTATTTAATCTGATCTTGTTTTCCTTCTTTCCTTTTGGGTCAGACTGACCTTGTCAGGCCTAGGAGCACACTGACTCACTCACCCCCTCTTCCTTGAATGTCCATCCCTTTAATCATTAAGCCTTCAGGACAATGAGGTTGTGGGCAGCATCATAGTCTTAGGGACAAAGATTATGCTGACCACAGAAACAGAGTTTCAGCCAGAGATAACATCTAGGCCTCAGTTGTGTTTGAGCTCTGGACCCAGAAAAGTGAAACCAACCCCACTGACAACACCCTTGAAAAACCAGACAGAGTGACGCCACGGCTGACATCGGGACCACATGCAGTGACCACCCTAGCCCAACCAAACAATAGAGACCGGAACCCGACCACAGTCCTCACTCCCTTAGTCACCATGATTAATGACCTTCCCCTCTTAATCCATCCCCCTAGGAGCCCATGGGGGAGCCAGGTGTTACTAACAGCTCACCTGTGATTCCAGGCTTGACCGCATTAAAATAAAAATACTCTTCCTTGTTGCACTCTGTGCTTAGTGGCTTCACTGGTTAGTTGACTATTTTCGTGGGAGTATGTAGTGGAGGAAATATAAGTAGATATAGGCAAATACTTCAGTGAGCTTGGCCATTTTGTCAACAAATCAATTTATACTTGAAAGGAAACCTTTAATCTCTAAAGAAATTTCTGGCCTAAGTTATGAAATTTTTACAGTGGATGTAAAATTTTTACAGCTTTTGTAGGGGCTCAGAACAAGCCACCCCAAGAAGTGCTTTTCTGCGGTATGCGGAGTGTTTTGAACTAAAGGCAACCTTAGCTGCGAGCTCAAGAGGAACTTCTGCCCCTCTCTTGACTACTTAGAAAAGCTTGTACGAGGAGCCTTGCCTGTAATAAGAGACTATCATCAGAGACAACCTCGTTTGACTTCTCTACAGGGAAGGGCGACCTTTATTTATTAAGCTTTTGCTCTTCTTATCTCCTGCAATGAACCTTCGAAGTCCCCAGGCCCCTACCTCATTCCCGGCTCAGGGTGCCTTACGTACCTTGATCTCTGATCCTCTCCCACATGTAGGTCTCTGGCTCTCTCATATATGCAGGATTCCCGTATATATGCATGTATTAAAGTTGCTTATTTTCTCTCTCAATCAGTCTCAAGCTTATTTATTAGACCAGCAAAAAATAATAAAACCAAAAAAGTTTGTTTCTCCCACACAATTTCAACCTTATTATATGTTATTTCTCTGGTCAGGGTTACAACATAATCACAGGATATCTCTCTTAAATTATTATAAGATCTATTTAAATAATCAAATCTTAATCAATTTTTTTTTTACTACACACATTATTACTTAAAACCCCCCTTTACAATGAAATACAACCTGAGCATTCATAACCAAAAGAAATGACTATTTGGAGCCACTGAATTTTATCACACAGCTATTTAGGATGGAAGTTACTTAGCATTAGATCACATTGCAATAAAACTCAATATAAATAATAGAAAGTAAAATTATTTATAAAGTGTCCCTAAATGTAAAACAAAACAAAAATGAACAAAATTTCAAAGCACTAGTGATCTTCTGAACCAAGATGGACAGTAATATTATGTAGGGGAAAAAGGATAAGTCCTAAGGCTTCTAATACATGGAACATTCACAGTGTCTTTCTGTACTTTCTTGCTGGTGCTCAGGGATAAAAAAGAAACAACCACCACCACCACAGAGTCAAAGCTTAGTGACTTTTGTGGGAGAGAATACAAGATTGCACTAGTGGATCTATTATATGCTTGTTCTCTCTGTCTATTTAACTTATGTTTGAAAATCCCCTGGGGACAACTTGGCTTTTCCCATATTGCTTAATCCCAGCATGCGATGCTGTCAGACCTAATGGAGAGCAGGGTGCTGTGCCAAGCAGCTTCAGATCTGTGTGGACACCCCTTTAGGGACATTGCTGACAAGTCCGTGCTTCCAGGTAACCACCACCCCTTACTCCAGCAGCAACTTAATCTCTGGATAAATGAAACCAGAGAGATTCTGGGTGTGTGGAAATAAATTACCACAAAGGAAAGAATTTAACAAAATGAATTAAAAATGGGGAAAGAAAATTAGTTAAATCCTAAACTTCTCAACTTTATTTACTGTCAACCAGGAACACTCATTCCTTGAGAAAGATATCAAAGACTTTTTTTTTTTTAAACTGGAAGCCCCTGGGTGGGGAACACCAACTGGGAGTCTCTCAAGTCAGAGGTCTGGTTCCTACCCAACAAACGTGCAGTGAAATGCACCGTTGGCAAGCCATGTTCATGCACACATTCTCTGATTAACTTTGTAGCATCTCGCTGATAGAAATTCATGGGCATCCTAGCCCTCCCCCACATATTTAAGCAAAAGAAAAGAAAAACCTATGTCAACACAGACTTATACAAGAACATTTGTAGCAGTTTTATTAGTAATTGTTATCATCAGCGAGCATTTCAAAATTGTATGTGACCTTTATTCTGTTTAAGTGGTGTTCAGTCATATTCTTTTTTTAAGGTTTTTAAAAAAAAATTTAAATTGTATTGAATTCATTGGGATGATGGAAAGAGACTTGACTTGGGGTGGTGAACACACAATACAATATATAGGTGATATATTACAGAATCGTACACCTCACACCTATATAATTTTATTAACCTCAGTCACATTCTTATGCAGGGTATTACAAAAGCAATTTGCAATTAAATGACCACAGAGTTCTGGAAACTATGTATTGCTTAGCAACATTTTCTTTGTTAAACTAACTGTGTATTTACGAAGGAGATTATGTGTGTGATGTGCTATTTTTTAAAAGAAGCTTAATAATTGGACATGAAATAGAATGTTTTGCTTTCAGTCAGATTTTTACAGGTATCTACTCTTCTCTGACTGTGAGTTAGGCATCTTTGGAAATAACATGAACTCACATAAACTGCTAACATGTTGTATAATGCCATTTCTAAAAGCACTCAACTTAGATATTTTTTTTAAGTGGAAAACAGCATCTCAATGTTAGTGAGAATCTGACTCATTAACTTGATTTATAATTTAAAATTTCCCTTTATGAACTGTGCCTTAGGTTGACAAATTATGGAGTTGGTGTTTTGGATGTGTATAGATAAAGGACATAGTATTTATAATGATTTTGTGGCATGAATCATATATTGAAATAAATAAATGCAAAAATTTCTTTTTGTGATATTCAACTGTCAGCCCTACTGTTAAAGTTCATTTGAGCCCAATATTTTATACTGAGTAAGGTGCAATTAAATTATAGTCTCTAAAACTTTCTTGTTTAAAAAATTGTCAACAATTGTTTAAATAAAACTTTATTGTGTATCACATCTATATTAACTCTCCAATCTATCTTTCAAGAGTTAACAAACTCTTAATGAATGCATATGACATTCAAGGATGTTGTAGAGAGTAGCACACAATTACCCGAATAACACCAGAAAAATGATGTATGGTAACCTAGCAGCCTCCATTGCTAAAGAGTAGAATGTAGTTAGGGTGTCTGTGTAACTTATTCCAACTGGGAGACTTCTGAGAAGGAAAGAGGTTATTACATCGACGAAGCAGATATTAATAGTAGGTGTTATTCTCAAGTTTATTTATTAAATTTTTATCAAAGTTAAACATCTGAACAAGTTCAGTATTAAGTTCAGATTATTTTCTTGTTGCATTCGTATGCCAGTAGAAATCTGAGAATATAAAAGCTGGTAATGTCTTACTGCTACGGAGTTTGCCCAGTCCTTTCCCTGGTTCCTTCTAATTACCTGTGAGACTAATAAGTGTAACTTCATTGATGTAATTGGAGATATCCACAGTAACATTTGATGACTAAATTTATCCCAGCCTTTCCTGTTGTGCTTATGGTGCACGAAACCATAGGCACCAGTACTTATATACATGCTACAAATTATATTCTATTGCACAGTTACAAATACAAATGATTCCTCTAGCATCCATGTTGCAACATGGAATCAGAACAAAGACCACATTTAAAACTTCTAGAAATTCCCTTGAGCATTTTAAAAGAGTATTATGCAAAACGCTGCTTATCTTCTGAATCCTAAATATCATTACCTAGTAATATTATGCCTAAAGAATATATTTTGGTTATAAGTAGAAAAGCTGTGAGTCCAAAGAGCCTTTGGCTGAGTACAGGGTGACCTTGTCATGTAAACTATTCTTATCTACCCATTATTTTCTCTTTCACATACACGCTGCCCAAAGCTGTGGGAAGATTCACCTTACACTCATTGCAACTATATAGGCATTAGTAGTGCTCACCAATATTCTCTCTTAGCTGAGCACACAAAAATTCCAGTTCTCAGTCCTCTTGTTTTCTGGTGGGCCATGTGGCTAATTGTGGCTAAATGTTAGCAGAAATGTGTGCCACTTCCAGGCTCACACAGCAGGTAAAAAACCTGTGTGAAAATATTTATAATCTTTCTCTTTCCTCTGCTGCAGAAGGTCCTGAAGGAGAGACCTCCATCAGCCCGGGACCCTCGGTGACTTCATAGAGAAGAACGTTCCTACTTCTCCTGATGACTCCAATCAATGTAATAATAACACAACCATTCTTCCAACTATAATTCAATCTTGAAATCTTGGAATTAAAAATAAAAAGCTTCTGGATGGCTAAAGAAAACAGCATTAAAATACAAAGAGAACCAACAGTATGGGAAAACATATTTGCCAATGATACCTCAGACAAGGGCCTAATCTCCAAAATATATAAAGAAC
Source organism: Desmodus rotundus (assembly GCF_022682495.2). Taxonomy (NCBI): domain Eukaryota; kingdom Metazoa; phylum Chordata; class Mammalia; order Chiroptera; family Phyllostomidae; genus Desmodus; species Desmodus rotundus. Next base: position 171,087,114 of record NC_071389.1, on the reverse strand, counting down.
TCACATGACTCCACTCCAGGAAGACAAACAACCCAATTAAAAAATGGGCAAAGGACTTGAACAGACACTTCTCCAAGGAAGACATACAGAGGGCCCAGAGACATATGAAAAGATGCTCGGCATCACTAGCCATCAGAGAGATGCAAATTAAAACCACAATGAGGTACCATCTCACACCGGTTAGAGTGGCCAACATAAACAAATCAACAAACAAATGTTGGAGAGGTTGCGGAGAAAAGGGAACCCTCGTGCACTGTTGGTGGGAATGCAGACTAGTGAGGCCACTGTGGAAAACAGTATGGAATTTCCTCAGAAAACTAAAAATGGAACTGCCCTTTGACCCAGCAATTCCACTGTTGGGATTATACCCTAAGAACCCTGAAACACCAATCCAAAAGAACCTATGCACCCCAATATTCATAGCAGCACAATTTATAATAGCCAAGTACTGGAAGCAATCTAAGTGCCCATCAGCAAACGAGTGGATCCAAAAATTATGGTATATTTACACAATGGAATTGTACGCAGCAGACAAAAAGAAGGAGCTTATACCCTTTGCAACAGCATGGATGGAACTGGAGAGCATTATGCTAAGTGAACTAAGCCAGGTGGTGAGGGACAAATACCATATGATCTCACCTTTAACTGGAACATAATCAACAGAAGAAAAAAGGAAACAAAATATAACCAGAGACATTGAAGTTAAGAACAATCTAACAATAGCCAGAGGGGAGTGGGGAGGGGACAGTGAGGAGAGGGGATTACAGGAACTACTATAAAGGACACATGGACAAAATCAAGGGGGGTGGTGGGGGTGGGGGAGGGAGGTGGGTTCAGCTGGGGTGGGGTGGAGGGATGGGGAGAAAAGGCATACAACTGTAATTGAATAACAATAAAAATTTTAAAAAAAGAAATCTTGGAATTATCCTTAATCACTCAAACTCCTTGCTCACACATTTAAATCAGTTACCAGAACATATATTCTACTTTAAAGCCTTTTTGCTATTAATATGTCTCTCCTTTCTCCTCCCATTGCTAATAATGTAACTTCAGCCCTTTTTTACTGCAAGCCAGGACCCCTACAACAGCCTGCGACAGTTCTCCAAAACTCCAGAATTTTCTGCCATTCTATACACATTTCCAAACACACATCTCTTACTACATCAGTCTTCTATGCAGAATTTTTGAAGGGCATGTTTTCACCTACAAAAATATTAAATTCTTTAGCTTGACACTCAAGCCCCTGTATAAATCAACCCCAGTCCTCTTTCCCAGCTTTAGTGCACATCATTTAGTGCACAAAGTTAGGCTACTTCAGCAGTTCCCTTCTTCGGTCTTTGATATGCTGACTTAGAGCTTCACAGTTCTTATCTTCGGAAAATAACACCTACCACCAGCATCTTTGGTTAACAATAGATTAAGCAAGTATGCCATCTAAACATATTATCCAGATTATGGAAGAAGCAAGCACCTGACCGTTTATCTTAGGGATGTTTTGCCATGTACATTTTTACTATACTAGAACATATTAATTACATTTTTCTTGCCTTGTTTGAGTTACTAAACCCTCTGGGAAATGAATTCCATCTCCCAATAAACTAAACATGGTATTACACAATTAAATGCTCAAATTTCACAAATAATTATAGAAATAAAAGTCTTAAAATTTTTATTAAATAAATTACAGAGATTAAGTAAATTCCATTTTTAAAATAGGGTTTTCTGGTGGAATGGGACACGAGCAAATGGTCATATTTCACAATTTATTGCAAGTGGAATGCTTTTTCATTTGAAAAATGTAAAATATACTAGCATACTCTCCTTTCCCCTTATTATTGATTTAGACTATACGTTGAATTTCATAACCAAATTTCAGAAAACATATTTAAATCTATACCTATTCATAACCTTTGAAAATTATTTAATTGATGACCACTTTTATGAAAACATAGTCATGTGCATTGGTCATTCTTCTTAACACTGCTCTTTAATCTACATTATTTGGAAAATATTTATGCTAGCTGAAATGTGTCTGCTTTGAAACATGTATTGAGAGTGCAGAATTGGTATCAAAGAAAATATTGAGTTATAGTCCTTTGGCATTTCCAACAGAAGAAATAGACACAAAGTACATTAGGAATCCATTCATGATATTCAAACATTTCTTGATAATTAATATTGAGAGTTGCAGTCAATCAGGAGCAGGACAGTTTAAGCAGCTGTGCTAAGTAAATTTATCAATTTAGAAGCCAAATAGAGGCTAATATTTTACATCTAAAGAACCAAATGCTTTTTTCTGTAATGTGAATTAGTAAAATAGTCACATCATTTGGCTTATAATTAATATCCTTAAGGATACAAACTGTCAGACTTTATATTGTCTGGAGTTAAGATAATTATCAATAAGTTCTTCAAACTTAAATTATAGGGTGGTTGTTGTTTATATAGAAGCTGACTCTTCGCTCTGGGAATTGCAAGATGTTTCTGCGCACTGGCTGCTCTGCTCCAGTATCTAAGTACCTGCCGTTAGAATTCTGTAAAAAGATCAGGGGATATTAAGATCACAAATACATGCTTTACAGGTTAGACAGGGTAGATCACAAGCCTTTCGTGGTGACTAGGACCAGGCGTTATTCTTTAGTTAAATAATAGAAAGAATCTATTATGATTCTATGAAAGGCTATATGGTACAGTTTGGGGGAAATATCAGTATGTCCTCTTCGATATCTACAAAATCTTACTGCTGCTTACCTGATAATTATTTAAAGGGGCTTCTCATTATACCTGTACAATGTCATTTTTTTCTGCTGCTAATAACTTGCTGGTTCCAAGGTCCAGTAGAAAATTCCAGGGTGCTTCCAAGGCTCCTTGGACATCTACTAGTGGTGCAAAATACTCATTACATCTATGCTGGCAGATTCTTCAAAACATGCAGTCAGCTTCTTCCCCTCTCCTTAGTTACATAGGAAGTGTCAAATCTGCTTATTTCAAACCTGCTATTTCTTCAAGATGACAGTGAAGAAACACTTATGAGGTGAAAAAATAAACTACAGTATGGACCAGAGATTTGAATTTTGATGTATCATTGATCTGAAGTTTTTGGATGCCTTGGAAAAAAAATAGAAATACATTTCTCCTTGCAGAGATAGTGGAAAACCCTTTTCTTTCTCAAAAGAGGAAATTCACCATTTTACTACTGGTCACCGTGCAGCTGACAATGGGAGATTTGCATTCATTCGGAAGGACTGGGGAGAGCTGATGAGAACATCTCCTACCCTTTAGTGCCTGGTGGTAGGAAGGCTGTGCAGCCCTGAAGACAAGTGGGCTTCGGTGACTATGATCAAAGTACTCTGAACCTCTGTGTCCCCACATGTGGCATGAAAAGAATAATAAATCATTCAGAGATTGGCTGTGAAGGTAAAAAGAAATCATGTCGGTGAAGAAAATAGCTAGGATTTTGGCTACAAATCTGCCCAGCAATTAATGCTGCTCCCTTCTCTTTCCACTTGTAGGAGAAGCCTCCTCTTTCTCCCCACAAAGCATTTCCCACAAGGGCCACCTGGCCACAGCAGAATGGCATTGGGCCACACTTTGTAAAGGAGAGGTACCTGCCCACTATAGAGTTAAGGAAAGGGCTCGAGGGAGAATTTAATGTTTCTTAATGGCAGATACTTTATTTTACATCTGAATGTCCCTATCTGTTCATCCACCTCAGCTAGTTCTTGGTGTGATTTAATTGGTATTTATTCATCGTTAAGTGCCTGCTCCTTTCAATTTAAAGCTATGTTTATGGCATGTGCACTATATGTGAGATGCTATTTAAAGTTCATTTATATGTATTATCTGAGTTAATACTCATAAACAATAGGAAGTAAATATTATTATTTCCAGTTTTAAAATTAGTAAGACCTGGGTAGGTAAGGTGCAGCATGATGACTGTAGTTAACAATACCATATTGTATACTGAAAATTGTTATTAGAGTAGACCTTAAAAGTTCTCATCACAAGGAGAAAAACATTGGTAACCATGTGTGTGATGGACGTCAACTAGATATATTGTGATGATCATTTCTGAATACATATGAGGTTTGTACAGAAGGTATCCAGCCATGTACTATGAAAAATAGAGACATTTATTGAAGAACATACAACATACAAGAAACATTGTATATAGGACAGTGATACCTCAGTCCCCTTCAAAGTAGGCACTTTGGGACCTCACACTGTTCTCCCAGTGGCCATCAGCTGCTCCATCATATTTTCCTGAATTTCATTGATGGTCTGAAATCTCTGCCCTTTCAAGGGTTATTTAGTTTGGGGAAAAGCCAGAAGTCACAGGGTGCCAAATCTTGGCTGTAGGAGGGCTGAGTCACTTGGGTGATTTGATGTTTCACCAAACAACTCTGAAGGAGATGTGATGTATGAGTGGGCATGTTGTCGTGATGAAGCTGCCAATCACCAGTCGACTATAGCTGTGGCCTTCTGAATCATCCAAATAGTTTCCATGGAAGAATGTTAAAGCTTACCGAAAAATTTGATGCAGATTTGTTGCTCTACTTGCTCAGTCATTTTGAATGACACAGCCACACAGTACGCATGCTCACTCAACGGCATCTACCACCCCTCATCTCTTCATAGGTTTTCCCAGCACTTACTATATGCCACACACTGTTCAAAATGGTTGGGATGACTCAATGAATTAGACAGACAAAATCCCCCATCCTCACAGAATTTACATTCTAGCTTGGGGGGTGGGCATTGTGCAGCAGAGCTGTGCTCCTGGCCACTAGGCACCACTTCACCACCTAAGGGGCTTGTAAAGTCTCTCATCTTCCTTTCACAGCTAGATAAAACTAAATTACAAACAATCTGAGGAAAAGAAAAAAATGAGGGTAGAATTAGGAGAAAAAGGCCACTATTTTCTGAGTACCACCTACATGCATTTTATATGTGCATCCATATATATATACATACATACATACACACACATATATACATATATATATATACATATATATATATAAATCTTCACAAAACCCTATGGGGCAGGTATACCATTTACTGATAGAAACTAAGGAGAAAACATGAGCTAAATATAAAAATTAATTTTGTAAAAATAGATAAGAATGTTAGGGATTTCTTTGCTTTCTCAAACAGCCACATATTTCAAAATAAAGAGTCTATCTCTTTAAAAGAAAATGAGCTGACTTGTCCAAGATCACAGTTAATAAGTGTTGTTCCAAGAACAGAGCCCAGGTTTATCAGGCTCCAGAGTCCAGACAATTTCTCTACATTATGCCCAAACACAAATATTTTTCTTCTGCTTCCACTGTGTCCTGTGGTTCATTTTACGTAAGACCCCTTCAGATCAGTTTGTCTTGGCGCTGAACAAACAAGTCAGGTAAAAGAATAATGGGATAAAAATATTTTTTCAGTATATAAAGAACTTGTTTGATGTTGACAATAACAGTCTTTAGCCAGTATGAGATAGTTTTGCTTTGTTTTATTTTGTCTTTTAAGGTTTCGACTGAAAGAAAATTTGAAAAATCTAATACACTTATTAAATATTTCTAATACTGAAAGATTGTTGGTAGCTTCTCTTTATTCTGCCACCCCCAAAACGCAGCTGTGATGTTCACATTGGATTCCTATTAAGACTTCTATTTGTTCATTCTGTACCATCTAAGAAAATCTTCTTTACAGTAAAATAAAAACTGCAGAGTGAAGAGTGCCACATCCAGTAGTCAGTCCTTTAAGGTTCTTGCCGTGGGACTTCAGGTTACATTTTCACCCACACTGCTACTGCTTCCTTTGGTGCATCAACTTTCTACATACTTCACGCTTCACACTCCCACACCTCCATCCTTGGCTCATCCGATTTGCTCACCTTGCATTATCCTTCTCTCTTCCTCTGGGAATCTATATCCATGTTCTCAAATGCCACATTCTCCAAGGAACCTCTTATGATCCTGTCATCTCAGCTCTGAATTTACATAGACTCTTCAATTTATCAAAATTTAATCCATCATTCAACATATGTGTATTGAGTTCACTTTGGTATTTGATACTATTTTAGTGGTTGGGGTTTTGAGAATACCTTGAAGTAGTTGATGGATCCTAGTATTTTGGTTATATATGAACAGGTGTTATTTCCTCTCCTAGTCTGAAAAGTACCTGAGGATGAGGGTATGTGAGTCACCTCTGCAGTCCCCACAATATTTAAACCCATTATTTGCATATAACAGGTGCTCAATAAACACTGTGAAAATAAATGTATTTTATGAGTAATGAATGAACAATTAAAAAATGAGTAAATGTTAATATAAAGGTAGGATTTAATTGCTCCCTTTGTAAAACAGAAATAATAATTGTAAGGTTTATTAAATGTATTAATTTATTAAAGAATACGAGTAATATTTGCCAAGTACCTGCCACATCTTTGGTATTCAATCAGTGGTAGCCATTATAGCCACAGTAACTGCGCACAAACAAAAAAATGATCTAGTATAGCAGTGAGTATTTTTTTTGTTATTAATAGCAAATAAACAGGCTTGAGAAAGAGAGAAAGGGAGAAGAAAGATAAAGGCAGGAAACACAAGTGGGCTCAAAATAATATGGAGAAAAGTTCAAAGAAACAAAAAGGGAACTAGAATAATGAAAATAATCTACCCAAATCCTAAATAGGATTCGTATCACCATATGTCTTTCCTGCTCCAATAACCAATGATGCAAAAACATGTCTTGCACAATCACTTATAGAATTACAAGATTTTGATGGGAAAAAAAGTTCAAAAAAACAAAAAGGGAACTAGAATAATGAAATAATCTATCTAAATCCTAAATAAGATTCGTATCACCATATGTCTTTCCTGCTCCAATAACCAGTGATGCAAAGACATTTGTCTTGCATAGTTGCTTCTAGAATTACAAGATTTTGACAACCACATGAGCCATAGGTTCAGAAAAATCCACCACTTCCTTGTTGGAACATTCCTTTTGTTACTTAGAACAAAGGTTACAATCAGTAAGAAATGGCACATAAATCCTAAAAAGGAAATAATAGACAATAAAGCAAAAGAATACCTGGTAGAGTTTACCTTGGTTGTAATTAGATCAGAAGAGTGAGAACGAATTCTAAAATTCTCAAAGAATAGAATTTAAATAACTACAAATGTTACCACATATGTAGCAAACTATATATTAATACATTCAATAGTGTTAAAATTCAATGTTTGTTAAAATTATGGATAGCCTTATAAAAGGAAAATTAATTTTATCAAAAAATTGTAGACTTAAAGTCTAAAAATCTCTCTATCTTAAGAGGTATGATGTCCTGATTATCCTATAAACACATAAATATGGTGTCTATGTAATATAAATGCTGAAATAATTAGTATAAACTTACATGAAGGTTAGGAAGCTATGGTCCCACAGATAGCTATCACTATGATAAAACTATATTCTGGTGCAGTATGATAATTCACTTCCTTTTATTGAGTGCATTACTTTCAGAAATATAAATTATTTGAAAAAGCAACAGACAACAACAAATCATGAACAAAAGAGCAACACCCTTGTCCAGAATTAACCCCCTTCACTTTCTGTAATTTGAAATTCGTTCTTTTGCATTTTAAGGGGATTTTAGTTCAAGAGTTCCTTATTAAAAAACAAAAATCCCTCTTGAAGGGGAACTCTGGATCATTACCTCTAATAACCTAGTTGAAGTTAGTTCATAGCTAACTAAGAACAAAACCCTAGAAAATGGGATAAGCACCTGGAAGCAAGAAAAAATGGTGAAGGAAGGGGAAGGGTGAACTGTAAGGAAAAGAAAAAGGAGAAGGAGTAGAGGGGAAAAGGTACAAAGGAGCCCTGGTTACCCTGAAATTTCTCCAGTTGGGCTTGGGAGCTTGCAAACATTTGCAACCATTTCCCTGCACGCAGCCAGGCCTGACCTGGGTTTAAACCACCAGTTCCACTCTGGTTATAACTATCCTAAATGTTAACCTGGGTTGATGTGGTCGAGAAAACTGGTGGGGCAAAGCAGGGCAAAAGGCAAAACAATAGAGGCCGTTTGTTTCTCTGACGCTTCATCAGGCTTCCCCCGACTACCAGGCCCTTAAGAACCCTTTTCTCTGGAACCCTTCTGCAGAAATGCCACTGGGAGATAAAGGAGGCCATGAAACTGAACCAAACCCTTTGAGCCCCAGGAAATTCAAACTCAGTTTTTGAAACTTTATTTGAAGTTGAGTTTATAATTAGTATGCCAGGAGGTATTGTCTAAATGTAGTCACTTTCATAAATGAAGCATTTTAAAGATTTCCTGTTGTAATTTTGAAGATCAAAAAATCAGTAGGACACTGAGAGCTGTTATAGTAGGACCACTGGTAGAGTGGGAAGAACAGAGATTTTGGAAACAGGAAGACCTTTGCTAGGATTTTGGCCCTTTTTCAAAATTTTGCATCCATTTCTTAACTTATTTTAGCTTCAATTCTCTCCTTTATCTATGAAAAAATAGTATGTGTTTTGCAATGTTATAAGGATAGAGAAATGCATGAAAAGCACTTAATATGTTATAATACCTGTCAATACAACACTTCAAAATTTTTAGCTGTGATTATTATTAACTAAACTACATTGACCAAAGCATCAGGTGTTTAAAAAAACTCGCTTTGGCCTCACCATGATTCTCAGACTTCTGAATAAAAAAAAAAAGATGTAAAAAGTAAACCCATAGGACAAGATGTTTAGGAGATTCTAATACCTACAACTGGTGAAATACTGCAGCTGTAGAATTTGTCTTGTAGAGTGTATTTGAATGTACTGGGTTGGCCAAAAAGTTCATTTGGTCTTTTCCGTAAGGTGGCTCCAGTAGCACTTAGTTGTCTTTAACTTCATTTGAAACAATTTCGTTAGATTGTACTATAACAGGTGTCATATCAGCATGCATTAAAAAAAACTTATCAAAATTGGTGAATTTTCATGCAGCTTTTTTAATATTGGAGATGGAAGAAAACATGCAACATTTTTGGCATATTATGCTTTATTATTTCAAGAAAGGTAAAAATGCAACTGAAATGAAAGAAAAGATGTGCAGTGTGTGGAGAAGGTGCTGTGACTGATTGAATGTGTGAAAGTGTTTTGTGAAATTTCATGCTGGAGATTTCTCACTGGATGATGCTCTACAGTTCGGTAGACCAGTTGAAGTTGACAGTGATCAAATCAAGACATTAATTGAGAACAGTCAATGTTATACCACACGAGAGCCAAGGTACTCAAAATATCCAAATCAATAAAGTTATTGGTGAAAACGAAAACTGTGTCTTTTATTTTACAGAAAAAACTAACTGATCGTTTTGGCCAGCCCTTCTCATTTATCACTGTGGACATCATCACACAACAATGGGATGGAAGGTCATGTGTTGCTATTTTAAGACATAATGTGCTGAGGCTCTTCGATATGTTTTGAATCACACACATGTTGTTGCCCTTCTCATACATTTGAGTTGAGGGGCTGAATCACCTAAAATGAGTAATGCACAGCTTTATCACTAAAAAGTTGAGCTTGGTCTCTGTGACCAGTAATCTGAGGTAAGTTGATTTCCATCTATAACATAGGAAGGCATCAAAATACATTATTTACATGTCAATAATAGTTATTGTTATCATAATAACATTTTACTATGTCTTTATCTGAAACTTTGCCAAAGAAAAGCTTAGGTATTATAACCACCTACAAACTCTTCTTTCTAGCCCTTTCCAGAAATATATATTTAAAACCTAATTTGGCCTATAGAAATACCCACAAATGTGACCATAATTTCCAGATACAGGTGAGACTTATTAACAGGCTAAGATCCTTTCTTGGTTTAAGAGGTTAGCAAATGATCAGTGTCCCAACTGGACAACATAAGTTTGAAATACAGTCTACCTTCTGCTCTCTTTTGTTCCACATAAATATGACAAAAAATGGTACAGCAAAATTTAAAATATGTCCACTTCTCAAGTGTATAATTATGTCACTGTAGTTTTGTTCGAGGTGGAAGTGGCGTCCTTATGGAGTTATGAGGAAAAGAATTTCCTGAGACCTGCACAGGAGGATGGGGTCCTGCGGTAAAGTTTATTGATGATGAAAAATTAAGGGATTTCCCTTCTGACTTCCCAATGTCCCATCTCCGTATGTCTCGCCATGGACAATGTCCAGTCTTGTCTTCAGTAGGGCCAGAATAAAGGCCACTGCTCAGAGTTTCTGCTCCCTATGAAAGCTCAGCACTTCGGAGCCCACCCACACCATCTGCTGTGGGCCCTGGGGGCTGCTAGGTCCACAGTCTGATGGGCAAGATAGAATGCATGAAAGCACTGGATGAGTGTGAGTCACCAGCATAAGAGAGAGCTCTTGTTCCCCTGAGGAGTGGTAATCCCCTTGGGGAACTGCTGCTGTAGTTTCCTGGGGTGTGAAGCTGTAGCTTCCTGGTGAAGCAAAGAGATTCACACCTCCCAGTTTATTAAGCTCAATGTCTAATTCCCTTTGCTTCCCTTTCCTTTATTAATAATCACCTAAATGCCAATGGTAACGACTAAATTGTACTCAATTTAGATATTAGGTAGTCCTACCAATTAGCCCTATTTAGCATGGATTTTAACACCAAGATCTACAGCATAAAAAAATAGGATCACATAAACCACAACTGACACATGTCACTGGGAAATGAAGAAGAAAATCATGCCCACACAGACACAAAAGAAAGAAAATGGATAGAAAAAGAAACCAGGACTTCTTTAAAATGAGGTGCCTCCTGTGGCATTTTCATAGTCTTATTTCTATATGCTGTTTTTCCATTTTTAAATGTAAATAAAATTTAGACTATTTCATTTGATCACCATATTACATTCTCATCGTGGATGAAATCACAGGTTGCTACTGTCAAAAAATTTCTAATTTGTAAAACAAAAATGTCGGTGAACCAGCCCCAAGGTAGAACTCAGTCTATGGTCTCCTATTCTTTTCCAGCATTACCAACATTTACATCATATATTTGGAGGACGTTTTGGAATTCTTAAGCTGCTGTTGCCCCATCTCAATGAATTCTCACTTTTAATCCCCAAAACCTAATGATATCTGATGCGGGGGTGACTGTCCAGGGACCATCACGTAGATCTCATGAGACTTCCTGGAACTGAGACAAGTAGGAGATGTCTGCATCTTCTCCTTCTGGGTCCTAAAAAGATTACACAGCCACGTGGCATACAATGAAAAATGGGATAATGTAAAGTACTTGTCAGAGAGCCCGACATGTACAAAAATTTCAATAATTGGTAGCTCCTGTTGCCTCTATTGCTACATAAAGTACCTGAAAACTTGCCGAGCTTAAACTTCCTATTGTCCTTGTTCTGCCTAAATTCCTAAGACATTTTCTACTTTGTCCTCACTTCAAATATGGGATTATTATAATACTAATCCCATATTGTTATTGGGATTAATAATTATTATTAGGATTAATAATTATTGGGATTAATCCCACATGTATTATTGTAATCCTCAATATGGGATACATGTAATTTTATGCATTTCCTGTCTTATAAGAAATCAATGTCTATTTTGAAGATTTAAAATGCTGTAGAAACTTCTAAAATCATCCTCATCCTTCTCTGATAGAGTAGCCCAAATTTGATTTGCATGCTTTGACTGTCCTTTTCAATTCCCCTCCTATGGAACTGGTATGAGGAAAGAGTGAAAACAGGGAATGTAAAAAATGGAGTCACTTTAACCAAGCTGATAAATTAACATTATGACAGGTGAAGCATGAGGAAATAATTCTAGTCTTGTCCTAACTTGCCTGGGAACAAAAACTTTTGAACCTCCCAATCTTGTGTCAATATGTGGGTATATATCAGCTTGTTGTATGACAGGGTACCTGGACCTACACCAGACCTCCAGATAACCGTCTGCAAATCAAATCCCCTGAGGGATTTGCACATCCAGGTCTCATGAGATGCATCTAACATCCGTTGTCTAGGACACCAAGCATAACCAGACCTCCTGCCATCCATCTTCCAGACTACCTGGAGCTCGTCATGCTGACCACCTGACATCTGATTGATAACTGTCCTGGACTAATCCTAAGTCTAAGAGTGCAAGACTGATAATTCTCTTAATTTTTCTTTCTTCTTTGGAACACTTCCAGGTTCTTGCCTAGCTGTAGTTTCCATTTTGCAAACCCTGATTAAATATTGATTATGTATTTCTAGCCAAAGCCTCCAAAACTCTTTTTGAGTTTGTTCAACAGATGACATGACTCTGAAGCTAATCTAGTCCCATGATTCAAAAAATGTTTCCAGGTTAAATGGCAAAATATTTACATGTACAAAACATTTAAGTTAAAAAATTATGTATTTGTAAGAACTATTTAAGTAGTAAAACCAGCAACAGTATACTGAAATGAAGAGAAGGTTGCAGGAACGCAAAAATTATAATCTTGGTGTCTTTCTGAGGAGAAGGCCTATGTTTGCTAAAAGGGATGAGTTATTGAAAATGACATTAAAGTTGAAATAATCCAACCTTGTGCTCAGAAGCAATATTTACATTAGGAATGGGTTGCAAGTGCTGTAAACAAATAAGAGGTAAGTGATGACATCAGAAAATAGCCTTATTCTTCCCCCTCCTTTTTCGGAGCTATTTTTTTCCCTGACTGAATGGAATGTCAAACAGGTCCCACTACCTTCTGTTGACTTTCAAAAGGGAAAAACAAAACAAAACAAAAAAGCCCTGGTCATGTTTAGTCCCACAGAAATGTTCAGTTCTGGATTAGTATATCTAATTCACTTTGAACGTCATTTAAATTAAAACTTCTTTTCTACTTTTGGGAGAGTCCAGGTTTTTTCTCTGATTTCTTTCTTACTTTTTTCCAATCTCTCCCCACTTCCACACACCCATTTGTTCCCCCAGAGCTGAACAAGCTACTTCTGTCTCCTCCAGAGTTGAAACTTGTGAGGGAGGAGTTAAGGAGTCAGGAAATGACATCCCTGCCTCCGGCAAGGACAGATGTTTAAAACTGACTCTCGTGGCCACTCCTGTGGTTCTTTGGCAGTCCCATCATGCAGTCATGATCTGTCACCTGCAGTGTCCTTGGCAGGGTCAATGCACCATGCACCTCGTCTGACTACTCACACAAAATTTCCCCTTCGAATTTAGATATGCAGCATACACTTGTAGCTTCTTTCTACTGAGATCTCAGCACTGCTCCATGCACTCCAATTAGTCCACAACTAAGACAACCCCAAACTAGAACTAGTGACCTACCACTGACTGGGGTGCCACTACTTCTAAAATAGAGCCCTCTCTTCCCTCTGCCTCCTGGCAGAGGGATCCACCCACAGCCTTTCACCTTTTAGACTTGTTAAGCAGGAGCCGTACACCAGTCAGAGTGCATTATATCTGTCCTCCAAAATGCAGAGGACAAATATAATGCACTCCAAGAACATTTAAAGCCACGCTCACTAGGCTGAAATGAAAAAGACTGCAGGTGCCCGCTATAGTGCCGTAAGAGATGTTGAAACTTCTGTAACACTAATCTGCTTAAAACAGCAAGTCATTAGAAAAAACATAGACAAAAAATCACTGGTACAAAACTGAGCCCATAACTAGACCCTGTATAAATGAAAATGTAACACATGTTAAATATGTTAATAATTGTTCATCAAAAAAAATACAGCTTACTTAACAAAATGATATTAATAAGATCTCAATCTGGAAGGAAAATAAAGTGATAGCCCTGCCGAAAATCATATTTGAAAATAAAAAGATCAATGGTCTAAAGAATTTAATGTAGAAAGTATTAATATTTGAAAAAAAAGGAAATGTTAGGGTCAGAAAAAAACTTGAAAAAGACAAAAAAAAACCTCAAGAAACTATAATGGAAAAAATTACAAAGTTGATTTCATAATACAAATTACACAAAAGCAAAAAATAGTATCAATTAGGTTTTAAAAAGACATGGAGAAAATACTTGAAATATATATAAGAGGTAGGGGTTTATGTCTGTAATGTAAATAAAGAACTCCTACAAATCGATTTTTTTAAAAAGTAGGTATGAACTAGGGTTAATAAAAGAGGGAATGCAAATGGACAAAAAGATTATAAAAAGACTTTTATAAAAGATGCTAATTCTCACTAATAGCCAAAGATATGCAAATCAAAGCAGCAAAATACCCTTGTTTTTTCATATAATACATTAATATTTTTTTCAATATTTATAACATCCAATGGAATAGAAAAATGTTGAGGTCGTGAATAGCAGTACACATTTCTTTTTTGTAATTTCACTTTTGGTAATCCACTTTATAAAAAGGACACATTTCTTTCTAAGGATATTTAGGTCAAGAATAGGTTAGATATATCTGCTACCTAGAGGAATGTCCATAGTACACAGTTAAATGAATAGAGCAACTAGTCAAATCATGTATATAATGATCACCCCTTTTATGTCAATAAATGTAGGGGAAGGAGCATATGTATATTAAAACACATAATTCATATGTTTTATATATTGTTTTACATGAGCATAGAAAAATATAAAAAGATATGTACCAAATTGACTTCTTCTGATGATTTGTATTATTTGGCCTTTAAACAAAGTAACTTTCTCATTTTTGAATTTTCAAAGAAAACTCCAATGGCGTATGTGTGTGATGTGCTAGGATTTCGGGGGTGGGGGAGAGAGATGTGGAGAACATCGCACCTGATCAGAAACTTGAAGGACAGAGTTGGAGGAACTGGATAAACAAAGAGAGCTTTTCAGGCCGTGGACAAAGTAGGAGAAAAAGCATTATCTGGAGTCATTTAAACTCACTTCCAATACTCCAAACCACCTGTACCTGCATATTGAAAAAAATCAAAGTATATACCCATATGTTTGTTTATGAAAAACTGGTATTATTACTCTGACACAATCCTGCATTAAATGGAATTGTTGTCACCATCAGGAAATTATAGACAAGATAATCAGATAAAAAGTCGTACAGTAAATGAGTTTTAAATCTACCTTATAATTTTTTCCAAGCAAAAGTGACTGAATTGCAACCCATAATAACCCAAATAAGTGAATTTCTTTTACCTTAGTATTCACCATCGTCTTCATTCACTGCTGTCACTCAATGCTGCTTCAGTACTGTAAATGCATCATATTTTTTAAAAAATTATATATTGAGTAACAAATATGAATAAATCTCTGCAAACTTGTAAGCTGGAGTGTCTTGCTCTGAATCAGAGCTGCAAATAAAAGGATCTTTGTTTACATAAGTTTTAATCCTTTGATAAAGTTTCTTTGGCTCCGAGGATTGCGTAAATCAGGTTATAGAAAAGATTAGTCTCTTGGAACCAGAGACTCCTCCTTGCTGGTTTAGTTTTTTTAAGTTAACCTTTATGTGGCTGTTGCTTATACTATCACATCATGTCCAAAGGTTATGGAAAAACTCAGTTGCTTAGTTAATGTTATTTAATTTGCTGAACCTCAGTTTTCTCAGATTTTTTCTTTTGTGATTAGGAAGAAAAATCAAAGACTTACTGAGTTATTCACTTAGTAAACTAAGATGCTGAAAAATTGAGCTTAAATTAAAGTTTCTGTGTGGCTGGATAACCTAAGAAAAGATACCAAATAGAAATAGACTTGAACCCTGGCTGCTGTGGCTCAGTGGACTGAATGGTGGCCTGCGAACTAAAGGGTCACCAGTTCAATCCCCCATCAGGGCGCATGCCTGGATTGTGAGCCATGTCCCCAGTAGGGGGCGTGCGAGAAGCAACCACACATTGATGTTTCTCTCCCTCCCTTCCCCTCTCTCTAAAAATAAATAAATAAAACCTTTATTAAAGAAAAAGAAATAGAGGTGAAAGCAGAGGGTTGCTGCAGACCGGAACATTCATTTATGCTGCGGGGCACCGACATCTGGGGGAAACACCAACATTTTTGAACAGTAGGCTCACATGAGAAAACCATTGTTTACCAGTGATTCTACCAGTAACTTTCTAGCTGGATTGAGTGAGTGAAAAATGAAAGGCCTTGTCAGGTACTGAGGTGGTCATATCCAGGTGGAATTCTGGGTAGAGTGAAAATGATAGCCTGGATTGACAGTTTAAAGGGGAAACATACTACAAATGGTATGGAATGCTTAAAAGCTCTGGTTTTTGAGAACTCAGATCCAGCACTGACGAGCTGTGACCTTAGACAAGTTCCTTAGCCTCAGTTTTTCCTGTCTAAGCTATAGGACAATTATAGCACTTACCTCAAGGAATTGCTGAAATTATTGTTCTTTCATTCATGAAATATTTGATGAGTGCCCAGTCCATGCCAAATACTGTTGTAGATGCGAGAAATATAATAATAAGCAACACAGTCTAGTTCTCTACCTCATAGATTTTGTTTGTTCTGACTGAAGGAAGGGAAGAAAATAAACAAGTTAGCATAACAAGATTAAGGGAATCTTTTACGAGGCCTATTTAACAAATGCATTCAGAAAGCTGTAAGGAGGGTATATATGTGTGAATAATTAATAACCAAATCAGTTAAAATATTTTTCTACAGTGTATCTTTTCTATCCAAGATAATATTTAGTAATTCTCAGATATTATTTGTACTGCTCCTCAGCCTCTATGGGTGACTTCTTTCACTGTTTTCAGCTATTTAATTTTAAAAAAGGATAGGCATAAAAATATCCACCTGTCCTATTGCCCTGTGGACAGAATCTGGGAACTGCTTCAAAAGTGGGCCGAGGGTGTGGGGACATAGTGGAAAAGAGGCATTCTGATCCCTCTTGTCACCTCACCAGAGTGGAAACAGAAATTCCAACTTTTCATTTCTCTTAAGAAGCCCCAAGAGGAAGTCACCTTCCCTAGGGTGGAAGAAACCAAGCATGGTGATATGCTGATATGATATCTGCCCAAGGTCATCATCCCTCCTCCACAACACTGAGACACCGAGTCCTGTGAACTGTCACCGTCTCCTTGGCTCTGCTTCCGATGTTTAATGTGACTCCTTATCTTTCAGTACTTCTCACCACATGGAATGTTGCACCCAAAGGCCTGCACATATACCCCTTCGCACATGGCTGGTGAGCCCACCTGAGACCCTAAACTGTTCACTACAGAAGCATCCAGTCCCTTCTCTGTGGATGGAAATCCAGTGTGGTCCATATCATGCCAGAGATGCTGGTTCTATAAGTTGCCAAATAAAAGCTCTAGGCAAGCATCTGAATCAGGAAAGCTGCCTTTGGTTACCTTTACAGTGTGGGGTTTTTTGTATTTGTTTGTTTTTGAAAAGACAGAGTACTAAACTTCAAAAAGTGAGCTTGTTATCAGCTCTAAAAAATAATATGAAAAAAAATATGTCCAAAGATCCTCAAAGCTATCCTAAACTATTTTCTGAATGGCTGGTAGAATGAATAAAGCTTACTTTTGTTTTCAAACAGCTTCAAACTTATAGACAGTGAAGGTGTAGATAGTTTGTAGATAACCACTAGAAAAGCATCTTACGTTCTGAAAGCATTGATAAGTCCCGGTCCCCAAATAAAACGAAGAAGCTTCCTTTAAACTCTTTACTTTTTGCTTTCCTTCAAATTCTCATCTCAAACTGGCAACTCTGGAGAGAGTGTTATTTGATAATAATTCCATTGTAAAAATTGCAGTCTGGATCATAGAGTTTCCTTTCTTCTCACAATAGAATATGTGGCAACTTTTGGGGATAACGTTAACTTTAAGGACTGGCCTAAATATCATCTCACCATGCTGGCAAGCATGTTGTATTGATATGCCCTCACTATTAGATAAAAGACTAATCATTGGATGGATAGTACAGAACTGGGTTTGACAAACTATGTTTTGGAGCCAAATCTAAAAAGTGGCTCAGTTAAACCTTTAGAAAAGGACTTTTTTTTATCTTCTCCCCGCTACATCATTAGCAAATATATATTTATCTTCATACCTGTGATCTTATGGTTTTAAGATGGCTGTTCTGCCCCAAATCTCACATCCACATTCCAGACAGGAAGGAAGAAGAAGAGAAAAGGAGGAACTAGCAGTACCTGTTTCAGGAGAACAAAGGCTTTCCCCAAATCCCTGTCTTTCTTCCACTTACTCATTAGCCAGAACTGTATCACGTGGCCACCTCAGGTGCCAAAGTGTCTGAGAGAAAAGCAGATATTTTTAGGTAGTACATTGTCAATTCAAATGAAATTGAGATTTTTTTCAGTAAGGAAGAAGAGAAGAATGAGTATTCAATGGACAACTAGATGCTGATGTGCTGATAAAGGCAGTATGGAAAGTGAAGAGAACTTCATAGATCAGCGATTTTCAACCTTTCATCTCATAGCACACATAAACTAAGTACTAAAATTCTGCAGCACACCAAAAAAATACTATATTTTTTGCCCATCTGACAAAAAATATAAGTATAATTTTGATTCATTCACACCGGTTAGCTATTTTTTGTGTTGGCTGTTGTCATTTTTTTATTTGACAAAGGAAAAAGAGGTCAGCGCCCCTGGATAAATAGTCGGGTATTGCACGTTTTAAAAGTTCTTGTGGCTCACCAGTAGAAAATCGCTGTCATAGAGAATAGAGCTTTCAGTAGCAAGTGCATTTAGGGACAAGCAAAAGAGAATGGGTCATCATACAAACGAGAGAAAAAGGACCTAGAGTTGTAAAAAGGAAAGTAGGAATATTGTTTAAAAAGTTATTTATGTTTTGTAATATTATTAGGTTTGTAAAAAAATGCTTTGACACACTTCTAAATTAACTTTTAAAATAAGAAAGGTAGTTACATTATGATTCCATAAAGCATGGCAATCTGCTACGTGACGTTAACATTCGTTCCAATAAAAGCATTGATAAATACAGAAAATATAGTGTAGGTTCTCAGGGCAGACTGCCGGGACCAAAGAAAAGAGAAACTACATGGGTGATCAATTCTCTACACACACCAGATGCTGTAAATATTCTATAGTTGATAAAACTTTAGATTACTTCAAAAATGTCAAAAAAAAATGAATCCTAGAACAGCCAGCTGATATGGCTCTTTAAACAAATGTTTCATCTTCCTGAGGAAAAATTTCCTCCTGTGAATGCGATTTCACAGTCAAAACCAACACCAACATTTTTTGGTCTTATACAAGATTTTTTTTTTTTTAAACAGCTCTTCTTCAAAATGTGATCCATACAATAAGTGACCTGACCTGAACCAAACAATAAATTGGTTAAACTTGTATCTCCCAAGACTAATGATAAAATGAGACTTTCTTTTCCCTTTTAGCTTCATGTATTTGGGCAAGCATGCTCAATGTGTGTTATGGTTGTTACCACAAATAAATTAACTAAGATCCTTTTGATAAAGTTCTAATGTCTCATGTAAATTTAAAAATATTTTCAAGACTAAAAAGGAGAAATTTAGTTAAACTGTCATGTAAGTCTCTCTTGGGTTCATGTGAACTTCAAAAAGTTTAGCAGATAATGCAGTATTTGCAATATTATTTGAAACAACATAGTTTTTTTCTTTTTAAAACATAAAATTCTTTAAGAGGCACAACTTATTTCTAATTTCAATATTTTATATCAACTGAAATAAATTAGTCATATCACTCTGATATCATAATTTAACATTTTTCTTATTTGGAAGGAAATATGCTTTATCTTATTTATACCTTTATTTATTTCATAGGAAATATAAGTGATTCAATAACAAAAAGTATAAGTATGAAGTGTTGCTCTTTTCTATTCCCTTAGAATAGTGTAGCTATAGAAAATATTTATGAGAAAACAATCTGAATTTCTCTAATTTTTTAAAGATTGTATTTATTTATTTTTAGAGAGAGGGGAAGAGAGAGAGAAAGAGAGGGAGAGAAACATCAATGTGTGGTTGCCTCTCACGCTTTCCCAACTGGGGACCTGGCCCGCAACCCAGGCATGTGCCCTGACTGGGAATTGAACCAGCAAGCCTTTGGTTCACAGGCCAGCACTCAATCCACTGAGCCACACCAGTCAAGGCTAAATTTCTCTAATTTTCAATGTAGTGAATATTATAATGTTGCCTTACACACTAAAATGGTAAATAATTAATAATCAATATAATTAAATAATAATTCCTTCAGTGTGGTCATAATAATTTTATATGTGGAAAGTTTAGCAATTAACAAATAAATGCCATGGAATATAAGTATAAATGTTTTATTCAGAAACAGTTCTACCTATTGTAATAAAGGGCTGACTCCATTTTTGATGTTTACTTACAGCTTTCAAGCCTTGCCCTTTCCCCTCTGTCCCACGTAGGGTCAAGTTGAGAAAGTTTGGGTATGCCCACCTGTGGCACTGGTAAGAAGCTCAAACCACAGCATGGCCTGGCCTACATGTGCTGGAACACTCACCCCAGCCCGATCCCCTAATCATGATAAAAGCAGAATTGGTCTCCTTCCCTTGCTCTCACAAACCACTTTTGGATCAACTTGAGAGAGTGCCCTGTTCTTTACAGAAGTCCAGAAAACCTTATTATGTGAGCAATAAATCTTTTCATTACCTCATAGGGTGTGCGTGTGTGTGCGTGTGTGTATGTGTGTTAACAATGTTGACATCCAAAGCCAATTTTGGGTGTATCCTGACACTGTGGGATAACCGCAACATCTATCTACCCAGAGCAACCTGATCGAAAGACACTGTAGCAAACTATTTAAGAAAGAACAGTAACATTTCACAAGACCGATTCATCCCTCAAATTGGTGGGTGTAACCATACAATAAGAGCCCTATTTTTATAAGGTCAGGGTTACTATGCTTATTCTGAAGCCTCAAGAAACATTCATTGAGTACATACCACGTAAATCACTGTGCTAAGTGCTGGGTCTGGGGACACAGGCAAGGGTATAAAAACAATATAATCCCTTTCCTCAGAGAGGAAACCCAATAGGGACACACCCGACTCTATCACAATAAACTCTGTTAAATGCAATAAAGTACTATAAACATGATTATCTCTGCCTGAGAATGGTGGGGAAGTTAGCATTTGAGCTTGCAATTCCTAGATTCACAGATATCTGTAGGTGGGACAAGAAAGCCTGGAAAGGAAGAGACAAGAAAAGTTTTGATGTGTTTAGGAAACTGAAATTGTGCCAGAAGGAAGAGTGGTGGGGAGGGAAAGTCACCACATTTTCCCTTTAGTAAGATAACTCTTCGGGCAGAAGAGGGGTACACTAGGAGCAGAGAACAAAGAAAGAAAGACCTATGAGGAGCCTCTTTTAATAGTCCAAGTGGGAGAAGAAGGCTGAAAATAGGGCAAGCACAATAAAAAACTAAAATAAGAAAACTGAGGAACATTTCCGAGTTGGCAGGACTTAATAAACTGAACTGGGGGGAAGATACAGTTTAAGAAATGCCTCCAGTTTCCTAAATGACATGAATCTGGTATTTGTAGAACAAAAATAGTATACCCAGTATACAATGGAGTTAAATGTGATTTTCTGGTTTGTTCAGCTCCAAAAGCTAAGAACAATATAATAGGCGAAGTATCCCAATGCCTTTAACCCAAGGTACTAGACCATGCTAAAAGATTAGAAAGTAGGTGAGTGCTAAGAGATTATAAAACCGATTTTGCCAGCATTAGCCCATCATATTCCTTGAGGCTATACAAGGGAAAGCAAATAATTCGTTGAATAATTGCAGAAGACTGTAATAACAATTCTTACGAAGAAAGTTGTAGAATGCTTGTAGGAAACAATCACTACCCCCCGCCACCCCCTGGCCTCGGGGCCAGCTCCAACACACATTCCTAGCCTAAGTCCCTGTCACTTTAGCATAAGTGAGGGAGACTTCCAAAGATCTTGGGAGAGCTTTGCCTGGGTCCCTAGAGTCTGAGGGACCCAGCAACTGGAACCTCATTCTGCTGAAGGCAAGGAGATGTTGTTAGCTAGATGTTCTGACAGCAAGAGAGATGTCAGGGTGGTATAAAATTGCAGAGTTTGCTGGTGGAAAAGGATAAGTGAGTTTCCTGAAAGCCCCTTGTGGTTCCTGCGTCATCTTAAGATGTCTAATTTCCCACGGGAACTTAGGGTAAGAATATCAGGGAAATTCATTTATTTTTAAGAACACTCTGCCCCTTGAGCACACTAGTCTTTAAACAATTTGCCAAGTCTCTTTCGGCGACCCATCTTCTGTAATTTCTGCTTGTTTTTGGTCTTCTTTTTATCAACTCTACGAGGAAAAACTACATTCAAGACTAACAACAACGCCCTAGCATCAAGACGTCGCAGCCCGCGGCCAACAGGCGAAGAGACTAAGTCTGAGCCGCTGGGCACCCGTAGGTCGGATTCCCGGATCAGGCGCCGGAAGTGGCCGTCCCCAGCGACTTCTTTACGGGGGTGAAAGCAACCTCCGTAGTTCCCGCAGAGTAGTCGGTAAGCTCCTGGAAGTCTGAGAGCATGGAGGCAGCGCGCCCTCCCACGACGGCGGGGAAGTTCGTGGTGGTCGGCGGAGGCATCGCGGGTGTCACTTGTGCGGAGCAGGTAGGGTGGGCGCGCGTGAGGCTCCGCCTCTTCCTCGACCCCGGGGGCGGTGGCGTTGGAGGCTCCCTCCCGTGGTCCTTCTCCTAGGTTCCTGTTCAGACGCTTTCTTTTTCCCGCCTGCTTTCTTGCCCGCAGACATTGGAGATTGCGTGGCGGCCCATGATGCGGTCTTTAGGACCCCGCAACCTTCACCTGAGGCGCGTGGCGGGGTGGTGGGGAGGGGACGGACCTGGTCCGAGTAATGTCAGAGCAGACAGGAAGGCTTGTAACTAGTAAGTGCTTGGGCAGAAAATTCATCCTCCTCTGTAATCAGATGATTGAATTCAGCTTCTGTATAGGTAGGGGCCAAGGCCTTGGTGCATCTTAACCCTTACATAAGTTTCCTGTACTTTGAACTAACAAGATAGACAATATTTCATCTCTAGTAATGTTTCATAAAACAGCCAGCAACGTATGGAATGCAGCTACGGAATGCTTTTTTCCTTACAGCGAATAATCAGAACGTATATCATGTATTTATATTCCAAAAAGGACTAAATTATATGAAGTAAACATAAGTAATCGCCGAAGTCATAAGAAATGACCTTTACTCTTAATCCTAATATATGTTTTCCGTTTATTCACCAGGTGTACATCTATGATCCAGGCAGTGCGCTAAGGGCTGATTAGTTAAATATAACAGCATGGTACCTTCTTTTTAGGGATTTAACAGCCTAGTGGAAGAGACTTGTAAATAAATCATTTCAGCAGCCTGTTTACTTACTGTCTTAGGGGTGCCTGTTTAGTTGATAGGGAGAGAATTAGGGAAGAGATATCCTTTCGATACACTTTTGTCTCAGTGTAGAACAATGAGTAAAAGTTCACCACTTAGACAAGAGAAGACAGACATTCCAAAGGGAGCAAGGCACCGTCTCAGTGGAGAAGCTTGACATCGTCTGGGAGCAGCAAAGCTTAAAGCACGTGGTGCTTGGGGGGAGTGACCAGAGATGATACCGGGAAAGTTGCAGAGACCAGATCATAAAGGATCTTGTAAATTATGCTAAGACTTTACCAGGAACTTACACATAGACGATTTTGAGCAATGGGGTAATACGATCAAATGAAAAAGTTTGAAAGATGATTAGTTATAATATGTGGGACAGAGGCAACAGGTTAACATGAGACTGGAAGGACAATTTAAAGGTGATTTTAGTAGAATACAGTTTTGAGGGCCTGGTCTAGCAAAGGAAACAACAAACAAGGAGGGGGGATTACAGAATATGCAAAGGAAAGAAAGATGGGGAGAATGATGATTATGCCAAATACTGTAGAAAGTTTTAAGTAATGTGATACTAAAAAAAGAACCTAGGTTTTAAGGATGTATAGTAGAACTGAACATGTTCAGTTTTAATAGTATAGTAGGCACAGAAGTAGAGATTGGTGGGGTCGAGGAACTGGAGCATGAGTTAGGAAAATGTTTTCAAGACGTGTAAAGTAAGAGAGAGGTTTGTAGGTAGAGGCAAATAATGAAACAATAGCAAGTTAAACCACCAAATTTTGTTAAGGCTGATACTGAAGTGGCTTGGTCTTCCCAGAGACTATGTACTGGTCGAGCACGGAAGGGGCAGGACAGGAGTGCCAAAGCATGTGAGGAAAGTGCCAAGATTCTAAATGTTTATTATGAGGGTTTGCTATAATTGCACCATATTGAAGGCAAATGAAAATATTTTACAATAAATAGAAGTTGGTTCAACTGTTAATTAGGAAGATTATTTCTCCTTACCCTCTGCATGATAACTTTAAATTGGCATATAGTTTAAGTAAGTAAGGAATATCCCTTTCTGTCACTTTCCTTGTTCAGACCTTGTTAGTGTTTAGTGTGAACGTATTCCTCATTTTAAACAATACCAGAGTTGAACACTACTCATCACTACCCCGTAGATATGAACAAGACTCTGAATTATAGAAACCTGTGATGAGGAACGGTCAGTTTTTAGTTTCTTGTCAGTAACTCTATTAAAATTGCATTATCTCTCTCTCACCCTCCATGCCATATATACTATTACCTAAAGTTATTTATCATATTTTTTCCTACTTTTTAAAATAAGCTGGCGATTCAATTTCCATCAGAAGAGGTTCTCCTGGTAACAGCTTCTCCTGTTATTAAAGCAGTTACAAATTTCAAACAGGTAAGAACTTTTGTATAACTTTCTTAGTATTTTTAAAAATTGTAATAGCTTGCATAGCAGGTAGTGTAACTGTACTACTTTGTTTTAAATGACATGTTCTATTGATACTTATTTTAAAATTATATCTCAAAGTTTAGAATTACTCAGATTGACTACCAGAAGCACCCAGAATGATACTGAATTCCTAGTCTTTTCTTTTTTTCCTCCCACTCTGAATTACTTTTCAGAAAATATTTTAGCTCTCACTGGTGTGGCTCAGCAGATTGGACAGGGACCTATGAACCAAAAGGTTGCAGGTTTGATTCCCACTCAGGCCACATGCCTGGATTGTGGGCCAGGTCCCCAGTAGGGGGTGACCACACATTGATGTTTCTCTCCTTCTCTCCTTTCCTTCCCCTCTGTGTAAAAAAAATAAATAAAATCTTTAAAAAAAAAAAAAGAAAATATGTTAAAATAAGATTCTTTTGGGAAAGATGCTATGAAACCTAAATATGAATGCAAATATATATGTGTAAATACTTTTATTATAAATATGTGTATGTGTGCATGTGTATTACAAGCCAGAAGTGCTTCTGAGACAAGTTTACGCTTGTAGATAATTAATGTTTCAGATAATGTAATAAGCATCTGAGAACACTTTGTAGTTCCATGAATTTACATTATATATTACAACATTATAATAGGAGTCTAAGATCATTTTGGTCATAGTGTAATAGACCAAAATAGAATAGTGTAATAGAATAGTGGTCTCCAAACATTTTTGACCCTGTACCTCACCTGTTAAAAAGTTTTGAGTTCATATTCTAATATGTGTATATATACGAGTATGTTCATACATATGTGAATGAAAGGATGGAATAAATTGGAACATTAAAATGGCGAAAGTTTGAAAATGTCACTGCGGGATTTAATAAATTACTAAGATGTTATTTGCTCTTCTCACTATATTGTCATTTGCACTGATGTTAGAAAAACAATGGTGGCTAAGCTGTACTAGTAGTCATCGTATTCTTCACTGCCACACAGTCCGTTTAAAAAAGGCCAGTAAAAAGTTAATTTTATTGAATCTTGACTCTTAAGTACTTGTCTTGTTACCATTCTGCATGATGAACTGGGCTAGATGCCTGGAGCACACACTGCAGGAGGACAGTGTTACTTGAGGAAGAGCAGTTGTGCCATTGCTGAGTTGTGAGATGAACTAGCTTCTTGTTATGATGGAACATCAACTTGAAAGAACAGTTGACAGATTGTGGTCATTCATATTTGGAAAATGAATGAAGTGTGTCTGTCACGTCAAGGAAATATTTGTTGGCATTAGGACAGAACTGGAGCTTTGAAGCAAAAATTGGAAATTTGAAAAACTCATTCTTCACTGTGACCTTACAGTACCTAAAGACATTTCTGATGAGATTGTTGGTGATAGTAATGAGTGTGATATTTTGTGTTGTATTACTATGAAATGAGTCAATAATTGGAATATCTCTATAACGTAGCAAACCAATATCATACACATGACAGTGTATGATGCTACAAGATCCACTCAAAGTGCAGGATGGACCAATGGACTTCACAATAACAGAATGAAAAATTCTTTCATATGGTTTCAAATTCTACATTGCATGTAAACTTAAGAAACTATTACTTGTTGAGTTTCATTATCTGAAAGGGCTGCATATTTGTGAGGACAAACAGCATATTTAACAATTTGAATGCAGAAGTAGATATGCAGCTATCAGTTCTGTTAAGCGAGACATTAAAGAAATTTACAAAAATGTAAAACACCGCCATTCTTCTCACTTAATTTGTTTTGTTTTGGAAAAAGTAGTTATTTTTCATTGAGTATATTATAATCTGTTTAACATGTATTGGATTTATTGTTACTTTTGAGTGAATTGAGTAATATTTAAACCTTTTCTCAGCTTTAATTTCTAATGTGGCAAATATTGCTAGGGATAAGTCAAACAAACAAAAGCCCATTGGGGTGCTCAATCATTTGTAAGAGTGTAAAGGGGTTAGGAGACTAAGAAGTTTGAGAGCTGTTATGGCCATGTAGTAGGATTTCCATGCAGCGTATAAGGAGCAACCGAGGTCACATAACCAGTCTGTGAGCTGTGTGGTTCTTCTGCAGCAGACTGGGTGTAGGACTAGAGAAGGAAGGTAGTTTGATCTATGGCTGGAAGTTTTCATGGTAATTAATGGTTAAGGATAAGAGAGGAAGGAAATAAAGGGTTTGGGCAAAAGATGGAATGATCCACAGTTCAGTCTTAGCAGGATAGGGGGAAAGTGAGTCCAAAAGGATGCCAGTGATTTTGGAAAACAGGAAAGAAGAGTCCAGAGACCAGATCATCTTGTTTTATGAACATGAAATGAGTGGGGTATAAAAAGAAATGGATTATTTTTATTATTTAAAACTCTTGGAAGAAAAATATTTTTAAACACACATTTTTATCTCTTTGATCTAACACAGGTTTCTAAAGTATTGGAGGAATTTGATGTTGAAGAACAACCAAGTACCATGTTAGAAAACCGCTTTCCCAACATTAAGGTTATAGAATCGGAAGTAAAGCAACTGCAGAGTGAAGAACATGTAAGAGAATTGTTTCCTTGATGACATTTTCCTTTGTTAAATTGTGATGAGTTTTGCCTGACTTCCTTTGACCCCACCTGTACCACCACCAAAGTCTCTAGCAAGTAAATTTTAGTGACATTGATTTCCATTATTAGAATAATATACACTTTTTTGGGTTTATTGGGATTGTTTAATTAGTTTAGTTTTGGCGTTTTAGGTTTTACATTTCAGACCATCATTAACATCTTATAGAGTGTCCACTGTTTTCTGGCCACTACATTCAGTGCTGGGGCATAATAACATAGTAGTAAACAATAATAGAAGGAGTCTGCTCCCAGGAGTTCTCAGTGTCGTAGGGAATATAGATGCACATGTGTATAATTGCATGGACATGTGAAAAGCACCATCACTGAAATATTATCAAAGCTCTGATAGTAGATATTTAGGAAGACTTCACAGATTGACTAATATTTGAGCTGTGTTTTAAAATACAGGTGAGCCCTGACTGGTGTGGCTCAATTGGTTGAGCATCGTCCTTCAAAGCTAAAAGTCAACAGTTGATTCCCAGCCAGGGCTCATCATGCCTGTCTTGCGGACCTGGTCCTCAATTTGGGCACGTGTGAGAGGCAATCGATCGATGTTTCTCTCACACATTGATGTTTCTTTCTCTCTTTTTCTCCCTTCCCATTCTCTAAAAATAAATAAATAAATATCTTTCAAAAATAAAATGCAGGTGAATTAAGAGTTCTTCAGATGGAGAAGGGCATTGTAGGAAGAGGAGACTCCTATGTTCAAAGACCCAAAGAAAGGAAAAGGAGCATGTGGAACAATGAGGTCGTCCATGGGATAAATAAAGGGCTTTTTATGTCATGTTAGGAAGTTGAGTTCATTTTATAATCAATGGAGAAATAGTAGAGCGGTTTTAGGTGGAGGCAGGGATGATAAAATAGATGTTCTTTTAGGAAAGTACATCTGACAGCAGTGTCAAGGATGAACGAGGGTGCAGTGAGTGGCTATGGCCAACAACCAGATTGGGCGTTGGTTGCAATAGTCCGAAGGCTGTAAGGCCCAAACTAAGTCTCAGGACTGAGGCCGTCTCAGAGAAGGATGTCATCAGATGAGTAACAGTATCCTCAAATGAGCTTTACACAAGATGTGAGGTGGAGTTGGTAGTTTCTCTAAAACAGCTCTAATTTATGAATTTGTCCTTAGGAATAGAGCACCTGTACACATTTGAAACACATATAATTTGCCAGGAAAGCAATTTAGAAAAAGTACTGAGTTTTGAGAAAATCTGAATCAAAAAAACCAGAGTAAGTTCTTAATACTTACCGTGGTAGCACATATTCATTATATGTTTTATATATATCACATCCATGTCAAT
Organism: Desmodus rotundus; assembly: GCF_022682495.2. Lineage (NCBI taxonomy): Eukaryota > Metazoa > Chordata > Mammalia > Chiroptera > Phyllostomidae > Desmodus > Desmodus rotundus. The sequence continues at coordinate 171,058,464 of NC_071389.1, read as the reverse complement.
TAGTTTGCAAATCGAAGTAGGCTTAAAAGTGTACTAATGAATTGGGAGGGAACTTAGACTTTTAAATGAATCAGAGTGCCACCATTACCATGTTTCACTATTGGTTTTATGTATTTGTTATGCAGCTGAAGAGTCAACATGGGTGACAAATGTCTCAATAGGTAGTGAGTGCTATGTTATGATTTCCCAAGTTTTATAATTCTAAACGCATTGCACAGGTGTTAACTCCTGAACCAGTCCAGCAAAGTCCAGCATCTTTCATGTATATCTGCTTTCTAAATACCACTACTTCTCTGCAGATTTTCATTCAGCATCAAGGAACAGAAACAATGGCTCCCTAATATGTTTAGACTCACTGATGTTTTTAAAAATTAATATAAATATCTTTAAAGCCAGCACATGGTAGGATTTAAGTTTGGCATGTGTGTCACTTAGGCTAAAATATCCCCAAAGAGCATGTAGTTTGCTGGTAAAGTGATTGCTATTTTGACTTAAGAATATCAGTACTTTTTAGCACTTTTTATTACATTTTTTAGATTAAGAAGATGTATTGTAACCTTTTCTAACCTTTTCACACTATTTACTCCTCTGTACACATAACAGAAATTAAGGTACTACACAGTTAGTATCACTAGATCTTCTTACAGTAACTTCCAATGAGATAAGAAATTTAAAATTTCTAATGTTTAATTTTTAATCTGAGTTCAACATTTCTTTCCAAACATCATGACCATCCCTAAGTTTTATGCCAAGTTTTGTGTGAACATGCCTTTTCTTCCATTGGAGAAAGATTAGTTTCATCAGAGTCTGAAAATAATTCATGGCCCTAAAATGATTAAGAATTGCTGGACTGAAGAATGTATTCTCATGCTTACTTAACTTTGCATTTGCTATAACAAAGTATTGAGTGCCACCAAGAGGCAACCTTAATATATTTTTGCCTTTGTATTTTTGAATGTTTAATTGAAATGAAATTATACTCGTGTAAATGCTTCCCTTCTGCCCTTCATTGCTTTGTTTTTACAGTGCATTTTAACAGAAGATGGCAGTCAGCACGTATATAAGAAACTCTGTCTGTGTGCTGGGGCGAAACCAAAGTTGATACGTGAAGGAAATCCGTATGTGTTAGGGATTCGCGATACAGACAGTGCTCAGGTAATACTTTAGTTGGGTCTGGGGGAAACACAGACTTTTTTCTCAGATGTCTTTTTCTACATTTGAATGAAAGTGGTCCACTTACCATGTTAATTCCTAAACTGCAGGAGCAGCAGGGAGGTTTCTTGTTTCCTGACCCACAAACCAGAAACTAGCTATAATGCTCCATTACTGCCAGTTTCAGTTTGTTTGTAGTTGTTAATTTATCTTGTTCTCTATTTGTGCGGATATTCTGTGTTGCTTCTGTTATTTGATGTCCCAAATTTCATGACCGTGCTGCAGGGTACAGCTTACCACTGAGCACACACTCTGTACTGTGACTGGGAGCATGGGACTTGTAACCTAAATAATGTAATGATCTTCTCCCAAAAGGTAATCACATCTAAAACTTACTGAATTTACTGCTCAGCAAAGAAAATAATATTCAGAAGATCTCTGTGGTACAAAATCATGATAATCCTAAACCAAAAAAGTCTCTTGGTTTATTGTTCTCTCCAACAATAGAGACAACTGTCCCAACGAGGGGAAACTCTATCTGTGGAACCTTATACACTTCCTTTGATAATGTGCTTCAGGGTTTGATTACCCTTCTTGCCAAAGAGCTCTTCCCGGTTTCAAATCACAATACTCTATCTTACCTCAAGATCCTTGTTGTTCTATCCCAGGAGGTGGTAATTTTACACTTATGTAACAATGTTTTATATTCTTGAAAACTGATAGTTTACTTTCAGCTTATTCTTAATTAAATAATTTGGAATTTAGAGAAAACTAGAACTTGATTATTTTCTTGTAAACACTTTAGGTATTATCAAAGATTGCATCATAACTATGTTCCAGCAAGGCCCTGTACGTACATAAACTCATTGAATCCTCATAGTAATCCTGTGTGACAGTCATCATTCCCACTCTACAAATAGGAAATTAAAATAGAGAGATTAACTTACCTATAGGAAGGTGATTGTTAAGTTTATCAGATGTGCGGTTTAAACTCATGGCGTTCATCTCCGTGTCCAGTGCTCTGTTACCTACTGCCTTCAGTGAAGTACAAACTAAGATTAATGTAAGGGTTTTCTTCTTGTAGAATTTTTAGGAAGTCAGTTTCAGTATTTAATTATTGAATATTACAGTAAGTTTTGTGGTCAATTTAATAGAAATGGTAACAACGTAGTAGGAGGAGGAATTTAGCTATTTAGATGTCATCCTGAAGCAATGGTACTATTCTATACTTTTGAAAGTCTCCTAAGACTGACCACTGGCTTTTCTTCAAGCTTACTGTGATCTTTTTAGGGGGGTGATAGTACCAATTAGCTGCCTTATACTGGTAAGAACATTTTTTCAAATAAATGTTAGACATTATTATGTGTATGCTATTCCTAATGGCTCTATCTACATCGTCTTACTTAATGCTTACAGAAACCTGAGATAATAGTCATTCTTATTTCCATCTGTAGTTGCATCTGAGGCACAAGAGGTTAAGCAGCTTACTCATGGTGCTGCAGTTAGTGACGGCTAGAACCGGGACTCTAGAGTTTGTGCTCCTAACTGCTGTGCTGGTATGCCTCTCGCACCTGCACACTTTAAGTGCTGAGTGACTGCAGGGAGTATCGACTGAGGGACAAGAAGAAAAGGAAGAACCTTGTATCTAGGATACAGATCAATGTTATGTTAGTACCCTGATTTGGTCAAATAATTGGGAATACAGTAAACGAAAGACAGTGCCTCTTGCTGATGTTCTGAAGTAGTACTCTAAATGTAATGACATAAAACAAGGACAAGCAGGCAGGCATTGCTGTAGAGGCAGTTAGGGTGAAACATGGGGGAGAACGTTTGTGATATTAATTGGAAGGTGCGTCCTAGTAGAGTAGGGAAGTGAGATTTATTATCAGTGAAGCCTCTTGCTTCTGGTACTGCCCACTGTACAAAACACTGTGTCATTTTGTTTTTAATACAGGAATTTCAGAAACAGCTTACTAAAGCTAAAAGAATAATGATCATAGGGAATGGTGGTATCGCACTTGAATTAGCGTAAGTATGTATGTTTAAGAACTGCTCTGTGATCCGTGTGACTATTGGCAGACTAGAAAAGATCTTTTATCCTGAAAATCAAAGATAAATATGTTTTCCATATATTTTCAAGATCGAAAATCCACTTAATTTTTTAGCTTTCATAGAACTGATAGTTGCAAAAATGTCATTGTAAAACATGAGTTTAAGGAGTGCTTTAGGTCTCGGAGGATCATCAGCTGGTGAGTGGCTAGATTTGACCCCTATGTTTTATAAGCACGTAGTATACTAAAAACAGTTTTGAGTGTGTACACCTTTAGAGGTTCTAGTCATAATCCCCATCACTTGTTATTGCTCCTGCCCATCCTGTTTCACTCGGTTATGTCACGTGTCTGGTCCGTGAAATCCAAAGGATTTGTGACTCCTATTTCAGGATTTGTGGTACTCCCAGATGTGGTTTTGGGAAATTTGGGAAGTGTGAACACATTATTGAATATAAAATATTATCACTGTAAGATGATATTTCAAGTAAAAAATCATTGAAGAATATCTTGCTGTAGTCTCTAGAAGACTGATTTACTTTCTTTGTGATTTTACCTCCCAGTAAATGTCTGACATGGAATAGTTTGCGTATTTTTTCAGGGCAGAAAGTTGGGTCCAATTACAGAGGACAGATTGTGTTAAAATAAGGAATCTGCTACAACCCTGTCTTTGCTCAGTTGCATCCATTCCAACTCTCAGACTAGGTTTTTGCCCCTCTCTTTTAGAGGATGATGACTCCCACTGGAAGCCTGTAAGAATTCTTCAGTTGGCTGAGTACTAGGAATGGCAGTTATTATTGTAATTTGAAGTTTATGGCATTGCACACAGAAATGCAGAGAAAAAACTAGGGTTTCAAAACCAAACTGGGCCAAAATGGAGGAAGCACAGATTTATGGAAAGAGGAGCTTCAAATCCTTATGTACACATGATAAATTTTTCCCATCAGCTATCACCAAAAGTATAGCTTAATACAATTCTTATTGACAATGAAATGCTTTCTTACATTAAAAAGTATTTAGTCTCAGAACATTTAATCCTATTCCTTCAGTAATATGTTTGAGTACATAAAATATCTGTTACTAAAGCAGTCAGTTGTTCTCAGTATGGTAGCTGTGTACCATCCATCCATCCATTATTGATTACGCTATAACCAGATAAAGCATTTCTAACTCCTGGGAACCCTGTGAGACATTAAATAATAACTATGTTGTAGAAACTGAATACTTTGAAATGATATTTATTGAAATGAAACTTTACCTGATGTCTCGTATACATATTTGTCACTTATATGTTCTTTCAGTAAACTGGTTAAATTTCTTTTATTATTTATTCTACTTTAAGTCGTATCCTGGAAGAGTGTTATATTCCTCCTTATAATCATTCTTTGAGTTTGCCTTAAAATATTGACTTAGGCCTTAGGAGAGAATTGTTATTTTCAGGTCCAAAGATTTCTATTCAGACTTTTGAAATTGCTCTGTATAATTTTAATATTCCTTTAGGTATGAAATTGAAGGCTGTGAAGTAATTTGGGCCATTAAAGATAAAGCTATTGGGAATACTTTCTTCGATGCAGGAGCAGCTGAATTCTTGACCTCAAAGCTCATTGCTGAAAAACCAGAGGCTAAAATTGCTCATAAAAGAACCAGGTATACAATTGAAGGTAAATATAGCAGCTGGTTCTTTAGTTCACAGATAAAAACATTTTTTTAACCATATAGAAAAAGACTAAGAAGATTTAGCAAAATATATTTGGAAGTTAGGAATGTAGGTAATATTTATCTGTATATCTTTATGTGACTTTTTAGATTTTCTAGAATATATGTATTTTATGAAAAATATGTATGATTAAAACTGGAAATTTAAAGTGAATTAAATAAATAAGTCCATCTAAATCTTTGTAAACAAATGCTGCAATTAAACAATACCTAAGGCAATTTTATTAAAAATGCAGTGTGTTTAAAACAAATACAAGCTTCACAGTTTTTTAAAGAGGGTTTTTTTTTTTTTTTTAACTTACGGCTTATAAAATTCAAGAATTTTGTAAGTTTTGGGCATCCTAAAAATTGACAAAATTTTCAAAATTCGATGGCTAATAGTCTTGCCCTTCATATTAACCAGTATATAAAACATCCCCAAAATCCTGTGTTTATACTCAATACTCGATTGAAAGATTATTTTATAGCTCTGCATCACAAAATAGTAAAATAAGGAATAAAATGATTAATACAGATGACTTTGTTTAATCATTTTGTATGTATTTATGTATAAGAATCACTATAGTGCCTAAACGCTGCAGAACGCAAGCATAATTCTCTGCTTGGCAACTTTTATATCATTTGAATTTTGAATTGAGTTTATCTCTTCAGGAAGGAAAAAGGAAGCAGAAACCAAAGCTAATGCTGGTCATATAGGTAGTGCCTTGGGACCTGATTGGCATGAAGGCTTGAATCTTAAAGGAACAAAAGAGGTATGTTTTCCTATACCAACTAAACCTAAGTGCAGCTGTAAATTCAGGAACTATTTGTTGAAGACTGGTAACAATATGTAGTCAAAGAATTGTTGGTCACTTTATTTAGAATCCATAGTGCTAAGAAAGGACATAGCCCACATGTGCACGAAAGACAGATGAATATTAAGTTCATCTAAAACTGACTCTCAGCCTTCTTTTTAACACCCCAGGACGGAAATTTCTATACATAGACACATTGAATACGCCTGTGCTATTTTAAATTAATCTTTTTCCCCAGGGTTACTTGAGATGCATTACAGTATTTTAAAGGTTAATAGATGGATTCTAAATAAAATACACATTTATTATCTTAATTGGATAAGCAGATGACAGGCTTTTACTCATTTTATATGCTAGATATTTTATTTTTAAAATAGTTGTTAAAAGGCTATGATATTTAAAGAACGTAAGAAGCATACATGCAGGCTTTATTACTGCATGATTTTAGCCTTGCATAGGTTGAAGAAGGGTTGGCTTCATGGTGTGTGTGATTTTTGTGATGGAAATTATGCAAAATCATTTCTTCCTGTACCTTCTGGGCCTGAGGCTAATAATGTAGTATTTTAAGGTTCTGGGATATAACAATAAGTTGGCATAGACCTGCCCTCAAGAAGTTTTTATAGTCTATAATGGTTGTAATTTTAAAAAAATGTATGTGTAATTATCGAGACTTATACTGAAAAGTACACCCTTGATGTTACCTGCCGATTTTACTAGATGTCTTCAGTACCAAATGAATTTTTGTTCATTTCTTTTACACACAGAAACTCATAGGCTTATTTTTGGTCACCCACTGTGTTTTCATTTATATTGTAAGAATTATTTTTTCTATATGCTTCCTTAAGTATATTTATAAATATTTTCTTCATCATCAGTAACCTGTGTCATTCTTTCTGGAAGTACTATGGTGACCAGTATTTCTTTGTTTTAGTTTTCTCATAAGATTCACATTGAAACTATGTGTGAAGTTAAGAAAATCTACCTTCAGAAAGAATTTAGATTTTCTAAGAAGAGCTCCTTGAATTTCCCAAGAGACCATCATAATCAGTCAGTTACAACTGATAAAGGTAAGTAATGAAATTAAAAGATATTTAACCACTTATTTAAAAGGAAGTCATCTTTCTTGTTATATTTAAAAACAGCTTCAACCCTGCCTGGTGTGGCTCAGTGGTTGAGTGCTGGCCTGTGAACCAAAGGGTCCCCAGTGTGATTCCCAGTCAGGGAACATGCCTGGGTTGCAGGCCAGGTTCCCACTAGGGGCCCGCGAGAGGCAACCACACATTGATGTCTCTCTCCCTCCCCTTCCCTCTCTCTAAAAATAAATAAAATCTTTCTAAAACAAAAAAGCTTCAGATTTCCATATAAAATTTAATGAAATAATTTAAAGTCATTTCATTTTTATGGCTTTTTAAGTTTCCTAATAATTAAATTGTATAGGGCTTTATTCATTGTGTTTTGACTGTCATAACCCTATGAGTCAATCAGAGCATCTTGCAGATGAGAACAAAACAACAGAAACTGCCCTGACTGACGTGGCTCAGTTGGTTGGGCATTGTCCCACAAAGTGAAAGGTCGGCAGTTCGAGTCCCAGTCATGGGACATGCCTGGGTTGTGGGTTCCGTCCCTAGTCAGGGTGCAAAGAGAAGCAACTGATCGGTGTTTGTCTTCCTCCCTTTTCCTCTCTTTAAAAAAAATAAGTAAAATCTTTGAAAAACAACAACAACAAAAACTGAAAAAAACCCTGATACTCTCAAAGGTTAAGTGACTTACCCAAAATCAAACACTGAAAATCTATGAATTTGGAACTAAGACACAGATCTACTAATTCCTATTCCACACTCCTGTGAGAATACTGTCATTTGAAGAAATAGACTCAGCCAAAACTAGTGTATAATATATTCCAGTTCTGAATTCTTTGAATTTTTCCATAGGAAAAAAGAGAGTAAAGTCTGAATATGAATACTAAGGGAAAACATTGAAAAGTGAGTAACCTAGTTAGACTAAACTCTCAGTGGAATATATTCTCATTAAGATTTTTAAAGAAATAATGGAGGGAGAGCATTACACTAAGTGAAATAAGCCAGTCCGTGAAAGACAAATACCATATCATCTCACCTATTAGTGGAACCTAGTCGACAAAAGACAAATAAGCAAAATAGAACCAGAGATTTAAACAACAAACCTACAGTGGCCAGAGGAGAGGGGGGAGGAGGATGACAGGGAAAAGAAGGGGAAGGGGCAAGCCAAGGATCACAAATCGAGGGCTCCTGGGCACAGACAACGGGGGAGGACTGACTGTGGGATTGGGGGGATGGCGCAGGGGAGAGCAGTGGGGAAAAGGGCAGGACAACTATAACTGAACAACAATAAAAAATAATTTATAAAACAATTACAAATTTACATTTACTTGGTTAGAATTTGTTCTTAAATTTGAAGGGAATATGTTTAGAATGCCATAGTTTTGTAATCATACCCAAAACAAGGAGATGGTGTTAGTTACATTAAAAATTGTTTCAGCAGATGTGCCTTAGACAGTTTATTAAGGGATGTTGTTTTAAAGTCATCTCTTGCCTTCATTTTTGTCTGTTCTAGTCATTATGCTGTGGATTGTTGATGGTGGTTACATTTGAGGCTTAAAAAAAATTTTTTTTTAAGAGATATGGCCTGTATATGTGGAACTGACCAACGAAAAGATATATGGCTGTGATTTCATTGTCAGTGCTACAGGAGTTACACCAAATGTAGAACCTTTTCTCTGTGGCAACAAGGTAAGGTGAAATATTTTGTCCCGCTATGCATATTTTGAAAGTATTAATTAAATTATTAAGATCTCTAATTCTCAAGCATGAATAATTGTTCATTGTTAGTACAAAACTGTAATAATATGACTTAAAACAACTTAGTTTATATTCTTGCCTTGATTTACAATATTTTTTTACTGCTTAGTTCTCAGCAGTTAACATCCCAAAATGTGTCATTATTAATAGGACCTAATGCATAACTTATCTAAATATTTATAAGAGAGGGACACCTCCTATGAATTCTTAGGTGATATTTTAGAAAAACCATCTTGTAATTTTTGCTTTTAAGCATTTAAAGCTTACAAAAACTAAGGAATGTTCTTATAAGTAGGTTAGTTGCATAGTTATTAGGTATTTTTGATGTTTAAATTCTAAGAATTCTATGAGTTGTGTCTTATTAGGAACTTGATTCCCTGGAAATTCAGCTTAGCTGCCTAAACTTTGCAGCTATTTTTCATTTTCTCATTAAAGATCAAATCATGATGTAAATTTTTAATTATTCTTTTACTTTAGAATGAAAAAATCCTGGTTCATTTTCTTAACCATGTGTGCTTATGAGCAACGTTGTTTAGTTTGACCTAGGAGAAGACGGGGGCCTGAAAGTGGACGATCACATGCACACATCCCTCCCTGACATCTACGCCGCAGGCGACATCTGCTCTGCGTCCTGGCAGCCCAGCCCATTCTGGCAGCAGGTAAGCCGCACGTGCGGTCACGTTCTCATCAGATTCTGTTTGAAAACAAAGGTGTTGCTACCAGCAAATCCAACTTTCTGGTTTTCCAACCTTTCCACTTTAAATAGGAAGTTACTATAGAGTTTTCTGTGACTTTAAAAAAATAATTAGACTATTTCCCTTTTGGTAAGTTACAATTACAGTGATAGAATTAGGCTGGGATATCTTTTAACTTAAAAAGAGTTATGGGCTGTTACTTTCTTTTTCATTCTCAGCATTGTTTTATGGAACCTTCTGTGATGATGGAAATAAATGTCCTGTATTTCTGCATTGTCCAGTCAGGCCACCATTAGCCACATGTGTCTGTTGAGCACTTGAAATGTGGATAATGTGACTGAGGAACTGAGTTTTATTTACTTTTAATTAATTTAAATAGCTACATATGGCTAGTGGCTACCATATTGTATAGCACAGTTTTAGATTTAAGAAACAACCGTGACAGAGATTGTAAGCCATGTAGGTAAAAGCATTCTGTTCCTGATGACCCTGTTCTGTCCCTGTGGAAATTACTACAGAAAAAAAGTTCTGATAGTAAACAGCCTTCCTTAGCCTTTAGCCTAACAGCTGCTTCCAGCTGGATCTAGACTTCCTCCAGCCCACAGTGTTGCCTGCCTCCTATAGGTGGAGCAGAAATACTAGAGGAAGGTACTCAGACAATGGGTGTAGGTGAGGTTGTCTTAGTAGAGATGTACGTAGATATTAGAGGTAAAAGAACTAGGCAGCATTTGTCTTGGTGAAAGACCAGCTCTGCAGGTAGTGATATTATTCATGCAGATTAACTACGGAGTATGAAGTAGTGGAAGAGCTAGTTTTTCAGGTGGCAGCTTCATTATTTTGTGGGTGTTTTTTAATGTACAAAGAAATAACAACAATTAAACAGTACTTTCAGCCTATTTCTAGAATGCTTCAAACAGCTTGTTTCCAGCTTTCTTTGCAATCATCCTATGTCATTTATGTGGCATATCTGTCACTCTCAATTAGAAATTGGAGTTTGTGGGATTTTAAAAAACATTTTAAACCCTCTAGGATAAATTATATCTTCAGTGTGCATCATACTCTGATACAGGAAAGAAATATCCAAAAATAAACAGGTATCTCTTGTTTTGAGTAAATTCAGTAGATGCCATCTCTGAATTTGCAGAAGCAGTACGTACTAATAATTTGTTTTACATAGTCTCAGATGCAAACTCTAGGGACTTGGAGGCTGAAATACACCATTTAATAATACACCGTTTAGTCCAGCAGTGTAATATTACAGGCCACTTCCTTCAGCCATTCTCTAGTGTTACCCTGCTTAGTTTACTCTGCTCCCTTACCACAGACTGCCTCTTAATTCATTAAACCAAACTTGTTTACAGGGAGGAGACTGAATATAAATATAAATACAAATATGTATATATATATCACTTCTATCAGAAATGCTTCAAGCTTAAATACAAGGTTGTGTATTATTTTTGCACACAAAAAGATAGCACTAGTTACACAAACACAGGGGTATAAGGAAACTAATTGCTTATTATAGGCCCTCCTATTTAGTCTTCCCAGTAGCCATGGAGGAGGTGGTATGTGTTTGTGTTTCAGGTGAAGGAACTGAGGCTCAGAAAAGTGAAATATGTAGGAGAGTTGGTGTGCAAATCTACTGACTTCCAAGGCTGGTGTTATGCTATACCAGGGAATCCCAAAACTTTGTAGCAATACAGTAACAGAATACAGAAGAAATTAATACTGTTATAGAGAAGAATTTTAAATGACTTCCCAGAATCAGTTACTGAAATCTGATACAGTATCTTGGGGCTGGGCACCAAGTGATATATCTGTCTGATCCTTGAGGTTAGATTGCATGGGAGGCCTTAACTATCCAGCACCTAAAAATGAGAACTAGGAAAGAAATTTTTCAGTGATAACTTGGCATCTCTATTAATGCTGATGAGAAATTTACTCTGACGTTGAGACTGGTTAGTTAAAATGTAATTCTCACCTGATGGAGCCTGAAATATTTTAGTAATTTTTAATAGCAATTTTATTGAAACATAAAAGTTGGTGTGATCTTTTAATTTAGATTCAGTGATTTATATAGAATTATCAAATACCAAAATCAGTTTGGTTAGTGTGGATTGGCAATTGCTTCTGTGGAAAAATAATCCAGCCAAACATCTAACCAATCTCAAGGACTGTCAAACAAACACTGAACCCCTTTAAGGAGTGTTACAAGGTTCAGGTGATAACGTGTTTCAAGTAATACAATGAAAAATTATCCTGCATAACACTTTGTATTTCAGATGAGGCTGTGGACCCAGGCTAGACAGATGGGATGGTACGCAGCGAAATGCATGGCGGCAGCTAGTTTAGGAGAGACTGTTGACATGGATTTCAGCTTCGAACTTTTTGCTCATGTAACAAAGTTTTTTAACTATAAGGTAAGGTAGATAAGCAAATTAGTACCTTCTTTCCTCGGTAGTCTTGTAACTAATTATGCTCATCTAATCTTATTGAATAAAAGTTTATATGGTTTTAATCATTTTACAAAAATACAATGTTTTCTGATTTTATGCAAATCAGTACTTGGTGTCATTGCTTTTTAATTCCTAACTATCTGATAACCATTACCTACCTCCCCACTATAACTATTTTATACTTTAGGGGGTCTGTTTCCTGTTGGTGCATTTCTAATTTTTATATGAGACTCTTTATTTCTTTGTGAGGGGAACTAATAGCTAGTTATCATACTCAAGAATGAACCAAGTGGTTTCCCACACATATTGCATTGACCCACCTTACATTAGTGAGAGGCAAGTTTTTTGTTCCTATTGTACTGATAAGGAGAAACATACACAAGGTTCAGGGAGATTAAATAATTTGCACATGAAAGATCTAACTCAGTTCCTTATTAAATCTTTAAATCATGTACCATCTGTAGAATAAATGAATACCATCGAAATTTTTCTTTGGAACCCAACCCAATGACACTCTTAGCTATAAAATTTTGTGAATAGATTTTTCTGCTGACCATTCCAAAATAATACAAAATAATTGCCTATTATGTTTCCTTTTTGGCATTCACTAAAACAGCTTTTTTATCCTTATATTTATATATAGGTTGTACTGCTGGGAAAATACAATGCACAGAGCCTGGGTTCAGATCATGAACTAATGCTGAGATGTACCAAAGGACAAGAATACATCAAAGTCGTCATGCAGAACGGACGAATGATGGGAGCTGTCTTAATTGGTGAAACTGATCTAGAAGAAACATTTGAAAACTTAATATTAAACCAGATGAACCTTTCATCATATGGAGAAGACCTACTAGATCCCAATATTGATATAGAAGATTATTTCGACTAAAAAGGGCATTTCCACAATCACGTAAAGATTCAAATAAGACAAAATGTCAAGTCAATAAAGTAAATGACTGCACTGATTTAATGATGACCACATTGAGGTTAAAAATACAGAAGTGACCATGATTTTAGTGGGAAAGTATTTAAAAATAAAATTCTAAAGATGAAATCATTACAGGTAACATCATATTTTTTTCTAACACAAAACTGAGAATTTATGTAAGAATTTTCACTTTACTCATTTCTGTGTGTTAACCTGAGATGCTTTATGATTTATTTTGGAGCAAATTTAGCTAGGCTGTTCCTACCTAGGCAACAGCTTGGCCTGGTTAGCAAACCAGAGCCATTCTTTGACTGTGAAATGTCAAAATAGGGCTGTGGTTTCAAACTTAGAGTTTTATTTTACTTAAATAGGGAGCCATCTTAATTGCTAATCCCTGTACTGATACCTTATTCCATTTTTTATTTGGATTCTACATCTCTTATAACGTGAAATCACTCACTTTTTGTGATGAGCATATGTAAAAATGTCAGTATAACAACATTGCTGTCAAAAGACAGTCATGTCAAAAGAAAAAAATGCAAGGCATAAAGATAAAGAGTTTAAGATAGTTATGTGACTCTACTCTCCTAAGTATTTTACATTTAGAGTTTTACATTAAATTTTTTAATTTTTCCCTCATTTCATACTGTACATGATTCATGCTGCTAAATTTTCAAAATGTCTCAAATTCTCATGTCTTAAATACTTTAGAGAGAAGTTTTTAAAGTATAGCTCCATGTGTATAAAATATTAATGAAAATGTCTTAAACTTCTGGTTAACTACAAAAATAATGGTGCCTACATGCATAAAACTGTTCTGTTCTTGGAAAATTTAAAAACACTCATCTCACGCGTCATCAATTTTTCTTTTCTTAGCCCCTGTATTCTTAGACTCAGATGGCTGGAACATGTTTGCAGACTTCTTCTGGAAGTGATCCAAATTTTTTCCTTCCCTCTTTTTATCAGATCCTTCAGAATGACAAGTTTGAGGTGATTCAGTCTACAAAACAGTAACAAAGCAAACACTGATAAAAATTCACCTATTCTGCTTTCTCATGAGATTAATAATCCCAATAGTCCTTCTATATCAGTTAACTCTTTAAGTATCCAGTGGTCTGGTTTTTTATCTTCAAATTTCTAATCAAATATGAGTCCCATCGGCCTATTCCGTCAGAGAAACCCTAAAGGACGCCGTAAGTGTCCCTAGACATGACCGTGCATGGCGTGCTTTTGCAGGCTGGACAGTATTTAGTTTATACCTGCTCGTCCACCTCTGCCGCAGAGGCAGGCCTCTCAAGCAACACCGATCCCAACCAATGTCACGAGGGCAGAAGGTCCACATCACAGAACTGGACATGAAAACGGAGCCTTCGCACTCCAGAAGGTTAGAAACTCTCCGGGCCTCTATTCAAAGTCTAGTCCAAATCCTTCCCTTAACGTCCTCAACACCCAGACTCTAAGTAGAACACTGACTTAACCTCCTCTTACGTTCAACTGGACCTAGGAAAGTACTAGATAGAGGGAAGCACCCCAGACTTTAATGTATTTTTAAAATGCTTGAAAATTAAGTCAGTTACCTTGCAACAGGTCTGTGTGGACTTCTTTATTTGCATAGTAATAACATGTGCCTCACTGTTCAGAAGATTGGCTTTAGGTCCAATTTTCAAGTATGAAATGGTAGCGTAAGCTGTAAAACTGTAGTCTTCTCTGCAGAAGATAAAGGCTACCAGTCAGAAAGGTTTTGTGGAGGTACAGAAAACAAACTGAAATATATGAAAATAAACTGTAAGTGCAATAATTTTAAGTAATACATTGATATGAAATAATTAAGTTATACTATAAAAACTCAATTTACAGAAACTAGTTTTGTGCTTTTTTTGACATATAGCAGTCAATTGTAGTTGGAATATATTAGGTAAATTTTGTATAGTGTTTAAAGTTCAAATGAAACAACCACAAAACCATTTGTTTTGTTGTAGTTATAAAAATGAGAAACTATCATAAAGATATCATATTTTGTGGAAGAAAATACCAATTTTTGATCCTTGCGATTGAATAAACCATCATTCTTATGGTACTGGTTTCCAGACATTTTATCATTTTATTTCTCTTAAGTGTTAACTGATCTCCTAGTTATGAATCTACTGAGATATACTAATGCCTGTAAAATATTAGTTTGCTTATTTCTAAAATTAAGATAATGAGAATGTCTTTTCTCATCTCACGATGTTGCTAAGATTAAATGAGGTAATATATGTAAAAAGTAAATAAAGTATTCTGTAATTGTTATCTACTGGTGTATATCCAAATTATAACTTTTATTCAAAGTAATCTTTTTGAAATTATAGATATTTACTCCACAAATAAAGGAAAATACAGTGAACTATTTTAAAAAATCATAAAGACAAGATAAAAGGATAAGACATATAAGTTTGTATATACTTAAGATACTGCTGTAGAAGAAAGTGAGCGATAATTTTCTCCAGGTCTTCACGAGGAAGTGTGGGAGGAGCAACAGCTGCTACCCTCAATTTTGCTGCTCCCTTTCCCATCCAAGAATCAATCAGTTTCAATGGAGTGAGCTTTTCATTCATTTCCTCTGCCTGCTGCAGGATTTTGATCAGATCTCTGCAGTAGGCTGTTACATTCTTTCTTTCAAATGCTGTAAGAAAAGAGGCATGGTTACAGGCAATTGCGAGTTAGAAATTAGGGCAAAGATAGTCTATCCTAAGTGGTTAAACTGGTTTAAAAACAAATCATCAATGTGAGCCACCCTAAACATTAATTTATTAATGTGATCTGAATAAAAACTAGGCTCTTCCCCAGGTCTCTAGCACTAAACTAAATTGTAGGCTCTTTCAGACACTGCCATTTACAGTGATGTAAAGAAATTAACCTGGTTATCAGAAGGCCTTTGGATATGCTCTAGGAACCAAAGAGTGTCTGCCGGACATGATGACGGCAGATACTCAGAGATGAGTCAAGAGGAGAGTCCATCTATTCTGCATATTTACCTGATGTGTGCTCATTAAGCAGTATTCTGAAACCTCATACAGCTTCACAGTTACTCTTGATTTAGAGACAAGAATGTCCTGTACAGACATCCCCAGTTACTAATTGATACTAGCACTCTTGTTAATTTGGTCAGCAAAACACAGTCTAATAAACTCATCAACAAGTAATTTTCTCTAGCTGCAAAGTTAAAATTGTAGTGACCTTCAGCCACCGAGGCATCAGAATTCAGAGAGGAACTGGTTAGTCCAGCTGTTCCATTGCAACTCACATACACAGGATGAAATCAAGTTAAAATACAATTCTAAATCACTGGTAAATTAGTGCCTAGTGAATCAAAAAGGATTCATTATAATCTCTATTTTGCACAAAATTTATTTTCCTAATCGGTTACTACAAACTATCAGAGATTATCACAAGGTAAGTCTTTTCTTACATAAACAGTATTTGTATTCAGACAATTTAAAGTTTTTCCGTTTCTTACAAATTTCACAAGTCCTCAGTAATAGCAACATAAAATATACACACACACAGCTCTTATTTGCCTTTGTTTCACAACCATGCTACTTTTGAATCTGGAAAATTCTATGCACACCTTGTTTAATCTTTTAAGTCTATTTTGGGGTCAAATCCTGCCCTCAGGTAGTCTTACCCATATGTTAGCCTGTACAGGTTTAAAAAACAATGAACTCACAAATGTCTTTACAGCAGTTGTCGCACATTTTGTTACATGCTTCTGAGTTCCATACTTCATCAAAATGTTGAGCTATCAATACCCGGCGACACCTGCCAACACGGATACAAATTAAGTGATCTGATCAAGTTTTAGGAATCCCTATTTCAAAATAGAAGATTATGTAATGTATTAGTTTCCTATTGCTACCATATCATTACCACAAACTTAGTGGCTTACAACAACACTAATTTACTGTTACATTTCTATAGGCTGGAAGTCTGGCGTGGGTCTCACTGGATTAAAATCAAGGTGTCAGCAGGCCTGTATTTCTTCTGGATGCTTTAGAGGATAAAGCTGTTTTCTTGCCTTTTCCAGTTTCTAGAGACTGCCTGCATCCCTTGGTTCATGGTCCCCTTTCCTTCATCTTTAAAATCAAGCACAGTTGGTTGAGTCTTCACATCACATCACCCTGACCACTACCCTCTTCAGCCTCCTTCCACATTTAAGGACTTGTAATTATACTGGGCCCCCCGAAATAATCCAAGATAATCTCCCTATTTTAAGGTCAGCTGATTAGCAATCGTAACTTCATTTGTAACCTTAGTCCCCTTTTGCCATATAAGGTAATGTACTCACAGTTCCAGGAATTTGGATGTGGACATCTTTAGGGACCACTGTCTGCCCACCACATAATTTTTCCATATCTACTTGATAAACTCAGCTTTTAAGAAGTTGACATTCATTTTGAGATTCAATATTTTACTATTTAAAAAAAAATCTTCCAGGTAGTAATTTCTTGTATTTTACAGTATCCATTTGAGTCTAACCCCCAAAATATGCTACATGGGAGTCCACTGGATATCTAAGAAAATTTTCATTTTCTCATTTCTTTAACTAGATTATTGTAGCATCTATAGGAAAGAAATACCATTTTCTGTCACTGTCTGGTTACCACTTATTTCAAAATTTTTGAGTCCTTTTTACATAATGGGCAATAAAAGTACAAAGATGACTAAGGCAGAAAAGCCATCAAGTAGCTATGGTATATGGTCTAACTAAATCCCCTCTAAATAGATTTAAATTTATTTCTTAAGGAGAAACTTGACCCTGCTCATCAACCCATCAAGCTGGTAAGATGGTGTTTGTTACTGAGCTCAACTCCCAAAACACCCCTTATACACACCTGTACACAATTATTAAAGCATGTAGCTATACACTGCACCAGAGAAAAAAGTTTTGAACTCATTATTTGTATCAAAACCTTCAGTGAAAGAGTTTTGGAGAATTATCTCCAAGGCAGATTATCTTCTTGCAGAAAAGGCAGATCCTGCGGGTTCTCACCCTTCAGACACCTGCTCTTACGTATTTACACTTGATGTCCTACCGATGTATTTACAGACTTCCTTGGTACCCAGAGTAACATCATACACTTTCAAGCTGTGTTTGTCTTTAATTGACAACAGTTAAGAAGAGGCATGTAGCTTACTTGCTTATGTTCTGACAGTATGACACCATCTCATAAAGTTTCTGTTGTCCCACATTTTCCATCACCACCATTGAACTGATTCTGAATATGTCTCCAAAGCCATAATACAAAATACAGTCTGCTTTCGTGTCATCTCGACCTGTAGTATGAAAGATCTTAAGATTGCAGAATTGTTTTTAAGAATTCAAAGCAAGCAAAAGTAATATATGTAAAATCAGCTAGCAATGTTTCATTGTCTAAGATACATCTGGTAGAATTTTCAGACAGAAATGTGAAAGTTAATTTGTAACAACTGCCTTCAAATTAAAAAAAAAATGACTAGAAGACTTATCGACAATCAGCTTTATTAAATAAAAAATGTGACCATAAGTAGTCCGGTTATTTAAGTTACAAAATTGAAACCACTAATTAAAAATTCAGGAGGCAAAGATAGACATCAAATCATTTTAGCAAACATAAACAATTCAGCCCTGGCTGGTGTGGCTCAGCGGACTGAGTGCCGGCCTACAACCACAGGGTCGCTGGTTTGCTTCCCAGTCAGGGCACATGCCTGGGTTGCAGGCCAGGTCCCCAGTAAGGGGTGCGCGAGAGGCAACCACACATTAATGTTTCCTTCTCTCTCCTTCCCTTCCCCTCTCTCTAGAAATAAAATCTTTAAAAAAAAAACCAATTTAAAACACTCTAATAGAAAGTCAGTGAAATATCTCCATAGGCAATTTAGGTATAAAACAGTGAAAAAGATTTAATTGTTTAAAAATAGTAGCCAATAAAGATGAAATATATAGAATTGAATATCATTTGTAGTATGCTTTCTGAAAAAGTTTTTGTAAAAACGGCTTCTGGATTTGAGTTATACATACCTGCACGTCCACTCTCTTGGTAGTAATTTTCCATAGATTTACTCATTGAATGATGAATAACAAATCTCACATCTGGCTTATCAATTCCCATACCAAATGCAACCGTTGCTACTACTACCTAAAATATTTCAACATTTTACATGTTAATTAGGTCAAGCTAAAATATTCTTAAAGGTGAATTACACTTCTATTAAAGATAGACACTTAACCTGGATTTCGTTGGCTGACCATCTTCTGTGAACCTTGGTCTTGTCTTCTGGTTCCATGTTGGCATGGTATGCACCTGCACAAACTCCCAGTTTCTGTAAACTGGCTGTAACTTGCTCAGAGTCCTTCTGAGAAAAGCAATATATGATTCCTGTAGTAAAATACGTCCAATTGTTTTATATATGTATATGTGTCTATAAAATATTCCTGGAAAAGAATTTTTAACACTCAAGATAGTGATTAATACAATGCATGAGGAAAAACGACTTATGAAAAATTTCAAGGCCCTGAACACAAGTGACTTTTTGGTATAATTCACAATCTGATTGCCAGGTTGATCTAAAGCAGAAGTGAGCCTTGAGCCATAGCTGCTGGAACCCATTGCCTCTTTTCTCACTGCAACTTTACCTCCCACTGCATGGCCTTTCTCAAACTGATGCCCACAGCTCCGTAAGATGTTAGCAAGTGTGCAGTGAAAAAATTCTCACACGCATGAATTTGGGGAGCATTGAACCAAGTTAAACAAGCTTCTCTCTCTATTTGCAGGGCTGGTCAGAACAGATACACCTGTGCCTCTTCAGGAGGGAGAAATAGCTAGTTGCAGCCTTTTCCAAAATTATTTGACCCTGCAACTCCTTTTACCTGGGTTACCCATTCATATCTCCCAAAAAACTATAGAACAATTTTGAAACACTGCTTTTACATAAACTCTTTTGCTTCAGTAACACTTGCTGTTCATTAATCTTGAAACACATGTATATATATTCTCAACTCCATCCATACTTAACTCAATTGTGTTCTATTTGTTCCTGTAATATGCCCTTTACTACAATTGACTGTCATTTATATCCCTTTAGAACACCAGTACTTCACTTTCTGTCTTTTATATAGTGGATACTTATTGAATACGTTATTAAAAATTAACATTATGCCATTCAATCTATTCATTATAGTAATTAAGTATAAATAAGCAAAAATAAATCAGTTTTATGACTCATAATCTGTGCTAGCAAATGCCACACCCAGTTTCTAAGATTGCCAAATTCATTTTACCATAACATGTTCAAGTATCTTCTGCCATGCATTAATATTTTTTGTGCTAATCGTTTATCAGTAAAACATTAGTGTAATATTAGTTACTTTTTGAAAGTTCTCCCTCAGTCTGCAAAGTTGGTTGGTTATTTTATTACCTGATTGCCCTTTGTACCTTCCATTAATGATCTTTACAATATCTTCAATAAAATCTTCAGTGTTCGAGGGCTTTTGCCGAACCTATGAAAAACTAACTTATTAAAAAGTAAATTAATGAGTACCATCCAAGTAGTCACTTACTTATAGCTTTTCAAGGTGCCATTCTTTCATAAGCAGTGTTTTCTTCTACTATTCTTTCACTCCCTCATCTGACTCACTCCACCACCTCCCACACTCTTTTCATCCTTACTTTTGAATTTACCAGAGATAAGAAGGCACTGAGGCAGTAATTAACTTGTAAAGATGGAGACTTTACTTTCTGGTGCTACTTTTATAAAAACATAGGCCATGGCATAAATAACTATTCAATGAAAACTCAGAAAAATATTAAGTCTATTCTTAAAAGGATTAAAAAGGAAGAAAAACAATTGTTAGGTTCTTTAACTGTTATTAAATTTTCAAAGTTACTTATCAAATATAATCTAAATAGGGGGTATTAGCAAATCTTTAATGGCATATTAATTTTGTATTATTTCATAATTAATTTCAATAGGGATGTCATTAGGATCCTTGGTGTTGATCTCTGCTGTGTCTCCATCCTTGCACAAGAAAGAATGTGCATAAATTTAACAAGGCAGTGTATTCTTCTGAAACTAAGAAAAAACAAGCAACAGAAGAGACAGCAGAAGCAAGCATTTGTGAATGAATCTGCTTATAATTACCTCCTGGTTTTAAAGCTTTTAAACAGAGTTAATTGTTACTCATGTAAATAAACACAATGAAAAGGTAACCTCTCTGCTACAACCCTTCACAAAAGCTACAAGTTGATATAGAAGTTACATACCTCATAATAAAGATTTGGCCGATTAAAAGAAGCTGTAAAAGTGAAACAGTTTTCAACACACAGTATTTTCTGAGCATCCTTCAAAACATGACTTGTCGCTGTCGCAGTCAACCCAATTAGTGCTGTGTTTGGGAACTGCCGCTTTAAGATACCAAGTGCCTTATAATCTGGAAAAAAGAAAATACAAAGCGGCCCTCTTTCTATCCTTTAAGAAAGAGGGTGAATTAAGCCTTTTAACATGATGGAGATAATCAATGATTGCTGTAATCTGATTTCCATAGCTACCTATCTCAGTAACTGCAGTTACAGCCCAGCCTTTTTGAATAGGCAGGCTTTATTACACTTCTCACTGGTTCTTCAAAAACACTGTCCTTGGCCATGGATGGAACTCCCAGTTGATGAGAGTACATACCTAATATTTCCAGTAAGCTCTGCACTGGTCTACACCTGCTGAACAGGAGACTTAAGAGGCAGTGGGAGTAGCCATAGCGTTTGAATTTATTACAACTGACAAGAGAGAAAAGAGACTGTCAGCCTAAACCCTTCAATCACCAGGAGTATCCAAGAGTCGTAAGTTCAGACCAGAAAAAGTTCAGACCAGATATTTGGTATAGTGATACCAAATATCACTAGATAAGTTGTCCTTAAGTACTTAAATTATTTGGAGAAAAGTGAAAAAGAAATTGCTAAATGCTAAGGTAGAGGACTACGAAACTGCAAAGAACTAACCGCTTGGAAAGTTGTGAAGGTTTCAAAGAGCTAACATTTGAGTTGGGTCTTGAAGAATAAGCCACGTTCCTTCCAAAGGGAAGAGGAAACAGCACACGCACTACAGACTCACTGGCAGGAAAGTACTCAAGAGGCTGAGACAAGAGCAGGCAGTTCCACAGGGCTACATCACAGGGTAATGTGCTGTTTGGATCTACTGTCGACACCATTGGGCAGGGAACTAACTATTTTCCTTTTAAAGTTCCAAGGTAGACCTGAAAGCTTTTTCTCTAAGATCACGAACAAGACAAGGACGCCCTCTCTCACACTGTTATTCAACATACTATTGGAAATTCTAGCCAGAGCGATTAGGCAAGAAAAAGAAATAAAAGGCATCCAAACTAGAACAGAAGCAGTAGAACCGTCACTATTTGCAGATAACATGTTATAGACAGAAAATCCTGAGGATTCCACAAAAAAAAGAAAAAAACCCTATAAAACAAATAAATTCAGTAAGGTTGCAGGATAAAATCAATATATAAAAGTCAGTTGTGTTTCAAAACATTAATAACAAACTATCAGAAAGAGAAATTAAGAAAACAGTCCCATTTACAATTGCATAAAAATAAAATACTTATGTACTCATGAAGAATTTAACTCTACTATCTAGGGTAGCATTGTTAAAATGTCAATACTACCCTAAGCAATCCACAAAGTCACTGCAACCCCTTATCAAAATACCAATGGCAAAATACCAATGGCACTAAGTTTTTCACAGACTTAGAACTAATAATCCTAAAATTTATTTGGAACTGCAAAAGACCCCAAATAGCCAAAGCAATCTTGAGGAAGAAGAACAAAGCTGGAAGTATCACACTTCTGGATTTCGAACTATACTACAAAGCTACAGTAATCAAAACAGTATGTTACAACTCAATAGTCTAGTTAAGATAGCAGGGCCCTTAGTAGAAAGACAGTGTATATACTGCCTAAGGTATTTAAATCAAAATTTTAAGAAATACCTGTGCCCCAAATATTTCCAAAGGTAGAGAACTGCCTTCAGTCCCTGGAGAAGTCTATTATCCCTGGAGAAGTGTAAGAAAAGGTGAAGACAGATCAGAACCAAAGGGAACACTAATATTTATGGAGGTGGCAAATGAAGAAGAATGAAGGAGGTGAGAATGGAAAGGTACAAAATAAGAAGAGTTACATCATAGTAACCAAAGGAGAAGAAAGTGGCAAGGTGAGAGGTGAACAGTATAAAACACTATTGAAGGTAAGTGGGAAGAGGAAGGAAGATGAGACCACTGCATAGAGCCAGTGGGAAGTGGGGTCATTGGTGACCTCTGAGTAGGGTGGTGGAGGAGGAAGTGTGACTCAATAACCTCAGGAACCCAGGGGTCTGTATGAGTGTGAAACCAGGATCAGAGGAAAAGATGCTGAAATCATAGAGCAGGATTTTTACAGAGTTTTTTGCATAGAACAAGTCTGAGTAATCTGCTTCAGGCTATGACTGTAGGATTAGGTTGGAGGACTAAAGAAAAGAGTTACTAAAATATCCCACAGAACTTGACCACTGAGGAGTTAGTTGGGTGTAGGTCCTGAAGTGGATGCTAAGGATACTCAGAACGAAAACTAAATACGACTTTGAAGAAGATGAAAATTCCCCAGCAGATGCGAAGAAGAACCTAGAGGTCAGTAAATCTTTATGGCTAAAGGTGGAATAGTATATTTGCTAACAGACGTATGTTTCAAAGGATAAAGGCAATTAGGCTAAACACTGCCTGGGAGGGAGTAAAGACATTAAAGATGTTGCCTCTTGGCTCTCCTTATATTAAGGTAAGAGAAAAGGAGTAATAACTACCCAAGAGGATAATCTTAATGAAAGCAGGAATTTTCCATCATGTAAAGTTTAGTAATAAAATAGCCCCAGCGTCAAGTTTTCCAGACACAACAGACGTACCAGGTCTGAAATCATGACCCCAGTGGCTGCAGCAGTGAACTTCATCCACAGCTATTCGGGTAAGTCTCCTCGCCTCATAGGCTTTCTCTAGTTTTGACATGAACATTTTGCTTTTTGCAATCTTCTCTGGAGTCACATAAATTAGCTTTAGCTTGGAGTTTTTATTTACCATTTCAGCATGAACCCATTTCACATGCTCCTATTGAAAGGAAAAACAGACAGAATGATAGTAGAACTAAGCTAGCAGACTGCAATACTAAGTAAGTGGTAACAAAAATGTTCATTACTCAAAACCAATAGCCTCGGACTGTTTAACAGCAGACATTTAGTTCATTAAAATTGAAACCATGTCCTAGTGCTAACTTCACGGCAGCTAGGTAAATACAATTTTAGTTATTTACTTATACCCAAAGTGTTGGTAAAAGAATAATCTCGTTTGACAAAAAGACAGCAACAAATGAATGATACGATACTCCAATAAGCATTTATTCTATGAAGACATAATTCTAAACTGTTCACCATACATGTCAAAATGTAGGCTAAATGCAATAACTATGGTTATAGAGGTGTGTTTTATTAATTTTAACATTATTATTTGTAGTTACTACATATCTCTGAACCCAATTTCTTCTTGATTAGCTATTTTAATGATGCTATCAATCTACTTATAATCTCTTTAGGTTTTATAAAGTTTCTTATTCACTGAATTAAGGTTTTATAATATGACGTATATATGTATATATAATATATAACAAAAATAAATTTTAGTAGGTAACAGTTATTGGATAATGGTTATATATAATATTTTGCACATCAGATGCCATTTTTTCTTTCTCACCTAATTAGGATCAAAAGAAGTATAAAGAAACAATGGTGAATGTGATAGAAAGAGAAAGTCAAAACTGCTTGCATTATCCCACAAAGCAGTTTGTTGACTGACTCCTTGAAATACTAATTTTGTTAAGAAACAGCCGAAGTACATTAGACATTTCAAATGGCCCTATGTGTCCCAGAAATCTTAGAGGAGCAAACATAAAGCTATCTCTTCAGAAACGGGCAGATGCAAAAACAAACAAACAAACAAACAAAAATACCACCTAGAACTTTCTGGCAGAATTAAGTGGAGAAGCAAGGTTTAAAAAAAAATGTATTCACATCCTATGAACTAGTAGTAACACCAACCAGAAAATTCAATTCATCCTTTCTCTCCCTAAATTTTCAAGCAGTAGTGATATGGCATTAACCTGTAATTATCTGCAACTTTCTAACTACTTTCTATATTTTTTTATATATATTTTTAACTTTTTTTCAATTTAAAGGAAGAACTGTATTAGAAGGCAATGTTCTCCATAGATTCATTCTGTTGAATAAGAGACTAGCTACAGAGACACAAAAATTTAAATGAAACAAAAATGTATGGGAAAAATTAAAGGAGCCAGGGTTTCTTGGAGATATGGCTGATTCTAGGTCTGGAAGGAAATATACAAAATGAGCCTGAAGCCCTTATTATAAAAGAAAGCAAGGAGTGAAAAGCTATGGGGTGAAGGAAGAAGATTCAGGAACCAATTGAAATAAGACTCTCACTTCCCCAAAATGAGACTATGTCAGCATAAAAAAAGAATAACTATGGATTAAAATATATCAAATATGTTAAAATATGTTATATACCCATATATGTGTCTATATTTGGGGTAAGACTTTATTAACTACCTTTGGAGATGCTGAAAAACAACTCTTTCTGAAAACTGGTAAAGAAAAGAATTTTCAAGCTGCAAAAAGTTAATAAGGAAAAAGTTCTTTATAGAAAAGTTGAGAGTGATAGAATTAGAAAGCACCATTTTGTAACCCCCTAATTAAATAGCAGCTCTAAGGTGAGAAATAATTGTCAGTGGCTGCTAAACCATTAGATAAAAACTGATAGAGAAATTGATCATTACAGAGCAGGCAGGCATCACCTGAACCCACTAGTCAAGCTCAATAGCACAAAAAATAACCA
Source organism: Desmodus rotundus (assembly GCF_022682495.2). Taxonomy (NCBI): domain Eukaryota; kingdom Metazoa; phylum Chordata; class Mammalia; order Chiroptera; family Phyllostomidae; genus Desmodus; species Desmodus rotundus. The sequence continues at coordinate 171,032,892 of NC_071389.1, read as the reverse complement.
GGTATCATGTAGCTCCTGAGTAATGCCATGGGAAGTATACTCATGCAATTAAAAAAGAAAATCCAAATCTGAATCCAGCCAAGCATTTAGATCTAACTAAAAGGAATGAGTTAAACAACATCACAAGGATGCAATCAGGGAAATCCAGGATGTAAGAAACTAGAGGGCTAAGAACCTGGTTCCTTCAACAAATAATCTGCACAAGAAATAAAAAGAAATAAGGGGAACCTGTGGATAGATATATCAACCGAATACAACATAATGCATGAATCTTATCTGAACCATGATTTTTAAAAAATTAAGATTTGACAGATCTCAGAGGGGAAGAAGGTGACGGAGGACTGGAAAAGATTAGCCAAAGAACATACATGCATGTGATGAACCCTTGGGCACGGACAACAATGTGGTGAAGGTGGAGGGGTGGAGCACAAGAGTGCCGCTGGGTGGAGGGAGGCAAAGGAGGGGAAAAAAGGAACATCTGTAGTAGCATCAACAATAAAACCACTAATAATTTAAAAATAAGAGTTAATTAGACAGATATCTGAGTATTTTTACTTGATGACTTTAAGGAATTGTTTTAAAATACTGAAGAAGTTACAACTGAAATATGATGTCTGGGATTTGTTTCAAATAAACAAACCAAGAGGGAGGAAGTAGGGAAAATAGAGGGTGGATACATGAAGAAAGGTTGGCCATATGTTGATAAAACATTAGAGGTGGTTAATGGGTACATGGTAGTTTTTATACTATTCTTTACTTTTATATGCTTTTGAAAATTTCAATAAAATGCTTTTTAAAAAAAGGATAGGTAGGAAATGCTTTATTCTGCAGATGAAGTTAAGAGCGTCCATTCCCAAAGAGAAGAAATTCCACAGGGGTAGGGTATTTTGTTAATAATTCATTTTTTTAATTTAATTATATTGCACAATTAAAAATTCTTGCTATTGTATAGTGGATAATACAAAGCACATCAGCAAGCATTTCCTGTAAAGTGCCAGACAGTAAATATGTTAGGTTTTGTGACCCATACGGTCTCTATCACAACTACTCATCTCTGCAAGTCAATGAGCATGGTTGTGCTCCAATAAAACTTTATTTATGCACACTGAAATGTGAATTTCACATAATTTTCACACTTCACAAAATAGTATATTATTTTATTTTTTAACCATTTAAAAGTATAAAAATCAATCTTAACTCATGAACCCTACAAAATAGGCAGTGAGCTAGAAATGGCCCGTAAGCAGTAGTTTGTGGCTCCTAATATAAAGAGTAATCAGTTTAAATTTTATAGGCAACTTAATTGTAGCTAAGGTTCCTACTTCAGTGAACAGTTAAAAACAAAAAAGCCACAGAAGCATACCTTAGAACTGGAAGCATTTAGCATGGTAGCTGAAATTTCTAATTGTTTTAAAACCATTAATTGGTCTTCCATAAGAGAGATCAATGGACAAATCACAAGAGTAAAACCTGAAAGAGAGAAAAATCTAATTTAAATTTTATACCACCACCAGAACAAGTTTCGACCTCTACTAGAACTTGTGGGCACCACCTATCAATTCAGACTAGTTTTCAGTGCAACTGTAGCCATCCACTATCTACCTCTTACCATCATTTATAAAGGAGGAAGATACGAATCGATGACCCTAAGCCAAATAAGCAAATATATGATTAAATAAAAGTCTCTTCCCTCATTCAGTCCTACAAAAGTACAGCTAATATCATTTTGAATTTTTAATTAACTATCATTTTTAACAATCAGTATTGGTAATCTCAGTAAAATAATATAAATCAAGTCAAATACTATCCAGTTACATTAGGGAAAAGTTATTCCAAAACATTCCCCCCAATAAAACCACAGCAATCTGTATAGTTGAAAATGCTCCATGGGTATTAGTCTACTAACTGCACCAGGTTACTTTATTCTCAGCAGAATTCGATGAACAGTTTATTAACTAAATGAAGTTCTGGTAATATATCCCCCTTCTCTCATAACAAATTGTTGATGGCTATTAAGAGCCATTCTACATTGTTAAAAACATGACCTCATGCTTCTACTGTTTGTTTCTTAAAATAACCTTTGGAAGAGGGCAGACTCATTTATTTTTTAACAGACTTAAAACTATATTAAGAGAAATAACATTTCCTCAATTTAAAATCAATTTTTATTTACACATACCGTCTGAACACAATGCTGGTAACTGGTAGCATAAGCTCTTCCCACCTCCTGTAGGCATGACAAGAAACATGTCCTTCCCAGACATTGTTACATTAATAGTTTCAAGCTGAAGCAGTCTGAACTTCTCCAGTTTAAAGACATTTTGCAGAACATCTTTAACTTTATCAGACCATGGAAAATCTAGAAGAAAAATAAGCTAAATATATTAGATCATTTAGGATTATTAAGGAGACACAGTACATGGCTGCTTTTATAATAATCAGATAAATATATACAAGATTTTTAATACTCCTGACAATTTAACTTTCATAATAACAATTTTGAGATTGGTTTAACTCACTTAGCTAAAGCAAAAACAAATTTAATGATATACCCTAAGAAAGAGTGCATCAGAAAAAAATCAAAGCATCTGCCAGTTGAAAATCAACCTACAAAGAAGAAGGTATTTGATGAGATATTAGAAAAACCATCTGAATGTTAACCAAGAATTCAAAGGATCATAAAAAACTCAAATATTATGAACAAAGTTAAAAATTACCTGGAACTTTTGGTGTAAATATCTTGTTTAGAAGTGAATCACTAGAAAGCAAGGCGCACAAAAACACTGCAATTCCTTCCAGAGTTATAGTATTCCTTTATTTTGTTTATCTTTTTTTGGTTGTTTACCAACATTTATTTATTTTTCTTTGTTTATCTTTTTTTGGTTGTTTACCAACATTTACTTATTTTTCGTTACAGTTGACATTCAATATTATATCAGTTTCAAGTGTACAGCATAATGGTGAAACATTTATATAACTTACGAAGTGATTCCCCATAAGTCTAGTACCCACCTGGCACCATAAATGGTTTTTACAACATTATCGACTATATTCCCTAAGCTGCACTTTACATCCCCGTGACTATTTTCTAACTGCCCATTTGTACTTCTTAATCTCTTCAGCTTTTTCACCCATTCCCCAACCTCTCTCCATCTGGCAACCATCAGTTTGTTCTCTGCATTTATGAGTCGTTTCTCTTTTGTATATTTTGTTTTTAGATTCCACATGAAAGTGAAATCATATGGTGTCTTTCTCTGTCTTCCATTATAATTAATGATACACATGACACTTGGCATGTGTATCATTAATTGGCATGCGACGCTTGGCAGGATCTTAAATCAAAAAAGGTTTATTCACGAGAGCATGAAAATGAACTAGAACTTGGCAAAAAGCTTGAGTTTTTTAACTGTTTAATTTTATCTAGTGAAAATTCAGAAAATTTAAAATAAATATCTTATTTTTCCATATTTGGAAAAAACAATAAAGTCTGAATGATAAAAGCTTAATTAAGATGACTACAGAACAAGGATAATAAAAGGTCTGCCTATTAAGTTTCCCATGCCACTTAAGGAATAGCAAGTTTCACCTCTAAGCTCACTGGAAAGTACTGCCCCAGGCACAGTGATTTGACTCCAGTTTGAAGAAACAAGAAGAAAAAAGCCAGCAAAGGGGGAAAAAAAAAAAAAAGAAAGAAAGAGCAAACCTTCTTTATTCCAAGAGGCAGGTGAAGAATCACATTCATTGCTTCCCCCAGCATCAGAATCCTCTAAACATTGCTTTATTCTGTTTGTTAGAATGTTTTTTTTCTGAGTAAGCTCTTGCTGCCTTTCCAGGAGTTCCTGAATTTGAATGTCTACTACATGTAGCTCGTTGTTCACAGAATCCAACTCCTCAGTTAGAGCTACGAGGGAGGAAAAAGGATACAATGACTAGGCAGTCAATTACAATTTTAGATTTCCCTATTGATTTTTGGATATCCTTCACCATGTAAATCACAGACAAATTTATAAAAGTTTTGCAGACCGCTTAAGAACATTTATTTTGAACTCACACAGGCGGGACTTAAGTCTCAGGTCCTTCTCTCACCTGCCAAGTGACCTCAGGCAAGTTACTTAACTGAGTCTCAATTTCCCTATCTGTAAAATGGGGATAATACCTAGTTTCATAGCACTATTTTAAAGATTTAAGTGAGATAACATATTGAAGGTTCTTGACACAGTGACTGGTACACAGTTAAGCATATTTAATAAATGGTATCTATTTTAATTATGGTGCAGGGCAGTGGTCCAACAATCTCCTAAATCAAGTCACGCGACCCAACTCTGAAGCAAAAGGAAACTATAGAAAAGTAATACTCTAACTTATAGCTATTATTTCACAAAAACATTCACGTTTGGGCTCACAGGATGGCATGGTAGGGATTTGATGACTATGACCAAGATGATGTGACAAGGAAAAGAGAGTCATGTGCTATTGGAACTGGCACTATGACATCCCAACAAATTTATAAAGAAGCCTTAATCCAGGATTCTAATCAGACAAAGTCAAAGTGAGACTCCTTTTGACACCACATAAATGGAAGCTGTAAAAATTTTAAAGATGCCCTTGGTGCTTCACAAAACATCTGCCTACATTATTCAGTGTCCACTTTTAAAGCCTTTTCATGAGATAAAATCTAATGGTTATGATTTTAAACAGGATGTTATGCTGACTTCGCACTGCACCAACTGCCAGAATTCCCTTCCCTGTATGGTTCTGGGTTAGGACTGGCCACAAGTCAGCTCTGCATGAGGTCTGGGAGGCGGCAGCAACGGCAGGCACATTTACATTCAGGTGGTTGGCATGGGGTCAAATGCTGCTGCAGCGCACTCACGGCATCACGCATCTTCTGGCTCACCTTGTTGGCACGGGGCAGAAGCCAGTTCTTCCAGCCTCTGATGAATCTCCTTGGGGCAGTGGCTTGGCCCACAGCTTCTCTGAATCATTGACCAACTTCAGGGGCAACTTCCTGTGACAAGTACACCAGCTCTTCCACAGGGCACCAGCATCCTGGAAGTCAGAGCCTCGTAGGCAATGACAGATCACGAGTCCCAGTGAGAAACAGGTGAGTCGCACGTGGTCCTTGTGGGTTTTGGCGGATCCTTACCCGCCCACACTTCACATCTATCTTCCCATCCCTAATGCTGGCACAACTGGCATCAGGACCAGCAGTGGACTGCTTTGCCAGCTTCTGCAGTCCTGTAGGGACTAATAACTATGGTAAACTTCTTACATCAGATTGAAACCTAACCAACACCCAGCACTGTTCCAGATGAACAGAAACTTAAGGGTTGGTTCTCTGAATGGCTCCTAAGTCACCTGGAATTGGGTCTTTTATCTGATTAAAGACATTAATGACCTTTGTTTGCAGTGATAAAGGACAATGGTATTCCAGGGCATGTAGTAGACAAAATTATTTAAATTATAATCTATGGGCACCAGTAATTAAGTACCTAGAGATAAGAATTTGGGGGTCAAAACACAGGATCTGAGTAAAGGGCCCTCAAAGTTGCTATGACTGTCCTAAAAGAAATTTCACCCTCTGTAGCTACGAGGTGAAGATTACTAAATACCAGCCCTAAGCCTACATCCTGCAGATGGCTGAAATACAATGCAAATTGAACACCCAACTTTGCAGGGACTCATATTAAAGTTAAGACATTGATTAGGAAAAAGTGACACTCTGCAATTGGGGTGGGATGATGGGGCAGATTCCAGTGAAGCAAGAACTTTGAGCCACTAAATTCTGCCAAGTCTCCTTTGCCCCACCTTCCCTTTCTGAAACAGCCTCCTCCTGCCCAACATACCGATAGTGGCCCTTCCTCAGGTAGTTGTTTTGCAAGGGACTGCTAATCCTAAGGATCTTCCCCCATCACCTCTCAGAGCTTCAAGACCCAGGAAGTTCTAGAGGGTGAGGTACAAAAGTGTGATCCATGAGAAGACACAAAACACACCACACAAGGTACATCTGCCAATATATATATCACCAGAAACCTAGGGAATATACGTGGGAAGAGATCCTAAGGTTACTAAACCGGGGTGGGTGGAATATAATACTGAATGAAGCTAAATTTATGGGTATGGACTCAATAAGAAATTCTGGATTTAGTGAGCTAAAAGAGTGCCCAAAAGTAGCTCTAATAATTTACTTAGTTGGTTGTCAGAAACTAGGCCCCAAGGTGAGTATTAGAAAGTTAGGTGGAATGATACAAATGTAGATTCCAAAGGAGTCGAAGGGCTAGGACTTCCTGAGTGCACTACACAGGAGGGGTCCAGACTTGGGGAGACTGGAGGCTAGAGTGGATTATCAGGTAAACTGATTATCCACTCTGGAGGACACTGCCTTCACCAAGGCTGAGAAAAGTACACTCAGGAGGGAAGCCCCAGCATCCCTGAAGAGCTGTGGAGTGGCTGTTCTCTGTAGTCAGGAATGACAGTGGGAAGTACTGCCTTTAAACTAGACTACCTGAACCAATGAGACTGACGGATTCTATGATACTGGAAGTGAATGGTGGCAATCCATGACCAAAGAAGAGGTAGATGTGGCTGCCATACTGAGCAAGGAGCAGAAGCAGTAATCAGAATAGTCTGACTCACAGACATCTTTGGCAATGGCTAGTTGATCATTATGTTGCTGAGATGGAAAGAGATAATTTGACTGTACAGGTAGAACATAAAGCCCTGATTCTAGTAAACCTAGGTCTGATTTGAATCACCGTAAGAGTCACCATCCTTCAACCAATTCCCACACATAAGCCAATGTACAGACCCCAAGCCCCTTGAATAAAATGGAGGTTGGGGCCCTTTAAGGCAAAACTGTACTACACAGCTAAAAATTTATGCAGTAAATCTTTCCACTAGTCTCCTCCAAAGAAACGTATCAGGGCAATTGTGTATCGGGGAAAGGAAAATAACACTTCAGAAATTGCCTGACATTTATAGTAAGAAAAAAGAACTGGAAAATCTATAAGAATTTCTTCCTTATTTTGATATTTGTATGTACTACATGTTTGGGCTTCTCATTTTTGTTGGTGGGATTTTTTTTTTTTTTTTTTGGTCTCTTCTATTCTTCTAACATCTAAAATAAAGTGTCAATAGGAGCTAACTTCTTATCTCAGGATTAAAGTTAGAGGATTATCACGGAGGATGTGAGTCAGCAGGAAAAGCAGTGTGCATCACTGAAAGATAAGTAGAATTTGTGCCCTCTTTTGGAGCGATCAGTGTGTATTTGGTTGTATTCGAGATAGCTGTGACATGCTAAGCAGAAGCATGACTTTGCTATTTCCTTTATTTGGAAGTTAAACATAATTAAATCAAAAGAGTCTATGGGTACCATGTAGGAAAGGGGGGCAGTCTGGTGGCTTTGTATTGTAATAACTTACTTATGCTAGAACTACAGTTCCCAGAATTCCCTCCCTGCATAGTTCTAGGTTAGGGCAAGAAAAACTTTGCCAGAGATTTGGAAGATGGAAGTGAAGCAGTGGCCATATTTTCCATGTTTAAGAATGTGGGTGTAAGGTCTGCGCTGGTGACTTCACTGGCATGTAGCAGCAGCTGGGCCCACAGCTCCAGCTGCTGCTAGACATCGGTAGGGAAAGAGCAGCTCCTCCAGCTCCTGTTGGTTCTCTTTTCAGCTTCTTTGAACCCACAGCCAGTTGCATGCAGCTCCATGTGAAGTACACCAGTTCTTTGAGATGTCTTCTGCATCATCCACACATCATCCACATTAGAAGATTTGAGGCAATGACAGACTAATACAGATTCTAGTAAGAGAGAGAAGTTCATCTTCACAGGTAGCAGTTTGTTTTTGCATTCCCTACCACTTCTTCTTTTCCTGACTGCTGGTTCTGCCAACTTCAGGCCCAGTGCCAGACACACAGGGAACGTACATACATAAAGAGCTTAACCATTTCCCATAATCACATAAGGTTTAATACCTACAGTAGATCTTTTATATCATTCATAGTGCCTCTGCTTCTCTGATGCAACCCTACCTGATAGAGGTGTTAATTAATGTCAACCCATGCTACAAAGTCACATTGTATCTTAGACAAAATCCTGATTGCCTAAAAATATTAAAAAGTACAGCTAGTTGCAGTAAGTCGAGTATTTTAATGTTTTTTGTTCAAACTTACATCACTTCTAATGCTGGCATATGCAACACAAGACTTTACTATATGAAAAGAGATTGAAAATCAAGTGTATGGTTTCAACAAGCCATAATGAAGCAGGGCTACAAGTGAACAGGGCTTATTTACGGCAGCTATATGTCAAAAGCACACTGAATTGAGTGGAGACTGCACTCCAGTGTTGCTAAGCTTACAGCTGATGCATTAGAGGTGCCAACCTTCAGAAACTGCTAGCAACATTTTCTAGCAATATCACAAGCTGAAGTTAACACTGAAAGTGATTTGCCACCATGGAAGCCATCAGATCCAAAGTAACAAACTATCTTAAGGCAATTTCAAAGAGGCATTTCAAATATAGTTAAACACGTGGGTAGAACAATAGAAGAGGTAGAGTGATTTGAAAGGGGTACAATATTATGAAAGCAATTATTCAAATAAGTATCTCTTATTAAATTAAATTTATCTATTTCATTGTTCAGTTATCTTAAGTCATATCCCACTCATAAAACTGAAGCCTTATTAAGTAAAATAACATATGCAATCCAAAAATGATCACACTAAACTGAGTTGAGATTCAATAACATCTCTTAAACCCTCATTTTAATCTCTAAGTAAAGACTACTTGGGTTAACATTTAATACAATTTAAGTTCTTAACATTTATTATAAACTCTCAGAGTGTGAGAATGAGTCATGAGTCAAAGCCAAAACCTATGTTCTATTTTTTCATGTTTATATTTAAATAAATTGTAAAGTTGGCACAGGACGGGGGTGCCATTTCTTTAAAGTCTGAAAAAAAACCAATCTTGTCACTCTATTATTAGAGCTAGTATGTAGCAAAGGCCATAAAAGACTGAAAAATAACCACAGTAGAAGTCCCTCACCCCTACCATCCACGTCTTAATAGACAGCACGATCTCCCTAAGAAGCACAGTCCAATCGGGTCAAGTTTATGGGAACAAATAATGGTTAGACAGGTCAATATACCAACTATATCTGCCTGGAAAAGGTATAATGAATGTTTTTCTTTTATATCTTAAAAACATTTCAAATAACCCCTCTCATAGAAATGTATCTTAAGGAAATAATCAGAAAAGCACACACAGCTTTCAATTCATAGATGTTCAAGGCAGTATTTTTTTGTATTTTAAAACTGGAAGCAGTATAAAAGTTCAACACAAAAAAATTAAGTAACACTACTTATTTAATGTCACTTCAAAACAACAAACACAGCACAGATATTAGAATATTTAGAACACAGAATTTACTTAACAGTGTGTTTGTATTCTATATTTACACTGTTTTTTAATCATGTTTCAAAACAGTATGTACAAAATATATTTTTTAATTTTAATAAAAAATGAAATGTTATGGTATTAATTTGAGCAGTAAGATTAGGAGTAATTTATATTTCCTACTTTACAATTTTTAGGTTCCTAGAATTCATTCAAAAAAGTTATCATTCTCCTCAGAACCCTATGCATTGCTGGTGGGAATATAAAATGGTGCAGACACTATGGAAAACATACACAGCAGTTACTCAAAAAATTCAACGTGTGATCCAGTAATTCCATTTCTAGGTATATACCCAAATAATTGAAAGCAGGGACTCAGATATTTGTACACCAATGTTTACAGTAGCACTATTCACAATTAGCCAAAAGGTGCAACAACCCAAACGACCAGTAACAGACAAACGGATGAACAAAAGGTGTTATAGAAAAGGTGTTATGTACATGCAATGGAATATTATCCAGCCTTAAAAAGATACATGTTACAAAATGGATGAACCTCAAAGACATTATGCTAAGTGGAATAATCTAGACACAAAAGGACAAATATTATTTGATTCCACTTAAATGAAGTACCTAGAACAGTCAAATTCCTAGAGACAGAAAGGAAAATAGCGTTACCAGGGGTTGCGAGGAAGGGGGCAATCCGAAGTTACTGTTTAATTGCACACAGAGTTTCAGCTTGGGAAGATGAAAACGCAACGTCCTGGAGGAGACTGGTGATGGCGCACTACAACCCGAAGACACTTAATGCCACTGAACTGTACACTTGAGAATAGTGAATTCTCATGTACATTCAGCATAATTTTTAACAATCTGGAAAAAACCACATTGCTATGATCAGAATTTTTTAAACAAATATATTTTATTTTTAGTATGACTTTTTATTTAGAGTAGTGTAAGGTTCACAGCAAAGTTGAAGGATAGAGAGAAAAGCAAGTATTTTTTTTTCAAAGAATATACAGTTAGAAAAAGAACAGAACAAAAAACAAAATGTAATCATTTCCACTAACCTGAAAGAGATGCCATTCTAAAACTGAATTGGAGATCCAAATTTCTTTCTAAAAATGAAAGAAAAATCATAATAACATTTTTTAATATTACTACAGATTATGCTCAATCAATGATACTCTGCCACAACTAAGCACCAAAAAAATGTTAGAAAATAGCATTTTAAATAAGGACCTTTTAAATAAGTACTAAATGGTTCTTACCACACTGATTTTCATGGAAAATTCTCTGTTTTTCAGATAAGTGTCCAAAGTCACATAAACATGTAGTAAGTACAATGTAACTTACACAATAAGAATCACCACAAAGTGATGTAACAAAAAAGAGAAAGATTCCAGGTTAGTTATAGTGCTAAATTACTGAGTAATTTTAGCAAAATTACACACCTGGTTCCTCCCAGCTTCTTTCCCTAATTGTAAAATTGTGAGAGAACCTATCATGTAAATAGCAAGTTGGATAGATTCAAATGTCCCAGATTAAGCAAAATCCATCAACATAAATACCCAAATTTATCATTTCACATTATAGTGAATACCTGTTTTAAAGAATTACAATTTAGACTCAATTTTAAAAAATGATTTCATATTCTATAGGGGTCAGGGGTAAATGTTGGAAGGAGGGAACCTGAAAACCTCAGAAGTAGGGAAAACACATGGTTTGTATTAAACTCTAAAAACCTATAAATGACTAACACATAAGAGTACATATATGAGCAAGTAGAAGGAGATGAGGCTTAAGGGTAGGAACTTCAGGTTGCCACAATCCCCCGGAACACCAACCCTACCTCTGATATGGACTATAACATATTTTAAAACTAACTTAGAATGTTCTCCAAAGACAACTTCAGCATGAAGCTACCCTGAACCAGACTACTGACCCTACGCCCTTCCTAACATAGAATTCTGAAACCAACACTAGGCTGGAAAGATAGGCAGGGTCTTCTCTGCCTTGCTAAGGAGTTTGGAATAGCCATGGCATATAACATGTTGAAGTAGGAAAGTAGAGCAGAGACTTTTAATTCTTTATTTACATAAACATCTCTTCACCACTTCGTGGAAATATACTCCTTCTCTAGACTGAAAGGTTTTCTGGCAGGGGTCGAGTCTCCTCCCTTTGTACTCACAGAGCCTAGCAAGGTGCCTTGCATGTGGTGCAGGCTCAGGTTTGCTGAGACTGAAAGCTGAGGCTACCTCCACCCTTATGAAAGAATATATTCTATCACCATTTCCCTCCACTATTTTAAATGATGGAATACTGTGCAGCAGAAAGAAAGAAAGAGCTCCTACCCTTCCCAACAGCATGGATGGACCTGGAAAGCATTATGCTAACTGAAATAAGCCAGGCGATGAAAGACAAATGAGACAAATACCATATGATCTCACCCATAAGTGGAATATAATCAACAAAACAAGCAAGCAAGCAAAATATAACCAGAGACATTGAAATAAGGAACAGACAGACAGTAACCAGAGGGCAGAGGGGAGGGAGGAGGGGCTGACGGGGAAAGAGGGGAAAGGTCATCAAGGAACATGTATAAAGGACACATGGACAAAGCCAAAGGAGGGTAGGATTGAGGGTGGGGTGGGGGGAGTGGAGGAGGAAATGGAGATAACTGTACTTGAACAACAATAAAAGAAACTTTAAAAAAAATAAATGATTTCTTTAATTATACTGTCAAAAAACTGCTAAGAAATTCTTTCTCCAAATGATGTAATTTGATATTAAAAGATTTGTCAACATAAAATATGTTCAGAAATGAATGAGCTGTAGCAAGTCTGTCAGTCAAAAGTATACCTAGGCACCGTTAAAATCACAAATGAAAGAAGTCTAGCCTTGAAAACTACCTGGGCAGACAACATCAGTTCAGTCACATAAGCAAAGCTTAACTTCGCTTACTTTGTAAAATTAACTTAACCTGAGTCGTTTCTCCTTTACGCCTCTGGAAAGTATAAGTAAAATTTACAAGTTTCCCGAGGTTGATATGAAATAATCACTGGCCAATTCCCTATCATTTAACACAACGTTAATGTTATAACCAATCACTGAGAAGATAAACAGCCACTACTTTCTCACTGTATAAGCTGTTTTAACAACACACCTCTGAGTCTCCTAACGTGTTTTGATTTGAGTGCTCCCGGTTAGCGCAATCTCTTTTTGGTGTTTGAACAAATAAACTTTCACTGCTTCCGTTATTCACTGGTTTTACTTCTGTTGGAATTTTTGACAGCACCCACAGGAAATATTTTAAAGTCTCACACCCAATCAGCGACGCTGACGGAAATGCCACTGAGGTGCCTCAGGGTAAATCAGACACACATCCCCGCGCCCCCCCCCCCCCCCCGCCACCTGCGTTTAGAGGCATCGGCAATTTAATACCCCCCTTGCGCTTACGCGTCCCCACTGGTGTTTCCCAATAAACGATGGATGCCAATTAACAGGCTCTGGCGACCAAGCTTCCTGCTGGAAAAGGCTGGAGATAAAATGAACTTGCCCTAAAGGCCTGAATTCGAGCTTGGCGACGACTGACACCCTGGTTTCTCCCCTGCCCAAGTGAAAGGGAGTGCTCGGCCACGGACCGGCTTCGCCTTCAGGCAGAAAAAGGAAAGATTAGCCCTTACAGAGCGTAACCCGAGAAACCGCACAAACTCTCCCCAAGAGGTTAATAAACCCCTGCTCCGGCCTCCCCAGTCTCCGGCCCCAAAGTGCCCCGAACTCAGAACCGCTACTCACCGCTTTCTGCGGCTTGCCAATAAAAAGTTCCCGCCACCAAGCTACCCTTTCTCTCCTGCCCGGAGCATCCACCCTTCCGGGTCAGTCCAATCCACCAATTGCAAGTAACATCCTCCTCTAATTGGTCGAGGGGTGTGGCCACCAGCGGGTCACCGAACAAGACTACGGATAACCGGTTGATATTGGGAGCGGGTTTAGCCAATAGAAAGCCGTCTGGAAGCTGGGGTGAGAGTGTCTGCGTGTTTCCGGAAGACGTGGCGGCTTTTCCCTGGGCTGTTTCCCGGCTTCATTACTCCTGATTTTGCTTCGCATCCTGGGTTCCTCGAGGTGCCGTCGTCGCCGTCCTCCCCTCTGCAGCCATGATCTCCTTAACGGACACCCAGAGTAAGAACCTGTCCCAGGTCCCCGCTTTGAGCCTCGCACCCCCTTGCTCGGGCTGGGTCTCGCCCTGCCGTTCCCCCCACCCCCGCTTGCGGGTCAATGAATGAAGCTCCGCGTTGGGGGGCGGCGGCCTGCGAAACCGCTCCGGCTCTGGGAACTTGGAGGGCTGCCTTGCGGTGGCGAGGGCTGGACGTGCAGTGGCGGACCTGGCCAGGGAGTAGCGTCACTGGCGTCTGGGGAGACGCCCGAGCTGGGGACGGGGTGCTCTCGCCGAGGGTGTGTCTCGCGCCGGGTCGCGCCGCTTCCTCACCCGCAGTGAGATGGGCGCTTTGTTCCTGCGGACCGCCACCGGAGAAAGTTTGATGTGCGGCCACAGCGGCCCACTCTTGAGGACGTTTGTGGACAAGACTGAGTTGGGGTCCCCTACAAGTTACTGGCCGGTTTTCTGGGAAGCGATATTTTAAATGTCACCTATTGCAGGCTCTTTTTGAAAATAGGCTCACACTTAAATGTGTTGAACACGCGCCTTTTGCCAGCAATGGAGGGAACCTTCCAAAAATCCCTTGAAATGACTTCACTTTTCTTCCAGCTAATGCTTCTACAATAGTAAAAAGTCATTTTGTGTTGATTAAAGGATTTCTTTTGTTAGTATTTTATTTTGTGCTTTGTGACCTGTTTTATTATTTTAGCATCTCTTTCTGCCGGCCTCAGAATTCTGTAGGCCTGTCTTATCTCTAAAGTTGGCGTTGCTATGTTTACTTTTCTTTCAGTGTAACATTCCCACTTTTCTACTCCTTTTTACCAGACTTAATTTATCTTCACGTATCTGCCCAACCCTGTGCTACCTACCTTTTGACGGTCGAGACATTTTTTTGTCTCATTGTGCTTTTTCAGCCACGCCTTTTACTTATTCTGGTCAACTTAACTTGGATTTTCAAGATTTTGAGAATTAAACAGTCTGCTGAAATGAAAACAGCACTTTACTTAAAGTGCTGTATTTTAAAGTGGAGTTTCAAGGTTTGGATTTGAGTCGTGGCTGACTTGAACTTCACAGAGCTCCTAAGGAGGTGCACACACACAGCCACCCCAGTCAGGCTCTTCCTTCCCGAGACTGGGCTGAGTCTGCACTTTGGGGCCACCTCCCCTGGCCCTTTTTGGTCATTTGGCCTCATCTGTTCTGATCAGAGTAAATCTAAGTGTAGTCCTTTTTTTTTTTAACTTAAAATAAAACTAGCAGTTGTAGAGTGGCATCTTCTTTCAGTTTACCGTGTGCTTTCGCATAAATCATTGCACTCAATTCTTATAAGAGCCCTGTAAGGTAGAGAGGAATATATCTCTTTTATAAATAAAGGAGGCTCAAAAGAAATTCAGTGTATGGTCATAAGTAAAGTTACAGAAACCATACTTGATCTCAGCTCTGCTGGCTTAAAAACCTTTGTTCTTTTTACTGTACCCTACTAGCATATAAAAGATGATACAAACTTTGGGATCTGTCTTAGCATGATGAAATTCTTTCATAGCAAAAGTAGTTCCAACACAGGTAGATATTTATCTTAGGGAATTAAGCATTTTTTGAGAAATTTTGTAGATATTCAGAGCCTATATTTTTTATGAGACATAGTGCTCTGTTAAATTAAAATTAGGTTGCTCAAGGAAATTAGCAGAATTGTATACATAAATTGCTAGAATTTATTTTTAACTCTTAATTACTTGAAGTACTTAAGCTGCACAGTTTTCCTAACTGTAAATATTATTACTCCTATGTATCTAAGTTTCTGATTGTTACCCAGATATAAATATGAATTATTTATCCTGTGCATGGACATTCTTTGATGTTGAAGACTTATTGGGACAAATTCCTCATTTATATCTTTCCAAAAACCAGAACAAGAGTGTTGGGTTGGAATATGGGCAGAATGGGAAGCATTCTCCCCTCTTCATTAAGTTGATGGGGAAAATGTATTATGCTCTTTGCTGCTCTTCTGCCAAATGTTTTAATTAGGACAGTGGATTGGAACACAAAATGATTAGTGAATCAAAAGCTCTTTGGACTTCAAATGATGTTTGTGTATTTAACTCCAGGTATTGGCCATCATTCTAGTGACTTGCCAAGATAATTCAGGGAATCCGATTCTGGGAGAGGATGACCAAGTGCTGATCACAGCAGAATAAATGACAATTCATGACTGTTTCAGAAAAGTCTGTAATAGCACTCTCCCTCTCCCCATAAAACAGAAGATTTATTGAGTGGGACGGCGTGGGCCGTTCCCTTGCTGCCTCTAAATCTTTACTTTATTATATCACATAGCCTGAAATTCTACCATAATACACAGTTGAGTTCAATTCAGTTGAGTTCTTTATTCTGACATCTATTTTTTTAAAGGGCATACAAAGAAAGACAATGCTGCTTTAAAATATTTAAGATCAGGTACCAAAATGCCAAAGTAAGTGCCATTGGATTAAGCATGTCTTTTCTTATAATATTTCTACAATAAACTTTTTGCTTTAGACAAACTCATTTTATTAGACTGCTTTTATCAGATCGTTCATTAAACACACACAATGGAAAGAGGGATGAAGGTTTGATAGTGCACAAGAGGAAGATAAATTTATTTTACTGGGTCCATTTCTAGTGGTGAGAGGGCAGGCTTCTGAATGCACTGGCAAAGGGAAGAAGGGAATTCTGGAGATGAGAAATAGGCACAGTGAGGCCAGTTTGAGACTTCTGACCCCGTCATGTTAGGGAGTACTTGGCGACATCATGCTAGTGCCAGTTTTGGAAAAGATGTTACAAACATCTGCTTGAGTACACTGGATAAAGTAGTAGGAATGTTTTGGTTTCCATGTTATAGTTGTTCATACTGTGGAGTCTTACACTGGACTTGAATTCCCAGCCTGACTCCACACCACCAACACCCGCCCTCCCTCATCCCCATGCCTCACCACCATCACCACCACTTGCATATTTGCAGATTGTGTGGTCAAGGGTAAGTTACAAATCTCTGGGTCTTTGGTTGCCCATATGAAATGTGGGGCTGGTGCTACATTTTACCTCACAGTTTCTTAAAGGAATTACCACACGTTTGTATAAACATGTCATTAAGTGTAAAACCATATTTAGACACTGTCCTTTTCCACAATAGTAAATTTCTAATAGTTTTACTAACATCTACTTAGTTATATTAATAAACTAATTAAACTTGAATCAACTAAAGATGCTTCCCCCAGAAGTTCAGTATACTCTGATGACCTTGAGTTTCATTTAACCAAACAAATTTAACCCAGAAGCCCTGAGGGAAGTGGTATGGCAAAATGGTTAAGCACACAGACTTTGGATTCCAGTAGGCCTGAGTTCAAATGCTCTATGGGAAGAGAAGTGTGACTTTATGCAAATTAAGTCAGTTCCTCTAAACGTCAGTTTGCAGCATCTCTAAAATAATGTAATGATACCCCCCCTACCTTACAGTAGTTTTGGGAGGATTAAGTTATATGTGTAAAGTACCTTATAATTGCCAATTCTGGTAAATTCTCAACTATATGGCAATACAGATATATTTCCATATATTTCCCTTTCTGACCAAACATCTCAAAATGTTCTATGTAATCATTGGTATAATTTTTGAAAAGATAAAAATTAGTCATATTCATTTAATTCGTATGCCAGTGGTTAAACCCTAACTACTCAATAATTATTTAATGGGATTTTCCTTGCTCCATATTTTCCTCTGGGAAATTATATCTGCCACCTAAACAGTTATTTTGGTAAATTCTTTTAAGGCATTTAAGCATTAAAGTATCAGCCTCAAATTTTCATGGAAATTAGTGTCTGTGGAATACACTTACCAGTGTATTTATAGACAAGTACCTAAATTTTAACATAACTTTGGGAGAAGAAGGTAGCTGGAATGGAAGGCAGTAGTTAAGTATAAATCGAGGAGGTAGAGGAATTAGAAAAAGGTATATGATATAAATTTGCAACTCATCAAAACATTTTACATGGCTTAAAAAAATTTTTTTAAGTAGCTGTGACCAAGATTTTAGCTTTCTGGTGCCGAGGCAAAAAAGTTATATAACATATCAGAAATCACTAATAGTGTATTTAAAATTCTGTTTCCAAAAATATGTTTTCTGCCCTAATTCATTATTTGATGTAGATGGTGCTTCTGGGTAAAATGTGGATTGGTAACTATTTTCTGAAAACAAAACTAAAATGATCAGGGAGGTGACTTAGTGGATTGATTGTGCTTTGTAGTATTAACAGAAAAGTACAACTGTAACCTTAGAAAGTTACATTCTTCAAACTAGAAAAGTCCTGGAGAATGTAAAGGCAATACAATTATTAATTTTATATACGGACTTCAAAGCTTACACTTCACCCACCACTGTGTACATACTCAGTACTTAGAAGAGTTGCTGGCATCTAGGAATTGATCAAAAAAGTTCTTTGTTTTTAATGAAAGTGCAAAAACTCAGAATATTAATATTAAGTAAAAGTGTTCTTTGAAACTTTGGAGAGGTGACTTCAGGACTAAAAATGTGTATGGATTTATAGTTTAGATAAATTTATAGAAGATAAATCCATGATAAGCCATCAAGAAGTTAAAAATGATACCTAACTTTTGAAACTTAACTTTTTGAGGAGAGCGCTCGCTACCTGATTGTCAAAGTATTTCCTGTTGCCACTGTATTGAAGTATATTGTGCCGACCTACAGTAGCACTTTCTAGTGGGTTATAGAAGGAATTCATTTTAGAGGGGAAAGAAGGCACTGCAGATATGGTTCATATAAATAACAGTCATAGAATATGATAGGAGATAAGTTAATTAATAAAAGTAAACCCATATATTTATGTCTGATGCCAGAGGGATTCTTGGAAGGGAAAAAATACATAGCCAAAGTTTAGAATCCTGATTTATCTTTTTCTATTATGGGTATGTTTTTAAGGAATGCTCTCTCATATAAGAATTAGAAATTTCCACTTATATTTTAAATTCCAAGGTAATTTGCTCATATTAATTTAATGTGTTATAGATATTAGTGACTGTCATTACAAAGTTAACCTGCAATTGTTATCAGTGCAAGTGGAGATATTGCAGTGTCACAAGGAAAAGAATTTCCTGAGACCTGCACAGGAGGATGGGGCTCCATGGTAAACTTTACTGGTGATGTCAAATTAAGGGGGTTCTCCTCCTGACTTCCCAGTGTCCCATCTCCGTCTGTCTCACCATGGACCATGTCCAGTCTTGTCTTCAGTGGGGCCAGAATAAAGGCCATTGCCCAGAGTTCCTGCTCCAGCTAGCTTAGCATGTGTTTCCAGCTGCTGTCCATTGCTGCGCTGAGACAATTCAGGCTCTGCCCTGGAGCCTGCGTGTGGAGTCCGCACAGTCACGGGCCAAGCAGCTGGTGGGGCCACATGGCTGTGGAGAGAACAGGCGAGTGCACCTTTCGGGCGTGGGTCATGGGGTGAGAGAGAGAGAGATTTTCTTTGTTCCCCTGGGATTGTAACCAGGAACTCTGGTTTGGGACAGACCAGGTGCTTTTTCAAAATGACCAGTCAACTTCCCAAGTTTTCGCTTGATTTTCATAGGTTTACACCCCCTAGTTAGACTGACAGGCCTCTGTGGTACAGCAACACCCCCTGTGCCCCTCAACCATCTGATGCCAAAGGAGGGAAGAAGGGAGGTGTGTTAATCCCCTTGGCAGAGAAATGCTGTGGTCCCCTGGTGTGTGAAGCTGTATCTTCCTGGCCAAGCAGGCAGTCTCATGATCCCCAGTTTATTAAAGCTCAATGTCTAAATCCCTTTGCTCCCTTTACTTGGCTAAATACTGATGGTAACACAGTTTGAGAGACCTATTTCCTTATATCAGCAACACAAAAAAACTGAAAAATTATCTTAGTTTACAGGGATTTTAATTTAATGTCACTTTAATGTGTTCCACCCTTAACCGTGTAACTTATATTGCAGAAATTGGAATGGGATTAACAGGATTTGGAGTGTTTTTCCTGTTCTTTGGAATGATTCTCTTTTTTGACAAAGCACTACTGGCTATTGGAAATGTGAGTTTTTCAATATATATTTTAACTAACTTAATAGGAAAATTTTAGCTACAAATGAAATCTTGCCTGCCATTAAATTTAGAGGAAATAATTCACTACTACTCACGTAGAGATTTCTATTATATTCTCTGTTTGCATTAGCTTTCCATTTAAACAAAAGGTGAACACTTAATGAGATTTTCTAATTCCATGATTATGTTAAATGTTTGATGTATGATTTACAGTAGATTAAATCAAGGCTGCCTCCAAATAAGAGCTAAAAGTAGATAACTTGATGGCCCCCATTAAATATCTTTGAAGTGGCTATTACCATTGGGCTTTTAATTGGAAATTGACTAATAAAAAGGATAACGAAATTGTTCAAAATTGATGTTTAATAAATAATATAAACAGCATTGGTATCAATATGAAGCTTCACCGTTGGCTTAATCAATGTTTATCTGAAATATTTTTCACTAAAAAATGTTAATAATGAAAGGCAAGGATTTGAGAATAAAACTTGGAGAAAAACAAGCTTCTAATAGATCACCATTTCCTGCCCACTATCCGAAAACATCCACAATATATGTATATTTAAGAACATATGGCTGTATTTTTATCACTGCTGCCACCATATATTCTGGAATCAGTAAAACTAGAATCCTTTTCCTGGCTTTGTATGTTTTCTTCTTCTATCACCTTGGCCATGTCAGTGTTTTCACCAATCCATACGAGCTCCTATAGCTCAGGGTGAGGTTCGCAGAACCGGGAATACCTTCAGGGGACATATTTGTGGTCAGCTTCCCTCTTTTGCCTTGCTATTCACCTGCTTGATTAAGCTGTCTCCATGTAGCTAACCCTGGGAGAACCACTGCTGATGCAGATGCTAGTTGGTAACATCTAATCTTTCTTTGTTTCTCTTTTTCTCCATTTAATCAAGATAGAGGAGGATTGAGAATAGCACAGTACTACTCCAGCTTTCACATGCTTAGCCCACTCCTTGGTTCTGCTTCTCGGTGTGCATTGTAGTTTTCTCTGGTCAATTGCCCACGTTAAAAGGCCAGATGTGCTCCTTTTTTTATATTTAGCTTTGACCTTACCTTTTTTTATATTTAGCTTTGACCTTACTTTTCAAAGTTATGCAGTGTGCTTATCTACTTTTTCTATGTTGCATTTTTTTTTTCTTCTGTAGGTTTTATTTGTGGCTGGCTTGGCTTTTGTAATTGGTTTAGAAAGAACATTCAGATTCTTCTTCCAAAAACATAAAATGAAAGCCACAGGATTTTTCCTGGGTGGCGTATTTGTGGTCCTTATCGGTTGGCCTTTGATAGGCATGATCTTCGAAATTTACGGATTCTTTCTGTTGTTCAGGTAAGGCAGTCGTTTTACTTTTTCTTTTTCCATAAAACAGTATGTCAAATAATTATTTTTAAAAACCTAGATAGCTTTATCAGCATGGTTAGGAAGACTGTAATTTTCTTAAATGGATTTTTGTTTACTCTGAATCTTTTATTGCAGTTTTTGGTATTTTAATCAGCTATAAAATGCTTATCAAATGTGGATAATTGCCTGTGTAAGGGTATGAATTATCTTGTAAAGTATTTCCAATTTAATAAAATTCATTTTATTGGCCTTTAAAGACACTGTCTTTGTTTGCTATTTTCATCAACTGAAAGTGATGGTTACATAGGTACGTCCAGCATTTACTGTGTAGCACCTGACACTTCATAGGTACTGCCACTCAATAGCGGTTTCGTTAGTGCTCCTACACATTAGAAAATGTTTACCTTACACACTATGAGAGATTTTCATACATAGTATTTTACAAATGCAGGTTACCAAGTGAATAAGCCATACTATGCAATGCAAGAAAATACCTTTAACTAAGATTGGTTTAATAATTTGTCCAAGAAATGTATACATCAATACTTTATCTGTTTGCCAGATACTGTATTGCCCACAGGAGATATAAATATGAATTAAGTGCCAAATCTGCCTTAGAGAACTCGTTTCTAATACTGAAAACAGATAAAGATACTAGTAGGATATAGTAGTAATGCCTTGTAGGTACATATGGAAAATCTGACAAGAACATAATTAAGGAAGGAATCAAATCCTGGGAACGGTAAGAAATGTTAAATGAAGTTTGAAGTCTCTAAAATTTTCAAAATTTTAACAGATTTCTTTTTACTTGATTAGCAGTTGATTTTGGTAATAGAGAATGTGCAAGTACAGAGCACTATTTTTTCCTTCGCGTAGGGGCTTCTTTCCTGTGGTCGTTGGCTTCATTAGAAGAGTGCCAGTCCTTGGGTCCCTCTTGAATCTACCCGGGATTAGATCGGTAAGTCGTCCTGTATTTAGAAATACAATTTTTCACCCATCAAAATAATCTTTGATGCTCTTCACTTTTAGAAATTGGAGTGATTGAGACATGATTAATTGATGTTTCTATTACAATATAAATGGTTGTATCACATAGAACATGGTTATCATGAATACCAGCGAAAATAACCATCGGTAAATCGATAAAATCTGAAATTTTGTTACACTGTATTCATTTTCAATACTGTTCTCTATTTTTTAATACAATTCGGATTGATATGCTATGCTACCTTTCACTCTGAGAGTTCAGCGTACTTTTCAGGTAACTTTTATATGATCTCTAATTTCAGAAGCAATAATGTAAAAATGACATCATTATTTCTTATGAATATTTTCTTTCTTAGACTGTCTCACCAAACGAGGTGCAATAAGACAATGAAATGAAGCAATATGACACTGAAAGTTGGATGATGAAATTCTGTTCCCAGCTGTCTGTGTGATTTGAGTGGTCTTGGCAAATCAGGTCTTCCAGTGTGGGCCTAAAGTTGTTTACAGACTTTGCTAGATGTTTCTAGAGATATAGTCCGTAGCATTGATCAGATTCTCAAAGAACTGAAGGTACCACTATGAGCTTGATTGTAGTTTCATCGCCAAGTCAATTTTAGAGTCAGAATCGTACAACCCAGACAATCTACATATTAGAAGTTACCTTTAAAGAGAGAGTATTGTGCTTTCTCACCTCCTTAAGTCACCTTCAAATTCTAATGAACCCATGAGTACTTTCAGAGCGACATTTAGTTCTAGTGTGCTAGTCGCCTGTTTGCCATAATATGAAATTTAAAGAAAAGATTTTGGAACCTAGACTTACAGGGAATATATCCTGATTTTATTGGCATTAATCTGCAAACTCAGACAGTAGTCAGTGTTGTTTATATTTAGAATGGTGTTTGAATTTACTGAAACTTCTAGTTAGAGAATTATCATTATTCATGTCCTTAATTTAAGCATTCTTCAACATTTGTATCAATGGATACCTATTATATTTCCTATTATTATTACTTCATTATAATAATGCTTAAGTGAAAAATGTGAATAATGAAATGAAAGAGTTAGAAAGATGGCTAGATTTTGATGGCATTATAACCACGTTGGTTACTTTACTTGTTATATCTCCGCTATTACTTTGTTTCAATATTTGCTTGCATCTCCCATTTGGAATGCTGGTGAAAGCCCAATTGCTTTGTATTTCGGATGAAGTAACCAAAGTAAATAACCACTTACATTAGTATTTGTTAAAACTATGTTCAGTAATTACAAAGATTTTATGCTTGCATCATTACATCTATTTTTAATAAGATTGTCACTTTGTCTATAGTGCAGATACACATTTAAAGTATTTTTAGTAATAGCTGTTGTTAATTATTGAACTTAATGGAGTTAAATCTGTTTGTTCAAAGACTACATAGGCCCAGAAGAGATCCACAATCATGGTCAGTTGAAATATCTTATTGGGTTCATTAATGAATGAATGGCTGTGACATTTCAGCTTTTTATTTTATTATTTTTTGTTAAGCTATCAGTGTTAACTTCATTTTATCCAATTTTTCATTCATTGTCTTGCATTTCTCATGTTGCACCCTTAAAGTCATATGTAGAACATGTCATGCCAAAACAACTTTAGAGAAAAAAAATTTTTATACACTTCTGTATGTCAGAAGATGGTGGTGAGTAGTACTGGATTAATCATTGTCGGTCATACCTTAAATTTCCACAAATCTTATAGAGCTGGGTTAAATCAACATTTAAAATGTTGATGTAATATTTTATAATGCTGAAGGCTTTCTTTTAATTATCTGTTTTTCTTTTTGCAGTTTGTAGATAAAGTTGGAGAAAGCAACAATATGGTATAACAACAGTGAACTGAAGACTCATTTAAAATATTGTATTATTTATAAAATCCTTTGAAGAATATTCAGCACAAAATTAAATTACATGAAATAGCTTGTAATGCTCTTTACAGAAGTTTAAAATGTCTATCTACGAAATACCAACAACAGTTAACAAAGAAGCAATGAAACCAGGCTTCTTAATCAGGTGATCTAAGAAGTGAGCAAGAAAACTGAAGATGAAGTCTGTTACAGTGCGTTTGAAACTCTTGACCTAAGGAGTCAGCAAGCCAACTGAAGGAGATGAAATCTGTTACGATGCATATTGAAACTCTTTCCACAATGTGCAAAACACACCCATCCTTAGAGAGCTGTGGTGCCTGACTCTTTTTTTATTTTGAAGGTTCAGGAGCACCCACCCATAGGCATTTGCTTTTTAGAAATGTCCACTGCAATTGAAGACATATTTCCAGTGGTACTGTGTCCCCAAAAGTGATGCATGAGTTAGATTGGGTTACATGATTGGATTATGTTATTTTAATGTATTAAAACCAAGGAAAAACCAGTTTTGATGTATGAATCACTTTTTTTGGTAAACATGGTGAAAATAAAACTTTGATTCTTCTGAATCTTAATATTTTGAAGCCAGCTGAAAATCTGAAGTAGGTATTCTCTGTTGCAGTATGCAAAGATCATTCTTTACTAGCTTTTAGTTTCTAAATTATAGCTGACTAAGCACATCTTTGGTCAGCAACACGTTCTGGAAATATCCTTAGGAGTTTAAAGACTGCATCTGTATCTTTCATTACATGTAGGCATTTAACAGGATCATTCTTGACCATGAAGTAGTCTGTTATATAGCTTGTCGTACTGAATAGTCTTTTATTTAAGATGTAATTGATGCAAACCAAGTGGATTTTCCATGTCATGATGTGGTTTCTTTTCTATTTAAAAAAAAAATAGCGGTGGTTTATTATGTTTTTTACAAACTAAAATAACTAACTATTGGTAATGTTTGCTTTAAGATGTAACATGTCAAAAGGTTAAACTTACAGCTAATTTTTAAGGGCTATTCATGTGAGCTGAGTGTCCCATTTTTTTCAGTTTTTTCATAGCATAAAAATAAATATGTATGCTTCATATGGTCACTCTTCATCTTGAGACATGGAGAAAATATCTGAGCTCACATGCTGAGGTTATTTTACTCTAATTAAACCGGTTATAGTTTCTTAAAAATATGACACTAAAAAAATGATGTATTCTTTTCTACTCTTGCTGCTTGGCAGGCAGTAAAAAACTGGTTGTTTCTTCAGTAGTTTTCCATAGTGGCAACTTTTGTGGTAGATATAGGAACACATTTCAACAGCCATAGGACTGTTTACCACTAAGCGATTGCACTATTTACTTTTTTTAACAGTTGCAAAGCTTTTTAACGCAAAATCATAGTTGAAATTTGTGGTTTTTACATGCAAACAGGACTACAAAATGTATTCCAGTCTATGTTTCTTTTAAATTTCTTGATGCACAGAGAACTCCCAATCCTGCTTGTTTAAAGAAGGAAAGATTTAGTATATTATCTAATGGTTCAGTCTTGTGGATTACTGTCTTTTTGGTACTGGCATATGGTTTAAGAAATAATCTGTGAAAAATAGGTGATATTGACAAAATGAGACTCCTACCTCAATAGTTCATGGGATAAGAGACCTAGTATTGTGTCTAATGTTCTTCAAAAAGTAATATCCTCACTTGGAGAGTGTCAAATACATACATATTTTGGGGATTGACTTAACACAAGTTGCCCATAGGACTTGTTATACATATTTTTGACTGACCCATATTATTTACAAAGGCTAGATAATTCTACCTTTTTAGAGCAAGAACAGTATCTGTTAAGGTAAAGAACATCTGTTATTATTTAACTCCTTTGTGGACATGAATTTCTAACAAATCTCTTTTTCAACAATCTTATTTCAGAAAGCATCCTCAGATAGAAGCGTGTAAAGGTTTTACACGTAAGGTTGAGAGGCTGGAGCAGTTTTTGGTCTGAAATGAGTCTGGTTAATCCCAAATGTGAGTTTGGGACTGCAGGCAGGTTTGTGTGTTTCATATGCAGAACCATTGAGGAGGCTTTATTTTGAAACATACTAATCCTCCACTATTTCAGTTTCTCTAAAACACTGTTCCTTCCTTTCCAAAATTAACCTTCTGTTTTCAGTGACAAAAAAAAAAAAAAAAAGTACTTTGATTATTGCTATAAAGATGAAAGAAAAAAGGTCAAATTCTACTTAGCCTTAAGTGTTTCTGGCATTGTTCAAATGTATTTTCTGTAACAGAAACCTGTTTGGAATGTTTTTCTTTCCCCTTCATAAATTGTAATTCCTAGAAAACTACTGCTTTAAAAAAATGTCCCAATCAGACTATATGATCTAACAATTCAATATTGTAAATACACTTGTCTTATCTCTCAATAAAAGGGTACTTTTCTATTAATCGGTGGTTGTCTTAGCTCTGGCTGCTACAACAGAATTCCATGGAATGAGTGGCTTACACAACAGACAGTTCTGGATGCTAGGAAGTCTGAAATCAAGATGCTGGCATATTCAGGTCCTGCTGAGGACCCTTTTCCCTTGCTTGCCTTCTCACTGGGTCCTCACAAGGTAGAGAGAAAGCCTCTGGTCTCTTCCACTTCTTATAAGGACACTAATCCCATCAGGGATGGCCCTACCTTTAGGCCCTCAACCTAATCACCTCCTAAAGGTTCCACCTCCAATACCATCACATTGAGGGTTGGGCCTTCAACAAAGAATTTTGGAGGGATACACACTAAGTCCTCAACAGTGGTCAAATGTATCATTGTGAAACTAAAAACTAAATTTAGCATTCTACAATAACCCACCTTTTTTTAAAATCAGCCTTATATGCAATTTTATTTTTTACAAAAAGGTCATCACATCTTTCATTTCCAAATTGCATAAATGTAATCATAACTAGAAATGGACTTCAGGTCAACCAAAAAGTAGGCAGTAAATTTAGAAATTAGTGGAGCAATGCTTAAAGTGTTTTTTTCTCAAGATGGAAGTAATATATATATTATCTTTGTGACTTAAATAAAACCACTTAACATCTGCAGTGTCTTGAAGTGTCGATCATAAATTTTGGTAAGGCCAAAAAAAAAAAAAAAATTCCCAAATCTACCACTTAAGGTACTTCATAAGTGTTGAATCCAGTTAAACTGCAAGTCTTGACTACTGTCTGAGGAACACGAAGGCTTACATCTGTTATTAAATATCCAGCATGTCTTTCTAACTTTGTCCTCTGGACTGAAAGGATCCAGCCTTTGCCCTTTTGCTACCCGTATCCGTGTAAGAGGTTGTACACAGAAGTAGCATGCCCCCAAATCCTTAGTAGATTGAGACACTTTTCCATGACCTTACGTTTACTGCCTCTCAAGACATAATTAAAAGGTTACCTCCATTCATCTTGACCCACTAGGCCAACAGAGCTGGTCCTGGTCCTCACAGAGCTCCATACTTGTTTTGTCTTTATTTGGTTATGAAAAGGAGGTTCTTGAGGCTTGAGCCCTTAAGTAAAAGAAGAGGGGTAAGTACGCTGGCCAGTGAAAGTGGGGTTTTATTGTGGATAGCAGGCCTTCTCAGTGGCCCTGAAAGCCCCTCCTAGAACTGGTAGCCCTTTCAGGGAAATTACTTTTTCCACCTGTTTGTGAAATAAGTGGCCTATGGCACAAAATGGCCCTGGCACAGAATAAAGCCAAAGGAGGAGACTGAACCCAATGACTTCATAATATTCCAAAATCCTCTATTCTTTCATCAAGGAAGTAATTTGGATATTTTAGTATCATAATAGCCATATTGCCAAGGTAACCTTACCCGAGATAGGAGCTGTTTTCTCTGTGAACAAAAATCATTGGCCTTGTAAGAATGCAGTTTCAACAGTGACAGTTACTATTAAAATGAGGTCTGAGCACCCTCTGGTCAACTGGAAAATTTCAGATAACATCAGCTATGCAGGCAACATGGTCTCCATTGAATATGCCTCTCAAAAAAGCTTAGAATCCAATCTGTGCGATGCCCACAGCCTGGTCAGCAGCATAAATGTCAGCAGATTTTCCATCAATTTGTTTTGTAATCAAATAACTTTTCTTGGCCTACCTCTAGGTTTAGACCTATAAAAATCTTAAAACTTAATGATTTAACAAAAACATTGGCAGTCAATGTCCTTTGAGAACAAACACGTTCTGGCATGCTACTTCGGATGAGACTGCAGTATTGATAATGTGTCAAAACCATTCTCTTCACTTGTGCATATTATACTGAAAATGGCAGGTTTGACGTCAAACATCTGCTTGTGAATTCATTAGCTAAACTGCCATAAACAAGCCACATCCATTTATTTTTCCTTAAAAGTGTAAATTCAAAACACAGTATAAGCAGTAATGTGTTTTCCTGTTCCTCTTTCTAAACCTTTTATGTGTCTTTGGTATGGAGAGAGGAAAAAGGCATTTTACTTGTTTGTTAGGTAACCTAGTAGTTGGGTTGCATTTAGATTTCTTTTCAATCATAAACACATGCATACTTTATTTTATTGTTATTTTGGGGGAATTACTATAATCTCTTGAAATTAAATCATAAAATCTAATATTTGAAAGAATAGTAAGATTTTATCTGTCTTTGGTGTTAACCTTTTCATTTTTAGGGTTTTTTTTTTTCTTTCTCCTCTCCCAAGACAGTGGAAAACACTACACTAAACCCTTTGGCTCTTTCTTATTCTTTAAAAGGAGTAAATATTCCTCAAGTTTCTCTCTACAAATTATTTTCAGTATTCCTTTCTCATTTTACTAACCAAACTCCAGTTTCCTTGTCTGCACATGACAATGCAGTCTAAATATCAAGCTCCCCAATCCCAGTCTCTTTTATACAGAGATCTGCAGGTAGCATCAGCCCCTCCAACCTCAATCCCAGACCAAAGTCATCTGTTCTCTCCCCATACTCCAATATTTCTACTGCTAGCCATTCTCCCAGCCACAAATCTAAGATTTAGCTTTTTTCACTTCTCATAGCTTCTACAGCTTTACTACTAAAATGTCCAAAGATCAGTAGAGTAGCATGCATCAGCATCACCTGGAAGTTTACTAGAAATGCAGAATTTCAGGCCCTACCCCAGCTGTACTGAACCAGAATCTGCATTTTAGCAAGCTTCCCAGGTGATTCATTAATACCTGAACGGCTGCTGTTTTAAAAGAAAGGGACCATCTAATCCATTGTGCTTTAGTATATGGTGGGTACTCAGATCCTTGTTCAATATCTGCCTATGTATATATGTTTCAATTGAATATTGACATACTTTGGATCCTATCTCCCTTGCCTTCTATGCATTGTTTTGCAGTTCTCTTCTTCATCATCCATTTCTCCTTCCCTACTGATCATCTCCATCAGCATATATGTCCTGCAATTGGTTTCTTCACATCTTGTGCCCACAACCTACCTGATAGGGAGGCTGCAAAAGTGAGGATCTGGCATTTTCAGCTTCTACAATAGAAAAAAAGTGTCTGCTTCCCACCAAGAGTCATAATTTCATCAGTCATAAATTAGGGAATTTGGGAGAAAAACCAAGATGGAGGCGTAGGTAGACTGTGCCTCCTCGCACAACCAAAAGGACAACGACAATTTAAAAACAAAAAACAACCAGAACTGACTGAAAATCGAACTGCACGGAAGTCGGACAACCACGGAGGTAAAGAAGAAACCTTTGTTCAGACCGGTAGGAGGGGCGGAGACGGGCAGCCGGGGCGGACAGGACTCGAGGCAAGGTGGCCGAACCCAGAGATGGGGTGGATTGTGGAACGAACCGGGCAGGCAGTGCAACCACTAGCAGACCCCGCAGCCCCACATTCGCGCATAGATAAACCGGGAGGAACGGCGGGGGGAGCAAAACAGATCACGCAACCCAGGGCTCCAGCGTGGGGGAAATAAAGCCTCAAACCTCTGAGTGAAAACACCGGTGGGAGTTGGGACGGCAGCAGGAGAAACTCCCAGCCTCACAGGAGAGGTCCTTGGAGAGACCCACAGGGGCCTAGAGCATGCACAAGCCCATCCACCCGGGAACCAGCACCAGAGGGGCCCAATTTGCTTGTGGGTAGCAGAGGGAGTGACTTAAATCCAGCAGAGAGTGGAGCAGGCTCCATTGCTCCGCCTCAGCCCCTCCCCCAAGTACATTGTCACAGCTCAGCGACTAGCGTTACCCCGCTCCAGGGAACACCTAAAGCTCCACCCCTTACTACGTAACAGGCGCGAGGAGACGAAAAAAAAATAGCCCAAATGAAAGAGCAGGTCAAAGCTCCAGAAATAATTCAACTAAGCAGCGAACAGATAGCCAACCTATCAGATGCACAGTTCAAAACATTGGTAATTAGGACGCTCACAGAATTGGTTGAATTTGGTCGCAAATTAGATGAAAAAATGAAGGCTATGCTAAGAGAAACAAAGGAAAATGTACAGGGAACCAATAGTAATGGGAAGGAAACTGGGACTCAAATCAACAGTGTGGACCAGAAGGAAGAAAGAAACATCCAACCAGAAAAGAATGAAGCAACAAGAATTCAGAAAAATGAGGAGAGGCTTAGGAACCTCCAGGACATCTTGAAACCTTCCAACATCCGAATTATAGGGGTGCCAGAAGGAGAAGAGGAAGAACAAAAAATTGAAAACTTATTTGAACAAATAATGCAGGAGAAATTCCCTAATCTGGCAAAGGAAATAGACCTCCAGGAAGTCCAGGAAGCTCAGAGAATCCCAAAGAAGTTGGACCTAAGGAAGCACTCACCAAGGAACATCATGATTATATTACCCAAGGTTAAAGACAAGGAGAGAATCTTAAAAGCAGCAAGAGAAAAGGACATAGTCACCTACAAAGGAGTTCCCATAAGACTATCAGCTGATTTCTCAAAAGAGACCTTAGAGGCAAGAAGGGGCTGGAAAGAAGTATTCAAAGTCATGAAAGTCAAGGATCTACATCCAAGATTACTGTATCCAGCAAAGCTATCATTTAGAATGGAAGGGCAGATAAAGTGCTTCTCAGATAAGGTCAAGTTAAAGGAGTTCATCATCACCAAACCCTTTTTATATGAAATGTTAAAGGGATTTATCTAAGAAAAAGAAGATAAAAAATATGATCAGTAAAAATGACAGCAAACTCACAGTTATTAACAACCACACCTAAAACAAAACAAAAGAAGACTAAGCAAACAACTAGAATAGGAACAGAACCACAGAAATGGAGATCACATGAAGGGTTATCAATAGGGGAGTGGGAGAGGGAGAGAGGGGGGAAAGGTACAGAGAATAAGTAGCATAAATAATAGGTAGAAAATAGACAGGGGGAGGGTAAGAATAGTGTAGGAAATGTAGAAGCCAAAGAACTTATAAGTATGACCCATGGACATGAACAATAGGGGGGAAATGTGGGAGGGAGGGGGTGGGCAGGATGGAGTTGAGTGAAGGGGTGGAAAAGGGACAACTGTAATAGCATAATCAATAAATATATTTTTAAAAAACATTAGGGAATTTTTAGGAATTCCTGATTTAGGAAATTGTAGGAATCCCCTAAAAATAAAAGAGTTCAGCCCTGGCCAGTGTGGCTCAGTTGATTGGAGCATCGCCTGTAGACCAAAAGGTCATGGTTTCATTCCCATTCAGGGCACAGTCCTGGGTTTCAGGTTCATGCCCCAATCAGGAGCATATATGAGAGGCAGCCAATCAATGCTTCCCCCACACCAATGTCTGTCTGTCTGTCTCTCTCCTGCTCACGTACTTGTGCATGCATGCCACTATCTACCTCATCTCCCTCTGTCTAGAATCAATGGATATGTTCTCAAGTGAGGATTAAAAAAAAAGAAAAACTTAAAAATAAAATAAAAATATTTGGACCAGTGTGACTCAGTTGGTTAGGCATAGTTCCACAAAGCAAAATGTTGCCTGATCCATTCCTGGTCGGGTCACATACCTGGGTGGTGGGTTTGGTCCCCCCAACCCAGTGTACCCCTTGGGCATGTATTAGAGGCAGCCGATCGATGTTTCTCTGTCACATTAATGCTTTTCTCCCTCTCTTTCTCCCTCCTTTCCTCTCTAAAAATAAGTAAATAAAAAAAAAGGGTTCAGATGTTACTGAGGCCCCCCAAAATAACACACTTCTACCACACTCAAGTATCTTATATTTAAAAAATATTCAGTTTTCCTTTCCTCCCTTTGAGTGAAATTCTTAAAGGAGGTTATCCACACTTGTTTTTATTTTCTCATACCCTGTTCACTCTCATGCCAAACCAATCTAGTTTATGTCCTCAAAAACCATCACATTGCTGAATACTTTTCAGTTCTCATCTAGTGTGACCTTTCAACATAATATTCTCCTGGCTTCTACCATCTCCTGGAATTTCTCCCTTCTTTCTGATTGCCTCACCTCAGCTTCCTTACTGGCTCTCCCTCTGCTCATTCTCTGTGTACTTATTTTTATAGCTCTGTCCCTACCTCTCTTTTTAACTCCATTCACTCCCTAAGTGTAATCATTCAATCCCAATCCTTTTCCTGCCTTAAAATTCTTAGAATTCTTAAATCTGATAATTTCTGCCTTTAGAAAAGTATCTATAGGCTAGTGACCTCTTTGCTGACCTCTATAGAGCTTTGCATTTCTAACTGCTTACTTCCCACTTCTACTTACATATTTAACTAACATACATTTTAATTTTAATATGCCCAAAAGACAACTCTTAATTTCCCTCTCTTAACTTCTTCCTTATGAAGTCTCTCCAACTTCAATAAAAGGTTTCATCACTCGCCCTGTGTTTAAGCCCAAATCCCAAGAATCATTCTTAATTTATTTTTGTCATACTCTCATATCTCATTTATCCACAAGCTCTGTACTTCCTACCTCCAACCTGCATCCCAAATTCATTTACAACTCTCCATTCCCTGCAAGTACCACCCACACCCAAGCCATTATCACCGCTTGTTTATAACCATGTTCCCAAACAACTGGCCCATTTCTTCCTCTCCAACCTCATTTCAAAGTGCTGCCCCCTATTACCCACACAACTCTGACTCCATTGATTTCCTTCCTATTCCTCAAATAAGCCTGGCTCTTTGCCCTCCCAAGATTTTGCTTTACTTTCTTCTGCCTGGAATACTAATTCTCACTCCTACTTATCCCATGCCTTATTCCACCTTATCCTTCCAGACCCACTCCCTTAGAATTTTACCTTCTCTATACCTTATCACATCATGTAATTTACTTTTACTTTACAAAACATTTAAAATATTCTATAATTATCTTATTTACCTATGTACTTAGTATAGAGTATTTCTCCCCTGACTAAAAGGTAAGCTTGATCAAAGAGACTGTCTTTTTTTAATGCATGGCTGGGTCCCTTGAACTAAAAAAAAAAAAAAATGTCTAATGCATAGTACGCATTCAATAAATATTCATTAAATAATTGAATGGATAACTAAGTGAATTAACTAGTGTCTTACTCCATTGAGATTCCCTAA
This sequence comes from Desmodus rotundus, assembly GCF_022682495.2. Lineage (NCBI taxonomy): Eukaryota > Metazoa > Chordata > Mammalia > Chiroptera > Phyllostomidae > Desmodus > Desmodus rotundus. The sequence continues at coordinate 170,999,509 of NC_071389.1, read as the reverse complement.
CCTTTTCATTTCTGCCCAAATGATTCATCCTGAGTCATCAGTGATAACTTGAAAGCTAGTTATCCAAAACAAGTTTTCTTACTTTATTTAGTTTTGATTGTGCCAGGAGTAATTAATCATTTTCCTTGATAATGATGATGATGATGATAATGCTTTGAGAAGCTAGGGGGAAAAGCAAAGGCAATAATGCTGATATTTTCAGAATATATGCCTGCTGATGTGGTCAGTATCTAACAAATGATGTCCACCCATCAGTCATTTCTCTACTTCCTGCAATTGAATCTTCCTGGAGGAGTCATCAGATCCTCTCACTCTTGAAGACTGACAAGAAACCCCTGTGGACTTCCTAACTCTACTGAAGTGTGAAGGAAGGGTCCTTGACACTAAGATATTAAAAGCCCCACTTTCAGAATGAGATTGGAAAGCTCACAGGTACAGTTATATTTATTGCAGGTCCTGGAAAGGAGCAGACCATGAAGGTAAGTAAAGGTTTAATTTACTTAAGACTTTTAACTATTTTACAAAAAGCTTTACAGCTTTTGCCTGTTGTATGTTTAATAAGCATTTTAGAGGATATTTAAACAATATGCCTTAAAATATTAGAATCATTTGATATTACTAAGAAAAAATTCACTTATGCAATTCGTCATTTGGGTTAAGTAATGAACATATACTTCTAAATGATTTCTTTAAAAAGAGAACTCTTCTGGATTTAACTAAAAGGCAGACTGGGGAATGGGGAACTCCATACTGAGTATTAAAAGAGAACACAGCACAAAGTAACGGGTTCGAATTGTGCGGGTGTCAGGAAAGGAAGCACCAGGTCCTCCAGGCACAGAAATGACTGTCTTTGATCGATTGGTTTCTTGCAGGGACTCAGAAGTCTGGCGGCAACAACCTTGGCTCTTTCCCTGGTGTTTTCTTTCATGGGAAATTCTAGCAGTGCACCCCAGGTACTCAAACACACACACACACACACACACACACACACACAAGATGCTTCTGCATGTTCTTTCCTTTTTTCCCCCTTTTCTTTCTCCCCCCTCTTTTCTTCCTTTCCCTCCCTCCCTCCCTTTCTTTTTTATTTTCTGTTTCTTTTCCACCCTTCCCTTCCTTTCTTGTTTTTAATAGAGGGCTGGGTTGCAATGTCTTATTAACTGCTTCTCTCTTCTCCCGGGGTTCTAGAGACTCTTTGAGAGAAGGAACTGGACTCCTCAAGCTATGCTTTACCTGAAGGGTGCACGTACGTTTGAAATACTTTGCTCCTCTTAGGCAGCAGTAAAGGAGGGTCCGTGGGGGCACACGAGTCCATGTCAGAGATGGAGAGCTGCGGGGAGGGAATAATATCGTTTGTCTCCTTCTATAATCGAGGTCAAGGCCATCCAGGTCTCAGTTAATGAAGGGAAAGGGACGGTGCTGGGAAGAGGGTGAGGGGTGGGGAGTCGGCCCTGGGCGTTGGGGGTGGAAGAGGGAGACTCTGAAGTGCGTCGTCCTAAGGGGGTTGCTCGCTCTGGCCACAAAGGGCCGTCCTGGGGGTTGCCTGGGAAACACCCACACGCTGGTCCACCCGACCGCTGCTCCCAAGCCCACTGGAGGCGTCGAGGAGGGCCGCGAGGGGCGGGGAGGGGCGCGTGGAGCCGTCTTCCAGTCTCTCCGGGCGCACTCCGCCGAGCCGTGGGGTGCGCCCCCAGCGCCCTCACCCTGGCAGCCCAGGGCAGGCCGCCGAGCCCCCCGCTTCCCAGCGCGGAGGCTGCACGGCGCAGAGCGGCTGCGGTTTATCCCGGGCGGTCCCAGCCGGCGGGGCGCTGAGCCGTGTGTCTCCCCTTTGCAGAAGGGCGCCACTTCATCACCGACCAGAGTCGAAGGAAGGACCTCTCCGACCGGCCGCCACGGGGTGAGTGACGGGGAGAGGAGGGGCCGGGCCAGCCTGGAGGGGGAGGACAGAGAGGACAAGTCTCCCTGCCCCCGCCTGGCTGGGGCTGCCGAGAGCGGGAGCCGGAGCTCGCAACGCCCCCACCCAGATTGGCGTGGGCTCCAGGGCTGGGGCTGTGACCCCGCAAGCTCGATTTGGTCGCAGCGCTGGAAATGGCCCTCTGCTCCCGGGTGTGCAGAAATCCCGGGGAGGTAGGCAGAACTGCAGCAGCCCCCAAATGTGCCTCTCCGGTATGACAGGACCTTCGCACAGTTTCCTCTTAACCACTGTTTATTATTATTAAGATAATGGTTCACCTAGAAACTGCAAACATGTGCCTCTTATATTACTAGAAGTAGCTATCAAAATGTTCCCAACCAGAAATGGTTGATAATTGTAGGCCATACAGAATGGTACCGGGGACTGAAACTTTCCATGCCACTGGATTATAAAAATACAATGAATTTTTATAAAATTTAAAGATTGAAATGCTAAAAATAAAAAGCATCCTTACTTTGAAAAACACCAAACCCTGTGTTCAGGGCATAGTAGATGCTTAGCGAACACTCATTTACCCTCTTCAAGATCGCAGTGCAATTAAGCCTATTGACTTTGCAAGGGTAAGCTATGCTTTTCCACTTCAGTTGCTCTCAAATTAGAAATCATGGTTTGTGTCGAATCAGGATGTTTTGTCTTCTGTCGACTTAGATTTGAAATTATCTTGTATATATTTAGCAGATACTCCTTCAGTCAAATAATTGCCTTACGTGTGGCCAAGAATGCAGATTATCTCAGTTTGAGTGTTTTGGAAGGAATGAAAGAGGAGGCTCTCCAGGCTCCAAGCTGGACCACATCCAAACCTTTCTGCCTGGACATCCGATATTGAGCTCTGAAGGGGGAAATTTCTCATGGGCTCTTTATCTTAATCCTCTTTGTTTTCATGAAATTCTGTGTTGTATATAGCTTAAAATCTCTTCCACACCCTGTGATACATAACAACCAATTGTAAGTAACGTCCGAGGGAAGTGTGAAATGTTTCAATTTATAAAAATGTCTTCTGGGACCCTTTGCTGAGGCATCAAAAATCTATTTCTTGGAGGTTTTTCTAGTGTTATAACATAATGGGAAACGATTTACCAAAGTGAATATTTATGCATTTATTTTAAAAAGATTTTGTTTATTTATTTTTAGAAGAGAAGGGAAGGAAAAGGGAAGGAGAGACACATCAATGTGTGGTTGCCTTGTGCGCTCCCTACTGGGGACCTGGCTCACAAGCCAGGCATGTGTCCTGACATGGCATTGACCAGCGACCTTTTGTTTCGCAGGCCTGTACTCAATCCACTGAGCTACATCAGCCGGCGTTCAGTATGAGCATTTAAATGCTAATAGGATCTGTATACACTTTTGTTTCTCCAGAAAGACGAAGTCCAAATGCCCTACTTCTAACTCTTCCAGAGGTAGCAGCTGTGCTGTTGGCTTCCTTGCAGAAGCCACAAGAAGGTATAAGTATAATGACCTCTTTTAACAGTAGGACATAGAGGCTTTGATAACTTTTGGGATTCTGTGTTAAGTATAACGAAGTTGCCTTTATTTGTTCAGGTTTTTAAAAATAATTAACAGTTGCCCCTACCCCAGAAGTGTATAGAATGTTGATTATTTAAAGAGCAGTATATTTCTCACTAAAGTGATTCCTAAGAACATAAAAATATTTCCTTGATGAGACTGGAGAATTTCATATGAATTCCACAATCCACAGTCTATTGTAACCTGTATTTCTCTTAGAGCTGAAAAAGTTCAAAGTCCAAATTCATTATTTTATAGTTGAAAAACCTCAGGCCAAAAGAGGTTGAAATAATCACAAATCCAGTTGCTCACTGTTAAAGGGTGAACTAAATGAAATTGCTGAAAATAACCCCTCCTTTTTCTTTTCACTTACAAACACAGCAGGTTCATATGGCTTACCCTAATAGATATGGGCCAGTTCTGATCTTCAGTCTGTGTACTTTTCACTACACTGGACAGCTTCTCCTATGCCAGGATTCGGTGTAACCTTCAAAAAGAGGCACTCTGTCCATGTAGCATTAAAACTGCCTTTTGAATTAAGGCATCTGATAATGGATTAGCCGGCATTTTTGGAGTCTATAACAGTGCTTGGTTCAAATCCTGGCTCTGGAGCTTTGCTAGCTGGGTGATCCTGAGCCTTTATATCAGTTGGTAAAATGGAATAATGTCCATGTGCAGGGTAGCTAAGAGCCCAGTGAAAAAGGTGTATATGTTTTATTACTATTAAAAATAGAGGTCATCGAAGCATAATAAATAGACCTAGACTTTTCCCTTTTAAAAAGTGTAATGATGCCATATTTATGACATAACTTAAATGTTCAAATATATAAAAAATACAGTGAGCAGTCTGGCGCTCAAAGCACAGGCTGCTGGCCCAGGGCTCTGACACTTGTGCTAATGTCTCCCCATGTGCTCTGTGCCTAGTATCGGACTGACCATGTGGGGAGGGGTGTTTCTGGCTTCAAGCTTATGGCTTTGTTGTGAAAAAACACCTACCAGGATAAGAAGCAAATGCAAAAGTTGGATAAGGGGTCTTCTGAACCTAGAGCATGGCCTGGGCTGACTTGCATGAGTAGCTGGGATTATAATACTTCATTCAGCAAATATGCATTTATGCCTGCTGGGTGCCAGGCTCTGTAGCAGTCAGGGAAGAAGGAAGGTGAAACAAAAGCAAGAATGAGAGTGGCCTTTGCAGGGAAAAGATGGGGTGAGCCGTCAGTGGGACGGCAGATTGCACAAGCAGTGGTCATGGTAGAGCTGTGACAGTGACTATTTCTACTACCTCTAGCGAGTACTTATAGAGGGCTTCCTAAAATGCCGTGGGTCGGGCACTGTTCTGAGCACTTGATGTGGAGTAACACATTTAATCCTCATTGTGACTCAGGGACGTAAGCACCATTGTTATCCACACTTGACAGGTAAGGAAATAAGAGGCACAGAAAGATTAGGTAATTTGCCCACTGTCATGGAGCAGGTACAAACTGGAACTGGGATGAAGAATACAAGGTAACTTATTCTCTATCTGAGAATCCATAAGATGCCGTCTGGATTTTCCGCAGAGAGATGACGCGGCGAAGCAACACGCGCCTCGTTATGGCATCTGGGGTGATGATAAGAGCAATAACAATAGCTACAATATGGGAACATCTACTATGGATCAGACCTTAAACTTTTTAATTAGTTTTTTTAATTTTTCAATTACAAGTTACAATCAATATTATTCTATATTAATTTCAGGTGTACAGCATAGGAGTTAGACAATCATATACTTTACAGAGTGGTCCCCTGATATTTCCAGTAACCACCTGGCCCCATACATAGTTGTTACAATAGATTTGACTCTATTTCCTATGCTGTACTTTACATCCCGTGACTGTTTTGTAACTGCCAGTCTGTACTTCTTAATCCCTTCACCTGCCCCCCAACCTCTTTCCCCTTTGACAATTGTCAGTTTGTTCTCTGTATCTATGACTGTTTCTATTTTGTTTTTTCATTTATTTTGTTCATTAGACTCCACATATAAGTGAAATCACATGGTATCTATCAGACATTCATCTTTCCAGAGTAGAGCTAATTTTTACAGCTCAGCAAACTGAACCTGCTAGGGGTATATCTACTTTCCTAAAGTCACACAGTAAGAAGAGATACTGGGATTGTAGCTCAGGTCTGTGTGACCCTATAGCTCTTTCAGTTATGCTGTGCACCTCTGAAGTGGACGGAGTGGGAGAGGAAAGGCTGGAGAGGGAGTCAGTAAGGAACTACGGAAGTAACATGGGAGTGAAGTGACGAGGCCAAGTCAGGGGGGCTGGATGGAGAGGCTTCACTCTGAGGGATCCTACAAGGCACAACAGATAGCATGGGATAACTATTCACTAAGGGTATAAAAGAGAACCCAGAGGTAAGCAAGTTTTTAAACATGTGTGCGAGAGTTTAAAATGGTGAGGTTGATAAGGAATGAAAATTTATGTGGATGTAATTAAAGTTCAGTTTGAGAGGAAAGAGACATTCCAGTGAGTGAAGGTGTATCAGCCAGTGGTTTTCTGCTCTCTGACTATGGACTGGCTCCATCAGAGTTAACTGGAGTGTTTCCTGAACATTCAGATTTCTTGGCTAGAGGCCCAAAGATTTTGATTCTGAACTCGAATGAGGCCCTGGAATCTGTATCCTTAATAAGTTCCCCAACTTACACAGATGGTCAGTGTTTAGGAACAACTGGAAAATAAGAACCAGTTAATCAAGGTTGAAATTGTGAAAATGGAAATCCCTCCTAGGCCTCAGATGGGGTGGGAGAAGGGCAGATAATAAAGGATTTGCCTTGGAGAATGCCCAGAGATCAAGGGAAAAAGGGGAACATCATAACAGTGAAGGGACATTAAGAGAAGCAGGCAGGAATGTAGCAGGAGAAGCAGAATAATAGAATATCCGGAAGTCCAGGATGGGAAGTTTCAAGAAAGGAGGGATTAGAAGCATCAAATATAGCAGAATGGGTTTTAAGAATACAGCCATCAAGGGGAGACGAAGATTGTGTTGCCTGGGAGGGGTCATCGAACAGCGAGCCAGTTCCCAAGACTTCTGCTCAGGACCCACCCAGTGATTCGATTTGCTCTTGCTGGTCCCTTCTGAGACCTTGTTTATAGGGAATTTGGGATAAGAGGGTAAACTGCAGAGCAAAGAGAAAGCAGGTACTAGCTGGCATAGCTTTCAGAACTCTTGCAGTAAAAAGATGAAATAGATAACGGTAGAGGATTCTGCATCTAAGGTGATCTCTAAATTCAGTATTTGGCACACTTACTGATAGTGACGTTTTTTAGGTTTGATTGCTGGGAGATTTGCAGAGCCAGAAAGGTAAGTGAGCTAGAATAAAAAAGAAAGAGTGTATTTTAATGAGGAGGAGAGAGATCTGCATTAGAAACTTAAGGGAAGAGTGTGTGATCATAGATCCCCGATTCAAGTCTTTCTTGCAAAATGCATATTATTGAAGCTTAATTATTGAAGCTTCCAGAGTGGCTTGTCTCTGATAATGAAATGAGGAAACAAAATTTTGTCTAAGGTGATTGAAAAGTTTTGGATTCCCATGTGACGTATTAATCACTAGTCACCTTCAATACTTTTATTCTAAAGTCCTGAGGCATTATTTGGATGGCTCTTCTTAAAATAGTGGGTTTTCTTTACAGTGGACTATATACAGGGATGCCTTTCTTGTTGAGGTTTTCTTTTTTCTTTTTAAAGAACAGCCCATTATCTCCAGTATTTCGAAGTATACTGGCAATTCAAGTTAAAATGCAATTCAGGCATTCAATTTATATTGTAACTGAACTGGGAGAATGTGGTTTTATCTAGAAATGATTTTAGAGAAAATAGAGGCATTCTGCCTCTGGCTTCTCCCTCCCCCCACCCCACTGTAGCTTTAGCTCTTCTACCCAATTTCAGAGCACCGGGGCTCCTGGGAGTTACCACCTGACTCCTTAGCTGACCAGGCCCCAGAAATGATACATCGTGCTCTAAAGTTTTACAATCCCATCCAGCTAACAATTGTCCCTTCTTTCTGCCTCGTTTCCTCCCCAGATCTCTAGCTCATCTAATAAGAGAATATGTGCAAATGTGATCCTGTGTCATCTTCCCCAAGTAAGATGCATTTTAAGTACAGAGAAAGAACCTAGATGTAAGCCAGTGGTTCTAATGGTGGGTCTTTTAGACCTGAGGGACACTCAGAGAGAGACCTGTGGCCTTTTCAGGTTTCTATCAAACACACAGCGTTACAGTTTCCTTCAGTGTGGACAGTCAGATGTGAAATGCGAGTTCCCTGGTATGTCTCAAACTGAGGAAAAACATATACAACTAAATCAATCAAAACCCATTATTTTGGGGGGGGGTTTTCAGTAGCAGAGTGCATGAGTTAACATATCTTAGGAGACTAAATATTTATTTCCTGAGGTTTTCTTCATCTTTTCTTTTTAAAAAACATAGAAAGTGGGTTGACTTTATGCATTTTTTTTTTCTTACAGCTGGAGAAGACTTTGATCAAACCAGATTCCTGGATGACAGTCTGCTAAACTGGTGAAAATATACCAAATTGCATCCAGTTACAGTTCTATTCTTGTTGAAGACACGAACCATGTGAATAGAACGTATGGACCCTTTTTACTTCATTTGCAGTCTTAGGGATATGCACAGCTTGCTAGTTTTCTTCTTCTAGAAACAAAAGTTAGGTAGAGTTCTTAGCTGATGATATTATTAGCTTTTTTTTTTTTTTAAATTACTTCAGGTCCTGTTTAGATTGTCTTCTGTCTTACTCATGAATTTTTTTGAACACATTTACAATTATAAGACTGAAGACTCTTTGTAGCGTTCTTTTTGTTACAACAAATAGCCATCTCGATCTAATCTCATTATTAATTGTTGGTTTTCTCATTCTGTCACCCACTTGTCACTCAGTGGGGAATCTCCTCCTTTTCCCACCTGCAAGGAGGGTGAGGGGGGAAGCGTGGCAGAATGAGAAAGATTAGAGTGTGACTCACCTAGCAGTTCATCCAGGAGAAGTAAATTGTTATGAAGGGAGGGGAGGGCAGGGAAGCAGCCCCGTGATTAGAAGGCTTCAGTGCAGCAGCTGAGAGAGGGCTCTTTGGTGGCTGGGGCAGGTTGTAGGCTCCACAGCTTGGAGCTTCCCCTTGTGCTCTGGGATCTCCCTCAATTCAGTTAGAAACAGGGAACTAAAAGTTGCTGGCAAAGAAGCAAATGAGACACACTCTGATCTTCTGTACATTCTATGGAAAGAACAAACCAGTTCTTTAGAGTTAACCCATTTTCCATGGCTAAACAGACTTGAAGACTGCTTGCCCTAATCGACTAGAACTCTAGGCTTTATGTGACATTGAAACATTATATAAAGGCACTCTGATAATGTAAGTGCATGAAAATATGCCTAATTCGCTCCTTTTAAAAGTCATCTTGGGTTCATTACTACCTGAAAAATATATACATACACGTATACCTAGTGTACAAGCATGATAATGTATTTATTTGTAATTACAATATAACCATCAGGTTAGTTCTTAGTTAATTGAAAGTTGTTATTGATAAATGTCATAAGTAGAAAGTATTGTTAATTCTTATTGTCATCAGTACATAGCCATTGTTCAGTAGCTAAACAATATCCTTATGTAAATGTCTCTAACTTAGAATTACAATTTTACTGTATTAAGTAATCAAAACCCTGCTTATATGGTTTGTCTGTATCTTGTTTCATAGATGAATAATGACATTATATTCAAGTTAATGTAACATTGATCTCTGCCCCCAAATATGGTAGCATTAAAAAATCTATGTGGCATTATAATAGGCACCTGTCATTAATTATGATTTGATTTTAAAGTGGATTTTCTAGACAGTGCATATATCCAGTTTATTGATATTTATTTACTCATCTGACCTAGACTTGTACACATTGTTCATTTAAACATTATGTTTATTCCCAGAACACTTTTAAAATCTCTTATAAAGTAATTCTTCCAACAGTTAACTAGAACAATCTCAAGTGTTTTGCTCTAAAACAGTGTTTTAAAAAGCTGTCTGAATGACCAGTAGGCATTAAGATAATATCAGCTTCATGCATTACAAGCACTTGAATTCCTTGAATGCTATTCTGCTGTACAGATATGCTGATTAACACGCCATTGTACAACGGCCCCTGTGTCCAGCTTGCCATAACTTTTTATCTCTCTTAGAGTCTCTTTTCAATTCTCTTTATTTCTACCTTTTTCAACACTGAAATGAACAAATGATCAGTGATCAAAATTTTTCACATTGCACCAGCTTGGATTTTCAGACTGGGAAATTATCTGCCTCCCGTGCATATCCATGTACTGGAATACTCCCACCTCCAGACCGGACCCGCAGCCACTTTTAGCCCAGTTCTCTTTGCTCTTTCCCTCCTTGCCACTGTATATATATTCCCCAGTGTGGGCTCTCTGTTACGCTTTATTTCTCTGGGTTCCCCAGAGGACCCCTCCTCTCCTCCTGCACCACCACTGTAACCAAGAGACAGAAGAAGGAAGAGATGCCCATACATCGAAAGCAGCCTCCCAGTCACATTTCTTTCTTTACCTGGTTATGACAAATAAGAGTCTATATTCTATCAACCTTGAGTTACATTGTTTTACTTCGGCTTCAGGAGAAAGGGGTAGTTGGGAATATAACTTGTTGGTCTCCTCTTTCTGGCCTCTAAGCCCCTTCAGGAAGAGGTCATTTCTAATTTGACCTGATCCTTAAAGCCACCCTGTGAAGCAAAAGTTAGGCTCATCCTATGAAGTGTCTTTGACCTTCCCCAGGGTGCCCTTGAACAGTTCCTTTTCTTAGTCCTTCTTGTGCCCTGAGAAACTTAGTTTCACACCTGTAACATTTTATATTCTCATGTATATGTGTAAAACCAGCTCTCTTAACCCTAACTCTTACCATGGAGGAAGTGTAGTACAATGCATTATAAAATAAGTTTTGCTGCCAGTTGGTCAGGCACACACAAACTATTTTCTATGGCTCCTGTCTTCTACCTTACCAATGCATACATTCCTTAAAGGCATGTTTGTACCTCTGTTTCTCCCGATAAGACCGTTCACTTATGCACCTACTGTGTATCAGACACAGAATCATCTAACAGTCCTGATTGTTGCTACTCACTGGCCTCTGTCAGTCTTGGGCTAAGGGCAATAGATGACCGGGGAAAAGAGGGTGGATGCTGTGGCAGCAGCTGTCTGAATAGAGGACCACTGCAGGGTAGAAGCTCTGACTCCGACACGTGCCACTCCACACCAGGTGTTTGCAGGCCTGTCTGTCGGTTTCCATGTGTACTAGCATTTGCACTCATTTCTAATCAGAGGACTATTATTTTTTTTTAAAAAGCACTTAAATTTTAAAGTTTTATAGTAAGAAGGTATTCTGTTATACAGCTCATATTTTCAATAAGTGACCCAACCAATTACCAGTTAAGAGTATCATTTGAACACATACAGTGTACCACGTTACCAGGGATACATTTTTTATGGTCATTGTAATAGGCAAAGGCGTTGTAAACTCCTTTTTATCATTAGATCTCTCTGGTACTTCAGTGAAAGAGTGTTTGTACCGACCACTGTAGCACAAATCCATCTCATACTGTCTCTGATCTTTGGCACAGACCTTTCCAAACTGCTCTGCAGACACTGGGTCCATTGGCATCCATGAGGCATGATTCAAGGCTTGGGCTTTAGGTCATTTATTTCCCTTCTTCCCGAACCTCTCCATGAGGTGAGCTTGCAGCCATCTGCCATTTTGACCTGATGTTTGTGCCCACCATTCTCCTACTTTTTCCTAACAGTGGGGCAGCAGGAAACCTGGTTACAGTTTTGAGCTGGCCTTGAACCACCTGACGCACCATCGTTGTTGTTCTTCCCTTGTGCCATCAACAGCACAGCGCTGAGAAGGCCAGAACACTTTTAGAGCCTCTACTGACCTAGACCAGCTGATATGCCAATGAAGGTGTTCGGTGTGATCTAAATGCTACTCAGTAATAATTTTCAGTTGTGAAAAAGACAATCCAAGAGTGAGTGTAAATTTGTTATTTTTTTTGGCAACTTAGATTTAATTACATTTAAAACATGATTAAATACAGTCATTCAACAGTGTCTCCAAGCATATGATGAATGTGTTAGAGAGACTGTCCTTACTATAAAGTTGACTCTAAATTTTCTTTTTGCTGTTTTTTAAAATACATTTTTAAAATTTTGTCCTTTACAAGGCACTATTGCGTAGCAGGTGCTTTATGTAGCAGGTGCTTTATGTATTATCTTACTTAAGTGTCTAAGAGAATTTTAAACAAGACATTATCAATGAAAGTTAAATCTTCAAGTATTGATATATTTATTAATTTGGATTTAACAATTTATCATCTGTGGCTAACTGACCAAGTCTTCAAGTAGGTTTTCCTTTTAAACAATGAAAATATATAATGGTCAGATGCCACAGCAGAAATTAATTTAAGAAGGGACCTTGTAAATATGCATGAATATGCATCAAGATCTGGATTTAGGATAGCTGTTTTATTATGTATTTTGGTTGCCTGCAAAGCTAGATGTGAATTCATGTTTCTGAATCATGTGAAAAGTGAAAATAATCATTAAAGATTGAGTTTCTTAAAATAGATAGATATTCAACCTTCAAGGCTAAGAACAGGATCTTTTTAGGGGGAAATCGGAGATTTGTTTGGTAGACGTAGAAGCTGTATAAATACTAAACAAAGGATTATGGTAATGATAATTTGAAAAACACTAGTAAACAAAAATTGTTATTGCTTAAATTAACCATTTAAAAAACCCTTCCAGTCTTCCTCCTTTAATTAACACTCTTCCTCATGCCTAAATTTACTGGGGGAAAAGGAATTGAAGAAAATAACTTGGATTTTAAGTTATAAAATTGTTACTGACTTAATTTCTACTTCTGAGGCACAGAATAAATCCCATTGTGATTCTTAGAAGCAGAAAATGAAATTTGTGGCATTTTCACTTCTTTAAATAATCATTCTTACTATGCTCTCACTAAATTAGCTCTGTTCAACAAGTGTGGAATTCAGTTCTTATATTCACCGTGTAGCTTCTTCTTCCTATAAGGAACGTGACCCAGAGAAAATGGTGACTTAATATTTAACCGATCCCTTTCTGCCTCCTCTTCCTCATCATATCTCTCATCTTCATCTTCATCTTCCACATCACTGCTCTGAGGACTGGATGACTGAGACCCCGAAGGAGAAGGTGGTACTGAGGAAGGCCTGGGATATTTAAATCCCTCTGTCTGCCAAAGACAAAATAAGGCAGAAACATTATAACAACTTCTTAATTACCAATATGTAAACATTTTGCATGTACATTTTGTTATAAAAAACATAGTTCTATATTTTCTATGGTCTCTTCAGGGGCTACTAATTTTGGTTCATTTCAATTCTGGTATCAACAAGCTCAAGAGAGAATCATTAAATAAATAATTTTATTAAACATTGATATGTGCCAGGTACTACCTATATGTTGTCTTATTTAATCTTTGTAACCACACTCCAGTAAATTTGTTTTTTCCAATTTACAGAAGAAAATTAAGGGCTAGAGAGGCCAAATGACTTGCCCAAGGTCATATAACACATATGTGGTAGAGCAAAGATTTGTACCAGGGTGATGATCACTCTAGAACCTTCCATCTCAACTGTTGTGTTACACTGCTAACATCCTTTAGATTTGCTCGGAGAAACTGCAGGATGTGGCCAGCCTGGGCATACCATGGACAGCCACCACCACAAAGCATCCTAGAAACTGGGCCACCGAGCTAACCCTGAGATTCCACCAGCTATTTTTATTTCAGTTAATGAGCAAAGGTCACTAGGACTTAATCCAGTTGCTCTTCTACTTAAGATTCTCTGAGATAACTCATTTTATAAACACGTGCTAAGCACCAAACACAGGTCAAGCCCAGTAATGGCACTGAGGAAGCGGATGAGAAACACAATCCCTGCCCTCTAGGGACGCGCATGGTTGAATGGGGGGAAATGTGTATGAAATTGTCACAGGGCTTGTCAATGTATTTAAACTACTGTTATCCATTATTATCATGTCATACTTGTAGAGTCATTTCAAGGTTCAGACACTCTACCTGAAAGTAACAGAAAAGAAAAGGCTGAGCCCTGCACTTAGGACTTGGCTCAAAGGAGACACTTCATATTTAATGGTTGAATATGTAGATTAATGAAGATTAATTATCTTCAACTGGAGCGTCCACCTCTAAAAAAGCTGAGCCATTAACTCTGTTAAAATCATGAACATGGGAGTGAAATTTGAGGGATTTACAAAACCTTTTCATTTTCTCTATGGGCAAATTTTACCTTGTGTTAACTTTCTACATCTGTTCTCCTGGACACCGATGAAGGTGGAATATAAATTGTATTATCAGGCAAAATTGTTTATGGTAAAAGTGACCCCTGATTAGGAAATTAACATCTGAATTTGGAGGATCCGTACCTTGGGAAAATCCCTGAATTTGATGAGTCTTGTAATTGGGCATATTCCTGGGAGACCACGGAATTAATACAAGACACTGGCTCCTGTGAGTCCTGGACGCTAAGATGGATCTCATACTCATTGTTACGGGTTCTTGCACCTAAGCTATCACCTGATGGTTAGGGGGACAAAGAAGTTTAGCTCTTCAATCACTATGTAGACGGCTGTAAGGACAATCCCACTGAAGAGAAATGTCTGATGCTTCCCTGCTTCTAGCTGTGTTTCCTATCTTATGTCCTTCTAAGCGAATCTGATGGCAAGCAGTCTATGTTGTCCCATTAATATAGTGTAGTTGGACTTCAGAAGACTCCCGGATGGGCACTGCTGAGTGGAACACAAATGCCCATCTTGTCCACCTCCTCCTGTGGTCCTTGGACTCAGTCTATACTACTCTCGCCAAGTAGTCACCCTACATTTAAACACTTCCTCGGGCAGAAAATCAACTTCCTGTTAAAGCAGGCTACTTTGTTTTTGAACAACTTTCAAAAGAATGGATGTCTACTGGAGCGGTTTCCAGCACTGAGGCCGAGAGAGTTTTAGTGTGGAGGTGCTGCTCCAATGACATGAGTTAGCTGACTGTCTGCTCGTCTTACACACGAGGCTAACTCTGCATCAGGGGCTGTGAGTTGGTCTGATTTGTCAGTTCCTCTGGTCTTTGCTTTGATGCGACACTGTGAAAACATACAGTAGTGTACTTAGCTACTTTCAAATTAAAAGGTATTGTTAGGAGTTATCATAAATAATAAATTTAGCTTTCAAAACAAATAAGCAATACATAAGTATTTACCGTTGGTGGTGATGTGGGTTCCATATGGAATTTATCTGGAAAGGCTCTGCTTAATGTCAGGTGCCTGGCATGCTGATAATACTATGATAGAAGATGAATTCACAAGTTAAAGATTTATATACTTCAACAACCAAGTTATTATACAAAATATTCTTCTCTTAGTTATAAAATTTATTTTTTTAAAGTGACAGATTCTATTCATCCTATGTTTGAAAATCAGGAAAAAATGACAGTTCATAATTATTATTTTTCAATGAATAGGTAAAGAGATGCTACAAAACATTGGATGGAAAAGCCATATTGGCCTGACTGAATTCTGAATTAGTGCTAAGGGCACTGAAAACACTGGTTTCATTCTACAGAGAAGCTGTATGGTGTGGGAAAAGAGATAAGGCCCGAATAATCAGCCAAAGAGCAGCAATTTTCCACCAGTGTGCCGCAAGAACTTTTAGAACATGCAATAACTAACTGTTTAGTCCCAGGCACCAACCTCTTTTCCCTTAAATTGTAAAATGAGAAAAATACCAACAGCCAATACCCCAATAGCCATACTTATTATTTTTTTTTTTGTAGATTGGGAAAAAGTTGTATTTTTTTTGTGTGCTGCGGAATTTTAGTAATTCATGTGTGCCATGAGATGAAAAGAATTGAAAATCTCTGCCTCAGACCTTATCATTCTCCTTTCATTATAATGAGAAGACAATAAAATTGTTCATCCAAGATTGCAATGAGCGTTAGGATTAGGATTAGGGCGCGTAGATATGCTGCAAATGGCAGCATCGATCATTTGTGTGGGGAAGTTGAGCAGTATCTAAGCAGATACATTATGTGAAGGCAGAGTCAGTACATCTTTTATTATATAAATCAGCCAGTGCTGTGATATATGAACATTGGGTACTTCTAAACCTACTGCATGGAAGAAGGTATTTTCCTTTGCACTTGTCACTTGAAAAGCAGTATTATTCCCGTTACTCACTGTAGCTAAGGGATAAGATCACATTATCTGTTAGAGCAAAAACAAAGTAGGGATTTTCCTCTGGATGTTTTCCTCATCTTCATGAAATATTTCTGCATACTTGTAATGCATCAAGTTAAGCCATGACCGTAGAATAACATAGAATAAGATTGGTGCTAGATCCCGATGGGCTTGCTGTTGTGGGCTCAGACTGAATGTGAAAGACTGGGTTTAAGACCACAAATTCATAATATGTAAAAAAAAAAAAGTACGTAAAAAATCACGGAGAGTTTAATGATTATGACTTGACTTTACAAATTATGACTAGAATCAATGTATTTGTGATCCAGTGGGATTTTTAAAGTGGTCCTCTGTGCTGACCACAAATTTGCTTACTCTGCCTAAGTATCTCCAGTCCAGAAGATCAGAGAGCCTCTCAGTTCGGTTCCTCTGGATAATTCTTTGGCGGCGTGACTGTTTGCAAAATCCATAGAGAAACTGAGTCAGCTGATTGCAAGAATCATCCGGGGAGCGGAACCGCCTGTCAACAATGTAAATACCTGAAGGGCACAAAAGCCAAAGCGCAGGTAAAAAGTAGGGCTCACCTTAGAGCATTTCCTCTCCTATTTTTTAGGTTCTTTGGTAGATCACGTGCGCTGTCTACTCCCTAACTCCCTATGGCCTCTACTCTATCTTTTCCCTTCCAAGGCTGTGCATCTTCTATGATACCCTTCTAACACTACATAAACTCTCACCAACATACAGCTAACAAAATGGGTCTTGCTTTAAAAACAAATCTGGTGGTATAGGGTTACTCTGGATCAATGGTTCTCCCTGGGCTGCTCACTAACCAGAATCTCTGGGGTGACCTGGATGTCAGGGCCTTTTAGACTCCCCAGTGTTCCCAGTGTGCATCCATGGCTGAGAATCACAGTTCTAGCCTGAGGAAAGAGAACAGTGACAATGAGGACCAAGGAATTGGCAGTGTGTAGGCAGAGGATCCAGCCCATTGGGGCTTCGCTTGCTGCTAGGCAACAGGGACCTAGAAATGGTGATATGCAAATTCTCCTGCCATCTTAAACAACGTAAGTGAATTTTGCTAACTTGGCATGGACCTTTTAAATAATTATGCCGACCAATATAGTTATTGTAATATCACCCCTGAGATCATAGTTATTGCACTGCTAGGTAGTAGAGGGACAAACCAGTTCAGAGGAAAAAAGGTAAAGGGCAGGTTGATCCAAGTTTAACAGTCCTTTTGCATTTCTTTTTCTGTTTCAGTTTTGCTTGTTCATTTCACTCATTCTTTAATTTCTCTTTTGGCCAATGGATATAACATTAATAGTATTTTTATTTTTTCTATAGACCCCATAATTAAATCTACTTTTTATTAAACAAGAGATATAAGCATTAACTTAAACAGGATGGCTTTAGAGTTAGGTTCTCTGAAGACCTTGGGCTCTGTTTGGTTAAATGTCACTTCTCTGTGGGATGGGTTAGTGATGAAAAACCTCACCATATGCAGTAGGATCAGCCACGTGCTCCTGCATGAAACAGCCAAAGCCGGAGAGGTTGGTTGTCACACTGGGGATGCCCATCACGGTGCACTCGGCTGCCAGGGGAAACAGACAAAGGTTTGGCTTCAGTCCCGTTCCAGTGTCCTCTTCTGCACTCAGAGGAGAAAAAAGCCCCCCTCTATCCTAGTGATAGCAATGTTTACTTTGTGCTAGGCTCAGTATTCAGCTTTTCACGTGTGTTAACTCATTTAATCTTTTCAGCAACTGTGTGGTGTGAGGTCTCCATTATTTCCACCTTACAGATGAAGAAATTTCAGACAGATAGGTTAAATGGCTTGGCCAACTTCACAAGGTCAAGGGACTGGGAGAGCTGGGATTTGAAGCCAGGGGCCTAGCTCCAGAGCTCTTGCTGGGAACTGCTACTCTGTACTGCCTCTCTCACTACTGGTTTTGCTTTTCACTCCATTCTAGGCTTATGTTTCTAAGTATTTGGCAAGTTAATGGAATAGGTAAATGTTTTGGCCATGACCAGCTCCTTCCACCATAGAAGTCTCCCTCCGCACAAACCCCTTCCATTTTCTTAGGTGCTCTGGTGAACCCCATGTCTCTCAGTCCTCTCTCACCTTTTAGTCAAAACCTGTTTTTCAGAAAACATCAAATATGTCTTACAAAACATTACCATTTTCAAGGATATTTGTGTTTTTAACACGGAAATCGTACTTGATTGTGGAATAATTCTTGGTGGGCTAGTGGGGTTAGGTTAAGAAAAGGGAGAGATTCCCCATGCCTATGAAGTAACACAGTTTAAACTGTGACCTGTTCTCATGCTCTGCAATTAATTATTTCCTTTTAGTTTTTCTCTAGAGAGCAGTGATTTCCTAATTTAGCATGGGGGTGGGGTGAGGAGGAGAGGAAGGTGGAATGGGATTATTGATCCATTTGAGAATCCGATAAAAACTGTGGAACTCCTCTGTAGAAAAATGCATAGACAGATAGATAGATAAATAGATAGATAGAATTTTGGCTACAATTCAATGGAACTTAACAAATTCTTATTTTAAAAATATTCATTAACACACATGTAATAAAATGCCAGGTATCCATATAAACTCAGTATATCTTCATTTTGTGAATTTAATGAAATAAATATTCATTAGGCTTCCTAAACACAAACTTTACTGTGTTGTTCTGGAGTGAGTTAGAGTTAGTATTACATAAAAATGATTATTCTTAAAAAATTAGAGTTATCTAATATGCCAACTCACAGCACCAGAGGTTTCATTATTTCTGTAATTATAGGTTAGGTTAGGAGTGGCCACTTCCTTGGGTTAATCTAAAACAGAATGACGCACTCACTATGGAGTAGTTCCCAAACTCTTTTTTGTTTCATTAAAAAAAAAACATTTTATTTATTTAGTCATTTTCTTATGGAGAGAGGAAGGAAAGGAGAAAGAGAGGAAGAGAAACATCAATGTGAGAGGGATACACTGATTAGTTGCCTGTTGTATGCTCCCTACTGGGGACTGAACCCACAAGCCAGGCACGTGCCCTGACCAGGAATCTAACTGGCAACGTTTCACTCTGTGGGATGGCGCCCAACCAACTGAGCCACACTGGTCAGGGCTCATCTCCTCATGTTTTATAACACCTAAAAAACTATATATAATTCCTCTATCATTTCAGATCAAGTTTAAGTTTGTCCTGTAAAATGTCATTTTGGTGGAAAGTCTGCCATAAGTTATATATCATTCTCTTCACCTGACATAAATGACTTCCCACATTCCTTCTGTCACTTAAGCTTTGATTTTGTGCTTCTCTACCCAATAGTAAATTGTATACCAAGTTTGAATATCACATACATATGTATGAAATAAAGTTCAAAACATTCTACCATCTAGACATGTCACATACCTGGAGTATAACCCCACGGTTCATAGTATGACGGAAATACTCCAAGATGACAACCTCGGACAAACTCTTCATAATCCATGGGTAGCAAGGGGCTGGTGGAGGATAGGAACTCTGGGTGCAAAATCACCTAAAAAAGGAAAATTCTAATGAGAAAAAAAGAAAGAAGAAATTAAAGCAAAAAATCTCCTACAACGTGGTCGCCAGAATGCTATAGAATCCTTGTGTTCTAGATTCAGTCGGGGGTGTAGGGAAGAGATAAGAAAGAAGAAAACGTGGAGCATCTTTTCTCCTCCCAGCATTCTATGTAACTATCTACTCTGTGGACATCTTTCCTTCAGACTCCCAGGCCTAGATAGGATAATACGGAGTTTGTGTGCCATCTTTGTCCTCATGCTAAAACTACATCCTCCGACCCAACCTTTATTGGCAATAATGGTTTTATTTGGTTCGGTAGCTGTTTCTACTTCACTAAGTTCTTTACACAACAACCAGAGTGAACCTTTAAAAATGCCAGCCACTCCTCTGCTCAAAATCCTACATTGGCCTCTCCTTTCACTCAGAGGAAAAGCCAGTGCTTACCGTGGCCTTTACTCAGTGTGTGCTGGTAAATGTGCAAGAACCAAAAATCAGAAGTATAAATATATATTTGCACCTAAATTTATAGTAATTTTACTGATATAAAAGATATAATTATAACAGACAATTCCCAATTTAAAAAATATATACGCAAAAATCTGATAAACACACAAATGTTTATTATCAAATTTATTCATAACTGTTAAAAGATAGAGGAAACTAAGATGTTCTTAAGTAGGTGAATGGATAAATAAACTATGACACATCCAGATGACGGAATGTGAGCTATCAAGCCATGAAAAGGAGGAACCTTACATGCATATTACTAAGTGAAAGGAGCTAATTTGAAAAGGTCACATACTGTATGTTTCCAACTATATGAGAGCCTAGAAAAGGCAAAACTATGGAGACAGGAAAAAGATCAGTGGTTACTCGGATTTGGGGGCAGGGGGAAATAAATAGGACACAGGATTTTTAGGGCAGGGAATTATTCTGTATGATACTATACAGGTGAATACATGTCATTGCACACTTATGAAAACACTGAGAAGGTACAACGCCAGCAGTGAACACTAATGTAAACTATGGATCTTTGCTGATAATGACGTGTTGATGTAGGTTCATCGTGACAAACGTACTACTGTGGTGGGGGGTGCTGAGAGTGGGGGACGTAGTGCATGTTTGGGGGAAGGTGATCTATTAGAACTGTCCGTACTTTGTGCTCAATTTTGCTGTGGAGCTAAAACTAAAACAAACAGTCTATTAAACTGCATAATACTTGTTATTATAAATTCCATGCCAATTGTAACATAATGCTTTTGTTGATTTTTGAGACAGTCTTGTACTTATTACCAACTTATGGTTTAAATATAGTTCTAACATAAATGTTGGTTGATTCCTTTGTTAAGAAGCAAAAAGGAGTGGAATGCAGAGATTATGTAGACTTTCACAGGTTTATCAACGACAGGAGTGACTGCTTTGCTGAGCTGGATAATTTTGATAATGGAAAAATATTTTCTCATATTTTTGTGTCACAATGTAATGACTACAGACACAACACCCATTTAAACTTAATCTGCATTATTAACATTGCTCTACCACTTTCTTAAAGCTCCGCAGTCGGTACATAATCAAGACATGATGTGCAGTGTCCACCTAGTTCCACTCCATAAATACTCCAGCATGCCGATTTCAAGCTACCGATGAGATGTCACTGACGTGGAGATGGGAAGGGCAGTAGCACATGTGACAGAGTATTTTCATCATGTGGGTTTACTAATCATAAATACCCCTAAGGGCACAGGTAATGGTGAAGTGTAGTAACTGATTAGGATGCGACACGTTTTGGCAATTACTATTCTTTCTACTGTAATGAATTTTTACATTTATAATTTAAGTTTAACCAGTGGCTATGTACAAAACTAGCTGAAAAAATTTGACAGTCGGCTCTCGTCCGCTTATGTCAGCCTGTTCTGGGGCGGCACTGCCTGTGACGTTCTGCTGAGGCAGAGACCTGACCGCGTGGCTGTGACTGGAAAGTTGTCACTAGAACAGCTACTTCGCTGGTCCCCTGCATGAATGGATTCTCCTATTTCTTCCACTTACTGAAGTTCTCACTGAACTATTATTAGGTTATCCGTCAGCCTCCCCTCATATCTAAGTAGTTATTAAAAATAAATAAAATGTGATTTTAAAGTACTGGGGTTATTATGTATGGTTATATTACATAATATGGTTACATTACATATAGTGTAATATAATATGTAATATAAGCATATAGTTAATGTAATATATAATTAAATAACATAATTAGTAATATAATATGTAATATAATAATATACTTGATATAAGATATAATGAATATAAATTTCATTATTTTATCTTATTTTTAAAATTTTATTTCATTATTTTATACGTAACATTAATATATATTATGTATTATGCATTATATATATTAGTGCTTTATAATGGGGGGAGAGATCCCTAGCCCCTTGCCCCATATGAGGACACAGTGAGAAGATGCCACCTATGAACCAGGAGGAGGGCCCTCACCAGAACTCAACCATGCTGGCAACTTGGTTTTGGACTTCCCAGCCTACAGAATTGTGGGTAATGAATATCTCTTGTTTATGAGCCACCCATTCTGTCTTATTCTGCTAGCAGTCCCAGTGGACTAAGATAATTGCTCTCCAGTGAACTCATCTCCTCCACTGCCACTCCGCCAGTTCACAGGCGCTTCCCTACTGCACGCTGCCTCCACAGTGGGGCTGCTCCCTCTGTGTGCGCCTTCCTCATTGTCTGGGCTCAGACATCTTTCTCTGCACTGTTGGAGCACGTTCCTCCTTCCAGTGCACTCACCTGTGCTGCCCCACCTAATGGCTTTAGGACTGGACTGTTTGGGAGGGGAAAGGAAAAGAGAAAGAGGGAAAGAGGGAGAGGAATAGGAAGAAGAAAAAGAAACTTTGTTTTAACAAGCACACTACACCTTTTATTTTTTATTCACAGAATAAGTATATATTCTTCCAAAGAGATTACTTAATTTGGATACATAACAACAACAATAATTAGGTATATATAATACTTTATATGTTATAAGTAATTTTCATATATAGTGCCCCATTTAATCTTAGCAACATGGTGAGATGAGTAAAATAAACATTGTCATTGTCCTAATTTTAGAAATAAGGAAACTAAGACTTTACAGGCATTAGTTTTATATATATCAGTAGATTCATAAATAGGAGATAAGTTAAACTTAAGAAGAAATAAAATAATAAATGCCCTCAATCAGTACCATAAAAATGATTTATTCAATTACAAGAGCAACACATTGGCAAAGTAAAAATTGATAAGATATTTTCCTCTAGAAAGCACAATTTGAGTTTCTATTATGTGCACAGTACCAGCCTAGGAAAAGAGACAAACGACACAGGTATGGCTGTCTGGGCAACCATCAAATCAACAGCCCATTACACTCTTTTGGCAAATATCAAGAAAAGGGGATTTGGAAGGCATTGTGCCTACTTGGCGTTTCCACACTTAGTAAAATTTGTACCCTCCAAAGCCCATTTTGGAACATGAAAACACCACGGCTCATTTGTTTCATTCCCAGCCAAACAGAATGAATCAAGCAACTAAAATAAAAAGACAGCTGCTCTGGGCCCTAAAACAGCCCATTGAAGAAGCCCAAGGTGGAAAAAAGGGTATCAGAAGTCAGCCCAAGGTTACAGGGAGGATTAGATGAGATCCTGAATACAAAAGCCCCCAGCACAGCACCTGGCCGTTGGCAAGCCCTGGATCAGTGGGAAAAACAAATGAACAAACACGTGTGTGACTGTGTTTATCCGCGGAGGGAAGTAAGTAAGGTCCCAGGAAGTGAGTTACTTCCGCAGAGTGTCAGCACGGGATGGAGAACGGCAATCTGCAGGCTCGGCTTTTCTCACTATAACTCACTGCTGACAGAAGATAAATTCAGAGTCAGAATAATCTGCGATGTTTGCTGAATCAAACGGTCCCATTTATATAAAAAACTCGTCATTCACTCTGAAAGTTAAGAACTACTCTATAGAGTTCTGTAAATATACAGGCAATCAAATAGGACTTACAGCTTTGGGTGTATATTGTTAGGAAAGGATTGTTCTTTTACTTCTTTTGCATGTGTTTGTTTGCTTTATAATAATAAATGAATATCTCAAAATATTTATGAGTTTAACTGCGCAAATAATTTATAGGAGTTAACTTCCTCCTCCGTCCACTCTACGGGAGCCATGTGCTACTGCATATCTGTGCCTGTTCATGCTTCTCCTGCCTGGCGAGCCCTCCTTCTGGTTATTTGCATGACGCACTCCTGCTCATTGATGTAGATCTAGCTAATATGTCGTCTCTTTTATAAAACATTTTATCACATCTCGCAGGAAAACAAGTCTTCCGTCTTCTACTCTCACCCAACCCTGTTCATACCGCTCTTCTAAAAGTTATTAAGTACCCATCCTGTGCTGTTACCAGGCCAATGACGACTAAAAGCTAACATTTATCATGCATTGGCTGTGTGCCATACTGTACCAAATGCAGCATCTATTACTTTTTCAATCCCACAACAGTTCTATGAATATGGGCCTTTTTTATTATCACTTTACAGATGAGAAGATTGAGGCATGACAGGCAGGCTAACTAAACTTATAAATGAATAAGTGGCAGAGATTTAAGGCCAGACAGCGTAAGTACAGTCTTTAAGGACTGGTATGTTGCCTTCCTTAGAGATGTGGCAGTCCTGAATTTGCTGCCCAGATTTCCACTAAGACATCCTGGACGTTGGGATCTTGACTGACAGCCCCAACTGCATCCACTCCAGAACCACTATAGCAACCGGTCTTGGCCTGTAGGCCAGGCAGAAATGGGTACTAGTGCCAACCCATGTCTACCCAGTGGGCGATTCTTTTAATGGGTAAGCTTTGCTTGGGGAGTCTCTGTCACTATCATAGGGATTTAGTAGGGATTCGTGGGAATTCATGTGAATCCCTATTAAGGCTGTTGCATCCAACTTTTCATAGAATAAGGCAGCCATCTGCTTGCCAACCTGAAACTTTTGGTTGGTGAAAGATACACATGAAGGTAAAACAGAAAGAAAAGGCTGTTAAATACAGCAAAATGTTGTATGTAGTAACACTAATATATTAAAATTAAGTCAACAGGAAACCACAATGCACACAGAGGCATCTTTCATATTAAGAAAAAAAGCACTGTAAAATAATGCTGATTTTGTGTTAGCTGTTGAAACTATTTTTTCTTGTTGTTTATTTCTTTGTTTGTTTGTTTTTGTGCACACATGTGTGCCTGTCTGTGTTTTTCCCCCCACTAATGACAAACCATGTTGAGTGGTCTTGGTCCACTGTTTTCCCCCCTTTTTGAGTCACCAAATAGTGCTGCTACCTGTGCATATTTTTCATGTATTTTTTTTTTACCATTATGAGTTTTAGGGTTTTTTTAAATCACCTTTGATTTCCCTTTCTAAAAAAAAAAAAGCTGAGCCTGTTTTAGAACCGGGCTGTAGTCTGTGGCTTTTCTTACCGCATATCCTTCCTTCCTGCCCTCTTCACAGGCTGACTGCACCTCCCTGCCTGCTCAGGGCTTCCCCTCTTCATCCTCCACGGCATTTCCACCAATAAGCATTTTCATATCTACTCCTGTCCTAGTGTCTGCTTCTCAGAGGATGAAAACTGAGAAAAAAAAATAGGAGACATTATCACTGCCTCAGAGAACTCGCACTCTCTCGGGAGAAATGGACACATTTAAAATTATGTATATAATTCAATGTGACCATTCGTACAGTGGCAGTAGATGTGAAGTGTCTGGGGAATGCAGATAAGGAAACAATTGTTTAGTCTGGAGTAGATGAGTGTATAGTGAGGAAAAGGGCAAGGAAGAGATGCCTTTTAGGTTGGACCCCAGAGGAGTAGTTAGAATGGCTGAGATAAGGGTATGTCAGAAAGAGAGAAGAGCATTAGCAATGACACAGGGCTACGAAGTGTTTAATATGTTCAGGAAATGAGATTCTTGTCTATTTCTGGAAAATTGCCTTACTGTTATCTTTTTGGGAAAAAATGGATCAGCAAAAGCATACTGTGTTCAAAATTTCAAGGGACCTCCAGTCACAGTCTTCCCAAGAGCAAAGGAATCCAGCCTCACCTCTCCTTTTCTTGCACTCCCACATCCCACTTCCATCTGTATTTATTGTACATAACATGTGCCAGGCACAGACAGGTCATCAAAGGAAGATCCACAGGTGTGGTATGACATAAAAAGTTCTGAGAAAGACAGAAATCTACAGGAAAATAAGAGGCTTTCTTGTCCCCACTATTTCCTTTCCAAGAGACAAAAATATATAAATAAATAAAAATGAGAAGGAGGCCAAGTTACTGTTAATACACTCTGTGATGAGTCTCTGTGGACCCAATCCCACTGCAAAACGTAGAGAAAGGTACATCCTTGGCAGAGACATTCCTGCATTTCCAGGGAAAATTTTGTAGCCTGACTATTTGTTATAGGAGGTGTGTTAGGTGTTGAAAATTTTTGAAATGCAGAAATACGAATGAGGAAATACAAACCACCCATAATTCTGTGGCACAGGGCAAAACACGTATATATATGCATGTGTACATTTTAAATGGCTTGTGTCATTTAATGCTCTATTATGAGCTCCTCTTACCGTCAAGAAAATTCCTTCTGCTTGATTTCTACATTTTCCTCTTCTAATTCTCTGCTCTTTCTTTCTTTCCCTGACTTATCTTTTAATCCCCCTCTTAGATCTGAGGTTTCTGTGAGTCAATGTGCCTTAAAACTGAATTTAAGAAGAGACTATTTTTTCAAGAAATTTTGCAGAGTGGGAGAGACAGAAACATTCAAGAACATCAAAAGCAGGCAAGGTTAAGGAAAAGCTGTTTGTTTTCTAATGTGGAGAAATTCAAAGAATATGTATGTAGACAGCAAGGAAAAGAGTTGTCTTTTATTGCCTACACAGCAAGAGAGGGTAAACAGGGTAAGTTTCCCAAAAATGTGAGATGGAATGGGATCCTATAAAACCCTTAGGTCCTCAAGGAAAAGATGCAAGAATAGGTTAAAAATCTAGATTTGAGGCCAGTCTGGAGGGACACAGAAGGAGTTTATACTCCTTGAATTCTCAATTAGGTCATCTGCTAATGATGAAAGAGGGGGGAAAAGGACCTTTGAAAAGATTGGTGAAAGCTTGTGACACCCTGATTTTGAATACTGGTGAATGAAATAGAGTATGATAAAGCAATTATTTGTTGACATGTTCACCATTGCCAGCCACATCCAGCAAATGCCTGGTATAATGGGCCCTCAGTAAACATCATAGAGTGGCAGAAACCAGGTCTTATATATACAACTAGCACAGTGCCTAGTCATTGTAGAAACTCAATAGTCAATTTGAATTAGACTATAGAAAATTACATAAAAACATCACTAGCCGCATTCTCTAAAACTAGAAGTTTCTCATATTAAGTTCATTAAGTTGGACTTAATCAGAAAGAAACAAAAGATGATTCATGTAATTTCAGAGGTTTGCTAATGAAATTATTCTTAGGAGAAATTTAAATCATTAAAAATTAGATAATCTTATGTTTACTGACACATTGTACAGTGAAAATAAATGCTAGAATTATGACTCAAAGCCATTAGTATTCTTCAGTTCTCAGAAATGATACAAAAATAGTCATGTTATTTAAATTACCCAAGAGACGAGACAAAATTAATTTTTTATAGAAATATTTAAAATATTTTTGATAGATGTTAAAACAAATAAGTGAGGCTTCTGATAATTATTAGTACATTTATTCTATGTCATTTTGAAGGGACCTGCATAAACACTGAGCTCTACCTTGACTCTGTCCGTGCGGTTGTTGAAAAGTCCAATGCGTCTAATGGTGCTGAGGATGGGGTCCGTGGCGTCATCCATCATATTGTGAGTGGTCACTGGAGGCAAAGACTGTCGCTGAAGTGATGGAAGAAAATGTCAGGTGTGGAAAGAATTAATGTGTGACTAATTTCAACAACAGGTCATCGGCGACAGGTCATCCAACTGTTTTGCCTTCAGTCTTTTGAGACGACACAAATGAGGATAACTAAGTTTTGTACGTTTTAGAGGAGGATAACAGGTTGAAGGATAATTCCTCCAGATACGGCAAACCCATATGCAAGACCAAGATCTCTTGCCCACTTCTGGGGCTTATTTGGAATAAGAGTGGCCTAAAATCTTCATCCAAGATGAGCTACTCTTTTGGATCTTTCTAGTGGGGCTGTCCTCTGGTGCCTGAGCCTTCACTAATGCCAAAATTTTGGTGTACGCCTAACACCACAGTTACAATACAACACCACACAACACTTGGCAATAATTGCACTTGACTGAGATATACTCACCTTTTCTCTATTGTAACTCAAAATTTTGTTTTTTGAAAAATTTAAGTTTTTGTTGTCATTACAATGTACACAGAC
Source organism: Desmodus rotundus (assembly GCF_022682495.2). NCBI lineage: Eukaryota > Metazoa > Chordata > Mammalia > Chiroptera > Phyllostomidae > Desmodus > Desmodus rotundus. Next base: position 170,971,710 of record NC_071389.1, on the reverse strand, counting down.
TTTCAATAGGATCTAATGGTTCCAAATGAACTTGTGTGTGTGTGTGTGTGTGTGTGTGTGTGTGCCAGGCGAGAAGGCAAACATAGTTTCCCACTACCAGAAATCATACGGTTGAGTTTTCCACATCTGGGGAAATCACAGGGGTCAATGCACCCAGAGTGCGATGGATGAGCCTTGTCCCAGGGAAACCACCTTTGGGACCCTGGTGACCCCCTGCGAAGTAAGTCCCAAATGAATGTTTTAAATTGGATACAAAGACAAGTTCTGTGGGATTTTTAAAAAGAACCCTGAGAACCCTGAATACGAAGTTGTCATTTAGATGAATACATAAGAATGACTTTCTAATTCTTGAGTTTCAAAATTTCTCAAATTAGCCCACTCCAATAAATTAAAATATTGATCTAAATTGATTTAACAATTATGGGAAGTGGTAGGCACTGTTTTACTACCTGAGTTGAAAAGATAGCTCTTTTCATAACTGTTAGATCATCTCGATCCAAAATCTTGTTCATATCAGGAATTTCTCCTCTGTAGGGAAAACAGTGTTAATAACAAAAATAAAAACAACTGACAGTAATTCAGTTCTTTCTATGTGTTAGACGCTGTTCTAAGCACTTAAAAATAAAAGTGAACATAGTTTCCTGATGAATCTTACAGGCAAATTTCTAATGTGTGAATAAGTTGTGAATAAAAAAAAACATTTGATAGCATAAAAACATCAAAATTAACTTTTAAAGCATTCATGTTGACCATTAGGAGGACACTCTCATTACGTTTTGGCTACTTCTGAGTAGTATGTTCTAAAATGGCCATAATTTGTCTATCTATAAGTTGATACTTTCATGGATAAAAAGATATAATGCTCACCTTCTACCATGGGTCAGGAGACAAAATAGCTTTCTTTTTATATTATAGCAAAATTCATATATTTTAATATTATTATATTATAATACATTTCAATTTGATTTTATTATTTAGATTTTATTGCATCTATAAAGGTATATATTTCATTTGTTATTTATTAAATACATGTTAATATTAATATATTTAATAAATACATGCTAGTTTAATATATAAGTCAATATATTTAATATATCAAGTCAATATATATTTTGGGTTAAAATCTCATGAACTCTTCCTCAGCTTCAGGTTGGCATATTAACATTTAACGAGATTCTCATTGAATTAGAACCTATCTGCATATAAGATGAAGGATAAAAGAACCCCTACTGACATGATGCAAAGGATATTAATTTCTTTATATTTGGAACAAAAAGTACACTGTAGCATTGAAATTGTTAAGTTTGCATAGTGACACCGTAAATGTTTGGCTTGTTAAATGTTCGAAGCACCTACCTTAATAAGGCATCATAGAGTTTCTTTCCAAACTTTTCCTTCACAGAATGTGCGATGTCCCTGTATGGGAAAAAAAGATTTATCATTTAAATAGTGTCACAACTTAAAATCTTATTTGTCTTGAAAATGTTGTTGTTTTGTTAGTGCATTGTTGAAATTACAGGTCTCTTGTGTACAGCTTCTTTTATTATTTTCTTATTTACCAGTTTAGCTTGAGTTAAAACCTCTACAGCTGAGGCAGCAGAATACCCTGACCAGCGCACAGGGCTCAGCATTTTTTTCTTGATAATATTCAGGGGGAGGCAGAGGGCTAGGAGGGGGCATGGATGTAGGTATAAATGTAACAGGACTGGGAATGTGTTGACAATTGTTGGATACGGGCTATGAGCATGTAAGAGGTCATTATACCAATCTCTCTTTACTTTGTTATATATTTTTGTATTTCCACAATAGTTCTTCTAAAAAATTCAGCCCGTCCTTAAAAATTTCTACAGAGGTGTTTTCCATGCATGGTAGTTCTTCCCAAAGTCTTTATAGTAACATGTTTGTATAGGCATTACATAACTGAATAGTAGCCCAATGAGAAGAGAACCCAATAGTGTTTATGCTATAGGACTGTTAAGGAAAAAATAGTTCATGGATATACATCAGAAATCATGCACATAGAATAACCCTTCACATTCACTGCTGAAGAACAAGAGGTGAGATTACCACAGCTGTTTTCGCACTGCCTGGCCTTTCAGGGTTTCCACATTGAAATTATTTGTCTTGGCAGGCATGATGAAAAACACCACGACTGTGACGTCACTTTTATGCATCTAATGAGGGAGCAGAAAACACGACAGAGTCAATGACCAAAGATAAAATAATATGTGTGACAGATGGACCTTCAACTTTGAAAAAAGTGTTTATAAATATCTTCAGAAAAAAGAATACCTTTTAGGATTCACAGAGAAATTGTACCCACATTCCTGAGGTTTTTTTCAGAAATTTTAATTTAAATTGGGCTTAAATTGTAGTTGATTAACAATTTTAAAATTCAAACAAAATATTTTATGGCATTAATCACATAAAATATAAGCAATTAACATTGATACTACAATCTTTTGTGTAATATTAGCTCACATTTATTTGAGCTAATAAAGGGTCAAAATTCATTCTTTAAAATTTCAGATTGGAAACTTAATGAGGATTTAGTTTTGTTTTATTCTATTTTTTTTCCTTAGCTTGTACACATTGATTTATACAAAAGATTATTTATATTTTTCTGTCATGTCTTTTAATTTTTTTGTTATTTTTTATTTTTCTGATTTGCATAGGTTATTTATTTAGGGTCAGTTAATTACACATTACCTTGAGAAGTATTGTTTTGCATAAATGACTTATATTCAGATGTTCTCATGGGGACACCTTCAATGTTTGGAGCAATAGTCTTCTAAGTTGAAACAACCTCTCTATTTTTATTTATTTTTTAAACTTTTTTATTGTTGTTCAAGTACAGTTGTCTCCATTTTCCCACTACCACTCCCCCCTGCCCCAGCCATCCCCACCTCCCACCCTCGAACCTACCCTCCTTTGGCTTTGTCCATGTGTCCTTTATACACGTTCCCTGATGACCCTTCCCATCTTTCCCCCCTATTGTCCCCTCCCCCTCTCCTCTGGTTATCAGTTTGTTCTTTATTTCAATGTCTGTTCTGTCACATATCTTGATTCTCTTGATACTGCACTTTATTTTTTTATCTCTAAGGTGAAGAAGCAAGCATATGCTCAGCCCTTTCATTGTGGCAGGTACTGTGCTGGGTGCTTTAAATGTATAATTTAACCCAATCCTTGAAATAACCATTCACAATAGATACCACTCTCCTTGGTTTACCAAGGTAAAAAGAGAGCCATGGAGGTTCAATATAGGAGTTTCAGCCCTTCTAACACATTACTGTTAGAAGGGGTGAGATTCTCACTGGGGTTTTTTGCCTCTAAAATCCATGGAGTTTTTTCCTCTTCCCACAAATACCATTGACCTAGCATCTCTCGGAAGGAAATGACATACCAAATAGCCATGGGAATGAAAGCCTAAACTCACTTAAACCATGAACAGATGAATGAATGCTCAAACAGAATGCTTCTGAAAATGACTATCTCCTCAATGGGGGGCATTTTACCACCTAATCTGTGGCCTCTGCCCTCTAGGGTCTGACAATTGATTCAAAAGACTATAGAAGCCATAGAACTGGAAACGCACTCCAGAAGTAGCCAATGTGCTCTTAAAGAATAAATGCACCATGTGGAAAGGGAATACCATCTTTTCAATTCTCCAGGGACATACCTATCTTTGATGTGCTGAATATTATTTGGCTGTTTCTTCACATCGAAAAACAAAGTGAATATTTAATAAATGTATAGATAAATTGATTAATGTCCCTAAATGTAATACATATTTGATGTAGTTGTGAGTCCATCTATAAAGTTTGTTGAATAGGTATATACTAAGAAATGTCATGGAATAAGATTTAAATAACATAGTCTTTTTTTGAAGGGCTCCAGAATCTGTGCCAAGCTTACGGGTTGTGTGGAGTGAGGTCTTCCAGGAAATCCTTCATATTTTATTTTTGCATTAAAATCTAAATGACAGTTTAAGTTTTCAACAACTCAAAACTGGAAACAACCCGAATACCCACAAACAGGTGAATAAATAAACAAAGTGGTATAGCTGCAAAATGTCATACTTCTCAGCAATATAAAAAGAATGAACAACACACAAGCAGTATTGAGGAATCTCAGAATGAATATTCTGCATAAGGGCACCTAGGGGAAAAAGAGTAAATGCCTTATGAGTTCTGCATAAGGACACACTTGTCACAATGTCTGCTCTAAGGCAAGGATAAATCTGTGTCCAGGAAATAAAAATCTAGTTGGGGAGTATTACAGAGCTCAGGAAAGTTGAGACTGTCTGAGTACGGCAATAAGATTGAAATTTTACACTGGACCCCTGTGAGCAATTTACTGCTATTTATTCCACATTGTATTTGATAGGATTGTAATATAAGCCAATAACTTTACTCAACAGCTTGACATGGTACCATTTTTATAGTTGTTTCTATAACTATAGGAACAGGCTTAAAATTTTTTTTTCCTTAATTAGTTGGAGACCTATTTTAAGTTCTGCCTTTCTGAGCAAAAAATTATTCTACATTGTTGGGAGTAGGGACCTCCTTTCTTCCTGTTTCTATGTGGTGGGTCATCTGGTTTCATAGTTGAAGACTCTCAGTCTAGTGGGGGAGGTGTGGCTATTGAGGTACAGAGGAACAGAGTTTGTCTGTGTCTGCCCCCTTCTACAGAGGACATCTGCTTGGCCATCAACCCAAGGTGCATGTTCCTCTGAAGGTCCGCTTCCCTTGGGGGAGGACGGTGATGTTCTGTGATGACGCAGCTAAGTCAGTACCAAAGTAGTAGCATCAGGAAGCCTGTTGTTGCCCTATGTCCAAGCCTCAGATTCCATGGTTAGTCCTTATCAGTTATTGAAAAGGTAAAATTTTGTTCTCCATTTGCTTGATTTCTCTATATTTATTTTCCAAGCAGTTACAAACTCATTTGGGGGCAATATTATAATGTTGCCTTAAGACATAGCACATACAATGGGATAAGCTTGTGGATCTCCTAAAAATATAACTAAGGACATAGACAAATATACAAGTGAACAATGTAGGAAACCCAATATGTAAATTAAAAGATCAAAGCCTGGGGTGGGGTGGAGGGATGGGGAGAAAAGGCATACAACTGTAATTGAATAACAATAAAAATTAAAAAAAAAGATCAAAGCCATATTTATACAGTTGTCATTTTCAATCTTCAAAATCATATATTTTCATAAAAACTGTTTAAGGAGCCAGAAAGTCCTTTCCTGCCCACAGAAGAAAGCCTTCCTACAAAAGCATTATGTAGCATCTTAGAGCTTTCTTACCCTCAGCAGGAAATTCAGCCTGGATAAGGACTCTAGGAAGATGTCAGCTCCTTTGTTTGAAAACTCGTACCTCCCAGCAATGAAAAGGAACAAAGTCTTTTCAAGATCAAAGTCCAGATGACTAAAACAAAATAAAGCAGTTTAAAATAAAATGAAGCATAAGCAACAAAATGTGCACATGAATTCTGTTACAGCGCAAAGGAGACTGGGAAAGGTAAACATGTACTATAACAATTCTGTTTTCTCTTTACTAAAGATCACTAAGGTCACACATTAATTTTCTTTTTTAAAGAATATTCTTTTTTATTAATTGTATTTTTTCCATGACCATTTATCCCCCTGATACCCTCTTCCATCTCCACCTACCCCCTACATCCCCCCCCACAATCAACATACCCATAAAAATGACCTCGAACAAAATCTTGTATCCTAGCCTTGTACATTGCATGTAGATTTTGAAACTCATGTACTGCTGAAAATTTCTTAACATTCAAGCCATTTGGAGTAATTACATCTGGGAAAGCAAAAATGAGAACTTTATGAAAATGCTCTTCTGAGAGAAGGTACCATTGTAGAAAAACAGTATATTTAAATTTATAAAGTTAGATTTCTATTACCATTCCTAGTTTATAACTATCATAGACTTCAAATTTCATAAATTTTCACAATAAATTGTTGAGGTAGGAAATCAGGAATACCTGACTGAAATAACCTTGGTATAAAATGACATAATATAATTAAAAGCAATAGTAATGATTATGCTAGTTTTATTGGTTACTGTGCACCAGGCGCTGCTCTAAACACTTCGCAATGTAACTCATTTAATCCTTGTAACAGCCAATGGAGTAGGTGCTCATATCTGCATTTTCAGAGGCAAAACCCCTTTTCCCCTCAACCGTTTTAGGCTTTTTTCTTTGTTTTAAACAACATTAGCATACTCCCCTGTCATTTAACTGAAAGATCAGTGACAATCTCAGGGCTAACAATTACCAGGCTTTCTCTTCAGCATATGTTCTGCCTCTATCGCTGTTATCTCCGAAACCGTGGCGAACACGTGGGCACAGTGGACCGCGGCCCGCTCCATGCAGTACCGATGGTAGATCTGCCTTTCCCCGGCCTCTTTGTCTATGTTAAACTGCTCACAACAAAACAAAGCACACAAACAAGCTCAGGTACATTGGCTGACACGGTTCTTCCATACAAGCAATACAAAATCATGTATTTCTCCTATTGTGTTCCCTCCCACAAGGCTATGTAAAATTTAATGACCACAAAAAGTAATGATAATGTTTACTAAACCCATTACTAAGCACACAGCTACTTGTGCATTAAAAGGTGCTGTTTACTTCATTACTTCATTTTTGCTTTACAACTGCTATTTAACCCTCTGAGTAAATGTATTTCAACTCTGTTATAATCACAAAGAAATATTAATTTTTTTGGCATTTTAGTTATACTCCTACTTATCCCACATTTTGTCAATATTGAGCTAATTTCTTTCCCTGGGGTCCTTATCATATTTTTGCCCATAAACAATGAAATAAAGCTGAATTAAGCTTGATCGCAAAAATAAAGATAATTATTATTATCCTTAATTCACTGAAAGGGAACCTGACAGAGAAAACAAATGCTTTACCAAGGATCTAGAAATCCTACTGATATATAATTTCAAGAGTGTACAGTTACGTTAATTAGTGTGTTAGATTGTGTAATCATTCATTATTCTGGGTGTCTCAACTTAAATAAATACACACCATAAGCCACACCCCACAACTAAAGAGTTGGCAACAGGTGTGGGCTTTGGCCATGTGGCTTAGTTATGGAATGCAATGCCTCGGACTGCTGTGTAAGAAAGTAGCAGCATCTAAGGGAAAGAGCTGTGTAGTTTATGGTGCTGTGTCGGCAACACACTTTGCATGTGAGAGGCTTTTCAACACTATGTATCAGGCACTCAGCTAGGCAGGATATCCTGTTTAATCCTCATAAACCACCAACACATATTTTGTCTTCATTTTATGGAGGAGGAATTGAAACTTTTAAAGGTTAAAGAACTTTCTCAAGGCCACATTCCTGCCACGTATCTGAGCAAAGGCCGAAACTGATTCAAATCAGTCTGACCCCAAGCTCGTGCTCTCACCTGCTTTTATACCAGTAGACTCTCACTGGATCAACAAGTCAGTCCCCAAACTACTACATCACAGAGGGGAAACACTAAAACAAAGATTTATTAGATGTCTCTAAAGATCAGAACGAGGAAATTCTTAGAATATTCTTTCTTGACTGCAATGTTTGGAACTCTCTCTCTGATAATGGTTGAATGAGGTCTCTATGAGGTATCCCTCGATCAGTACAAGTTTTTCTTCAAAGCTTTACATGACTGGTCTTCTTGATTCAGCCAACTCTCTCACTCAACCATTATTTACTGAGTAATTTATATGTTTCTCTTACTTTCAAAGAGCTTATAAATTAATGAGAAAATGGGTAGAAATTAGGCAGACATGAAGAAGTAACCAAATAAGGTATAAAATCAGAACAGGACAGGGAAAATTACCTCATACTATATGAGAGAACCATGAGTTGTTCATCTTTATATCTCCAAGTTAATTTGATGACTAAAATGGTATCTGGACTTTATCTAAAATGGTATGAAAGTGTAGTTTAAGGAAAGGTTATTTTAGGCTGAAAATTTAGTTGCCCTAAAGAATAAGTATTGGGTTGGGTTTATAAGTAAAAAGTTCGTTTGTTTTTTTCTGTAAGATGTCTCTAGTAGCTCTTAGTTGTCTTTAACTTCATTCAAAACAACTTTGTTAGGTTGTATAGTGACAGCTGTCATGTCAGCATGCATTTAACATGACACATCAAAATCTGTGAATTTTTGTGTAGCCATTTTAATATTGAAGATGCAAGAAAATAAGCAATATTTTTGGCATATTATGCTTTATTATTTCAAGAAAGGTAAAAACGCAACTGAAACGCAGAAATTGTGCAATGTATAGAGAAGGTGCTGTGACTGATTGAACATGTCTAAAGTGGTTTGCGAATTTTCATGCTGGAGATTTCTCGCTGGATGATGCTCCATGGTTGGTTGAAGTTGTTAGCAATCAAATCAAGACACTGAGAACAATCAATGTTATACCAATTGATTATAGATTGTAGACATGGGAGATAGCTGATGTACTTAAAATATCCAAATCAATAAAGTTATTCATGAAAATGAAAAAATGTATCTTTTATTTTGTGAAAAAAAACTCCAGACTTTTTGATCAACCCAATAATATATATAAAATCTTATGGCAAGTGCAGAAAATACCAAAATGCCTGATGTGAGGGCGCAGCTTTGGGTATAGAATATAAGAGACATAGGAAGTCAATATCCTGGTGGGATATAATAGGGTCAGATCCCAGAATTCCCTGAAGACAAGGCTAGGAATTTGGCCTTTGTCCTGTATACAGTGGAAAGACTGAATGGGCTTGTGTAGTGATGTGGTGAAGACACAGCCTATGTTTAAGAAAAATAACGCTGGATACAAGTGCGAAATCTTTTTTATCTCACTGAGCATTTTGCCAAGAGAAAATGAGGGAACGCTTGTCAGATATTTACAAAAGTGCCTGGCACATAGAAAGTGCTCTGAAACTTTAGCTATGCTATTATTTATTGCTACTATTGAGAATCATATGATTTCATACATGGAGTAGCATTTAATATTTAGACACGTAGAGATGGGAAGACAGGTTTCTGAGTGAGTAAACCAAGTACGCAAAGATGCAGGTCTTGGTGAGGACAGTCGCTTGTGCACGCTTCTGCCACCCCCGGTCTCACAGGGCCCCTTATCTTTCAGGCCTGTGGTACGCCTGGCCACACCTGTGGCTTCACAGCAGCCCTAACTATTTACATGTGTTGTCTGCTTTTCCCCATATTCATGATAGTACATTAAATCTCTGTCTGACGATTTCAACATCTAAAACGTATTGGGCCTGGTTCTTTTGACAGCTGAGCTGCCCAGGGTTTTTCTGCATTTCACAGCTTTTTGTTGTTGTTGAATTCTGGATAATGTGTAAAAAAGAACAAAGAATGAAGTAAAGTGTATATTAGCCACTAAAAAACAGTCCAGCGACAGCAGAAGGTAACTCTGTAGTTGAAGCTGACTAGTTCAAAGCCTGGTCAGAGGAAAGAGTTAAGATGCACCAAACAGGTGTCTATGGCTGCCTGCACCGTCTTCTAATCCCAAACAGCATCGTCCTCACATTTCCATCAGGGGAATTCTGTTGCTATTAAGAAAAGAAAGGCCAAAAACCTAACAAAACTTGTTGAAAAAGCATCAGTTATCTAACAAGAAAAAAATTGGAAACATCTTGGAGAATCTCAGAAATTCACATGGTGGCTAAAAATGGTTAAAATCCTATTTTAGCTAATAAATTTAACTAAAAACTTAAACCAATCTCAAGGTCTTTGTGAACTGGTTAACAACAAAAATGTTTTTAGTTAGCAATTATTCTTTGAGTAAAATAGTTCCACCTTTCTGATTTTATAGAAGTTAAATACTGTTATTTTTATTCTCATTTCCCCACCCCTACGTCACGTTTCCTCGCCTGAGCCAGAACTTACTGAGACAGATCTTGGGTGTCGTATCAAAGACCAAATGATGACTCATTTCTTAGGTCGAACTTTTAAAAGCTTTTCGTGTGTATAATTTGATGTTTTTATGTATTACCCAAATTCTAAACCCAATGTGAGCCTGGGGAAAGGGTCTGCTATGGAAAATAATTATAGGGTGTTTCTCTGTAAGAAATGGTTATGAGTTTAACTCAAAATCTAGTTCTTGACTACTTGTTATTTACTAGTCACTCTGCTGGGCAGGATATTTTATTAGAACAATGGGCTGGGATCTGACTATGCTTATATATTTCAACCAGTGAGGGGCTTTAAGCTGGGGAGATATATAATCCGATTTGATTACTGTATGATATAAAAACTGACCTTTATCAAGAAGATAAAGTTGTAATATAGAATAACTACTTACTACCATGCATTTATTCATGAAAAACTAATAACAGCTGATGTATATTATTCATTGTTTTTATTAATTATTATATAATGGTCTAAGTATTCTACAGTAAAATATTTGATATTGCCTCTAATATTTGTTATTTCACAAAAATCAAAGTCTGCTCTTCTCCAGGAAACATGATTTTTGAGCTTATCACAGATCACTGGTTTGCCCTTATTAGTCTACTGCTATATCACATGCCATTGGGAAATCTCCCTGATCTCCTGCCTTTCTGAATCCCTTGGTGACTTTATTTTAAATGTACATCTTATGTTTACAATGTACCTTTAGGGTAGCTGACCTTTTCATACGTCAGCTCTTATCAGGACCCTTCATTGCCTTGCAGATTTAGTGTGTCAGGAAAATCTCTCCTGCATTCAGTGTCAAAGTGTCTTCGAGGTAGTAGGATAACTTTTACAACCGTTATCTAAGTATAATTTATGTGTTACACACGCACAAACCACACATTCTGGTTCATAGAATCCTAGCACTTTTTTAAACTGGGAAGTCTTTAGAAATCAATGTTCCAACTTCCTAATGTTCCTGATAGTAAAATAGAAACCTAAAATGGTAAATTGATTTGATTGGCAAAGGAGATGCCAAATCTGCAAAATGCCTGACTTTACGGTATGCGCATGCTTTGTTGATATTATTGACATATGATATAAAAGCCATACTTTAATCTGATTTAACTGATGGAAAATAAAAGAAAGAAGTCAAAGCTGAATGACTTTGGGTCATAGAATTGGGTGGTCTTCCCAATAAGCGGACACAATTGTTTGGTTGTCAAGGACACACATCCTTCTTTTGAATAACTTCTGTCTTATTTGACCCCGACAAAACCCCACCTACACATGGCAGGGTTACGGGAGAAACTGACCATTCACTCACTGGGACAGAGGAAGTAAGGCTCAGAGCGCAAGCTGCATGTCTAGGATCACAGTCCTCTAGTCACCACGCAGAGCTGTGTGTGGATTCAGGATCCTCACAGCTCCATGCTCCGGGGTACACAGGAACCCCACCTTGTGTCACACCCCCGCCCCACCCTGGGCTGTGTTGGATCTTGGATCTATTGCCCCAAAGTGAACACACACAGACTCTCACTGCTACACTCCACTGCACTCTGAACAAAGTTAAACTCTATGAGCTCCCTGTCACCCGGGGGCAGCTTTGTCATGAATATTGATTAGTTAAAAGGGCATTTCTGCCATGTGGCTGGCAGATGAAATGTCAAGATCAATACTTCTCATCCTTCAGCTTCAATGGTCGGGGAAACAGTGTCGAGAGAGAAGGTGGTAGGACCATTTACCTTATCAAGATGGTTGTAAAAATCAATGTTTGCTGCACAGAGATACCGCCCAAGCAGTGTGGCATGAGTGGTAAAAATTGTAGCAATAGGAAGTTTCCGGGCTCGAGAAAGGATCAGTCCAGTTCCGGCCTGCCATTCGTGGAAATGGGCAATGACCTGTTTGCTTTCTGCATGGTCTGTCACCTACATCAGAAAAGCAGCATGTAGAAAAGTTGGTGAAGCTTGATCTTGCCCATGGCCCACAGCAGAAAAAAAGTTATCATGCCTGTAAATTTTAGCACAATTTAAAGGGATCTAAATATGAAACATGCAGATTTAGCACATGTGTTTTATAGGATTCAGGAACATGTTCACAAGTGTGAGCTGTCCTCACTTAGCATACAGCAGGTCACCTGGAAGGCTTGTCAAGCATTGACGTCTGGGTTCCATTCCCAGGTAATTTAATTCAATGGTTCTGGGCAGGGAGGCAAGAATTTGCATTTCTTACAAGTTTACAAGTGATGCTGCTACTGATGGTCTGGGAAGTACTCTGACAAGCACTGACTTAGGCTAACTCCTCTGTGTTCTAAAGCATCTGCTCTTCAGCAAGTTCTTCACAGCTATGAACAGTTGCACGGGCCAACAGTGCTGCGGAAACAGGTGGCAGCAGAAGCAGCACTGGCTCCAGAAGACCTGTGAGGATTTTTCAGTGTCTTTGTTTACCTTTTAAACCAAAGACAATAGGTACTTCTGGTACTGCTTTACTTTAAAGGAAGTTGGGGCTCACTTTCCTGCTTCTCTCTGCTCTATTCCCTTTCACAGAAGGGGTGCTGGCAGATGCTCACATGTACCCTTGAAGGCTGGCTTCAGCTCCACATGGCTGGCAGTGGCTCAGGGAGGCAGTTTGCAGAACTGCATGCTTCCAGGAGTTGGTGACACTAATAGATGCTGGAACAAGAGTTCACACTGGCCATTACACCAGACCCACCAGTACCCTCACCCTTCTTCTCCTATCCTGTCATCCACACAGAGCAATAGGCCAGTTTCTGCATCCTCTCCTCTGCTTCAAGGCACCCTGTTATTGGCTATTGGAATATGACTGCATCAGTAATAAAGACTGGCTAGAGGGAGCACACTCCCAGCATACAGTTGTTCTGGGACTTGTGCTTAGACCACACCCCCACTTTGCTAGGGGTGCTCTATCTTTACCATCTAATTTTAGGTTAGGCATCATCATCTTGTACTACATAGAAGACAAAGGACTCTTACTGCCATGCTTTGAGGACTTAGTAGAGTGCAAGCGTGGCTCACTTAAAGAAGACTAGTTTTTAATATTCTTTTAAAAAACATCTCACCTATGGGATATTTCACTGCTAGAGATTCCTTAGCACCTGCCGGAATCACTCCAGCCCCGAGCTCGTGAGGAAAACATCTAAAAGTCCCTGCAGTTACACAAGTACTCATACATAAAGAAGCCAAATATTTCAAGGTATTTTCTATTCCCTTGATTCTAGAATTCACATACATAGTGCATAAGGCATGCTATTTTTCCTTGCATATATATTGAGTATCATTTATGTAGCAGGCAACATAAGTGGATTTTTATATAATCATTCATGCTAAACCTGACATGATGTAAACATTAATAAGCATTATTATTACTCTTTCCAAAGTCTGGTTTTTAGTTTGAGGAACACTGAACATTATCTCAGGAATGCACTAGGACTGATGCCAATCAGCAATGGCATCATCTCAAAACTCACTTACTCTAAAGATCATGCGATCATTGCCTGGCAATGCTGCATCCAGAATTCAATTGTGCTGCTCCTCTGTTGTCTGACTACACAGTAAACTGTACCTCTTTTAAGAACCAGGCAGTTAAAGATCCAAATATCAACATATCGTTGGCTTCTCGGTCATGATGAGGGATGCCGACACTGCATGCTTCCCAGAGGTCACCCTTCCACCTGTCCAAATTCCAAGCCGAATACCCTATGTCAAAGAGCACCACGTAAGGACTTCCTTCTATCAGCCATCTTCCAAAATGTACCTGTCGTATAAAGAACACAGAGCCACGTGGTCATGCTAGGCAATGGAAGTGAGGAAATGTATTTGTGCTCATAGGATGTAAGCTGTATTTAGAACGCAACAGTGAACTACATATGCTATACAGAAAACCACAGTGATACCACAAAGCATCTGGTATTGGAGCCTGAAGATGGAGTGGGCTTGCATCCACTCATCTAAAATCTCCAAGTTTTTGCTTTTATTAAATGTGGTCATTTAAAAACTAAGTATCTAGATTATGTCATTGAGCCTATGACCCTGAGCTTATAGTTTTATGATTTTATATCACAGTATATGTTTTAATGATGGAGTCATAAGATGAACTGTTCTGTATCTTTAACAACTTGTAACTGGATATAATTTCTACCGTGTCACTTATTTTCCTTTATGCAACAGGGCTTCAAATATTTCCTGCTAGAAAAAGTTTTTTTCTGTTGACAAATGTGTATGATTTCTCTTATTCCTCCTATTAAAAAAATGTTACTAAAAGTGTTTCCCAATATGGTGGCTGCCAGAAATCTTAAGTATATTTTCTAAAATACATTATCTTGTTAATCTAGCATAGCAGCTCAAAGTCTAATCCTATTACGTTCTTGCCATCAATTCAACCGCTAATTCGGTCAATTGCACAATGACCTCCAAGACTGCCAAGTTGCCCCATTGCACAGACACTGAAGTTCGACAACACTGACTCTCCATCTGTGCAACTTTGTGCACTTCCACTCAGGCTTCCGATTGCTGCTGCAGAAAGTCACGGTTGTGTATATTGTGACACTAAAAAGTCATGACAATACATCAAAAGGGTCCAGGAATCCCTTTATCTATCGATTGAATGCTTTTTAGAACTTCTTCCTCCAAAATTCTCTTATTTTAACACTTGCCTTCTAACTCTCCTAAGATGACCTTTAACTCCTGCTTCAGTAAGATCATCCAAAAACACTGAATGAGACCATACTGAATTCTGCATTAACGTACCTCTATTTGCATTCACCCTGCGCTCCCTGTTTAAGTGCAAGTGGGGAGGAGTGATCCTCTCACGAGTGCTGTGGATCTTGTTCCCACTGCCATTCTCAATGACCTCACTTTCTTCAATCATCCATTTCTTCTGAACTTTCACCTTCTCCCTGTCTACCTGATACTACTTTTTGGCATATAAATATTCTCAGGTCTCACATTTAATAAAACACTAATTCTCAAAACCATCACTCTGAAACTACTTAATCTATCTTTCCTTTTCATAGAAAAACTCATAACCACAATTTTTATACACTTTATTCACTATTCATTCATTCCTTAACCCACTGCAATCTGATATAACCTCTCCTTCCTTTGAAGCTATATTTAACAAGTTTACCATTAATGACCTTAATGTTTCTAAACCAAATGTCCCTTGTTCAATCCTTGGCTAATTTAGTTCCTTTCTCATACTTGAAACTCACTTTTCCCTTGTCTTGACATCACTATTTCTGTTGTGATGGCAAAAATCATCAGAAACCTAGTGGCTTAAGCCCTGGTTGGTGTAGCTCAGTGGATTTAGTGCGGGACTGTGTGTGGGCCAAAGGGTTGTTGGTTCGATTCCCAGTCAGGGCACATGACTGGTTGCAGGCCAGGTCCCCAGTAGGGGGCGCGCAAGAGGCAATCACACATTGATGTTTCTTTTCCTCTCTTTCTCCTTCCCATCCTCTCTCTAAAAAATAAATAGATAAAATCTTAAAAAAAAAAAGAAAAGAAAAAGAAACCTAGTGGCTTAAAACAACATAAATTAACTATCTTACAGGTTTGGGGGTTGTAGTATGAAATTGGTTTTGTGGGTTAAAATTAACATGTTACCAGACTTTCATTCCATCTGTAGTCTCTAAAAGAGAACCTACTCTCTGGTCTTTTTCAGCTTCTAGAGACCACTTGCATTCCTTGGCTCATGGCCTCTTCCTCCACCTTCAAAGCTCGTTGTGCCAACTTCTGTGTCCATTGTCACATCTCCCCTTCAATTCTGATTCTACTGCTTCCTCTTATAAGGACACTTGTGATTACACTGGGCCCACCCAGATAATCCAGGGCAATTTCTTCATCTCAAGACCCTTAACATAATCACATCGCAAAGTCCTTATGCTGTATAAGGTAACATTATCATAGGTTTTGAGGATTAGTTCTACATCACTATCTGTGCTTCCACTTCTGCTGTCTCCGACTTCTATTAGTGTAGATGTTCTAACATTGACATCCCTAGGTTTGGCTCAAAACTTTTGCTCTTAGTCTGTAAACTTCCACTGAATAATGTTATCAACACCAATTGTATCAACCACAATTTAGATACAAATGACTTCCCTAGAAATATATCTACCCTTCACCTTCTACTGAGCTCCAAACCTATTACACTACTAGGTATTTTCCTAGGGTCTTCACAAGGTGCCTCAAAAATGTACTTATTTAAAATCCAGCTCATCATCTTTCTCACAAACCCGCTCCTTTCCCCTTAGTAGACGAATGGTCTTCTCTTGTGAGTTAATGAAAATGGTCTGATTTCCCATCACAGTTTGCTAAGACCTGTCAAGTGAAGTGTCGGTCAGGTGCCTTTACCTGGCAGCCGTGCTTGTTCATTGTATCCACTGCTCTTCTGACAGCCTCATTTGCAGGCTCACACTGTTCCACCTGAGTCTTCATGTTTTGCTCAAAATAGGGACCAATCAGGAAATAATTGTCTCCCCATTCATCTGCTGTTACTCTGGCCTTTGTCTGAATCACAGTATAGATGCCACCAACTGTTAAAAAGAAATGTTTCATTATCATTCAGGTTAATAATTCATTTTAAGTGAATAAAGGCATGGAAGTGAGTTCCCATTTTTGAGTAAGTATGCAGGATCTATCAAGCATGAAGGTTTATTTAACTTCCTAAGGGAAAGTTTTTAAAGGACACTAACAAGCAGTTAACTCAATTTATTTCATGCATATTTTAAAGCCCCCACTGGGTGCAGTCAGAGAGTAGCAGGTTGGCAACAGCAGAGCAGTACCAACATTTCAAAGGACTCTGAAGGGACCACTGGAGTGAAGCAGACTTGGTTTAATGCTCTATCCACATGTAAGTGTCGAAGTTGGAGCAAACAGCCATTGTCACATCATATGCCCTCAGCTGCAGTAGTCGCCGTGCACCCCTTCTCCTACAGCGGTCCAAGAAGGGGCTAAAGTATATACAACGGTCACTGCTGAAATTATGAGCAAGTCCCCCAAGCTAAACAGCCACTTTCCTTCTCAGGTACCAAGGTAAGGTAGCTTCTGCCAAGATGAAAGAGCTAATGGATTTTGAGGGGTAACGCTCGGCCCAGCTCTGATGTCAAATGCAGCGAGACAAATACAGATTTTCACATGGCATATCACATTTTCCCCTCTGGTATTGTGGCCGCCACTATTAAAACACAAAACCGATAATATATATACTATTGGAAAATATAGATATCCTTGTCCACGTATAGAAAATTGTCCTGGAGGATATTATAATATAGAAAAATTATGACCAAATTAAATTGAACTCACTTAACCTAAGGCTCAAGTAGCTCATCTGTCCAATGGAAGTAAAATAGTATTTAGCTCAGGGAAAAGGGGAGCTAGCAGCAACAGTATTCAAAACTAAGCCTCATTAAAAAGGTAATCTTTGAGTAAGTACTAAACGGGGTGAAGAAATACGGCAGGTAGATACCATGTGGAAGAATATTTTAGGCAGAAAGAAGGGCTAGAGCCAAGGCCATGATTAGGATCAACAGTGGGCAAATGAAGAGTAATGGGCATCTAGTATTGAGGTTCAGTACCCAGGTAGGAGGAAGAGAGAGGGCCAAGAAGAAGAAGATTTTCAGCAAACTTAGGCTATTTCTTGTGCTGGCTCTAAACAATCATCTCATAAGAGAAAATGAAAACAGTCTGAATCAATTCCTTGAGCAATACTTCGTGCTGTGAGCTATATAGGCAAGGGTATGACTCAAGAAATTCTGTGTGAAATCCCAAAGCTAATATGGATACCGGCACCAATCTTCAACTCCATTTCCAAGAGCAATTTTTTTTTTAATTGAGAAAAAAACCTTATTTTTTACTACAGTTTTCCAGAAGGTATTTTAATTCATCAGGATATTGGGTTTGATAGTTACTCTAGTTCTTAAATTTCCTATTCCAGTAGCTTGGAGTTTAATAAATCTGATTGGCAGTCACAATCTATGGTCAAAAGATAGAATGACTACCTGTGAATTTTTCTTTAAGCCTGAGCCACTCAAAATATACTTTTTGGTAAATCGTCTATTGAGAAATAAGACAAAATGTTGATACTACTATATCATGCTAACAGGATTCATTAATTTATAAAACAGAAGAGCTAATGTAACTCCCAAAATGTAAATATTATATGCAAACAATTTTTATATGAGCCACATAAACTTATTGTCCTTAAAGACTTCATCTTTAAGAAAAGGCTTTTTGACTGAGCAGTCTGATAATGAGGGCTCCATTGCAGCTCAGATGGCAGGTGGTGAGGGCAGCACGAATGCAGGAGGAGGAGCAGCACCTCTTGCAGGCACCTAGACTGGAGCAGGACAGACATGATGTACCTGTCCATTCAGCAATGAACCTGAGTCTACATGAATTGATGCCAACATTAAGTACACCTAAATATTTCCCCCGATTCCAGAAAACTTTATAAAGCATAAAAACTATTTCTTGAGGAAAAACAAATTTAAAGAAATAGTTTGCAAAAGCAACTAAAAAGAACTTTTCTTTAGGGTGTGTCATACTTTAGTACAAATTTAAATATATATATGAGTATATATGTTTTTTTCAAATAATTTTCCCCTTCTGCTGACTTGTTTCCTTCATCTTCATCTTATCAGGGAGAATATGTTATCAGGTTCTGATGGCACACGTGTGTCAACTGCCTTATTCACATTTGTTCTTGAAATCTCTTTTATTTGCAACTATGTATCATGCCCAGAGATCTTAGAACATCCTTGTTCATTAGATTATGTGTTTCAAATTCAAATACACTTGAGTGAATGAAAACACATTTTTATTTGCTAAAGGACATAAGGGAGAAGAGAAATGTTTTATTTGAAAAAATATGGTTAGTTTTGGGAATTGAAATGTAAAGATAAACATAGTCAATTAATCTGCTACCTCCTTTTCCTATTTGAGGACTTCAGTATTGATATAGGTAGTCCCCAAATAGCCTTACAGTGTTCATAAATACTATGGCTATGTCCTTTCAGTCTATCAGGAATGAAAATGTAAAATGTAAAAATAAAAGTCTATCCCATATTGGTTGAGGCCTGATTGTAAATAAGTCTCTCCCTCCAGACATCTCCTCTGTGGAGGGGAGCTCGTACTGCATTTCATATGCCCAAGCTCCAATTTAGCCTCTCTCTGTCCTTCCCGTATCTACATGACAACTAGTTTGCATTGATTCTTACTGTTTACCAGAAATTCCTCTCTTGGTGTGCTAATTGGAGGTGAGTGTGACAGCATAGATATAAGGTCATTCCTATGTTCTAATTTGAGCTTTAAACCAGAGGTTCACCAACACATATTTTTAATAAATTATTGTTTTACCAAACTCTTCACTTTCAAACATGTACTTTGGATTTTATTGATCTATATATTTTTTCCCGAAACAACATGGGAGCTATCTTTAGTATGAGGGCAAAGTATAAAGCCTTTCATATGAAATGGGAAACGAGCCCCCATGGCAAATATGTCATGGAGGTAGCTACAACCCCAAGTTCTCAGCTAGACACACTGATGATGTTGCTAAAACCAGGATTCCAAAGCAGTATGGAATATGGATAGCAGCCAAGAGAGGAGGCATTGTACATATGCACATAAATTAGGAGTATCTTCACTATTTTTAAATGTTGGAAAGTTACAGAATTTGGAAGTCATATGGCTTCAACATGAATGGCTAATCCTCTGACCCTTCTGTCTCAAGGCACAGTTGCAGAAGCAGGGTAGTCATTGTACAATTAGAACGTCATTCTTTGAAACAGCAGGGCTGGTAAAAAGAGAAAGTAAATGTGTCTACTGATGACAGTGAACAAATATTTGTACCCCCAGCGCTTTCCTGGGCCTGTGGTTCAAATCAAAGCAGCTGCAGCCTCAGGCAGCAGGAGGGGAGTGCTTAGAGCCAGGCCATGCTCACACCCCACCTTGATTATACCACAGTGTCGACCCCTTGTGCTACACGGGAGGAGTGCCAACATGGCAATCTGGGTAAAGAGGAAGTGGGGGGAGCAGGGCTCCTCTTAAATCTGTATGTGCACCAAGCGTGGTTTTTCCATAGATTGTGGGTTTCGTGCGGTATAGTTTGAGATGCCACTGACAGCCCACTGCCCATCCACACCAGGCCAGGGAACCTCAACCCCAAACTACTGTGTCACCCGTGATTGTAACAACCCTGTTCCATATCTTTTTGTCCACTTTCTGCTTTTGTGTTTAAAAACTGACTCATGGAATCACTCAAAGTCAAAGCCAGTCTGATAATGAATGATCCAACATATTCATTTTATGAATAAATTTTACATTAGCATTCATTATTTGTGACAAGGTCCATTAAATTCTTTTTAATGATTCTAAATATCTTGAATATGATGATTGATCCATAGTCTACGATGATTTGGGCAAGTCTAGGTAGGAGAAAGGATTGTAGTAAGAGGTTTGTTTCCAGCCCCCATCTAGTTATAGCCCGGGCCCTGCAGATACATGCACACATTAGGGAGTCTGAGCATCTTGTACTTTCTCTTGCACTCACAACACTTGACTATAAGTGCATGTTCACTGCCTGTCTTCCTGCAAGTCTGTAAATTTTGGAAGACTAGGGATCAATTCTGTATTGTTAAACTCTATGCCCCTCATCTCCCACTGCCTGACATCTAATAGACACTTGATGGATCTCTATTGAACAATAAGTGGATTATTATAATAACAAATGGAAGAATGAATAAATGCAATAAACTCAAGGGTAATATGAACAAGTAAAAAAGGTTATCTTGAGGTCTGAAAATTAGCATCCAATAATTTAACTATGACTCTCTCTCATTTGTTATATTTTACACATTTACATTGTTGACAACATTTTGGCGTTAAGGATTTTTTTTCCTCTAAGAAATCTTTTGTTTTCTTGGATATAAATACATTTCCTGTTTGCCACCACAAACCATTATAAGATGGCTGAAGCATATTACATTTATTCATTCATGAAGAAACTGATATTCAGTTAGTTTAAGGGCGTTTTTACAAAGTCTCAGAAATCTATGATCTTTGACTACAAGCCCTGTGTTCTTTCATCTATAGAAAATCTGCTTAGGCAGTAGGTGTTTTAATTTTTATTCTTGTGTGATAATTAAAAAGAGAAGTGGACTCACAGGAGCCATAACTGCCAGTTCCAACCCTGTAATTTACTTGGTCATTAATGCCTGTAGATGTCTGTTTCATCAATGAAACAGAGGAGTTCGGTCCATGATCTCTAACCTGCCTCATATCATGGCTATGAACCAGAGGGAAATAAAACTTCAAAGTAAAATTTAAAAGGAAACTACGGTGTCAACGCATTGTGAGAGGTGAACACAATAATTGTCCATTCATGTAATCACTTCTAAAAAATCAAACTGTAATAGATATTAAAATAAAGATATGTTGGAGATGATATCAACTTGGATAAATCACAGGGTGGGTCACTTCTTGAGACAACAAAACTCCCTTTCTCTTGCATGGGAAATGAAAGGCAGTGTAAGGTTGAAAATAAATGTATTTATTTCTTCACTTAAAAGGAAAAATCCCTCTGAGCAATTTCTACGTGCCAGGTACCATTCTAGGCCTCGGCATCAGCACGCATGTCATCAGGATAAAGATCCATGGATAACAGTTTGCACCAGAGTGTGCCCAGCCCCGGGAGACTATGTCCCTTAAGGTTTGCTAGATGGAGAGAACAGAGGGAAGGAGAAACGGCTCTCTGCTCGGGTGCTAGAACTCATGCAGGCATCCTCCGAACTGTGTCCTGGTGCTAACAAATCCCTTCAGTTTTTACCACCAAGAAACTATTTTCGAGTGCCTGCCTACTCTGCAGAGCAAACATTTATTTAAAGGCACGGTCTGAGATTTATGTGTAACAGAGATGGCTCTGTTCCCAGGAACATGGGGCATATTTAAAAACACTGAGACTGGATAAAAGAACATTTAAAAACAGATATTTATAAAATACTTCACTTCTCACTTTGTTCTCTTACATTCATTCGGTGCATTTCTACATAGGCAGAATTGACTTTTAATTTTGATTTTATGAATTTTATGAAAGCATATGCATGAGAACTTTGAACAATTAGCATAAAGTGAATGTCTGAACAGATGTCAAATATAATTACTCCACTTTCGTGGTTATGCTGGCTCCAATTAGCCAAAAGGGAGTAATGTATCATATTCACATTTTCATTCCAGAGTCTTTAAATTCCACGTTACCACTTCCTTTCACCCATCAATCACTTTGCTTGGTTTTTCACAACCCTGAAGAATTCAACCTTCAAAACTTACTTTTTCTTACTAATATTCCCTCAATAGTCTTCACACTTTTAAACTAGAGAATATCAATCCATAAGAAATTCCCTTTTCACAGTTTCACACATACCATTCTTATTAAAATCATTTAGGTTTAATACTTCATTTTGCCCTCTCTAATCCAGCACAAATGAGATTATACCTTATTAGGACATTTTAATTTTCTTAATTTAAATATCTTAATTTTTCTTAGTTTTAATTTTCTTGATTTCTTTTCTTAGTCTATAATTTCTATGCATGTATTATTGAAAAATTAATTTTATTCTTAAATAGGAGCTCAGTATTATGCTTTCTGAGCTGCTTCTAAGTTAAAACTTTAATCCCAAGCTGATCTTGAATTATTAGGAACATTATGAAATATTTCACATAACTGCTATCAATCTAGGCAGTTAAAGTTTCTCCTTGGTCCTGACCAGGTGCAGTTCATCCTAAAATAAAGTACAAAATTTTGTTTTCTGCTGGAAAAAAATCATAAAACCTAAAAAGTAAATAACTTTTTATTTCTATTTTGCCATAACATGGGTTTCAAATTTTAATTTAAATGCGCTTTCACTGGCAAAGATGAATACTTCCATGTTTCTCTCCCTTCAGCACATAAACACAAGTCTAAGTTTTTATTGCCTGTTGAAATAGACACAGTTAAATGTAAACTTATGTTCAGTTTAAATACTCCCTACTCACAGGCAGTTCATTTCATTAATTCATTCTTCTAGTCTACATTGTTCAGCTGTCAAATATCCACCTTCAGGGCCAGTACAAACCTTTATTGGTCACTTCCCAAGCAACTTCAAAGAGCAGTAAATCCTCCACGGGAAGTTCTTCAACTTCCCACCGGGGAAGCCCACTGAGGGATGTCACCGACAGGGATCGGCCTCGGAGCATTGTTCTTCCAATCCTCTGAAACCGCTTGAATCACTCTTCCAGTGAACTGTAGGAGTGGTGCGCTTTAGAATCGCAGAGGTTTGAGGCTGGAAGATTTCAGACTTGGGTAGCTTCTCATAGGACTGAACCAGCAGAATGAAATCTCATGTGCTTTTCAGAGAGCTCCCGGTTGAAGGAGGAATTGTCACGTTCTCTGTGCAGCCTTTCAGGTGGGTCCACTGAGGACAATATCTCCAGTCAGAACCCAGATCTACCCAAACAACCCAGAGCTAGCTATCACAGGTAAAACCCTCAGTCCGGGGTTTAGGCAAGCTCCCTCTCTAGTGGCATCCTCCTAGGCTGATCACAACACATGTCCAGACCTTTAGCCCTTGTCCCTTTGACCAAATTCCTAGACTCACAGTCACCAATGTTCATTTCATCACTTCCGAAGGGATCCAAGATCAGCGATTCCCCTTATATTATAAAGTTTTCAAACCGTTTTAGATCACATGTAGAATTGACTGGGGCATATTTCTATGCTGTCAATCATTTTATATTTCCTAAATATAATTCTCCCTTTTGATTCTCATTTCTAGAGCATTAGAAAATTATTCCTGTTTTTTTAATTCTACATCTGCAAATTTAATTTTGAAGGTTAAGTATAGATTTTAGATTCCCTTTTCTTAATTTCTTTTTTTAATTCCCTATGAAAAAATATAAATGTAAGTGTGTCTTTGAGTATAACATACAAAGAATGTAGTTTTGACTGATCAGTGAGTAACAGATCATCATTTTAATGAGATAGTAGTAATTAAGTTTAGTCCTATTTGTACATTTACCACAAATATTTTTGAATTGATAAATAATGATTTAATGTATATAAAAATGTTCAAATATGGGGAAAATGCAAAATATACCAGGTTCTGGAATATAACCAGGATCACCTGCTAGTAAATGCCATATATTTGCTTTTTCATGTATTTGCATGTAAATAAGTATATGCTAATTTATTTACACACACACAGAGACACATTCTAGATTGTTCCTAAATGGAGTAGCAGCATTCAAAAGCATACTTAATTTTGAACTACAGTACTTTATAGATTTAGCTTACAATCAATATTTTTACATTGTCATTCTATATAACAAAACTGAAATTCAGAAAAAATATCCTTCACATTAGAATTATTTAGCAGAATTACCATAAAATAATGTACCACTTGTTCATACTATTACTATTTTATTTTTAATATTTATTATTGGTAGTACTATTTGTAACCTTTTGTTAGGTCTTTAGCCATTTTTTGTACAGTTGGCCTTATTGACTTAAGCCCTATTTTAAAATACATAAAACCATATTTCATTATCTAATATTAATAAATCAATGTGAATCAAGCAGATTAAATGGCTTTCATGATTCCTGACATGGCTGATTCTTATCTTTCCCTGTAAAAGTAAATTTAAGTATATAGTTTATTATTCATTCAATTGGTAAGAAAAAAGTTACATGGTTAATCAAAAAAATCAAGCACTAAAATAGTAAAGATAGGAGCCGAAATTATCGCGATGACTTTCTCCTTCACACAATGGTTTGCTTGTGTTGACATAACTTCTGTGATTCCTGCAAACACAAATTCCAATAAAACCAAACAGAAGGGCGTGCTGACGAGTAGTGAGAACTGGACGGCAGGGTGAGGAGAGAGGCACGTTCGCGGTGTGCAGTCTCGGCAACCCTGAGACGGGTCCTTCCAGGGAAAACAAGCCCCAGGATAGCCAATTCACAACATCCAAATCATACTGCCATACTTTATTCATTTGTAGTGCCACATACCTTGTGCTTGGTTGTCAAATAATCATTTGGGGGCCATGTACAATCTGCCACTTATCAGCTATGTAACCTCAAGCCAATTTCTTAACTAAGATTGGAATAGGACCACTTATATAGAGTACTTAATATAATGCCTAGCACTATATTAACCACCTTAGTAACTTTCCCTTTTATTTATAAGAGAAATATAGTGGTCTATCAAAAGCATTCCCTAGTAGTTACTATTGCAGAGGAAAGGCGTAAAATTATTTATTTTTCTTTAATTTTTTGAACATTGTGCCACATGCATATATTATCTGCTCAAATAATTAATTACATTTTGAGGGAAATGATCTAAGATCAATGAAAATATTTCATGACATGCTAAATAAAAACCAGTAACCACATAAAGCAAAATAATTGATTCAATTTTGTACAAAAAGTATACATACACGTCTACTAGTGGAGTACATGTAAGACTGAAATAAATAGAAACAAAATTCTTACAATTGTTTCTTTAGGTAGAACTGATAATGATTAATATTTATGTGTTCTCTTTTTCTTTACTAGCATTTTACAAATTTTATGCAATGAACATGTACACATATATTCATACCATACACAGAATAAGTAAAACAGGAAGTTCAATCAGATTGCCTCATGATTATTTCATTCATTCCACTCTCATCATTTTGAAAATCTTGATTCCTGGCTTTCACTTGAGGCTCTGCCTTAAGTACCAGCCCCCTCAGCAATGCATCATCCCCTAGTGACCCCTCAAAGCAGACATCTGATCCTATTGTCCCAACATGAGGACACTTTGCCAATTAGTTGCTTTTTAGTGGTGAATGCCTTTTTCAAACTTGCTCCTTGAGTCAACAAATGTGAAGTAAATGGAACCACATGAAATATGTCCACGGGATGTATCTTCATTGATCCATGATATGTGGATGATTCTCCCACTTTCAGATATGCGTGAAAAGAAAGGCATTCATTTATGCAATTAGATCCAGATGGGAACCAGAAAGTTCTCTGCTTCCCAAATGCTCTAAATATCCCTGAATACTCCTCTCGGATTTATATTGAAAGCATAAGTTAGTGAGCTAAGAGCAGAGAGAGAACAGTCATCCAGACAGAAAGGGAAGCGGGATTTCTCCAACATGGGAAAAGGAATCTCAAAAGTTCCTGATCTCTAATTTCACACTTACACTAACACTATCATTCTATGAAAAAAGGGTGATAGGACAATATGGAAAAAATGAAGATTTGTATTTGGTTTCCTTGGTAAGTATTCCAGCAGAGGTCACTAGACACATTTAGAAAAACCACATTTTTGTTCTGACATTTTGCAACCTTCTTGGAAATCTTTAGGATTTCAAAGACTGTATTACCTCCTCCTGCTTGTCCAAACAGATTCAGTTAATGTATTTATGAGCACCTACTATGTGCTATTATTCTAGGAGATGAAGATATTGCCAGTGAACAGTAGGTGAGTCCCTTCCTTCATGTGAACAGATAGAGATTAATCATGCAAATAAATAAATGAATTATATTATTTCAGGTAATGCTCAGTTTCTGAAGAAGAAAACTGCAAAATAGTAGAAAGTGCCATTTGATAGAAATTGGTGCTTTAGCTGGAAATGACAAAGAAAACTGGAGGAAGTGATACTTGAATTAAGACACAAATACTGAGGAAGAGGCAAAACTTGAAGACCTGGGAGGAGACATAGCAATGTCTTTAACACTTACAGGGACAGAAAGAAGACCAATGTGCCTGGAGCCCAGAGCATAGAGAATGACAGAAAGTCTGGAGGGGAGGAAGGCGTAGAGGAAAGCAGGGAACAGATCACAGAGAAGCTGGTAAAGAGTTTATGAAGCCAGCATACCAGTCACAAATTCTAGAACACAAGACTTAATCCATTACATAGGTAATCTCCCATTCCTTCTCAATTTTATAAAAGCAGCAATGAAAATTATTTATTTATAATTTAATCATGTCTACTTAAAATGAAAAGGAGTACCTTTGTTTTGCAAGGTGGCAACCCTATATATTTCATTTCTATGCTCTCACCTATTCCTTGTCTGTACCTTGTTATGCACATATTGCTCTTGAGACTACAGAAATAGGATATGTATATCAGGTACTGTGATCATAACCTTTGGCTTCATGAAGTGTACATTCCAGCAAGGAAAGCCAGTATTTAACAAGTAATGAAAGGACTTTGAGGGTGGTGAATCATATACAGGTGCCGTGAGAGCATGTAATAATAGAATTAATGTAACTAGAATATTAAGAATGACCTCTCAGTTCCAAATTTGTGGCGATCCTCAGGCAGCACCCTAATGTTACCTGACTGAATACCAGACAACATCTTTACAAAGCTCCACACAGAAATTCCTGGAGGAGCAGTTAGACAGGTACAAATTCTCTGTGACCTTAGAGAGGTGGCAGGTACACCAAAACAACAGTCAAAACCTGTCAGAGGTGAGATTGCACACAGAAGGTCTGTGCCACCCAAATCTTAAAGACGACAAGGGTTAGCCCATATCCCAGGCTCCAGTCTGTGCAGTCATTGGGACACTCCCAGAGTCTCACGGTAGCTCTCACTCTGTCCCTCTCCCAGGGGAATCTGGGCCTCTGTTCTCTCCACCACCAGCCACTAAACGAAGTGTACAGAGTCAGAGCTCACATAGTTGTGGGAATATTGGAGAAAATGGTATGTTGTTTGACTTCACAGCAAGCCGTAAGCATCTTGCATTTGGCTACAGGTTTTATGGACTGTGTTCCTTAGGTGTTTGTGACACACTCAGCCCCATTGTCCTTTCAGTCCTTCTCACACACTTACACACTACCACACTTTATAGCATCACTTATACATTTATACACAAAATGGCAGATGTGATTAAGCTGTTCCAGCTGTTTTTGTGCACCTTATCACAGAACAAACCTAGGCCCCTCAGGTCAGAAGCTGTGACGTGACTTATTTTCATGAATTCCCACAAGGGAGAGCATTTTTCACAGGGTCACAATCTAACAATGCTGCTAGACCACGACTTGATTACATTCAGTTGCCATGTCTGCAGTTCTACCAAAAATATCTAACTTGTCTCTTGATGAGGAATATTAGTTTGCTTGTGTTGTCAAAATGTAATACTATGTTGGTGGGTCTAAACAACATACTTTTTAACTTACACTTCTGGAATCTCGAATTTTGAGATCAGGTTGTGGGCTGGATTGTCTTCTCCTGAGGACCCTTTCCCTGTCTTGCAGGTGAGTGTGTTTAAACTTCTTGTTCCCAGGTGTTTCCTCTATGCTTCTCTGTGACCTGACCATTGGGAAAGGCTCCACTTTTATTGGATTTAAGACCCATCCAAATTAACTCACTTAACATTATTCCCCTAATACCTATCAATCCAAATACAGGCACACTGTGAGGTACAGGGCCTTTAGACTTCAAATTGTGATTTTTGAAAGCAGATTTGAGCTCTTAACACATGCTCCTGCTTGGCTGAAGAGACGTATACTGAAATGAGGCTGCGGGTAGAAAGAAGATATGTGTATGTAACATATTCATGTGTCTCACAGCTACAGCCAAATTTGAACCAAAAACTCTGCACCCATGACATTGCCACCAGTAGTCTCTGATGACGGTTGCTTTTCAAATCAAGCCTCACTTGAAATTTATAATTGTTTCAAACCCAATCCTCGTGGTGTCAAGTTGTCCAATGCTATCACAGTTGTCATTGATGTGCAGTATATTTTGCCAATATTTTGTGGCAGATGTCAGGCATTTACCAGTAATATGGATTTTTTATTTTATAAGTCATGTGATCAGATACCTGGGGAAGGACTATATTTCTTCCTTAAATCACCAAGTATTTGTCTTTACTAAGTCTGAAATTTCTACAATGAAGATATCAAACCTTGGTTAAATAAAAACAACAATCAGTGCCTTTAAAAAAATGACTTCTCAATAAAAAGAAATAAAAGGCATCTCAATGAGAAATGAAGAAGTGAAAATGTAACTGTTTTAAGATGACATTTTATTATATGTAGAAAACCCTAAAGACTCCACCAAAAAAACTGTTATAACTTACCAATTCAGTAAAGTTGTAGAATACAAAATCAATAAGCCAAAATTTGTGGCATTTCTATATGCTACAATAGACTATCAAAAATAGAAATTAAGAATAAATTCCATTTATATTGCACCCGAAGAATGAAATACCTAAACAACAAACTTAATTGAGGGTGTAAAAGACCTGTACCCTGAAAACTATAAGACATTGATGAAATAAATTAAAGAACACAAATAAATGCAAAGATATTCTGTGCTCCAGGATTGGTAGAATTGATTTTTTTAAAAAAATATTTATTTATTTTTATTGATCTCACCTTTAACTGGAACATAATCAACAAAAGAAAAAAGCAAACAAAATATAACCAGAGACATTGAAATTAAGAACATTGTAATAATAGCCACAGGGGAGTGGGGGAGGGAATAGTGGTGAGAGGGGTCTATAGGAGCTACTATAAAGGACACAAGGAAGAATTGATATTTTTAAAATGTCCATACTACCAAAAGCAGTCTAAAGATTCAATGCAATCCCTATCAAACTTCCAGTGGCATTTTCATAGAAATAGAACAAATAATCCTAAAATTTGTATGAAATCACAACCACAAAAGACTCCAATAGCTAAGGCGATCTTGAGAAAGAAGGGCAATGCTACTTCCAGCCAAGGTGAAGGTATAGGTAGATACCTTTTGCCTCCTCACACAACCAAAAGAATGGCAACAACAAATTTAAAAACAAAACATAACCAGAACTGTCAGAAAATGGAACTGTATGGAAGTCCAACAACCAAGGAGTTAAAGAAGAAACACTTATCCAGACCTGTAAGAGAGGAGGAGATGGGCAGGTAGGGTGGAGAGGACTCACAGCAAGGCGGCGGCTGGCAGACCAGGTGAGGCAGTGGCTGGCAGAGTGGGCTGGCAGACCAGGTGAGGCAGTGGCTGGCAGAGCAGGCAGTCCCACTTTTGTGTGCGGATAAATGGGGAGGAAAAACTGGGGAACGAGACAGACTGTGCAACCCAGGTTCCCAGCTCTGGGAAATAAAGCCTCAAAATCTCTGACTGAAAAAACCTGAGAGAGTTGAGGCTACAGGAGAAACTCCCAGCCTCACAGGAGAATTCATTGGAGAGACCCACAGTGTCTTAGAATGTACACAAACCCAGCCACCTGGGAATCAGCACCAGAAGGGCCCAATTTGCTTGTGGATAGTGGGGGAAGTAACTGAAAGCTGACAGATTGCTGAGCAAGTGGGGTTGTTCCCTCTTGGACCCCTCCCCCACATACAGCACCACAACCCAGCCACGTGGGTTGCCACAACCTGGCGAGTACCTAAGGCTCTGCCCCTGACTACAGAACAGGCATGCTGAGACAAAGAAATATGTCCCAAATGAAAGAACAGTTCAAAGTTCCAGAAACAATACAACTAAGTGATGAAGAGATAGCCAACCTATCAAATGCACAGTTCAAAACACTGGTGATCAGGATGTTTACAGAAATGGTTGAGAATGGTTGCAAAATAGAGGAAAAAGTGAAGGCTATGAAAAGTGAAATAAAGGGAAATGTACAGGGAACCAACAGTGAAGGGAAGGAAACCAGGGCTCAAAAAAAAACAAAAAAACAAACCCAGTTTGGAGCAGAAGGAAGAAATAAACATTCCATCAGAACAGAATGAAGAAACAAGAATTCAAAAAAATGAGGAGAGGCTTAGGAATCTCCAGAACAATTTTAAATGTCCCAACATCTGAATCATAGGGGTGCCAGAAGGAGAAGCGGAAGAGAAAGAAATTGAAAACTTATTTGAAAACATGATGAAGGAGAACTTCCCTAATCTGATGAAGGAAATAGACCTCCAGGAAGTCCAGGAGGCTCAGAGAATCCCAAAGAAGTTGGACCTAAGGAAGCACTCACTAAGGAACATCATGATTATATTACCCAAGGTTAAAGACAAGGAGAGAATCTTAAAAGCAGCAAGAGAAAAGGACATAGTTACCTACAAAGGAGTTCCCATAAGACTGTCAGCTGATTTTTCAAAAGAGATCTTACAGGCATGAAGGGGTTGGAAAAAAGTATTTGAAGTCATGAAGGGCAAGGACCTACATCCAAGATTACTCTATCCAGCAAAGCTATCATTTAGGATGGAAGGGCAGATAAAGTGCTTCCCAGATAAAGTCAAGTTAAAGGAGTTCATCATCACCAAGCCCTTATATATGAAATGTTAAAGGGACTTAATTAAGGAAAAGAAGAAGATAAAAAATACAAACAGTAAAATGACAACAAACTCACAACTATCAACAACTGAACCTAAAAGAACAAAAACAAAAACAAAAATGAACTAAGCAATCAACTAGAACAGGAACAGATTCACAGAAATAGAGATTACATGGAGGGTTATCAGCGGGGAGGGGGAGAATGGGGGAAAAGGTACAGGAATAAAGCATAAATAGTAGGTACGAAATAGACTGGGGGAGGTTAGAAATAGTATGGGAAACAGAGAAGCCAAAGAACTTATATGTATGACCCATGGACATGAACTAAGAATGGGGAATGATGATGGGGGGGGTGGAGGGGAATAAAGGAGGGAAAAAAGTAGGGCAACTGTAATAGCATAATCAATAAAATATTTTTTTAAAGTGCAATGCTATAAGCATTCAACTCCCTGATTTCAAACTGTATTACAAAGCTGTAGTAATCAAAAAAGAATGATATTGGCATAAAACCAGGCACAAAGATCAATGGAACAGAACAGAGAGCCCAGAAATAAGCCCATTCCTATTTAATCAATTAATTTATTACAAAAAAGCCAAGAATATACAAGAGAGAAACGAAGTCTCTTCAATCAGTGGAGCTGGGAAAATGGCAGACATACGCAAAGAATGCAAGTAGAACACTGTCCTACACCATGCAGAAAAACGAACTCAAAATGGATTACAGACTTAAACATAAGATATGAAACCATAAAAACCATAGGAAAAAAAAGGAAAAAAGAATTCTTTCATATTAGCCTTGGCAATAACTTTTTTGATTTAACACCAAAGCAAAGGCAATAAATACAACAACAACAAAATAAGCAGGTGGGACTACATCAAACTAAAAAGCTTCTGCATAACAAAGGAAACAATCAACAAATGAAAAAGTGACCTACTAAATAAAAGAAAAAGTTAAAAATCATATATCTGATAAGGGGTTAATATTCATAATATATGAAGTTATGCAATTCATTAGCAAAAAAATAAAAACAAAAAAACCCCCAAACAATCCAATTAAAGAATGGACAGAGAATCTGAGTAGACATGTTTCTAAAGAAGACATACAGATGGCAAACAGGTACGTGAAAAGGTGCAGTGCATCACTAATCATTAGGGAAATGTACACCAAAACCAAAATGCGATATCAGTTCACAACTCCGAGTGGCTATTATCAAAATGACTCAAAATAACCAGTGTTCGTGAGGATGTGGAGAAAAGGGAAATGTGTACACTGTTGGAGGGAACGTAAATTGGTGTAGCAACTATGGAAAACAATATGGAAGTTCCTCAAGAAATTGAAAATAGAACTACCAGATAATTTAAGGATTATACTTTTGGGTATTTATCCGAAGTAAATGAAGACACAAAATTAAGAAGTTATCTCTATGTTCATTGCAGCATTATTTACTATAGCCAAGACATGAAAACAACCTTAGTATGGATAACGAAAATGTCATATATGCATGTGTATACACACACATGTATATATAACGTCTGTCCGGGAAAAGTCCAGTCATTGTTAACATAACAAAAATGGTTTGCACAATGTCAATGTAACCTGACAGCCAAGGAGAGTGGACTGGAATGCACAAGCATGAACAATGACAACTTCACTGTACTGGTCAGTGGGAGGTGGTAGACGCTGTTGAGTGAGCATGTGTACTGTGTGGCTCTCGCATTCAAAATGACTGAGAGAGTAGAACAACAAATCTGCATCAAATTTTGCATAAAGCTTCAACATTTCTCCGTGGAAATTATTCAGATGATTCAGGAGGCTGCAGCTATGGTCAACTGGTGACTGGCAGCTTCATCATGACATTGTGTCCACTAATGCATCACATCTGATGCAGAGGTTTTTGGCAAAACATCAAATCACCCAGATGACCCAGCCCCACTACAGCCCAGAATTGGCACCCTGTGACTTCTGGCTTTTCCCAAAATTAAAAT
The DNA here is from genome assembly GCF_022682495.2 of Desmodus rotundus. Taxonomy (NCBI): domain Eukaryota; kingdom Metazoa; phylum Chordata; class Mammalia; order Chiroptera; family Phyllostomidae; genus Desmodus; species Desmodus rotundus. Next base: position 170,938,481 of record NC_071389.1, on the reverse strand, counting down.
AACCTTTGAAAGGGATGAGATTTCAGACTGTCAATGAGATTCAGGCATATATGGTGGGGTAGCTGATGGTGACTGGAAGAACAGTATGAGGTCCCAAGGTGCCTACTTTGAAGGGAACTGAGGTGTCATTGTCCTATATACAATGTTTCTTATATCTTGTATCTTCTTCAATAAATGTCTCTATTTTTCATATTACATGGCTGGATACCTTCTGGACAGACCTTGTAAATAGGTAACAGAATATTATTCAGCCTTGTGACAAGAGAAAACCTTACCATATGCATCACATGGATGAACCTTCTTGAGGGCATTATGCTGAGTGAAATAAGGCAGACAGAGGAAGACAAATATCATTTACATGTGGAATCTAAAAAGGCCCAACTCATAGAAACAGAGAGTTAAATGGTGGTTTCCAGAGGCCGGAGGTTGGAGGGAATGGGGGCATGTTGGGCACGGGGGGTCCATTCCCAGTTATGAGATGAGTGAGTGCTGGGGACCTAATGTACAGCATGGCAATTGTATTCTGTATTAGCATATACGTTCTTCAAAGTTGCTAAGAAAGTAGATCTTAAATGTTATCAGTGCCAAAAAAATAGTAATTATGTGAAGTAATGGAAGCACTAATTAGCCCTACTGTGGTAATAATTTTGCAATAAAATTATTGCAAAGTGTATCGAATCATCATGTTGTACACCTTAGACTTACCCAATGTCAATTATATGTCAATAACACTGGGAAACAAAAGAGAGGAACGAAATAATTTTGAATTTATTGGAAGGACCAGAGAAAACCATGATAGAATTTGAATTCTTTTATTTTTATATATATTTAAATTGAAATGGAGGATACCAATAATGAAGTGCACACATTGTAAGCCCAATGGCTTATCACAAAAGTAAAACCCTTTGGGAAACAGCCAAATAGAAAATTGGAGAAACCACACCGGAGTGTTTTTTTTCTGACAAGTTTGTGAATGAGGTCTGTTTCTATGGTGTGCCATATTTCAAACAGTGAATTATTCTAAAAATTTGCCTTTTCCAAAGATCACTGTCCCTGCACAATGAAGAATGGCTTATGGAGGGATAAAACTAAGATGCTGTTTGTGTAGTATTTGAATATGCATCCCACGAACACTTAACTTCTAAAAATTCATTTATATTTGCTAGACAAAGAGAATGTGCTCAATTAGGAGACAGGATGCCCCAGGATGAGGAGAAACTAGAAGACTACATTTCGTATAGTTGGTCTTTTCATTCAGCCAGTATCTCACCGACTCACTGGCTGAATGTGGCTGGGAGTTGACATACATTTTGACCTGGATTTTGAGAGATTAGATAATGACTAACTTTAGACACAGTGAGTTTGAGAGGCCAATCAAGCACCCAGTAGACAATTAGACATTCTGCCAGCCCAGATGAGAGATCTCAGGCACAGGTGGTAACCGAAGCCATGGGATTAGTGAGGTTTCAGGAAGAGGTTGTGAGGAGTGGGTCAGACAGACTGACCTGAAACAGAACTCCAGATGAAAGTTCAGCTCTTACGGCAGAGGCCACAAGATGGTGCAGTGAATTTCACTTGGTACCTAGAGAACAAAAAGTGCATTATTGCTCAAAACACAGAGATTTCACATAAATCTTTGGATTTCTATTTTGTCTTGTCAAATCCACATCCTATTTGCACACTTTCATGGTAACACTCACTTGAGCTGGGTAAATCTGTCCTTTTGGCCATCGTCACAGTCACCTTGTATCCATGGGGCTATTTCCCTCATTTACATCAACCATGAAGTCTCTAAAAACACAGGAAGCTTAAGCTTTTAATTTACTTTTTTATGGTGCACATTTGGAGTGGCTAATCAGGAAGAGGCTAAGGAAAGTGGAAGTAATTATCTTTAAATTAACCTTATAATCTAAGTTGGCAATGCCCATCCATCACATTGAAGATAATGGGAGAGATTTTTGACCTTGACTGTTGAGATTATTTTAGTGGCAGTATAAATGGAGCCTGTCTCACAAACCCAGAACTTGTTTTTGGAATAGAGCTTTTGTTTTGCTGCTCCCTTTTATCTGGTTTTATTTTAAATTCTTCTCGTTGAGTACACAGGATGAAGAGATTTGAAAGGGTGTTTTAGCCTCTGTGGATAAAGAGGTGAAAGAATGAGATTTTGAGAAGGAAAACAGAGAGAGGCTATTTCCTTGGGGAGAGAGTAAGTCACCCTGATGAGTTCAATAAAATTTGGTGATGCTATGGTATTTGTCCCTCACCGCCTGGCTTATTTCACTTAGCTTAATGCTCTCCAGTTCCATCCATGCTGTTGCAAAGGGTATAAGCTCCTTCCTTCTCTCTGATCTCACCTTTAACTGGAACATAATCAACAAAAGAAAAAAAGCAAACAAAATATAACCAGAGATATTGAAATTAAGAACAATCTAACAATAGCCAGAGGGGAGTGGGAAGGGGATAGTGGGAAGAGGGGTCTACAGGAGCTACTATAAGGGTCCCAGGGATGGAGTCGGGGGTGGAGGTGGAGGTGGGGGAGGGGGGTGGGGTTGTCTGGGGTGGGTTGGAGGGGTGGGGAGAGAATGCAGACAATTGTAACTGAGTAATAATTTAAAAAATATTTGGTGATGCTTTCTTTCATCAGTGTACACCACTCATCCATTTTCCCATTACATTTTCAATAAAATCAGTATGACCATTTTGTAAAAATATCAGTTACAAAAATAGAGCAAAGGTGCATCTGGAGCAAAAGTGTCTGAAAATGACAAGGAACAATGCGAAGAGCAGAAGCCAAGTCCCGATGATCCAGTGTGCGTTTACCAGAAGATTGCTGGAGAGTAGCACAGTCAAGCTGTGAAAAAAACAAGGGCTTTGGTGTCAGGCTAGTCTCAGTTAGAAAGTAGCTATTTCCTGGCCGATAACGTGGAGGTAATAATATTTACCTCATGCTGTGAGGTTGTTGCATATCCCTGGTACAGTGTCTGCCAAGCCCTGCTTGGCTCAGAGTCCAAGGACTGCAATCCAGGAGAATGAAGATGGCCAATGGCGGGCCGGCTCAGACTGCTCATCTACATCCTGCCCTGGTCTCACCTCAGATCATTAGTGGGCTGCCATCTATCTCCCTTTTTTCTGAGGTCTATTTAAGCGCAGGGACACTTGTGGGGAGGTTAGAAATTACCTTGCAAAGGCTTACTTTTCTGACATTCTCCACCAAGTTCAGGATGTAGAATATTGCCAAATCTTTTTACGTGGTGATATTGCACTAAACAGATGGATACATATTATGCAGAAACATATATGACAAATATGACAAGGGTGAGTCATATATGTGATAATAATATGAATATATAACAAGTCATAATGTGATAATGTTAAACTAATTTTCTTCTGACATGAGGTCGTGAAAATAATCAGTGCAGTAACATTTATATAATGACAAACTCTAATGGTATTACAGCTATTGTACTAAATCGGTTTCTGTCCGGTGGAATGCCTTGTTGGTAATTGTCTTCTTTACCTTCTGGGTCAACGCTCAGTGTACCGAGGCAAACCAGGGAATTGTCCTACCATATCTTGATGAAACCAGAAATACATGGAATCTCAATGAACTCCTTTAACATCAATGTTTATCAAATATCCCCTTGAGAATATGTGTCTTCTTTTCATTAAATTTATTGGCGTGACACTGGTTAATAAAATTATCTAGGTTTCAAGAGTACAATTCCATGATACACCATCTGTATTTTGCCTTTCGTGACCACCATCCAAAGTCAAACATTCTTCTGTAATCATATATTTGATCCCTTTCATCCTTCACTAACTCTGGCCCCTCTCCCCTCTGTTGTCTGTCTCTATAAGTTTTGTTTGTGTGTTTTTCTTGTTTGATCATTTGTTAAACCACATGAGTGGAATCATATGGTTCTTGACTTTTTCTGCCTGACTTACTTCTCTTAGCATGGTATTCTCTAGATCAATCTATGTTGCTGGCCAATGTCAGTATTTTATCTTTTCTTATGGCTGAGTAGTATTCCATTGTACACATGTACAACGTCTTTATCCAATCATCTGTCAAAAGACACTGGTTGTTTCCATGTCTTGGCCACCGTGAATAATGCTGCAATGAACTTGGGGTGTACATAACTTTGCAAATAAATGTTTTCAATTTTGGGGGTAGATACCCAGAAGAGTGATTGCTGAGTCATATTCTTGGTCTATTCTTAATTTTGGGGGAACCTCCATACTGTTTGCCATAGGGCTGTACCAGTTTACATTCTCACCAGCAGTGAATGAGGGTTCCTTTTGCTCCACAACCTCTCCAACATTTGTTATTACTTGTCTTGTTGGTAATAGCCATTCAAACATGTGTGAGGTGGTATCCCATGGTAGTTTTGATTTGTATTTTCCTAAGAGCTAGTGAGGTTGAGCATCTTTTCATATATCTGTTGGCCATTTGCATGTCTTCTTATTAGTAGTGTCTATTTGGGTTGTCTGCCCATTTTTCAATTGGATTGTTTGTTTGGTGTTGAGTTGCATGAGTTATTTATATAATTTTGTATATTAACCTCTTGTTGGAGTTGTGTTTGCAAAAATCTCTTATTTGGTTGGTTGTAGAGAATATGTATTTCTTTAATCAACCTAATAAAACTCCACTTTTGTGTGCAGAAGTGATAAAAGCACACTCTTAGTAAACATGAATTTTGGATTCGATGGTGTAATATCAAAAGCAAGAGTCATAGTAACAGTCCCAGACATCACTTAGCCCTATTATAAGCACAACTATGTGGGGAAATCGGATCTTAAAATTTAATGTTAGATTATAGTCACATTTAATGTTTTGTTTAAAAGATTCATGTCTTTCACAAGATCGCTACTGGCTTGTTTCTCAATCACTGCACCTGGAGGAGAAGTATCACTTCATGTAGTTGGCAATTCACATGAACTTTGACTAAAAATCAAGTTGCTCTTGTAACACTGAAATGGCTCCGAGAGAACACTGCGGAATCACTTTCCGGATTAGTAATTATAGAACTCTTTAGTTCTGAGTTAGGTTGGATGGCTGAGAAGAAGAGGAAGATATTAGAAAATGCCCAGAGATTATGTTCTAAGTCTATGTGCTGGTCTACAGATGGCAAAGAGTTCTGCCACTGGCTTTAAGAGGTGTTCCTAACCGTGAAAAGGAGGCAGGCATGTGCGGGAGGCAATTATACGCTTCAGCATATCATTATTTTAGTGATGAAGAGCATGGATTTGATTCTTGAGGTTGATTTTTACAGATGAGTGATCCCAGGCATTTTTTTAAAATGATGTCAGTGTTCCACCAAATTTGTGTATAGCTGCCTAGTTAAAACCACAAATGAATGAATAAATCAATACTGAATAACTAATGAAGATAATGCTGCTTTTTTTACCATCCACAGGGCATTTTAACATGATTATAGTAAAAATTTTTCTTTTGTATTTTCAGAAAATAGAAACTTCAATTTTGCTTGCAAAATCAAGTTTAATTTGTGAATAAAAGCAAACTTTAAGAATGTTTGCTTTTTAGATTGTGTACTAAATTGGCATTCCCATTCATCCGGGGAATGTGGCCAGCTGGCTGAGAACACATTTCCCAGGTTTCTGGAGACCAGGTATAGATCTGCAACTAAATTTCCACCAAAGGAATGAGAACGCAATTGATTTATGACCCTAACTTCAGTTTTCCTGAAAAGTCCCATAATTCATGAAAATATTGTCTTGTTTATTAAAGTTTTTAAAGTAAAAAAAAGTTAAAATTCCTTTCAATGTAAAGATAATAGCAAGGACATTAAGATATTCAGAAATTCTGATAAATTAACTTTGTCTTCTTGTTTCATTTTATGTCAGCCTCTTACACTAGGAAAATAGCAAGAAAATTATATTTTTATTGATGTTTGAATACAGTTGTCTCCATTTTCCCACCACCACATTCTCCCACCCTACTCACGCCCACCTCCCACCCTCAATCCCACCCCCGTTGGCTCCATCCATGGGTCCCTCATTCATGTTCATTTACATCCCTTTCCCTTCTTTCCCACGTTATTTCCCTCTCCCCTCCTCTCTGGTTGTTTGTTGTCGATTTCAATGTCTCTGGCTATATTTTGCTTGCCAGTTTGTTTTGTTAATTAGGTTCCACTTATAATTTATTCTTTTATAAAGTGTCCTTTAAAAACATTCTGAACGTTCTAGTAATAATTTTTTCTGATGTTTCTAATTTTCTGGCCTGAATCATAAAGTAAAGTAACCTATGCCGACCAGGGGATTAGCCTGTGAGATCTGCATGCTATTGTTCACATAAGTGAGAGTTGCCGAACCTTTTTCGAAAACCATGAAGACCCTATTTCAAACAGCTTACGGTGATCCATATGGTAGTGAGAAAGTGGCACAATTCTGAAATAGAATATGAAGTAGAATCTGAAATATGGAAAAAGAATAACAAATATAGAGACAAAGGATATGGTTAAACTGGAATACCATAAGTAAGTAAAGCTCATTTGAAATATGCATCAGCCTCAAAATTTGCACCAAGCTTTTTATTAGTCCACGTGAAACAGGACATCATTCGTCTTATTCCAATTCTCAATATTCGCAGAATCAATTTCTCAGGAGATCTTGTTTTTAGTATACAAAAGGGTTTTTTAGTGTCCAAATACATTTGATTATTAAAACTCAAATAACCCTGCTACTTATGATTTGGGCTGAGACAGTGCAGGAAAGTGTTTAAAAACCATCTCATTTTTAAATGACACGTAAATACACTATTGAGCTTATCATGTGTTCAAATTAACATACATAAAGAACACCTTCCTATGTATCTATATGGATATTACATAAAATAATATTTATGTATGAAATGGGTCTTTTACCTAAAAATATGTTCTGCTAATGTGCAATTGAGCTAACATTCATTAAAATGCTGCTTGATCAAGCATTGTGCTAGCACTCTTCTCTCTCCCATTTCTCCTACACTATTACTAGGAAGAGGAACTAAATATAATAAATGTTTAAATTTTAAGGAAGCCCGTGATATCTCCTTGCAAAGCCCTTGACTAATACATGTGTGTGTTTTATTTTTGTCTACTGTTAAAAATATCCTGTGCATTGTTCTTAGAATTATACAGCTGCCTAGAAATATCCATCTACGTGTTCTGCATGAATTGAAAGCACCAGCTGTCTGGTGTCAGGTGGGAGTCACAATTTCCCCGCGACCATCTAGCTCCTCATTGCTAAGAGGACTTGCCCAGCAACTGTGAGTGTGTGGTAATGTGGGTAACCAAATACCATGTAAGTAGAACAAACAACAGATAACCTGGGAAGCAAGATGTCATCACCTTCTGATTGATTTTTTCCCCTTGGGAGAAAAATTCTCTGTATTACTTAACTTTTCTACATCTCAGTTGTTCTCCATTTCCTTAGAAAGCTGTTTTCCCCCCAAACTAGATTTATCTCAGAATAATTTCACTACCTATATATATATCTGTTCTGCTCTGATCCCTAGTAATATAATTTATTGGTTGTTTCAAAATAAACTAAATTAAATCTGTCTTCTAAGAATGTAAAAACTATTTTTTTCTCCATATTTTATATAGTGAATGAATAACTATATTTTAACAGTCTCTTATGATAGGCATTTCCATAGTTTACTATCTTCTGCTGTTATAAACAGTGGTGCTTGGCCAAACTAAAATGCACATGGTGTTATTCTAATGCTAGTAGGACGGATTGATTCCCTAAAGTGAAACTTCCGAGTCAAAGGCATATGCTTTTGTGATTTGGGTAGATATTACTCAATTGCGCTCCATAGGGTTATATAATTCATGCTCCTTCCAGCAACATGTGAGTTTCGTTTCTTCACAGTTACGCTGATAGAATGTGTTATCAAATATTTGGGCTTTTCTTATTTGGTGAAAATAGTTTATCAATATATTTATAACTTGTACTTATGAATGAAGTTGAGAATTTTTCCACATAGTTCATAATAATTTGCTTTCTTTTTTTGTGAATTGCCTATTCATATCCCTTGATTATTTGCCTATAACATTTAAGAAATCATTTTCTAAGAAATTCCATGTAGAGTCGCCCTTTGCCTGTGACATGAATTGCTGTCCCAGTTGGCTGTTGTCTTTTGACTTTGCTTATGTCGCTTTTTTCAGGCAGGCAGCTCTTTTTCGTGTGATTGAACTGAACAAGTCTCTTTTTCTTCTCAATGACCCTAGGTTTGGAGACTTAGGAGTTCTGCCCAAGTTCAAGGTAATGAAGGAATGTACTATGTTTTCTTTTACAACTTCCATATATATATATATTTTTTGCATTTAAATCTTTGATTCATTTGGAGATTGTCCTGGTTAATGGTGTGAAGCAAACCAGGACAATTTTTTCTGGTCATGCTCTTGGGTTTTTCATAATTGTTTTCATTTATCTAAATCTTATTTTCCAAATTATCTCTATAAAGTGTCTCTCAGTCCACAAAGATTTACTTTTCAGAACTGTCACGAGACTTGGGATTTTTCATCCTTATGATAATAATGTATGTGCGCAGGGCTTTACAATTTATAAAGTTATTTCCTACATGTCACCTCATATATATCCTTATGGACTACATTTTAGGTAAAGAATCTGACATTCTGATCAGATATGGAGAAGAGCGGTGACTCTGCAAGTGTAACATTTGGGCAGACGTGTAATTCTCCGTGACCACACTCAGCGTATGAATGTCATGTTACTACACTTCTATATGTTTCATTTCCCTGCAGACGTGGACTACGTCCTCTGTCTTTCTACCATAGCAACAAGAAAAGTTATTTATGCCAGACATTTGTTTATTGGCTACTTTAATATATTATGGCTTCTCTGATTAACTCTCAACTTGATTTTATTCATGCAGACCAATTTGCTCCAAAACCGCCTGAGGGATTCCTGCTTTCTTTTAATCTCCCAGTTTCCTAAACAATGACTAGTGTTTTTATGTTGGAGCTGCAGTAATAACAGGAATGAAGTTGAGCCAGATAGAGTAAAAAATGCGCTGGTTTTCCCTCAAAATACCTGTAGTTGAGTTAAAAAAACAAAACTTCTGTGACCCATCCTCTCTAACACTTTAATTTTATGGGCTTTTTATGGGCATTTGGGAAATAATGACCTGAGAAAGGTACTTAATAGGCACCTGAGCCAGTCTTTCTTCATAATATACTGGAGTATTAAGTGCAAGAATGATTTCAATATTATTTTATGAACTCTGATACAAAAATGTAACAATAACTAGTACTTACTGCAGTGTAGCAAGTGCAGTGTTTAAGAGCACAGGTTAAGAAACCGCATGCCTGAGTTAAATCCCAGCTCTGCTACTTAGTGGCTGTGACTCTGTGCCTGTTGAAGAAGCACCATGGTTATCACCATTTCATAGGTGAGAAAATGGAGGCTTAAGAGTGGGTAAGTAGATAACTTGCCCCAAATCAGTTGATCAGTGATTGAAACAGCACTGATTTCCAGGTTTAAATGATACCAAATTTTATGTTTTTAAAACTACTTAAACTGACCCCTAGATAATAGATATAAAGGGGTCAGTTTAAGTAGTTTTATTAACAAAACTACTTAAAAGCAGCTCTGTTCTTCTTTTGGAAGCCTTGTTAAAAGAAGTATGCCCTAAATTCTCCCTTAAACCTCATATTATGCTATCTCTCAGTAGCCTGGATCTGGATGATACACCCTCCAGTTTTTTTTTTTTTTATTAGCAAGTAGAACTAACTCTAACAAAGGTAATTCCAATTTTAGAAAGCTGTTTTACAGGCCTTCCTTTTGGAGGAATAAAACAGACTTTCTTGTAAATGCTATCCATTGGCTACAGATCTTTCTTCAGCTGTTAACTTTCAGATGGTAACCACAGGATTTTTAGGGCAGGGAAAACACTGTTACAATGATGTCTGTGTGTCCTTAACACGTTTGTCTAAACTCATAGAATGTACAATACCAGGAGTGAACTATGGCCTTTGAGTGGCAGTGATGTGTCAATCCAGGTTCATCAACTTTAACAACTGTACCACTCTGGTGGGGGATGTTGTTAACAGTGGAAGCTGTGCATGTGTGGGGGCTGGTGGTATATGGGAAATCTCTGTACTTTCAATTTTGTTATGAAAAAAATTCAGTCCCTTAAAAAAATGATAACCATATTGTCAAGACAACAACAAAATCCTAGCACATGTTGTGACAAAATATTTGTGCTGTTTAGTGGGAGGAATACAGAAGAAGAAATGCAGATGACAGAATTTATGGAAGTTTATGATGTAAGAGAAAATCATTTGCAAAACTGAAATCTTTCAGAAACCATCGAAGGAAGGATTTCAGAAACAGAAGCACACTGATAGTTAATTTTATTTGTTCAAGGATTCATATCGCAAGCATTAAACTACGCATGGGCTTTGATTCTGTGAGCCCCAATTCACATACTTAGGAAGATATAAGCCAACTGTGATCCACGTACATGGATGGAAACTAAAGGCTCGTGGTCAATCACATTGCAGTTTTTAAATTTCTACAGTCTAGCAGCCTGCAGTCACAGGTCTTTGAGGTCCTTCTGGATGTTCCACAGGGTATCTGCGCTCTTCTTGAGTTGAGCAACCTCATCATCCTTCAGTTTCTGGTTGATGACACTGGTTAATCCCCGAGCATTCAGGATACATGGAAGGCTCAGGAAGACTTCGTTCTCGATGCCATACATCCCCTGCCAGACAAGGAGAGCATTTAGATTAAAAAATAAAACCAGAGGTAAGAGTAATCATAGGTCCCATGTTTGAACAGAAAGAATTGTAGGAAATTTGTAAGCACAAACTCATTCTTTAGTTTTCATCACTTACAGGCCCATATTTCCATACTACTTGGGTTTGAATTAGGTTTTACACATAGAATAGACAAATATACACTAAGGTAAAAGTAGAAATTTTGTAAGAAAGTAACAAGTACTTTATTGAACTTATTGACAACTCTCTCTCTTAGATACTTTAACAGAAATTGATATATAAGTCTTCAAATTAAATTGCATTCAAATATGCTTCTTAATGGGATACTTTTTATAAAATCTTAAGTTTCTTAAAATTCTTTGGTTAAGAAGAGAATTTCAGGTGATAGCCGGCCTATGAGGTCCAGACTATTGGTTGGGGCCCACTGAAAGACAAGATTCCACATCATACAAGAGAAAGTATAAAAATTTATTGGATATTTTAGCCTCTAAAATTTGTGCTCTTATTGTCTTGGACTTCTGTAGTAAAAGAAGAAATCTCCCTAAAACGTTGAGATATGGAAATAACTGTGTACTGAGACTTTACCTTGTCCTTCTTTAAATGAATCTATTTAGAGAATACAAAACTAGAAATCATTTAATACTTTGTAACAGTTTGTCTTACCTTCACCATCGTAGACACTGGATGAATCCTGGATAAGTTTTTGAATATGGATTCAATGAGGTCAGCCACACTTAGTCCAATAGCCCAGTTGGTGTATCCTTTTAGCTTGATAATTTCATAGGCACTAAAAAGAAAAAAGGAATAAAAGAAATCACTGAAATTGGACTCAAGTTATTAAAATCAGACTTTTTGGGTTTGACTCCTGCTGTATTTTTTATTAACTATGCAATCTTGTTTAAATTATTTAACCTTTCATGCCCTGGCTGTTGTGGCTCAGTGGATTGAGCACTGGCCTGCAAGCCTAAAGGTCACTGGTTAGATTCCCAGTCAGGGCACATTCCTGGGTTGTGGGCCAGGTCCCCAGTAGGGGGTGCAAGAGGCAACCAAACATTGATGTTTCCCTCCCACTCTTTCTCCCTCCCTTCCCCTCTCTAAAAATAAATGAGTAAAATATTTAAAACAATAAATTATTTAACCTTCATTGTCACAGTGATCTCTTCTATAAAATGAGGATGATAATAGTGTCTGTTTCATAACTTCATTAAATGAGTTTGTATAAGTGTAAAATGTGTAAAATATAAACACTACTTGGTAGGTGCTATGTAAATGTTCTGGTAAATTTAAATAACTGTTGTATAAGTGAACACAGAGGCAAAGTGGTAAAAATGTACATTTTCTAACCAATCTTCTTACTCATAAACATGAATATTTCCAAAGATATTAGTGAAATCAGGAAACAATAAAAGAACCTTCATATTCGAAGGACAAAATATACCTTTATTTTGAGATCTCACTTAACAATGCCATCTAAAATAATATGACCAACTAACTTAAGAGCAGAGTGATGACAGTACTTTGCCTGGAAATTTTCTGAACACAAACTGTATACCACAAAATGCACAAAGGCACAGGGACTCGAAAGGAAGCAGGAATAACTGCGTATTAGGAAACTGGGATTTAATGAACTCTGTCAGTGACTAGAAGACCACGGGCCAGTTATATCACCTGGGTGAGCCCTAGTTTTCTCACTTATAAAATAAAGAGTTTATGTTAATAAAATTCTCAGGACCTGTTCAATTTTTAAAGATTATTTTTCTCGTTATACAGGTCAAATTCCTGAAAAAAAATCATTAAAATTGAACTGAATAAAATGATTCCATATTTGAGATATCAGTTTTGTTACAACAATTTTCTGCAAATAACAGCTAATATTAAAAGCTCATCAATGAAAGGTGTGTGCATAGGTGTGTCTGCTGTTACTCATTTTGTACAATAATTCTATTACCATATAACTTTCCAGAGGAGAAGAGCAAGATGAAACTTAAAGGTTAAATGGCTTCCCCGAGACTACATAGTTAGTGTTAGTGCCGTGATTTTAATCCAGAGCCAAATGACAACTTGTTTTATGATAAGCGTAAAGGTCACAGAAAGACAGAATGGTTAGTCTCAAGCGTCAGTTTCCAGAAAAAGAAAATGGAAGGAAAGGGGGACCTCGTTATCTGAGTGTGGAAAGGTAAATATAGCACAGTTTAATTTTAAACACTTTCAACAATCAATCAGCCAGTATTTATTTTGGGCAATTCTGAGACTGGCAGTGTCTAGGTTTACCTTCTGCAGGGCACCTTCTGAAAGCCCGTCTCACTTGTGAATGTCATGCTTTGCTCCTGTTACCTCTGCAACAGAATTTCTCTAGAAAATATTTGCTTCCCCTGCGGGAACCGCTATAGCACATTTGACCTGTGGAAGGTAGTCTTGTCTGTTTCAGGAGCCGCATATTTACGACCATGAGTTTAAATGAGCAGGCAGCCATGTAAGTTGCGTATAATTTTATCTAAGTAAAGATGCAATTAATTGTCTTAAATCAAGCCCCTTTCCAATTACCTTTCAACCACCATCTTGTGCACTTCCTTCCAATTTTCACTATCATTGTCTGTTCCCATTTCTGGATTCAGCTCCTGCAGAGACACACCTGCCACATTCACTCCACTCCACACAGCCACTATAAAAAAGAAAAAAAATAAAAAATAAAAATAGACATTTAACACATTTCTGATGCTATTTTCAGAACCCTTTTCTTCTGTTATCTATTTTTTCTGTATCTATAAAATGTTATCTATTTTTTATTTTATTTTGTTATTTTTACCACTTGAGTCGCCATGTTCTCCCAAAATCCACCCATGGCAGCTGCTGGGATGAATGCCAAGTTTTTCAGCCATAAGGTAGCGAAATCTAGCAGAATCCAGATTACATCCACTTCCAATCACGCGGTGCTTGGGTAATCCACTTAGTTTCCAGGTAACATAGGTAAGAATATCCACTAAAAATTTAGAAAAAAAAATACATAAGTAAATCAAAACTGATTTCAACTGCTATGTAAATTGGCGGGAGCCCCAGCTCCCTCCTCTTCCATTTCCCCATTCCCAAAGAGAGCTGTGCCTAGAAAGATGCAAATACCTTGCCTTTTCATGTTTGAGATGATAGGGATTTGAGAGACAAGAAAAGTGAAACACTGTGTTTTTTTATTTACACTATTACTTGAAATAAGAACATATAAGAACCTAGCAGATTAATTAACTTCACTGTGTGTGGAAAGAAAGAGAAAGGGTTGAACTAGACGGCCACTTCAGTTTCTTCTAATTCTTACATTCCATGACTGCTAACGATGGTCTTCATACACCAGAAGCCATTGGTTACTGAATTTTTAAGGGATGCTACTACAAGTTTTCCAGGGGCACAGATGCTATTCAGTAAATAACTATTAAATACAAGATAGTAACATTTCCTACTATTTAATAAAAAGACCTCTATGACAGAGCCTTTACTCTGGTGTGGTGCAGCCTTGAGTCTGCAGAGGCAAACTTGCCTGCAGGTCACGGTACTTGCAGGCTGAGCTGTGTGAGTAGGAATACGTGCACACGAGAAAGGCAAGGAGTTAATTTTGCAGCCCCGACTCCACACTCATAAATAGACACTGGCTAAGCTATTTTAAGATCATTGTGGACAGATATTATAAACTCTTCCTTGGAAACTTGGATTTAGCAAGAGTGACTCGGGGGAGTTGAGACTTTGAAGTTATCCCTGGAAAGTTGTACAACTAGTTATTAATGTCTGCCTTAGACACAGGACATAACAACTTCTCATGTGCCAGGTATTTGTCATTCCTGTTCTACTTCTATCTGCCACCGTGAGAACTTTTAGATGTACGACTGAACTGTTCAGTAAGCCGTAACCCAAGATTACAGAAACTAAGAACACTATTAAAATAATTTCGTCTTTGCTGGCTCCCAGCTCTTAATATTTCATAAAGTGTAAGGATTCTCCTGGCTCTTATTCACAATCTTTCTTAATATGTACTGTCAGAAATAATCAGTTTTACCATTTTTTCAATACTCTATTATGCTCACCAGTAAACAGTAAGTTTGGTGGCAAGTTATAGACAAAAGAAGTGTGAAATAGAGGGTGGACTTTGACTATGTAGGTAAAAGAATGTAATTCTTTCTAACCAGAAGTATTAAGTTTTAGCATTTGGTGTTAGCATGTGCGTGTCTATTAATATAGTCTATTTCTATCTTTAAACCAAGACTGAATAATGGTTTTCTGAAACTTCTTGTTACAAACTCAATCTGATTCAATTATGAAGAGTTTTAGAGATAAGGAAAACAGAAGATCAAATACACTAAAATATTTCTTACAAACTGAAGCCACACTCAAATGTTTCATTACGTATCCCAGAATAATATTTATAGAAATTTTAAAAGCGTTTAGCCTCTAAAACAATCCCAGATAAAACAAACAGATGACATTGCTTCATATAATACTCCTTCCACATTTTTAAACATTTGGCCTCAGACAGTGCCATGTGTCTTGCAAATGCCACTCTTTGGGGGCTGATAACAGAAGACACGCAAATTGCTTCTGCTAGTGCAAACCAGAACAGCTTTTCTCAAGTTCAAAAAACAAAACACAACAAAACCCGAAAGCATTGACCTTAACATAACTGATCCCCTTTTAACTGATTGAAATACCTGGGTTAGAAACCACAATTATGATGCAGTCAGGGCTGTACTTGACGATCTGAGGAATAATGAACTTGAAGACATTGACATTCCTCTGCACCAGGTTGAGACGACTCTCTCCCTCTTGCTGGCGAACTCCTGCGGTGACCACCACAATCTTCGAATTGGCGGTCACAGAGTAATCTGGAAGGACAGGGGAAAAGGTACTTTAAATACAACGCTTCATCAGAACATATCAGGTATGATACTCTCTAAAACTAGCTAAACATTCATAAGCTTCTAGAATTTATATGAGAATTGTGTTTTTTGTATTGAAAGGTTTTGAAGTACAGTGTTCCTATGGCTTCTTTCTCCTATATGGAAACATTCCAAATGTAAAATTGGCTCAGAGAATGGACCAAGGAAATAAAGAAGGTCCTAAATTATATTTCTGGCTGCCCTGGCTGGTGTGGCTCAGTGGATTGAATGCTGGCCTGAGAACCAAAAGGTTACTAGTTCGATTCCCAGTCAGGGCACATGCCCGGGTTGCAGGCCAGGTCCCCAGTTGGGGGTGTGCAAGAGGCAACCACACATCGATGTTTTTCTCCCTGTCTTTTTCCCTCTTTCCCTCTCTAAAAAATAAATAAATAAAATAAAAATATATGTTTCTGGCTAACAAACTCAACTTGCTATTGACTTTAGAGAAAATTGGATTGTCAGTAATAATACAAAGCATAAACAGTGAGTTCAACAGGCAGCCCTTCAATAAAAATAAGCAATTTAAAGGTACCTTTAGGTCTGTAGTGTTAATTCAATCTATGATGAGGAAGGAAGGAACTCAAGTGTTTATTCTTGACTAGCAATTAATTTCTAATCCTCAGGCTTATTCATTTTTAGCAGTGAGTTTTTCTAGGGAATGTTTTATTTTTTCCTCAAGGAAATGTGTCCTTTCCCAATATAAACAGACATTATGACTTGATGTGATCATTAGACTTACTAACTATGGATGACATAATTAAATTGTGCTGCTATGTAACTTTTGAGGGTCACTACTATTTTATCAGTTTCCTCTCCCATAAACTGGAGGTAATAGGATATAACTCTCATAGGGTTGTTGCGAAGATGAAGTAAAGTGAGACATGCAAAAAGTCCACAGTACACAGAACGCTTAACAATTCAATCAGTAACAGATAGTAGTAGTAATGTTGTCACAAATTACATTGGAACCCATATTTAAAACCCACGGGCTTTATATCCATAGGCACAGCCCTGCTGTGTGGGCGGAATCACTGCATAAATGTGCTAATCCAGAACAGACGACTAAAATAGGGATTTATTTCGTTTCTTCAAGGTGTTCAAATAAATTACTTTGTGCAAGTATTTTTCCCCTGTCTAAAACCTTCCCATTCTCAGATACACATACACAAACATAATGACAATATGCCAAAATGGTACACAACGAATGTATGAAGTCAGGTGGGGGCTTATCTACAGAGGTAATGCTGTGTTTGTCCACAGAATGAGTCGGAACCAGGAGAAGAGAAGAACTGCCAACATTAGACTCACCATGACGGAAAGACTAATGTTGTATCAGGAAGTGAGGCTATCTATCTAACTATCTTAAAGATTTTATTTATTTACTCCTAGAGAGAGGGAAAGGGAGGGAGAGAGGGAGGGAGAAAAACATCAATGTGTAGTTGCCTCTTGTGCGTCCCCCAATGGGGACCTGGCCTGGGACCTGGCCTGCAACCTGGACATGTGCCCTGACTGGGAATTGAACCAGCAACCCTTTGGTTCGCAGGCCCATGGTCAATCCCCTGAGCCACACCAGCCAGGGCTCAATTTATTATTAGGTAGATCATGTTGGTCATGAAATGATACTACCTTTATCTGCCACAATTTTCGGTGTCTTAAGAAACAGGCTCCCATGCTGCAGGTCCATCATTTCTCCTTTGAGTTTGTCTTCCAATACATCCACAAGAGCAAGCTCGTCAGCCAGAGACTAGAATCACAAAAGCAGGTGTTAGTCCCCTAAGCAACTCTAGGATACCCCGGTTCACAGTACAACCCAGAGACCCTTTCAATGGCTAAGAGCCCAGTATCTAAAAACCTCGAGACTTTTATCATAGAACTAGGTGAGCTCTTTTACTTAAATAACAACAAAAAATCTTGAATAATGAACTATTAATATGTATTTAAGACATGGATTTTTCAGAATTTTACCTTCCAGTAATCAAATAGAATTTGATTTACACAATGTGGACGTAAGGATTCCTCATGAAACCAGCTGAGTTTGACAGTGGCCTGAGGGTGCACGGGTCTTTACGTTAATGGGGGATGGTGGGGGAGAAAGAGACCCACCCACACCCAGAAACAACTTTGGGCAGTGTGTCCATCCCTGCAGTCACTCCCAGTTTGGAGGGTTTCCGAGGGCAGAACTGGCATAAACCATCATGAGTTTAAGTTCACCCTGACGCGGGACTGACAGCCCTGGTGCAGGTATGGAACCCTCAGGCTGGCTTTGACCAGCTTGAATATTGTGGTGCGGAAAGGAAAGAGAGTTTTATGGACAGAGGAATCAGGACTAGTAGTTTCTCCAAACATAATCAATCTGAACTTGCCCAGTTTCGGAGTTTTTTATTTTCTACTCCAATTGGCATCCTCCACCACCTGTGCAAAATAAAAACCTAAATAATAAGTGTACCATTTACGCTTGATCTAGCAACATAATTTCACATGTGCTATAAAACATGCCTTATGTGTAACATATTTTATATATTTATATTTCTCTATATCTCTATGTGAACAGTGGGAGAGAAAACCAACTCTGGATTCTCCCTTTCAGTAATCATGTGTTCTCTTCAGCAAGTCCTTGATCTTTTCTTCTGGCAAAAGTGAGCGGGGAGGGTGTCAGTCTAGATGCATGTAAACAACCTTTCAGTTTTGAAATTTGATTATCCTATAGAAGTCCATTATTTGTGAAGTCTTTAAAAAGTAGTTATCCCTCCCATTGAAACATCACTAATTTTTGCCTCTGCTGCTCTTAGGCCCGTTAGCAAAATAATTAGCCTAATATGATATATCAATAGTGGACCCCACTGGTAATTGGCGTTCAGGTAGAACTTTGAAGGGTAAGGTAAAGTAGCCCAGGGTAGTACTGGCGGAGTCAGGGAGCTGTTGACCAGTACAGCGGGAAGCAGAGAGAGGTGAAAGAGCCAGTAAGAAAGTTGACCTACTTTTGCTTGCCAGCAAAGCAGGCCCTTCCTGCAGCAGCCAAGGAATGAGTGCCATCCTGTCTCTAGAATCCCAGGAGCTGGCTACCCTCATGAAGTGAGCTGGGAGGGTTTGCTTGTGAGCGTTTATCTGAGACTCAAGGCTCCTCATGATTGAATGTGTTCTTAGTTCCAGGCAACTAACTTACTAGCAAATTTCTGAAATGACCACTTTACGAGTTGGGGATTAGAGTAAATACTTTCTCTTTCCATGTATACCAAATACTGGCATTAATTTTCACCTTTTTTTTTTTACTTAAACACATATTTTAACACTTTTAGAATGGTTTTGTTCCTTTGCACTCTCTCACAAGGTCCCACAAAACCTTCATTTGTGTTTTTTAAGTCCTAAATCAATACAGTAAGCCCTCACTTAACATCACTGATAGGTTCTTGGAATTGTGGCAAAATGATGTATAACAAAACCAATTTTACCATGGGTTAACTTCTGTAAACAAGAATTAAGTTCCCACGGCCTCTCGTCCACGTTATAATAAACAGCACTCTTTGGCAACCTACTGTACAATGGAGCTTAATAATAGCCATAGCATTCTGTCAAGGTACTGAGCACAGAGAACATCACTCTTATTTTAGCAATAGCACATGTGTGCTATCGAAGTCAACAGGGCAAAACAGCCCGGGGCTTAAGTGGAAAAGGCTATCACAGGATCTCAGATCCTGTCTTTTGTTTCAGTGGGTGTAGAGAACCGGCTGAGAAGAGCACACTCAGCTGGCAAGGAAGGAAGAGATCCAACACTTTAAAAAAATAACTGCAGCGCTGAATTTAGCTGCATCTGCACCACTGCGTATCTTCCAGGTGTGGAGGCAGGCGAGTGGAAGATGTGTGACTAAGTGGTGACGCTGTTGTTTGGCTTAAATGGAGCTCCTTCTGCAGTAACTTAGTGTATAGCCTGTGAATTTACCATCAATGTGTTTCACTTCAGTTGTAAATATACTTTAAAGTATTTAAAACTGCAAGGCTCAGATTAATTGCAAAAGCAGTAACTTATTAAGGAACAAGGTCAGTTAGAAGCCAAGAACATCGCTGTTGAAACCTTATTTAACATACTACAAAAATGTCTTTTAATCTGAAGTACTCTGTGGACCAGACACAGCCACAGTCTGCCTCTTGGTTCTCTTAGCTAATAAATTACAGCCAGCAATGCCATAATATTTGATGGTTGCATTTCTACATTCAAGTGTTCAGGGTGCATGAAATTTTGTGGGAAGGAAAAGTGTACCTTTTTTCACATTGTTAGCTAACTGGATAAGCACCATTTTTAAAATAATTTGTTCTTTCTTCTCTGCTGGAATGCCACTTCTACCATTAAATATTGTTTGGGCCTATATCTGGGTTATTAGTTTGTTCCATTAACCTGTCTCTTCCAAATTTCAATTAAATTCCACTTGTAAGCCAAGTCTGCACTATAAAACTGCTTTGCTGTGTCTGTAATTACACTGCTCCTCCTAAGAGCCTTCTTATGCTGTGTTTGTTCACGACCAGGGCCACAGCTGACTAAATTAAGAACAAAGAACAGCTGGGCCCAGAGGCTCAGCGCAGAATGAATCTGCGTGGGAGCTACATGTGTCCCCGGCAGCTAAATGCAGACGTCGCGATTAGCGGTGGGGCAGGAGTCCTATTTGGCAGTATAAGCCATGAAAAAGGAAAAGCTATGATCAAAATTCAGCCAAATGTAAATGTAGTTTATTAGTAACAGCAGGAATATTCTGTTACTTACTATATGTTTATTACTGAATGTGTCAGGCACTATTCTACTAATCAGGAGTACAGTAATACAAAAATTTGGCAAGGTCCCTGCTCTCAGGAAATGTATCAGGAAAGGAATAGGAATTAAGCAAACGATTTAAGGTGGTTCTGAAGGTGGAAGTGCTATAAACACCAAGGGGCAAGGTGATGTTAAAGTTACTGGGAAGAAAGTTTACTTGGTACTGAGAGACAGGGAGGGCCTGTCTGCAAAGGCACCATCTGAATGATAGGGAGGAGTCACCTCTGTGATGGTCTAGGGAGACACCCCAGGAAAAGGGAAAATCAAGTAAAAGCGTCAAAGCCAAAACGAGGCTGGTGTTTTGAAGGAAGTGGACAGAGGGTAAGAGATGAGGTTCGAAGCAGTGCCACACTGCACTGGCAGGTGCTCCACACACTGTGAATGGCGCCCCCTGGGGTTGTGCATGCCACTGCTTTGCTGAGAAGCAGGCGGGGAAAGATCCTTATGGCCATGCAGGGCTTTCGTATATGTGCAGCTTGTGTGTGCTGGGACACTACTAAGAAGTTTTTAGATGGGAGAGCTCCTATTTTTATAAAAGCTCCCTATGGTTATTACTTTGGCTATGAGGGTGGGGAGAGGAAAGAGCTCAGACAGAAAGTAACTGGGTCTTTGCTATGGTGGGACACCATACTGGGGAGCCTGAGTCGCCGCCACAAGCCTCAGCTGAGCTGTGGACCTCCTCAAGCTCTGTCTCCGACGCCCTCACATGGCTCATTTTCTGGGCCAAAGCAATGCGTGTCCTCTGTGAAGCACACCCCTGAGGAACTCAAAGGGCCAGATCTGGCACTCACCATTCATGTGATCTTAACTGAGTCACTTAATCTTTCTGAGTTTTTTTTCTTTTCCAACTGTAATAGATAGATAACAATAAAAGTTCCTCCTGGAACTGTTGTGGAGAAATGAGGCAAAATACAGAGACCAAACAGAATAAGCCCTGTTAATTTCCTTTCTCAATTAACTAGTGGGGTCTATCCTCACCCTCTATGAATAACAATTTTGAAGCACTTTCTTCTTTACTCATTAGATAAGATGTAGACATTTTTAATGAAGGAAATGGTGTTTGAATAAGGCAGTCATTCGCTCGCAGCAAGTATCTAAATTGGAAGATTCCTACTGTGTTAGCAGCAGGGTCTGTTCTCTTAAGCACTTGAACTGGGCCGAAGTATTATGTAACTGCAGATACAGTCTCAATTAAATTATTTACTAAGGAAGGTTGTAAATTTACAATTAAAACGATCATTGAGGTACTCATAGACTCAGGATAGCCCAGATACAGGTTTCCGAAAAATCCAAATCCTTAGCTGGCATTTCACTAATACCTTTATGTGTTTATCTGCCAAAATTCTCCCAGGGGATAAGAAGAAATTTCAGAGTCACTATGGTTAAGAGTTCAGAGTCCGGGGTTCAAACTGCAGCTTTGCCACTGCCAACTGCAGACCGCGGGCTCATCACCCCATCTGCAAACAGGAGGGAACAGCTCCCATTTCTTCAGGTTATGGTTTAAAATCCAGCATTTCAGTTAAAACAGTGGACATTTATACACTCAATAAATGTTACTCAATAAAGGAAATGTAAGCTGGACTACTTTTCATTTTTACTGGTGTGAACAGTGAGCACTAAAGTGTGGTTATTTAAATTCCCTGTAATTTGGAAAACTGCTATCCTAAACCACAGGCATTTAATCAATTAAGATGAGATAGAAAAAATGCAAAAGAACAAACTTTCATTGTTGCACACCACACAGTTTAGTTGGTTGCTTTGAACACTTTTTCTCAGTGGAGATTCAACTTTGCAAACAGAAATTTGCTTGGTGAGGAGTTATTCAGGCAGCTTTCACATAAATACAAAGAGGCAGTGTGTTCTGAAGACAAGGCAGCATTTTTTTTTTTGAGGGGAGTAGGTAGTTCCTACATGTAAGGCAGCCTTCAGAAAGAAGAAGAATGAATTCAGTGAGGTAAATAAGAAAAAAAGCTTTCCTTAAAAGTCCTTGGAGACTAAACGAAGCTAACTACGGTTTAAACCACAAGGGAACATGAGGCAAGCCAAAAGTCCATGGAGGTGTAGAGAAAAAACACAGTCTGAAGGAGTGGGAGGTGCTAATAGTCCAACATCAATGTAAAATCTCCCGATGCTGGTGACTGCAGGGGCCATGCGAGAATACGTGAATACGTCCTATTTTAGATAAATGTGCTCCCATGGACTTAGGAGGAAAGGGTATGATGTCTGCTTTTAATTCTCAAATGGTTCAACAAATTCATTATAAGTACACACACACACACACACACGTAGAGAGAGAGAGGGAGACAGAGACAGGGAGAGAAGAAAACAAAATCTAAGAACTGGTAAATCTGGGTAAAGTGGATATGAAAGATTTAGTTTTCTTACTATTCTTGCAAATTTTCTATAAATTTTAAATTATTTCAAAATAAAACTATTGGGTGACAGTTGGAGAAGAATATGGGATACTCTCAAGACATCAAAAAGCCACTGTGCACATTACTTATTAATTGTAGAGGGCGAAAGAATCTTCGAAGTGGAGAAGTCTCGCAGTTACCACCAGTAACGAGACAAGCTGAGCATCACGTGACTCCCGATGTGATGCAGCAGGAAGGGTATTACATCACCTAGTCATAACCCCACCCAAAATTTAACCAGAACCTAACAGGGGTGTCCAACCTTTTGGTGTCTCTGGGCCACACGAAGAAGAGGTTTTTTTGGGCCACATGTTATATACACAAACACTAATGAAAACTGATGAGCAAAAAAAAAAAGGGTTTTAGTAAATTTACAATTCTGTGTTGGGCCGCACTCACAGCCACCCGGGGCTGCATGCGGCCCACAGGCCACGGGCTGGACACCCCTGTAAGGAAACATCAGACCAATGAGAATGAGGGACATTCCACAACACGGACATGGACTCCTCCAAAACGTCACTGATAGGAGACACAAAGGAAGGATGAGGAACAGTTCTAGATTAAAGAAGAATAAGGAGACATGACAAGTATGTAAAATATATGACCTTGGATTGGGGTGAAAACAGCTATAAAAAGCATGGTATTGGCAGTGGAAGCACTTTAAACCGGGGCACTGTATATTAGATAATAGTATTACATCAGTGTTAAGTTCCCAGGAGTCTTAACTCTATTGTGTCCGATAGGGAGACTGTCCTTCTCTCAGGAGACACATGCTTATGTATTTAAAAGTTCAGTATCACGTCTACAACTTACTTCAAATTATCCAGGAAAAACAAAATTTAAAGATACGATAAAACCCTGAAGTGCCTAAAGAACACATGCTGAAACGATCCGTCACGTACGGCATCCTTGGAACGTACCTTTCCCAGAATGCTGATGGCACATGCCATACCAACTTGTCCGACACCCACGACGGTGATCTTATTGTTGGGCACCGCTGCCTCTTCTTCTGCAACTGGTGCGATCAGTTTTTCCTTAAGCGTTGCCATTGCGCACTGCGAGAAAGGATCAAACATTATACATGCACCCTGAGTGGGAACGATCCTGAGAGTGTTACAACTGCAACACTGAATTAAAATACAGTTTAAAACGAGCCTAATGATATTCCAGAACATAGAATATACTTTGCAGAACCACGTGGCTCATTTAATGGAGAAGTTAACCAAGACAAAACCTCCATGAAACTATTAGAAGTGAGTTCTTCAGCTGCTGATTCCATATTAGTGTTTAACAAATTGTAACAATTTTGTCTTGTGGCTATTCATTCACTGGCTAAGACAAACATTTATATTTAAATTAACTGATGTTTTTATTCTCCTTCTAAAGAATTTATATGTTAACTATGTTCAGTAAGTTAGGGCTCACTATTAACCCATATTTAAGCTTGGTCTAAAAAATTAATGGCCAATTAATAATGGAATATAATTTCTACTACTAATGGTTATTATCACTCTTGGAAGAGAGGAACTGACTGATTCTTCTACTTAACTCTTTTTTTAAAAAATGTGTCACCGTGTACTAAATATACAATGTGTGCTTAAATACATTGGCAACATAATAGCGATAAGTAATATTTATATAAAATGTACCAAAAAATTACCCTGAATCCCTTTTAGTGCACCTTAGAAGCTTATTGAAAAGTGGTTAAATATTTACACATCTTCCTTTCAGGGGGTCACAGGAGAAGAATATCAACATTTGAATTAGTTCCTTTCCAGTCATTAAAAAAAGCCAGAATAATTACACATTAAAAAAATTAAACTGAAAATTGTTGGAAAACGTTTGACACAATACTACCAAATCTATCTGTGCCAGCAGATGATCAGATGCGCTTTCTGAATAACTAAAACAAACAGCAACATTTATCATACTGTTCTGCCTAATGGATATTATAGTGGGTTACCATTGTAACCCACTATATTATATGGATATAATGGTACCACATTATATCCACAATGGTAACCCACTATAATATCCATTATCGATGTTTGCCTTTTACTTCTAATGCTAGGCTGTTGCCTTGGAGGGCACTGTACCCTTTAAAAATTGTATCCCTGCTTCCTAATCCTGGTGTTTGTTTCTCATCTCCAATTAACTAAGTAACAAAACCTAGTTTAGCAATTGTATATGTTAAGAGTTAGTAAGTCTCTGAGTTGGAATAAAGTACTTAAATTTGTGTAACAACTATTTTGTTCTAAAGCTATTCCCCCCTTAAAAAAAAAGCATTTCCCCCAATCTTTAGGAACTAAATTGAGAGATTATTTAGCCTTTACACAGCACATTCACAGTTTCTTGTGTGTGCTAAAGGAATACAGAAGAGCATGCAACTGCCTGTCTCCACAAACAGATGACCTTACAATGAAATTCACACACGTCCTGCATTTTGAGCAGAACCAGAAGAAAGCAGCATCTCTTCTGGTTGAACAGACACAAATGCATAGTTTTTCTTCATTAAGTTTATTTTCATTAGTTACTTTAAGGTCCTTTAGGTATAGAGGACCCAGCAAGCAGTGGAAAACAGGAATCCAGAAATGGTTGCTACATAAATACTGATTAGTCGTTGATAGATCTTTTAAAGTAATTTGGGTAATTTCAGAAGCTGTAATTTATGAGTCTTGAGCCAGTACAGATTCTTTCATATCTTCCTGGAGAAACGTGTTTTTCTTTAACTTTTCCTTAACAGGAGTTACAAGAAATTAAAAGAAAATGTTTTGTATTGTATTCGGGACTGTTCCAAGATAAGAGTGGTTGCTGTAAGAAGAATGATACACGGTATAAAAACAACCCCTGATTCTTGGTCCTTTACATTCCCATTCCCCTTAACCCCTTGTGCATATAAATTACTAGAAATAACCAGTGCTTTAAGTTCAGGAACAAAGATCCCCCTTCCGAAATGTCTCTCGATTCTAACTTTTCCTCCACTAAAGAAGTGACCGCCCTTCCCCTCCCCCTTTCTCTAGGCCCTAATTGCAGCTTCCCCCACTGGCCGCCTTCAGCCACCACTTCCTCCCGGCGCCTGCGGAGGCAGGGAAGGACAAGTCACAAGGGAAGGCGGCAACCACCGATCTCCTCTGATCAGTCTCTAGCGGAAAAGTCTGAGCCTTCCTTACTCTCAACACCCGAAGCTAGCAAAGTCAACAAAGCACCCCAAGCATCAAGAAAAAAGGACAGAAGTGAACCCGCCTAAAGCACCGGCCCGTCAATACCGGAGTGCAGGGTCACACCTGCAGATCAGCCTTGACCCTCATCCTGGCACCAGCGGTGGTATTTCTCCCTCCCCGCGGCTGTCAGTTCCAATTCCCAGGTTCAAGATCAGCCAGTCTTAGCAGTCACCTGGCTCCTTCTCCCTCCCCTAGCTCCTCAGGCACGGGTCCAGGCTCGCGCCAGCAGGCACGGGAGCGATGTGGCTGCCAGGAGCAGACCAAGGATGAGAGCCCGGGTTTCAGCGGCAAAGATAAGTCTCTCCTCCGCAGAGCAGAGGACCTGAGCGAGCCCTGCAGCGCTGCGAACAAAGCCTGCGTCTCAGTTGCACGGCCTCCTTCGCCTCGCTCCCTCGAGGAGGGCTTGACCTGCAGCCTCAGACCCAGGGGTTGAGTTAGGACCAGAGTCCGGATGCTCAAGGCTAATTGCCCTAGAGGACACGAGTCTTTCCCGGTCCTTCCCCTCGTCTTGCTACACCAGGACTCCCCTACACGTCCCACCCGGTTTGCCTGAGAGTTGGGATTCAGGATATTGAGCTGAAACCTACCGGGAGAGAGAAGGCTCTCCAGATCTTAGAAAGAGTCCCGCCAAGGAGACAATGTCAGCTGCGTGCGTCTGCCCGGGCTCAGGATCCGCAGGGAAGGAGGCAGCGGCGGGGCCCGCCCCCTCTACAGCCTCTTAGCATTCTCTATTGTGATTGGAAACCCGAGCACCGCCTACCCCTCCCCTCCGCTCGCTCAATCCCCTTCAAGGACAAGGGCTCAAGTGTGCGCTTGTCCTCCTCCCCAAAGGAGCAGGTCACCTTCTCGTGGCTAAGGGCGGCCTCTGCTCTCAGCCCGCGTGACAGTTTACAGAGGCCGCCTTATTCCTAAAACTTACCTTCGCCTCTTCTAGACTTTCATGCTTTTCTTCAGATAGGTTTAGTGCAAATAGAAATACATTTCAATTTTGCTTTTCAGGTCAGCTTTAGAGGACCACTATTTTTAGCGAAGCTGTGGATGATGTGTTCCCTGAAATAGCACTGGTGCTTCTGAATATTTTAAAAAAATAAAACCGAATTTTCCATTTTCATCATCTCGGCTATAAAGTTCACTTGATGCAACAATGACAGGTGTTTCTCTACCACCCCCCCCAATTCCCCAAATATGCATGATTTACCTACCAGATGTCTGACAAAACCAGTGAGGCCTACTGCCTGTCCTCTGAATTCACTGCAAATCTGTGTGGTCTCAGGGGCCACTGGTAATGTGCAGTTTCTCTGTTAGTCCCTGATTATTTCAAAGCTGCACTTTGCCATTCACCTGTGTGTCTTCATCCCCCAGCTCAGCGCCGGGTTCCTCAGTGCAGTGCTGGTGAATGAATGATGAAGGAATGAGCAGGCGGAGGTGTCCCGCAGACTCAGTCTCACATGTGTGTATTTTAATTAGAACGCTTTCACGTATAGCGGTCTCACAAACTCCCTTTATGTGAAGGGGAGTTTTTGTTAGTGTTCTTTTTTCTAAATGACCATCAATCCTGTAAGTGCTGCTTTAAATTTCATCTCAGTGCTGAGGATTGAAGGTACAGAGATGAATAAAACATTATTCCTCTTGGGGTGCTCCCAGTTCAAAGGGGAAAGACAAGTAGGCAAACTCTTTCAATTACAATACGGTTTGATAAGTGGTAATAGGGATTTGGTTCAAGTATAATAAAAGTTCCAAGAGAAGAGCCACTAAGAAAGGGTTGTGTCTAAAGGTGCTGATAAACCTCAGACTTTCCAAGATTATAGAATGGAGTTAGTGCGGACTTTGAATGCCCTGAAGATACAGTCCAACTACAAATTGAAACATGGTGATCAGGGAGAGGAAGAGTTTGGTGGAAGAGAAAAACATTATTATACTCACCTTGAAACCAGTTTGAAGCAAAACTAGCAAGTCATTCTAGCAAGAAATCTAGAAGCCACCTTAGACCTCTTTCTTACCTACTTTCCAAAAACAGTTAATCTACATCTTTTGTAGATTTCTAAATAGCTCTCCAATTTTTCCTCTTCGTGCCATCCTTATTGCTGTGTAACTTTGGGTGGAGGAGAAAGTGGGGGACAGGAATAAGTAAGAAGAGATCTCTCTTTCTTCCACCCTCATTTCCACCCCCACCCCCCAATCAGTTCCCAATTTGTTGATCAAAGAGAGTTCTCCACTTGCAACTCTGAATGCCAGAAGAGCACACACTTCCTACCTCAAAGATTGTGAGCATTGTATACCATGGTGGGGAGAGTTATTTTTTAAGTGTGAAGTGTGAAAGACAAGTTTATATATACAATGATTCAGACCTGATGGGTTTCACAATGTGCTACACCAAATTGTGGCACTTTGGTGTATTGAGTGTCTTAAGCCAAAGGGGTTTGAGAAAACAGCAGAAGCAGGAAGTTCACTCAGAGTTCTCTGTACCTCACCCTTCTTCCCTGAGGGCAGGAGATAAATCTCCCATGTGAAAGGTACACTCTCTGTTGCAGGAGGAAGGAGGGCATTATCACTGGAGACAGGATTGAAATATCTGTGTAAATCAACTTTATTAAACTAATCTTTATCTTCCTAGTTCTTCACTATTTACTACCCCTAGCCTAAACCCTTCTGCCTTTTAAAAGTCTTCACACACTGTTTCTTTGTCTAAAAGGTAAAACAAAACAAAACAAAAAACCCCCAAAACCCCCACCTTCCTTCTCTAGAACGTTAGCCCCATTTATTGACTTCTGAGCTCTGTGAGCCTGCCTAGCAAACTAATCCAACTCATGGGTACCCCTAATTTACAAGGTCTGTCTGGGAAAAGTCCAGCCATTGTTAATATAATGAGAAGTTTGTGTGACAGTGATGGAACTCGGCAGCCAAGGAGAGTGGACTGGAATGTGCATACATGAATAATGACTTCACTGTACTAGTCAGTGGGGGTGGTAGACACCATTGAGTGAGCATGTGTACTGTGTGGCCATTGCATTCAAAATGACTGAGTGAGTACAGCAATGAATCTACATCAAATTTTGTGTTAAGCTTGAACATTCCTCCATGGAAACTATTCACATGATTCAGAAGGTCACAGCTATGGGCAACTGGTAATTGGCAGGTTCATCACGACAGCACACCCTTGCTCATGCATCATGTCTCACGCAGAGTTGTTTGGCAAAACATCAAATCACCCAGGTGACTCAGTCCCCTACAGCCCAGATATGGCACCCTGTGACTTCTGGCTTTTCCCAAAACTAAAATTACCTTTGAAAGGGAAGAGATTTCATGCCATAGATAAGATTCAAGAAAATAGGTTGGGGCAGCTGATGGTGAGATGGGAAAACTGTGTGAGGTCCCAAGGTGCCTACTCTGAAGGTGACTCAGGCATCATTGTCCTATGTACAATGTTTCTTGTATCTTGTATCTTTTTCAATAAATGTCTTTATTTTTCATATTTACATGGCTGTACTTTCTGGGCAGACCTCATATAACCAGTTGGTCAGAACTGCGGGTAACAACCTGGACTTATGACTGGCATGTCTGAAGTGAAGGCAGTCTTGTGGGACTGAGTCCTTCACCTGTGGGATCTGGCACTATCTCCAGGTAGATTGTGTCAGAACTGAGTTAAATTTGTACGATACCTAGTCACTGTCTGCTGAGAATTAGGAAATTCCTTGGTTTGTTAGAAAACATATCAGTGGCAATGAATGCTAAACCAGTTCCTTTAGAGATAAAGCTAAATAATTCCCAGAAATTTGGTTATAAACTGAATGCAAATGACAAAAATTATCAAAAGAGGAAATTATGGTTTTTCAAAAAATATTTATTGAGACTTAATGTGACAGCTATGGATAAGATGCCTGTATTGGAGAGCAGACAGGATACACAAAACAATTTATTCTTATGTTCTTATTTATTAATTATGGTATTATTTTCTTTTTT
Source organism: Desmodus rotundus (assembly GCF_022682495.2). Classification (NCBI taxonomy): domain Eukaryota; kingdom Metazoa; phylum Chordata; class Mammalia; order Chiroptera; family Phyllostomidae; genus Desmodus; species Desmodus rotundus. The sequence goes on along the minus strand of NC_071389.1, from coordinate 170,908,421 downwards.
GTTTGTTTTTTAAAAGATCGTATTTATTGAGAAAGAGAGAGGGGATGGGAGGGAGAGAAACACCAATGTGCAGTTGCCTCTCTAGCGCACCCTACTAGGGACCTGACCCACAACCCAGGCATGTATCTTGACTGGGAGTCGAACTGGCGACCCTTTGGTTTGCAGGTTGGTACTCAATCCACTGAGCCACACCAGACAGGGCATAATTATTGTATTATTTTCTATGTGAAAAACTGTAAACATATTTTGCCTCACTCTGTATATTTTAGTAGAGGATCTTAGATAATAAATAAGTTAATTGAAATGATAGCATAAAGAATAGAAGTGTAATAATATACAATTGTTCTGTCTGGCCTTTTCCTGCCTGTAAGACTTTGTGAAAAATATTTATGTGCTGTGGTAAAGCCTACTACAGGGTAGAGTACTTTGCTTCTGTATTAAATAATCCCCGGACTGCTGTTCTTTGCTGTTTCTTTTAATCTTGTGACTTAAAATTATTTCCTATCATCAGATTATCTACTGTTTTGAAACCGTATTCATAGAATTTTAGAATAGAATAGGAGTTTCGACATAAACTAACCTAAATTAAATTAATCTCCATTTGAGTAACTAGCCTCAAGTTACTCTGCAAGTAAAGAACAGAACTAGAAATGATTTTGATTTTGCTTCTCTCTCTGTGCCTGCTGTGGGACTCTTCTTTTAATCTTATATTTCTGGGGGTTTTTTCTTCTGTGTTCATGAAACCAGATTCACTAATCTTATTAGAACTGAAAAATTTTTAGTATATTTTAATTTATTTTTATAGCTCCAAATTACATAGTGTAAAAAATAATAAATGGAGTCACTTTAAAAGTGGTGTCGAAGCTGCCACCCCAGAGGAACTGCCTTGCATGTCTCACTTGCTCCTCAAACCTTTGGAATGTTAAAACAGGGCAAAATAACCTTTGAACTTCTCCTAAAGCAGCATTGTATCCCAAACAACTGTTTGTAAAGAAACAAGGAAGCAGGTATTATGACTACTGGACTGAAAATTAAAAACTTTCTCTACATTAACATCACTATGTTAGCATATCAGTACTTATAGAAAGTCCTTCCACCTATTAATGAAATTGTTCCTCTTCCCTTTGCTTTTTAATGGAACACTATTTGGATTTTTGTCTGAATCAGTGTTTCCCAAATAGCTATTCGTTTGGATCTCAAGTAAATGCTCTCAGTTTAGTCAGTTTTTTCTTTATTTCCCAAACTTAGGTATATTTCATATATGTGAGGTTCCTATATGAGTGGGTGAGTTGTTACTAAAGTTAAAACTATAAGAGCAATATTGGCTTGTATATGAACTGATGTTGGAGAGTATCACTAACTGCAAGGGAAAACAATGAAGCCAAGGAGAGAAACCAGCATTGGTGGGGAATTGAAAAGCAAAATAATTAGATTTTAATTATTAGCAAAATAATGAGATTTTAAATGTCTAGCTATCCCTGGATAGTTGTAAAATTGAGTACCTTTTCTGTGTACATATGAGCTGGTCCTTATTAAAGGGAAGTAATGATATTCTGAGTTATAAGAGTAGTTTTGAATTGATCCATGGTGGAGTCTAGTTGTATGTAGACTAGTTTGTGCTGAGCAATATCGGATTCCTGGTGTGCTGAATGACAGACATTTAGAAGTAGTGTTCTTTGCAAGGCACCTCGGGTGAGCCTTGTCTTGATAAGGGTTCAGTCCTCTTAGGGTGATAGTGAGAAGAAAATATTCACAGAGTGAATTATTATGCACCAGAGTAGAGTTCACAGCTTTCGCCTGAAGGTTAATTCTCAGGCAGGCCAGCTCCAGCAGAGCCAATCAGACATCAGAACTTGCCTACATCTTCCAAGAGGGTGTCCTTGAGGTTGCCTGGGATTGCTTCTGGGAACAGAGACAGAGGTGCCATGCCCTCAGGGCACTCACTGCACAGGTCTTAGTCGTGTGATGTCCTCCAGAAACTGTCCACATTGTCCTTTCCTGGAACCGTGACCTCTGATTCTTTCTGGCACCAGGCGATTTTGTTCAACAGTTACAAACACTTCTTTTCTTCTTTTACAGGCCCTGCACAAGTAGTTTTTCTGTGTCCTGGCCCCACACATTTAAAATATTACTTTTTATAAAATTTTACCAAATAAAACAGAAAACAATCAAGTAGAATAAAAATGCCTCCGATAAAATAAACAGCCTCTTGCTCCTCCCCTCTCATTCTCGGTCTAGATCCTCAGATATTATTCTCCCCGACTACTTTGGTTGTAGTCCTGAAGCTCAGCTGCTCTTTCCCTTCATTCCTTGTAGGAATTTAAAATATGGTTAAGTAGGCCATCCTTTAAAGCACATAAACTTGTAAGGTGGAAAGTGTTATCCCTGAGATTTTAAACTGGAAAACTCTGAGGTTCAATTGTCTAAAGTTTTCTTAGATTTCTATAAAGCATCTAGGAGTTTGTTTTATATAATAAAAGAGCTTTCATTTATTACATGCCTTTATAATTTCATTTATTTATATTATGTATTAATTGCATGTATCATGTGCATTTATTACATGTATTACATGCCTGGTACACAAAGTACTTTTTACTATGTGCCAGGCATGTAATATATCAATAGCATGTGATACATGCAATTACGTGATTTGTTTTACTTGTACTAACTCACTTACTCATCATTTCAAGGCTATAAGGCACTCTAAATATCTTCATTTTACAGATAGGGAAACAGGCACAGGGGGTTAATACTCTGCCCAAGATCACACAGCTAGTAAGCAAACTGTTTCAAAATTTGAGGATTATTCTTAAGATAGACTTATATGAAGCTCTTTCCCTTTTAAAATTATTTCTTTAAATATTACAAGAAGTCAGGAAAATTATAAACAATGATTCAGAAATGCCATGATTTATTTAACTGTCTCTATATTTTTAGACATTAGACTTTTTACTATGATAAACAACATTGCAAAAATATCATTATACAGAGCCATTGCCTGCATTTTTATTCTTCCTTGGGATCCCTGAAGGTGAAATCACTGGGCCAAAGATTATGAATAAATTGTTTCCCAGAAGGATTGTACCCTCTCCTGTCTCCCCCCAGCCACGTCTGTCTTACTTAAGATTTTATATTCACCAGTTTGTCCGAGGAAAATGGTATTTTGTGTTAAATTTGCTTAACTTTGATTACTGGTAAAGATATATACCTTGTACCTTTTCAATTTAATAGAACACTGCTTTCCCCCCACCAAATTTTCCATTATCTGCTCATTTACTAAAGTCACATTTATTTGGTTTTATTTTTCTACCTAGCAGCCTTCACCTTACTTGTGAAATCAGCTCTGTCTTCGTACCCCTGTCCCCCCTCCGATCATAGCTTCTGAAGGGAAGAGCCTGTCAGAAACTGACAGCAACCGAAAAGAAGTAAGAACTGGAAGGTGGCAGGCATAAGAGAAACCAGGGGATGGCTTCGAGCCTCTTCTCTCTACTTCTTCAGGTAAGACAATCACTGACCACACACAGGGTCTTTAATGATGCGTTGTTTTGCCCACTTAGAAATAACAGTGTCATAAGTTTTTAACACCAAAATAATAAAAGTGGAAGTGATTTAAAAAATCTTTTGTTTTGAAATAATTTGACTCACAGGAAGTTGTAAAAGTTATTTGGAAAGCTCCCATGTGCCCATCACTGAGCTTCCTCCAATAAGAACACCTTCCTTCAGCACTGTACGTTATTACAGCCAAGACACTGGCATTGGTACACGACTATAAATTAAACTGTGGACCCCTTTCAGACTCCACCAGTTTCCTTATGCATCTGGGTTTTTTAAATATATGTTTCATTATATTGAACCTGTGCAATGTGCAGAGATCATTTTCTAACTAGAAAATAAACATGCATATTTTAAAATATATCAAACACTACCTAGATTTTTAGGGACTCAAGGAATTTCTTCCATTTTTAGGGTAGAAAATGTTTCAGGGAACATATGCCTCAGGCATTTGGGCTGTGGACTCTTTATTGTACTTAATTTAGTTAGTACCTAACTTAGGAGTCTTGCTCATTATTTTAAGCAGGTTAAAATGCCACGTTCTGCAGTGTTCCTGTGCACCACAGAGGAATTCCTGTAGACCACTCATCCATCACCAGTGGTTGAACTTGGTTAGCTTAACCGGTTTCTGAGAGTGATTTCCCTGCAGCTGTGTTTACCCTTCACTCCAAACGCACTTCCTCAGCAAAAATAGGATAAGGAATGCTTTTCGGGTCTGCATTAAATTATAAAAAGCCCCCCTTTTTTGTGTCCCAGTTTGTTTTCTATAGTCTTAGCCTATAGGAAAAAAAGAAAATATCAACAAGGAAAACTACACAAAATAAGAAAAATACAGAAAAATAGGTGCGCAAAAGAATGCCTAAAATACGGAATCTTGATGTTGCCCATTAAGTGAAAATATGGGTGCTATTTGGGAATGGGACACAGAGAACAAATATTTATTGAGACCTGTTATGTGCTAGATGCCATACTGGGTGCCTTGAATGGCCCGATACAATTTCGGAAATTTAGTCAATAGTGTATTAATGTTATTGACCTTGAGACAATTGTCTAATAGTATTTAATGAAGAAGGATGGAAATCTAATGAGGCAAACAGAATCATAGTAAAGCCGGAGGCAAAAGAAAACATCAATCAATTTCTTGCTAATTAAGTGGTACCATACTGTCAGGTGATCTCATTTGATTTATCTTGATTGTATTCTATAAATAGTTCATGATTTTAGAAAGAATTGAAAATATATAAAAATGTACAAAGTAGAAGAAAAGTTTAAATTTCCCATCTCCCAATTCTTAGAGGTAATCCCTGTTACCAATTTAATGTGCATCCTTTCTGTCTTCACATCCTAAGAGTTGAACTTTCGTTAGTATAAAATAAAATTCTAATAAATCCTATCCATTTTCAGAAGCAAATTATTTTTTATTTATAATAATTGTTTTACTTTTAGCAGGTATAATTTCTAGTTTTAAATATTGCTAGTCTTAGATCACCAGTTAGAAATAATTTTCCAGGATCAATTTTTTCTTTCTCTCAGAAGTTTGGAATGTAGTAAAAATTGTTAAAATCCACTGAATGATTACTGTGTGTGCAGACACTTTGCCTATATTAACATATATTAGCATATTTCATTCTCATGAGAACCTTCAATCCTGGTACTATTACTCTCCCTATTTGAACCTTGGGAATTTGAGGCACACAGAAATCAAATCAATTGGCCAAGGCCACAAAGCTACTAAGTGGCAATGCTAAGAATTAAACCCAGGAGGGCTTGAAATCACCTACATTAATTAGACTATCAATATAGTCCCAGAAGTCAGCTTTTTTGTTCTTTCTGTACTTGTGTTTGTATAGTTTTAGTTATGTCTCCTAGTTCACTGAAATTTTCTTCTGTAGTTTCTAATCTGCTTTCCACTCCATCCAGTATACTTTAAATTTTAGAAATGATATTTGCATCATTGGAAATTCCATCCCATTATTTTTATAGTCTCAGTAGCTCTATTGTTTATATTCGTATTTTCCTTGGCATCTTTGAGTGTGTGGGTATGTGTGTGTATGTAAAGTTTAACCATCTTTGTTATTTACTTTCTGTTTGCATTGACTGATTTCCCCCCCTGGGTATTGGCCACAATTCCTTGCTTCTTCTCATATCTAGACAATTTTTTTTTGTTTTTCTGATGCTAGGCATTTTACTGCATTCAGTAGTGATGAAGTGTGTTTGGAAGTCATTGAAGTTACTTGTGGATCCTACTGGAGTTTGTTTTGAAGCTCTGTTAGAGCAATTCTAGAGTAGTTTTACAATATATTGTTTTCTACAAGTATTAACGAGGTGTTCCACTTCTGGGGTATATCTGAGACACTGCTCTTCAATGGGATTTCCACACCACAGCTGATCAGAGTTCGAGATCACCACATTTCACTCAGGTTCTGGGAATTATTCAGTTTACGTCTCCCTAGCAGTTGTTTTTTTTCACCTTATATCTTATGGGTGCCGCGGCCCTGATTTTTTAAATCCACTAAATGCCTCAATTTTCCCTGAATGCCAACTCCTGTCTTTTCAACTCAGTGAGACTTCGGTCCTCTGCTTGGATGCTCATTGTCTTTCTTGTTTTTCAGGGATTGTGATCTTGTCGTGCCTGCTTCGTAATGTCTAAAAACTCTTATTTCTTTTGTTTAGTTTTCTAATTGTTTACATTTGCAAGTCCAGTATCATTTACTCTGCCGTGGCCCCAGATCCACTTTTCCTAAGCAAGGATTGAAGAAAATTCTCAGTTTCTTATTCTATCAGAATCAAATAGGTGCTTCAAATGGTTAAGATTCAGACTAACATTCACAGCATCGTATTTTTAGAAGCATTTTGGAAGATTTTGATTTTTTCTTTAAAACTATACCACATTTATCATTTTAGAATTAGAATAGTAGGATTTAAAAAAAATATTCAAAGTGTCACACTTAAAACCAAGATTTTTCAAACAGCATATGCAAAACAATTCCATTTCAGTGGTTAAGGGGTTCAAGTTCAAGAGTCTGCATATTTAATAAACATTGGAGTGACTGATGCAGGTTTCCAAAGCACACATTTTGTGCAAAACTGTTCTAAACCTCTAAAAAGTCTAAAAGCTTAACTCTGACTTGCTAATCTTACCTCCTTTATTCCACTCTCGATAGGCCTATAGTTCAATGCCAAATGCTTTGATCAAGTTGATGGACAAACACAGGAGGCAGTAAGGATGATGATCGCAAGTGTGCATTCTCAGTGAGACTGTTTGTGTTTGGACCTAGGCCTTCCTATTAGCAGCTCTGTCAAAGTGCATAGACAGTATAATCTCTCTGAGCCTCTCTCATCCATAAAATGGGCAAAAGAATGGCGTTGGATTGTTGGTGAAGCTTAATTAGAGGAAGCATGTGCAGGATATGCCCTATTACTGCAATCAAGAGATAACTAGTAATCCCTGGTCTAAATTTCCTGAAATCTTTTCGTAACCCAAAAGAGGGGTAGTGTCTCCTTTACTGCTTCCCTTGCACCTTGTGAATAAATCCATGTGGCCCCTCCGCTGGGCACTTGTGCACGCAAGAGGGGCTTCCTGGACTGCTGGGACCCTCTCTATTTACTCACACCAACAGGCAGAGTCTGGTATTTACCTGTGAACTGCAAAGTTCTAGAGGCCCAGCTTTCATCTCTGTATTCTCAGTGCCTAAAACAATTGAAAACATATCATAGAAAATAATTTCATGATTTATTTTTACCTTTAAATAAATGAATGAATGAAGATTATATAAAAACATGGAAGCCTCAGACCATTTTGCTGTTCCGGCTGCTGCTTCCCCCCCCTCCCCGGCTCTTTCTCCTTTATTTTTGTCTTCTTTGATGTGTTTTAGAGGACTGTACCTTTTGCATTCCTAAGCTGTCTTTCTAGGCACAGGTTTTGAGCGATAGGTGTTTACAGGGCTTTCGAAATCCTCCTAAACTCAAGAGGATGATTTACACACCAGGGCAACCTGAGACTGATGTCTCTACTCTGAATGTTCCACCAGGGTGAGGAGGAAAGGTCATCTTAGGGCATTTGCTTAGAGTTATAATTGCACCAAGATACAAACCTGTAAACGACAGAACAAGAATCTGTCCATTGTTACGTTCCCACATTCCTGGCACACAGTAACCATTCAATACATACTTGAAGGATAAAAGGTGCATCTCTCACCATGCTATTAACACTTTCTTGAATCCCTCTCTTTTCATTATCTTACCATGCTGGCCTTTCTAGTGCCTATCAATGTAATTTAAAGTGCCCACAGTGCACTCTTGGGTCTTACTTTGATGTTTCAAAATCTACCGTTATGAATTCATAGCTGTTATAGACTGAATGTTTGTGTCCTTCCAAAATTCTTATGTTGAAACCTAATCCACAATGTGATGATAGTTAGAACGGGGCATTAGGAGGTGATTAGCGTGAGCACGGAGCCCCTCATGAATATGGCTCATGCTTAATAAAAGAAGCCCCAGAGAGCTCCCTTGCCCTTTCTGCCATGTGAGGACATGGAGAGCAGACGGCAGCCATCTGTGGACCAGCGAGTGGGCACCCACCAGACACTGGATCTGCCAGCACTTTGATTTTGGACTTCTCAGCCTCCAGAACTGTGAATAATAAATCTCCGTTATTTATAAACTACCCAATCTGTAGTGTTTTGTTTTAGCAGCCCAATCAGACTAAGGAATACTTAATTGATCTTTCTTGGGTTGGTTATTAGCTCATCTTCTAGCATCTGTCCTTAACTTTGGTGCTTCCCAGGACTCAGTGTGGTGCCAGAATCTCATGTCCCTCGATCTGTGCTGCTTGGGCCATTAACGCCATTCCAGCGGCATCAGTCATTTCTGACCCTTGACCTGCCTCTGAGCCTCAGTCCTCGACTTCCAGCCATCTCCTGGGCAGGTGTGCCTGGCACGCTTACAGGAACTTCAGACTTAGACTGTCTACGAAGAAGCCCCTTCAGAGCATACTTTTCCTTACTTTCAGCAGCTGTCAAAGGTTGAGAATATTTAGCCACAGCAAATTCTTGCTCTTAAATGTATGTCTTAAAATGTAATGAAAAATATTTTTATATGCCTAGACTGTAAATAGTGCCAATTTTGGTTGCCTTTGGAAAGGAAATTGAGTATGTGGGGTGGCGGAAAAATTTACTTTTCACTGCATGGCTTTCGGTAGCTTTTTATATTTTATACCATAATATGCCTATATATTTAAACAATACTAATGAAACAATAATGAAACATGTAAGGTAAGGAGATAGGAAATGTTTACTATAGAAATTCACTTATCAAAAACTGACCTCACTGAACTTGTTCAGAAGGAGCTGCCCCATTTTCTTTCAGAGTATGTTTTGCTGAAAGTGAGAGCGAAGATGGGATAATTTATTCATGGGTACATGCTCCTTTTAAACAAGCCTGTTTAAAGGCAGCGATAATGTTTCAAGGCCTGAAAACAAGCTCAAGCATGTCTGAACTTTAAGCACTCATTCATTCATTCATTCATTCACAAATTCAAAAACACTTTGGGTTCCAGGCACTTTGTTAAGATCTGAGGACACAAAGTTAAATAGCTCACGGTACCTGCATTCAAATTCCTTACAGCATAGAGATCTTTACGCAACATGCTGATGAGCAGGGGATATTTGGGGTATCTGGCTTTGCCTCTGTGTATAGAGGGTTTAGGTGGTCAGAGAAGGCGTTCTGAAAAATGGAGGTCTGTGTGCATTCCTAACGCTGAGTTGAATAAACCTTAGCTCAGTCTTAGCAGAGGAGGGGAAGAGGGGCATTTCGGAGAAAACACACTGAGACGTGGAATGGCAGATGTTAAGCTTCAGGGCAACAAGTAACTTTGATTTGTCAGAGTATGAAGTGCAAGGTTGTAGACACATGATCTTCCTTAACTTAATCCAGGAACTCCAGGGAATGTTCTTTGTTCCTAAGATTCCACATTTCCTGAAAAGTTTTAGTTTACCTTTCTACACTGCATAAAATTGTATCCATTGATGTAAAGCTTCCTAACCCTTCAGAAGACCCCCAAAACCTGTAAATTTTTATATAAAATTGTGTGTATATGCGCATGTGCATTTTTCCAAGGGAGAGTCCAGATATCTCATTAACAGTTTCCAAAAGGGTCTCTCTCTGTCTCTGTCTCTCTCTCTCTCCCTCTCTCTCTCATAAATACACACCATACTCAAAACATAAATACTTCTTTAGTTATAAGCTTTTAAAACGCAGATACGTCTGGAAGAGTTGAAGGAACTTTCAGACATTTATCTCAGCAGTGCCCAAACATTGGGCAACCCCATGTCCGTGGGTAAAAGTACTTCACTGATCTGACATCTCCAGCTATTAAAGTTCTGATGGCTCCATATTGGGTGAGAGGGCTCCCAGGGCACACAGGCTATACTATTTTTACACTTCAGAGCCACTGCACAAATCCACATTAACCCTTGAGCTATACAGCCTCACAGAGCCCCTTTCTCATTTTGACAGAGCCACAGCCCTCCCAGCTTCCTGGGAGTTTTCTGTGTGACTAGTTCACATCTAGTTATGTGTGGGCCATATGAACACAGGCTGTTTGCATGTATTTAAAAGTCAATAGGTAATCTTTCAGGAGAACTCTAATACATGAATTAGGTCAGAAGTTTATTTCCTTCCTGACTAGACCAAAGTGAGTTTCTTACAATGCTAATTTTGTAAAAGCCTTGTTTTTTCGTTAGTTTGAAGAAAAAAATTACACAACCATTTCTAATGGAAATTTGTATTTTTCTGCCTGACATGGTGCATCATCAACTGGGAGGGAGAAATGCGAATGTGTTTTCTGAGAGAAACAGTGAGCGTCGTCATTCCTTCACTTTGGCGATTCTCATGTTCTTCCTTCACCCAGCCGGTTACTATGTCAGAGCACTTCACGTTCATTATGATTCTATTTGTCTTGCAGTGACATCGACAGAGAGAAAACAATCCAATAGTTGGGTTTTATTTTAAAAGACATCATCTATAATAAGGAGAATATAATGACTTTATCTTCATTAACCAACAATTTCTCTTCTTTTTAAAAATCTTCCTTTCCTCTTTGCCTGCTCATAGTTAGGACACATACCTTATTGCCAACTTTATTTCTTTCACCTTCCAAAGAATACCAAGAATAAAGTATCATTTTATTAATTATATTGATTTTTGAATTTTTTTCTTTTATGTAGAGTATAGTGATTAAGACCTGGGTCTCTAGAGTAGGAGATACAACACTTTAAATCTTAATTTTGCCATTAACTATCTGTGTAGCCTTAAAAACTGTTGTCTGCACTCTAGTATTCAGTTTCTCTTATCCGAAAATCAGAAAAAACAAGAGGATGTAATTCACAGGATTGTTGTGAGGGTTACATAAATAAATGGGGATGAATTACAATCATCAGTTATGTTTATTCTATGTAGTATTCTGTTCCCATCTATTACTAGTATGCAGATGGTTTATACATTTTTTTAAAGTTTTTTTAAAAGATTTTATTTATTTTTAGATGGGAAGGGACGGAGAGAGGGGGAGAAACATCAATGTGTGGTTGCCTCTCATGAGCCCCCTACTGGGAACCTGGCCTACAACCCAGACCTATGCCCTGACTGGGAATGGAACCAGTGACCCCTTGCTTTGCAGGCTGGCACTCAATCCACTGAGCCACACCAGCCAGGGCTGTTTATACATTTTTTAATACAATGTGAACCTATGGTGTTAGAAGTCAAGGAAGTGGTGATCAGGCTCCTGGTTCTAAACTCTTCAGTCTCTGGATCTGGGTTTTGGCTACACAAGTGTGTTTACTCTGTGAGAATTTATCCACTGTATGCCTGAGATTTGCACACTTTTCCATGTATGTGTTATATTTCAGTGATGTTTGCACAAAAATAGCAAAAAAGAAAAAAGGAAAAGGAAGAGTGGATATTATGCACATTTTATTCAAAGTGACTTGTAAATCATAAATTCCTCTTTTGAAAGAAATTCTGAAAGGAATGCAAATTATAAAGATATTTAATATAAGAAATGGAATGGGCTGCAGGTGACATTTTGGGTATATAAATCTCAAAAACGTTTTTGATGTGTGTTGAATAAATATTACATTGAAAAATTTCAGGATAAATATTTATGAAACTATAAATTATGAAAAATTGGTTTCATAATTTCTGAGAAAATGCACAGCAAAGATGCAAAAGAGAAACAGAATTAGTCAAGAAAGGATGCCTAGAGAATGTTTTTGAACAGCATGTTGAAGCAAGGTAGGAACACGGACTGAGAAAGAATGACATAAGGAGTTTTTCAATAGGCAGAATGCACGTGCAGTATGGAGGTGGGAACCACAGCGAAGTTCACAGAAAGGCAAATGACTTGTTAGACTGGTTGGGGGACCGAGTGTTGCAAAGCATGAAAAATGTGGAGCAGTTTGTAAAAGGCCTTACCTGTTAAGGGAATGTGACAGCTCCTTTGGTTTCTAAGCGAAGTGTAAGTCTTCTTAATTATTCCTGTGCAGTGTCAACAGAACCTGACCCTGCATTTCACGTATCACCTAGCAATTTGAGACACAACAGAAAATAATAGCCATTAAATACTCTGCAGTGTGGCACACAAAATTTCCAAATGGAATTGGCATTTGGAACAATTCGAAGGACTCAAAATAAGATTTACCAAAGCTACCGTAATGTATTAAAGCCAATATTCTGTATGTGCAAGTTGCAGGGTGAACACCAAATTAAACAATTATCTGGAAATGGTATGCTTTAGCTCCCGAATCTTTCCAAGGACAATGAATAAAATACCCGGAAATGCAAATATGGGCCAATATTTAGACTGTGCAGCAATAGCTGCAGATAAAGCGTGGCTCTCAGTAATATTCTTAAACACTGCCACCTACTGGAACTTCTTTGGAAATGCTGTGGAGAATGTTTTAAGTAAAACTCCCATTTGTTGTTTCTCAGTCTGACCTCACTCCTCTCTTTCTATTCTTTCCCTCAGATAAATCAAGCCTGAAGCTAAAGGAATAGGAAAAGGTAATAGTAATGCTGACAATGTGTAGTTTTCTGTTAATTTAGGTTTTAGTTATTGTCACTCTTAAGTTTAAAATTGTTGATGTTTTTCTTGTCTTCTCATTAGAGTTGCCAAGAGGCTGAGTTTTGGACTGAGGCAGATTTGGTTCCGCCACTTGCTAATTTTGTGGCTTTAGGTGAAGTTCTCAATTTTTCTAAATATTAGAATATTCTGAGCATTAGAGCTAACCCATGTAAGACACTTGTGTATAGTATGCATTTAATAAAGTATAGTTACGTATAGAAACTACGATGATAATACATATGAGGACAATGGTTTGGAGGTTTAAATCAGCTACATTGCAGAATGAACATGGGATCCTAGTCCAGGTTTCTGGGATTGTCGATTTTTTAAAAAGCTTCTGCAAGGGCAGAATGCAGCCATCAAAGGGAACACCCGGGAGACAGCATTGAAGAAGCAGCTACCAAGCAGTTACGGTTGCACACAGCCTGTTGTTAGTCCTTCAAAGACCGAGGGTTGATATCTTTTCCAGGAACCAGAAACAGGCAGCTTCATAGGCAACATTTTGCTTAGGGCAAAAAGACTTCTCTTCACTCTACGCTCAGAGAACACTCAACTTCTGCCACAGGAGAGAATTATGTTTCCTGTTCCTTGTGTAGGTGAAGGAATGACTGAGTGATGTATTTAAACACTCACTTCTACCACCTCCCCAGTCTCAATGACAGAAAACAAATCAAACACATCACTCTGAAACTACCAGGTGTGGGTATTCAGAATGTTTATCCACGTTCTTGTGTACGAGGGATGCCCTCTCAGTTTCTACGAGGGGATGTCTATCAACACAGCAAATGTCCTTCAAGCCCTTCAGTTTCACTTCTGTAGACTAGCTGTGCTCAGGTTCTCAATTTGCACAGTCTAGACCTCATACCACCTATCGTCTATTAAAGGCTCAGCTGATCCGAGGCATTATTGGTGAAGGTTTCTCAGAGGCAGGGACAGGCACAAAGAGGCCACAAGCTGAGTGAGCAAAGACATGAAGCCACACTAAAGACATTGGGCTTTCAGGAACTAAGATCTTTGTTAGCACATTTGCTGTAATTCCCTGTTCTGGGAAGCTCAGGACGACTTGACTAGCTTGACTGGGCCTGGTCATCAGCTCTGGATGCGAAGGATCTTTAAATCTCAGTCTGAGTATTCTTACCATATTTATGTAGTAACTAACCTCCATCTTCATTATTATCTCTGCCATTTTAAAGTTTGTAACTGACTGCAAATACTAGAAGTTTTCAAAGATCAAAACTGTTCTGAAAAGATGATTTTAATGACCATCTATTTAATAAAATGCATGATTGTAACAATGGAAAGACAATTTTACAACATATGGCTCGAAGGAGTAGGTGATGGCCGGTGACAGCAAAGTAGCTTCATTTGTAGACTGGGTGAGGTACAGTGATTCTGAAAATTAGTCAGCCACTTGCCAATTAGTCACCTAATTAGTCTGTGGGTAACTTAAAAAGTCCACCTATATTAACCACCTTGAGGAAGATAATAAACATGACTATTTTACCTGCAGAGGAAATGGCATGGGTACTGAAGATAAGATTTAGAAAATGTTGCAGTGTTTAGCAACTAGATTAGTCACAAGGAAGGTTGGGCTTGAATTCCTGGGGAGGAAAAAAGTACCTATAAAAGTATGTAGGAAGAGATGGTGAAAAGCTAAAAACTGTAAATTGGAAGCTTAAATTAAAAGCAGTATGAAACGACAATTTATCTTTAGTACTGTCTTTTTTTTCAGGGTGAGGATATATTTTAGCTTGAATTGCTTTTTTGATTGTCCAGGTTTTGTAACATGATTTGGCTATTGCCATTTGGTGGACGCTGTTGGAGTCCCTCGTTTTTTCATCTTAAAATGGAAGGACCAGTAGGACCTCACAGAGTTATGAGAATAAATTAAATCATGTAAGGAAATGCCCTTTGTCAACTGTGAAGTTTCTTATTTGGTTTTAAAATCTCGTCTCTGATAAACCTAGCCTATGGTGGGACACTGGAAAGTAATTATGGCACAGACATAGCAGTGAACTTGCTTGGCTATAGACTCTCCATTTTATTCACGTTACTGAGAGAGTAGGTTGTGTTAACAGTTTGAATATTTAAGATCATTTCTAACCCTGATTTCATGCAGAGACACAGCTGACTTCCCATCATGAGGTGAAACAGGGAATGTTAGAAATGATTAATCTTTGGTTGTTCAGTGTTGCCTGTTCAATGCTGCAGCCAAATCTAGAGCACAGAGAATCCTGATGGAGACATGCGTGAGTTGTGAAATGGGAAAAATGGTATTTAAAGTTCGCTTAAAAAAATAGTTCCATCTTGATTTGACTCTGAGGAAATAACTTTAACAAGTGCATCTTTCCTTCCTTATAATTCAGTTCTTTATAATAAAATAATCAGAAAGTCAGGACATTCTGAAAAGCAAGTGTTGCATAAAGTACATTCAAGGTTAGAATGAAAATAAAGCATGTTACGTATCAGTACGTGGTTCCTGGTCAGTGATGCTATAGGACAAAGAGTAAGGAGGGGCACCAGGCCGCTGGCCAGGGGACAAGACCCCGGGCTGCAGTCGCTGCCTGTCTCTGTGCAGGGCCAGCGCCTTCACTTGGCTCTATCTTGTTCCCTTCTCTGCTAAGCAGGGTGGTTTCCTGAAGTCATCTCTCAGGCAAAGGCCCAGACTAAAACTGAACAATTCTCTGATGGACACGGTTGCAAGGAAATAGACAATGACAACATTTTATAATTGTAAACAGTTATTGATATTCCTTTCAAAATGCCAGATACCCTCATAAAAAGAGAAAGTTAAAGCTACAGTGAAATGGCACTTTCCACATCTTGTAATGGGAAATATTAAAAACTTTGATATTACAGCATGTTGGTGATGGCAAAGGAAACTAAGTGGACGCATTAGTGGCACAGGGGAATTTGGTTCGTCATCTGTGGAGCGCAAGTTGGCAGCCCTAGCATAAGTGCAAAATGTGAGTATAAGTTGAGACAGCATTCCCACTTCTAATGAGCGCAAAGATTGTGAAAAAATTGTGTAAAGATTTGGACACAGTCGAGATGTGCATCCATGGAGTTGAAAAAGCTATTACTATCCACATGATGGAATACCATTCCGCCATCAAAGGACAAGGTAGCTCAATATAAATATGCACATAGAAAATTGTACATTAAGTAAGTAATCAAAGAAATTGATACAACAGTGTGCTGTATTTGTGGAACCAGGTTAGCACGTGTAAATGTGCACGTGCTGCACCCACAGCGGTATTTACTGACCAATCAGGACAGGTGCGGTAATTAAGCAGCCAGCAGGGCAGGAGCAGGAACACACGCTCCCATCGGCACTACTGGTCCACGATCCACTTCCCAGTGACACTCGGGCAGCCGGTTTCCGCCGCCTCTGGGACCCGGACCTCAGTGAGAAGTGAAGAGGAGACCCACTTTTCTGCCCTTCACTCTATTTGAACCAAACACATTTATTCTCTATTCAAAAATAAATTAAAATGGTTATCTTATACAAGAAAAAATATACATAAGTGATTATGTGTTTCTATAACAGGATAATTAAAATCACATTTTAAGTCTCTTTAATGTTTTAATATTTTAAATACTCATTCATTTTAAAAAGATCATTTTTGTGCATGTTCTGGTGTAATATTCATAATCTGATTATTTCATGTTACCTGTATATTGTGGTTAATTTCTCTAAGTTTCTTTAATTTTGATTCCAGTTTTACACAGACAAAAGTTCCAGTTTCTATGAGCCAAGTTATTAAGCTTTAATTTACAAGTTACTAAGTATAGGGGTGGGCAAAAGTAGCTTTATAGTTGCAAGTACATGAAACACAGTTTATTCTTGTATTATTGTTTAGTGATTATTGTATTATTTATTTGTATCATGACTATTAACTTACCTTTGCCCACCCCTGAATATGACAAAGCAGATTTAATTCAATTCACTTTCTGATGCTGCCATTTTTTCCGTGGCGTCAATCACCTTCTACCTCAGGCAAAATAGGAACAGATGATACTGCCCTTGACTTGTCTATTTTTGAATAAAAGTGACTAGAGTAGTAATAGCAAAGTGGATAGTTTTATTTAGCTATTTTGTTCTGTTCAGAGAACTACATTTTTGAAGATTTAGGGGTTTTTTTCATTGCTATACATCACAAATTCTGCAGAGTAACAAGTTCTGGCCTCTGGAGGACTTGGCTTCCTGTCCTGTCTTCCTGTGTACTAGTCTCGTCGGGACTCTGTCCACCATAAAATGGGATCACAGGGGCTCCGGGGGAGTGGTTTCTGGTGAAAAGAGCCAGGAGAGGTGAGCCTAGGCAAGTCCCTTACCTCGCCTCTTGGTGACTAGCTCTGGACAACCAACGTCCTGGGAGAGATGGAAGAGATACTTTACCTGTCCTCAGAAACCACGCCTGTTTTGTTCAGTATTGCATTCTCTGTGTCTAGCACAGGGCTTGGCAAACTGTGTGTGTTCAAAGAACGCGGTTGTTTTGGATAAATGAGATGAATGGTGTGTGCTGTTAACACCCCCTGCCCTTTTTAAAGTAGCACAGTGGTGGCCATCACTGATTTCTGAATCCTCAAATCTCTCTCTCACTAAACATTTCAGAAGCTCTGCATTTTTAAATAAAAAATATTTTTCAATTACAGTTGACATAAAATATTATATTAGTTTTCGTTGTACCACATAGTGATTCGACATTTGTATAACTTACAAGTGATGACCCCGATAAGTCTAGTACTCACCTGGCACCATACATAGTTATTACATTATTATGGACTATATTCCCTGTGCTGTGCTTTACATCGCCAGAATCCGTCCATCTCCTCGCTCTCAGGTTTGGCGACCTAAGTGTAGCAGGACCGTGATTTCCTTGCTCATCACTTTTCTGGCAGCGCTCTCCCCTGGGCAGGTACATTCTCCTTCCCAATCAGTCAGATCACATGTGGCTCTATTCTTGGCTCTTGGAACTATCAGCTCTCTCAAAGGTGCATGGAGCTGCTGCAAAATTACATAACTACCTGCGTTCATCTGCCTTCCTGTCGCAATGTGCCCTTTGTCTTATCCTGTTTATTTTATGGCCAGATTTCTACAACTGGTGCTGACACAGAAGTAAGCATTGGTTTTGTGTTCTTACAAAGAAATCCTTGGGGGCAAAACACCCCAAATTCACAGTTGTTATCCTCTTCATTGTCATTTTTTTGCCCTTATCTACTTGATTTAAGCACTTTAACTTCTTCACCCTTAAGTTTCTCAATATCCCACTGTTTAGTCCCTGTTTCTGAAGTCAGCCTCCCCCTACCTCAGATCAGATGCCTTGCAGTGAAAGCCATTGGGAAGAGAGTGTCTATAGAAGATCTCTAAACTGTTATTGATAGCAGTATATTCCATTCTCATCTCCACATCAAACTAAATGAGAAAGAGCAATTCTTCCACCATCCCGATTCACCTTAGCTCTAAAGGCATCACACAGAACCTACAATTGCTACAAACCTCAAACCTGGGGCTTGTTCATGCTGGCATCTGGGGCTAATGACGGTGTCTGGGGTCCGTGTTGCTGTCTGGGGTCACTCAGAGGATGCAAATACTGGTCAGGGTGGGACTGGGGAGATTTTCTGGGTTGAGACCCACCAAAGTGGTCAACTGTAGATTTAGGATGGCTTTGGAATATGAGGTACCCCTAGAATAGAGTGACTATAACAGGCTAAGAATTCTAGAATTAGTAGAAAAAGGACATATAGAAAATTACTGCCTCCTTTAGCTTCTTGTGCCATGTTTAATGTCTTTTATAATTTTTGAGTAATTTTCAAAACTTTTCCTCGCTCCATTCTTTCTGTACAAACATCTTGATTTAGACACAGGAGAAAAATAAGGTCAGGATCTCGGGCAAAAAGAGTGAGTGGGGAGCAATGAGATAAGACTGGAGCAGTGGGCGTGGGCCAGGCTACCCCGTCCTGGTTGGGGAATGGTAAGAATTTGGGTTTTGATTTTACTTTTTATTATGGAAACTTTCAAATGTAAACAAAACTAGAGAGGAGTGTGTAACTATTATATGCTCATCACCAATTTTGATGACCTATTCATGCTTAAACCTTTTTTCTTTACGACCCCGCTTTCCCCCGTGCATCAGACGGTGCTACAGCAACACCCAGAAGCAGTTTTGTTTGTAAGGACTTCAGTATCATGGAGAGACAGGGGCCTCCTTGACATAACCACAATACCATTATCAGAGCTAAAGTATTAACAACTATTTCTTAATATTATCAAATTTTTGTGGATGTTCAAGTTTTCCTTATTATTTCAATTTATTCCAAGTTTGTTTTTGTTTGGAATCAGGTTCTAAATAGGAATCTTGCACTGCAATTGGCTTGTATGCCTCTCAAATCTTTTTTTAGTCTCCAAGGCTTCTCTCTATCACTTCTTCCCCTTCTTACAATATTTGTTGAAAAAACAGGATTTTGCCAATTGAATCTGTGTGGCATTATTTTATATATTTCTGTAGTTTCAGTAAATTGACAGTTAATTCAGAGTGTTGATGAGATTTGGGCTTCTTTTTTCAGGCAAGAATACTTGATAGATTCTGTGTACTTCAAGAGGCATCAACAATATAAATTATTGAAACATTTTTACAAAGATTTTTTGTTCTTAGATTATGTGCCATTAAGGATTGTAGAAACATTACTTTCTTTCAAAGTTACTTGTCCACATTTATGTAACTAATATAGAAATATTTTATGTATGTATAAAATATTTAAAATATTCACTTATTCCCAAAACAAATTTATAAACTATAATTAAAGAAGACTAGCTTTTATTCCTATTCTTTTTACTTTATATTCCTTCTTAGCCTATTGGTAAATATTTAAACTTCTTTGTGGCTTATGCTTTTATTGATGTTTTAATGTAAATATGTATGTTTACATATTTACTGGGCTTAAAGTTAAAAGGGTTTTGTGTTTTTTCTCCTTATCTTAATGGGTATTCCCTGAGGTGTGTAACCCTTGCTACCGTTGTAGTAGGGACAGGTTCTCAGGGCTTCAGTGCCCTGAAGAAAGTAGTATCACCTTGGAACACACACACACACACTATAAATATATATATATATATATATACATACACAAACATACATACATATACATATATATGCTACTATATATGTAGTGTGTTTATGTAGTACATGTGTGTGTGTATATATATATATACTATAACCGTTATAACTATTACCCTTTAAACAGTAATTTGAAAGTATTTTTGTCATTTCCTAGGATGAGGGATAATTTCTCTTTTTCTTACAAATAACATTTAACATGATTTTTTGTGCACATGCACAATGAAAGAAAGGTGGGTATCCTGTACTAGAGTAGCGTGCTGTATAATGGGAGATGATATTGCTTAGTGTGTGACAGAAGCTTTGGTCCAATAGGATGTTTAGATATGAGAGGAGTGACTGTGGAATCTCCTCCCTACAGTCATCATCAACCATTTTACAAGTCCGCACTGTTAAAGCAACGGTATTCTGAATGTTACCTGATTTTATCCTGTTGACGACTTCCTGGGAAACATACGCCAAGCACCTGAGAGATTCAAGCAGGTGAGGCGGTGTCCCCTCCGAAAGCTTATTGTCAACTTTTCGCTCTGGATGAAGGGCTTCAGGGGCAGAATCCCATAGGGAGATGAATTGGATGCAATGATTATTAGACCTTTTCGGTGGATCTTAGGCCTAAAAAATGGGAGCACTTTTATGTTCCTGGACATTGAGAAAAAAATGTGAGCTAAAAAAGCTCAAATTCCAACTGGTCTGGATCAAATAAGTAATGTGAAACGTCTGGGAATCATTTTGAAATTAAACATTTTCTGGTTATTTTATAAAACAATTTTCCAAATGATTTCTATTTGAGTCTGAGTGTATCTTCTGTGTTTTTGCACCTTTGTCACCAGATGGCAGTGACAACTCAGGCATCCACTTCTTCCTCCTATTTCTCCCCGCCTTTTCCACCACCTCCTTCTCCTCCTCATTATCATTGTCCTGCTTAATGCCATTCTAGAAATGAGTCACTGTAACTAAGTTAAAAATGATAGCTAAAAATTTCCCACTGTATTATTGTCTATGACAAGTCAGCATGCTGGAGTCATAGTTCCCCGGTGCGAGAAAGTGCAAACCCGGGCACTGAGGAAGCTTGGAAAATAGCACAACTTTATGTGGGAGTGGGAATTCCTTTGAGTAATATATGCTTTTAGTAAATAATAAAGTATTATATTAGATTGTATTCATGAAGAAGTGTATGGAAAACTCAGAGAGAGAGCGAGAGAGAGAGAAGTGTAGGGAGAAGTCTTGTTTGGGTTTGTGGTGCAGGTGAATATATGTGACTTCAAGAATCACCTGTCACAAGCAACCCTTGTGTTATTCGAGGCCTGACTCCATTAAGGATGAGGGAGTAAGGTTATCCAAAGGTGAAATGGGATCTCGCACGATCTTGGTCTCTGGTCCACTTAATTCTCACCTTCCTTACTCAGTTTGCCTCAAATATGGCATATTTTCTTTCCCAGACATTTTTCTCCAAGAATAACTTTTTTGTTCAACTCTCCTAGATTCACAAGATCATGTTTCAATTTGAGAAGCAACATTTTCGTGTGTAACATTTTTTATCACTTAAAACCATAAAAACCTTCTGAAGATTAAATTTAAAAAACAAACGCTATAATTGTGCTAAACCAAAAAAGGGACTTCTTGGACATACCTCTTTAACCTTGCCTTGATGAGGCTGTTTTTAAGCTAACCATTCACACTCAAAATTCAAGTCACTTGGGAAAAACAGCTTGAAATGGATGGGGTTTTGGTTCATTGTATTTTTAGTTAGTGAGGATTATCTGGACCATTCTCAATAGCTTGGAGTTGATCTGACTTCAGCTGCATCAGAAAAGGGCAATTTTAAGAGCTTCTTTAGCTCCCCAGGATGTTCCTACAAACCAGCAAACACTGGTTTTATCAGCGAGACACAATTAACTTGTCACGGATGGGTCCAGGCTTGATTTGTGCACTTTTACGTACCAGACATGTGGGTGTAGGCATGTTCTTATCGTCGTATATCCTGTGGGGATTCCATGAGATAAAGCCTATAGAGAGCTGGCCCACGTGCAGCGCTCAGCCCGGCCTCCTCTCTCTCCCAGCGTGCCTTTGGGGGAAAAGCAGGCTGAGTCCAGCTTACATTGCAAAGAGGCAAAGCTTCGCCTTCCACATTTGTTGTTCCCAGAAGTGCACTCTAGAAGCATTCTCCCTTTGGTTTGTTAATTCTCCTGATGGGAATCTAGGGGGGGAAACAGTTTGTAGTTTCTGTTTTTAAACACTTCCATGGGCATCTTCCCATTCAGTGCATTCGGGGAACTGGACCGGCTTTGTGAAATGGGAAGATGGAGAAGTGGAAGCAGACAGGACTGAAGAAATTGAGGTTTTTTTCCCCCCTTATTGAACAAAAAGTAATGCTACTCATTGGAATAATTTAGTGAAGATTAAATCAGGTAATTAACTCGTCAGTGCTCTGAAATGTTCTGCTCCGTCAGAGGGACAGAGGTACCTAAGAGCATGTTTCAATATGAAAGGTTTACTAAAAGCCGACGTCTGCAGGGGTGTCCACCCTGCGGCCTACGGGCTGCATGCGGCCCAGGATGGCTGTGAATGTGGTGCAACACAAAATCGTAAATTTACTTAAAACATTATGAGATTTTTTTGTGATTATGTGTCACAATGTATTTAATGTGTAGCCCAAGACAACTCTTCTTTTTCCAGGGTGGCGCAGAGTCGCCAAAATGTTGGACACCCCTGTGAGGGACCTCTAACATCTGCCTCCACGAAAAAGTTTCAAACTCCATCACGTGTTTCTGTGAGCTGCGAATCAGCTTCACAGCCCCTACGCTCTGGAAGGACACAGGTTTCTAAAGGCAGGCAGTAGCTCCAGTCCCTCCTGCGGTTTCAGCACTGACTGATTGGTACCTTATTTTTGAACAGCTTTAAACTTTATTGTTGAAATAGAGGATAATGATCCATGAAATCTTGGCATTTTGAAAAATAACTTGTATTTTAAAATTTTGCTTGGGGACATTTGAACTCAAAAGCCACATGGCAGTTTGGCAAACCTGCCCAATTGTATTCTTTCAGTGGAGGCCTTGGTTGCCTGACTCTAAAACTCAGAGTGGGCAACAGTTTCTGGATCTCGGTGCAGAGAATCTGGAAAACTTTCCATTTGGGGAGTCGGGATTCTCCCTTATCTTCAGGTAGTGACACAGGAATTTGCCTCTGTAGCAGATCTTCCCTTTCCCTCAGGAGTTTCCTGACGCTTTTATAGGATGATTGATCACCTACCCATCATTCTTGGGGAAGCTCTGAAATCCAGTGAAAAAACCAAAATGCGGTACCTTCAGATTGAAGCATTGGTCATTTTATTTAGTAATATGAATTTTATGTGTTGGTTTAACTCTGTCTTTGCAGAGTTAGAAATTTTTCTTCCTAAATATAGACTGTCTAAAGCCCGAAAAATACTGTTTTAGGGAGATGTGTAGATGCTCCCTACCCACGAATTTCTTCAAGAGAGATGGGGAGCAGAGACTGCGTTACCACTGAAGAATGCCAAGCCTGATGTCACTTCACAGGAGGCGATAACTGGGCGTAGGGGAAAGGGGCCTCCATATTTGCCCTGCACAGGGAATTCTGTGCAGCTGGCTCTTGCGATTGTTCCGTCAAGACCACGGACCCAGGAGACCCGTTGTGGAAAGGAGTGGAAAGGGGAGGAAACTTGCGTGTGAGTCTATACACACACATCAGGCTGCGTGCACACACACACGCAGCGAGTGTGGGCTGTCTGTTTTTACTTGAACTGTAACCACGATTTCCTACATCAAGTCTTCATCAATACAGGAGGTAATAAAATTAGAATTTCTAGTAATTGCTGTATTGCTTTATCACACATTACAAACAGAATCATCTTAAGATAATCATACTAGACCTACCATGATTAAAAATTATTGAGAGCTGATAAAGTGTTTTTGAATACGGTATACCCAAGTCTTCAGAATTTCACTACCTTGTTTAAATATAATGGCACTATATTCCGTACTCTTCCCTTTCATTCCTCACTTAGGGTCAGTTCTCAACCGACATCAATGTTCATGCTGCTAATTCCCTACTCCCTTGGTTACCTAAAGTACATTCTGCGGTAGACCCTAAGGAAGAAAATGGGAACAATGTTCCCTGAGTTCTTGCATGTGGATAAAAATTTGCCTGTGTCCTTTATATTTGAAAATGAGTTTTACTGGATATAAAATACATGGTTTACATATTCATTCTTTCAGTATCTTAAATGTTGCCCTATTTTTTTCTAGCATTAAACATTACTTCAAAAAGTCTGATGATAACCTAATATTCTTTCCTTTATATAATTTCTTCTCTTTTTTTACTCTAATGTTTCCTGCTGATAAAATAAATTGCACATGTTTAAGGGATATGTGGTAGGCAGAATTCTCCAATGGCTCCCAAGATTTCCACCCCTCGCTGTACACACCCTGTACAGCCCCCCATGTTATAGGCTGAGTATGTCTGCACAAAATTCCTATGTTGAGGTTTCTAACCTCTAATGTGATGATATTTGGAGGTGGGGCCTTTGGGAATAATTAGCGTTTGATCGCATCATGATGATGAGGCCCTCGTGATGGAATTAGTGGCTTCGTAAAAAGAGGAAGAGAGAGCAGATGGAAAGGCTATGTGAGGACATAGCAAGAAATGGCCATCCGTAAGCCAGGAAGGGAGCTCTCACCAGGAGCCAAGTCAGCCTACATCTTGAATCTAGACTTCTGGCCTCCAAAACTCTGAGAAAATAAAATTCTGTTGTTTAAGCCACCTCGTCTATGCATTTTGTTATGGCAGCTCAGCTGACTAAGACATGTTCCTTTGAGAGTGGGGGGACCTGTGAATACAGTATAATCAACACTCCTGTGACTAGGTTATCTTGTATAAGAGAAGCTGGAGAGATTCTCCTGCTTTGATAGAATAAGCCTCCACAAATGTTGTGGAAGGGCCACATGGCTGGAACTAGAACCTGGGGACAGCCTCCAGGAGCTAAGAGAACCCCTGGTTGACAACAGCAAGATAATGAAGATCTTAGTTCCACAGCCACAAGACACTGGGGTCTAAGACCGGGGGTATCAGATGAGATCACAGCCCTGCAGTCACCTGGACTTCAGCCTGGAGAGGTCCTCCCCCAGTTAATCTGTGCTTGGTCTCCTGACCCACGGGAATGGTTAGATATTAAATTCGTGTTGTTTTAAGCCACTAGGTTTGTAACAATTTGCCATGCGGCAATAGAAAACTAGTACAGAGTGCAGTTGGGTAAATTTTGACACATGTACACAAGGGAAACCACAAACAAAATCAGGACAATGAACATATTAATCACTCTCTTAAATTCCCTTTGCTTTTTTGTAATTCATCCCTCTAATCACATCCCAAACTCTTCTATTTCTAGGCAAACCCTGATCTGCACTCTTTTTAAATTTTTATTTATTTGAGAGAGAGAGAGAGAGGGAGAGAGATTCTTTGGTTGCTTCTTGTATGTGCCCTTACAACTGGGGATTGCATCTTCAATCTTGGCATATTGGGATGACGTTCTAACCAACTGAGCTACCCAGCCTGGGCAATCTGCTTCCTGCTATTATAAAGTAGTTTGTATTTTCTAGGCCATTTTATAAATGGGATCGTACAGATGTATTCTTGTCAGTTTGGCTTGTTTCACTCAGCATAATTATTTTCAGATTTATCTATATTATGTTGTGTAACAATCATTCCATTTTATGGCTGAGTAGTATTTAATTGTATGTATTTACCACAATTTATTTATCCATTCAACTGTTGATACATATTTGAGTTGTTTCCAGTTATTAGCTATTACACATAAAGATGCTATGCAACCCCCTTTTTCGACTTAATATGAATTAGATCTTATGAACTTGCCTTAGTAAGTACATACAAGTATACCAAAAATACATAGATACCTAAAACCTTACTAATCTATTTTTTTCAGGAACTGTTGATAATAAGCCATACTTTTGCTGACTTCCACTATCTCTAGTAAGTCATGCTTATACACATGTGCACATTCGCACATATTTCCAGGCATAACTAAGTTTCCACTTGCACAATTTTTCTCCACTTATTCCATATTTTATGCTGGTCTTGCCAGAACAAAGAGTAATTACATTTAAAAAACAATATTCATATCTTTAAATAAGTCTGCTCATGGTATCTTTATAGGATTGAGGTAATCGTGCAGCATATATTTCTAGTTGTCTCAACAAAGACTGGACTTCCGTTTTCTCATTATAAAACCAGTGTAATAAGGGTGCTTATCTCAGGGGGATGTTGGGAGGATTAAAGGCATTTACACATGTGAAGTGTTAGAAAAGTGCTTGGTTCAATGAGTACTGAACACGTGAATTAATATATTAAATGAGTATCTGTAACACGGTTCATCTTCTAGATCTCACTTTTGTCATTAACCCGATGATTCATAGTGTTTTAGATATAAAAACGCCTCTAGGCATAATCTGTTCCAACTATCTCAGTTAAACATGAGCAAGGTAAGGTTGAGGAAGCTCAGATAATTTGTGCTAGATTTTCCAGCTAGCTGGTAATAAAGCTAGGGTGTTAACCAAAGGCTTTTAATCTGCATTGTTTGAGGGGAATTGAATAGTTTAATTATAACTGGGCTTACCATCAAAAGAAAATACAAATTTAAAGCGGGCAATCAGAAGTCTTAAGGGTAATGCATGTTTCACTAAATAGAGCTTTCTACTTTGTTCCCCATTTCCTGTCTCCCATATTACTAAGGGCTTTATATTAGGTATTCGTTTTGGTGGTTATGGGTGCTTTGAAATACATTTTTAGTTTTTTGTATAATTTTTAATTTTGATTGAATGCTGCTAGTGCTCAGAAGGGCAGACATGAGTGCCTGGCTAAAGGGCTTTATGTTTCTTAGATCATCTGAGATACCATACAAAGACTTTCTCAGCTTCTTTTGCTTCTTTCAAAAAATAAATGCTAGCCAAAGACATACTAATCAGACAGGTTAATGGAGCACAAAGTGGAGAGAAATGTTTTATTTAATGTAACCAAAAGAGACAAACTAACTATTTTAGACTTCAAAATGGACGCATATCTTGTTTTTTGTGCTTCTCAAGTATCACGTTTTTCACAAATTGAAGGCAAGACCCTCCACCAGCAAAAAGATTAGGACTCCTTTCATTGCAATGCTCACTTTATTACCGTCACCTGGAACTGAGCCCGCAATGTGGAGGTATGGCTGCATGAATTTCTTATGTGTGCCCATTGAATTTGTGGTTAAAATAGTCATAGCATAGCTTTAATGGTATTCCACAAATGTCACTGTCTTAGGAGAAGCAGCTATTCTTAAACATGACCAAAAAAGAGAAAGAAGAGAGCAGAAATGTTATGCCGCACTATCCTTTAAAAAAATTCTTGATGTGTGTGTGTGTGTGTGTGTGTGTGTGTGTGAGAAAGAGAGAGAGAGAGAGAGAGAGAGAGCAAGTCTAAGTCTCCATTTTCTGGAAAAATGAATTAAATGCTAAAAATTCAACAAACTTTTATGACCAGTTTATTATGTGTCAGACGTTTTATTAGTCAAGATGCAGCAATGACTAAGACAACATGTCACAGCCAGGAAGTCTTGGGACCAGGATTCAACTCAGCCCTGCTAACTCCAGAGTATCTCCCTTAATCACTACCTCTTAATATCGCCCTCTGCATGAAACTATCACTCACTGTTTTTTCACTGATGGCGAGGGATAAAATTGTGTTGATGCTTCCCTACCAACATTTATCAGAAAAGTAACAAATAGTGATATCTTGAGATCACATCTTCAATTTTTCAAGATATCTCTGCAAAACTTTAAAATCATGTTAAATGTGTTTCCCCCCTTAAGTTATTAGTTGTGCTTCAATTTCTACACTATCTTTCTAATGGACAATTCATTATTTTTTACTTTTATGATATTTGATAGATCTTTCCCAGCCCTTATGTGGAAAGCACTTAACCATTCTTGGTGCCAGCTGGACCCCAGCTCCTTCCCATTGGACCAAAGTGCTTACGAGCATGGTGCCCGGAATGGATGGCCCTCCCTCCCACTGCCACTTAGCTGTCTCCTCCCTCACAAGTGCCTTAAATTCTCTTACACCTCAATTTTTCATCTGTAAAATATTATGTATCTCATAACAATATCATTTACCTCAAATATTATTTACCTTATACATTTATAAATAAAGTACTGTTTACCTCAAGCCAGAAGTTAGACTGCAGTCAGTCAATATTAGGTACGGTTATAAAGTGAAGGGGGCTGAGCAAGTGGTTTTTAGGTCTAATATTGTAGACTCTATGACCCCTGTGACCAATAGGATTTCACCCAGTGGTCTATAGGGTATTCCACACTAATTAGACTTTTATGGGTTTAGCTGGAATCTCCTGTGTCAGAACATTCTGCATGGTGCTTCTGAACAGCGGTCCTCTCAGCCTTCTTAGGACTGATTGTGTTGTTCTGCTTTCACTGTGTTCTTCTTGAACATAATAAAAGTGAAAACTCTGTGAGGTTAACTATGAGATGCCATTTCCCTAAGATAATTATCAGGACAGCTAGAGTTCTGGTCACCAACCATTCACTCAGTACTTCTCTGGCACATTGCATTGCTTCCTTATAAAAAGGTCCAGTGAGAACAAGTCATTTATTTAGTACACTCAAAACGTTTATGGGAGAGGCTCCCATAAATCTCTCTGGTGCGTAACAATGAGGTAATAAAACTCAGGGTTGGGAACTCACTTTGAGTCTCATCTTCCCTCCAGACCTTGGCAATTTAGAAAGTCATATGTTAATAGAATCTCAGCTAGGCTGATTCAGAAAGACTACCTTTAATTTGGAGATTGCTAGTGACCTCTTATTTATTTGTTTCCTCTTATTTTTTTCTAAGTTAAGATTTTTCACAGGACTTTACATAATTTCTCCAGCTTTTCTGGTATAAACCATCTGTGGTCATTTTACAGTCTCCCTAGGTCATGGGAAAGTTCTGTCTTTCCCGCATAGCACATATACAAGTCCTGCTCAGCACAGCCCCTTTTTTGTAGTAAATAGTTCCATTTATCTCTAAGGAATTTAGACGTACTCACAATGTCAAACTTGGTGTTTTGTGAAAAAATTTTACAATGCTCGTTCATTTAAATGACTCATTTTTGTCGGTTTTTAAGATGATTTTTGCCTCTTTCTCAAAGAAACAGGCTCTTCTTTCTAACCTCTGTAAGAAAATGAAAGTTTTCAAGTGCTCTTTTTGTTATGTTGGTTTCCCATACATCGTGTAACTTTGTATATTGTCAGGCGTTTGTTGTCTCTTGGCTACGTCATGTCTGGTCCAGTTTCTTCTCAGGTCTTCATCACCTGTCTTTTCTCATTAGACCAACTCTTATCTTCCTTCAGGACCCAGTCCTGGCACCTTTCCTCAGCTACTGTAATTCACAAGCCCCTGACTCTCAAAGTAGAAATTACTCTCTATTTTTATTTTGAACATAACCTGTCACAGGTATATGGATTCCCTCTTAAGTATAAGCTTATATGGAGTGAAACTCTAAGCTCCTTGAGGGCAGGAGGACTACCTCATGTGATTCTACTGAAGTTCACACTTGTGCTTGGTGGCTGCAAACATGTTACACTAAATAATAATTTCTAAAAGCAACAACAATACACGCCCCTTTTGGATATTTTGGGCAATACCAAGATAATAACGCAAATCTGAAATGATAAATTACAAGTAATGTATTTGTCATTTTTTTCTGTGAAATTGTGTGTGTGAACAAACTGGGATCATAATATATATTTCTTTGGTACTTGCTTCTTAATAACCCATCATGAGTTTTCCGTTGAGAATATTACACAAATCTGAAATCTTGTTAACCATCATTTATTTAATTGTTTACGTTTTGGACATTTAAGTTGTTTCAGTTTCGGTTTTATTTTTTTAAATGTTTTGATAAAAATCTGTATTGCTTTTTTTTCAGAAAAATTTACCAATTTATAATTCCAACAGCCTATCATAGTGCTCTTTTTCATTTTTGTAGCTTTAGGCATTGTTGTTGTATAACATACATTTTTTTTTTAAGATTTAATTTCTTTATTTTTAGAGAGAAGGGAAGGGAGGGAGAAAATGAGGGAGAGAAACATCAGTGTGCGGTTGTCTCCCACACGCCCCCTCCTGGGGACCTGGCCCTGAACCCAGGCATGTGCCCTGACTGGGAATGGAGCTGGTGACCCTTTGGTTTGAAGGCCGGCACTCAATCCTCTGAGTCACAACAGCCAGGGCATACATACATACATTTTTAAAAAATTCATAGGCGAAGGTTTTCATATTATTTTTAATTACATTCTTTGTTTATTAAGGAGATTATCAATTTCCTATGTTTAAAGGACATTTAAATTCTTTCTTTTGTGAACTGCCCATTTGTGATTCTTCCCCAGAATAAGAATCTGGTATGTGACATGGTGCTCTCAGGTTCGTAAGAACTCATGATACATTAAAAATATTATCTGAATCCATACACACTGTAAATATTTTTCCATCTTAATGCTTACCTTTTAATTTTGACAATGGCAGTTCTTAGTAGTACTTTCAAATAATAAAATTTAATAAATTTTTCTTCACGAGTTTTTCTATATAAAGCATGGACAATATTTATTTATCTTTTATCCTAACTTTAATTTTTTGGCTTTGACTTTTTAATGTTTAACTTTGTAATTGACTAGGAATTACTTGTTTTTTCCTTTCAAGTAAACTGATTAATTTCCCAGAACCATTTACTGAGGTCTTCTTGTCTATTTATTATACATTTTCTTAGTTATTGCATATTTTTTACTAATCACAAATTTTCTTCCTGATCATACATGTATCACACACCAATGTCTTACATAACTGTGTATGTGAAGACTCCCTATTATCTTCCATTTACCTGTTTATTCTCATTCTAGTTTTGATTATTATAACTTTATGACAAATTTTAGCATTCTAGTAAGATAGAATCCTCATGTTACTATTTTGTTCTTTATAAAAATTTATTAGTTTTTCTTACTCATTTGATTTCACAAAAGTTTAGAATAATGTCAAAGTTAAAAAAAATCTGTGGGATTTTTCATAGAATTGAACTAAACCTTAGGATTATTTCAGATGCACCAATAGAACTCTTTATAATAAACAGTATGTTCTTTTTTTCAGGTCAGACTAATGTTCCTCCCTTTCTGGAAGATAACTAACTGCAGGGCTACACCTAGTCCAAGGTCACAGAAAGTAGGGTGTTCAACTGGTGCCACTTGCAGAGATTTCCTGAAGTCGCTCGCAGAGCTCATACTTTACATATCTGCTGCTTGTCCTTGGAACACTGACATGAGTTATTTCTCATCAACAAATGTCAGCCACTTATTTTAATCTCAAGGCTTTTTAAATTCCTATTGAGCCAATGTTTATTAAAACATTGAAGTAAATATCTTAAACAACTTTTATATTTGAATGAGGTTTAAAATTTTATCATGGGAAAACTGCCTTTAAAGCTAGTTGTAACTCTATAATCATAAAAACAAAAAATAGCTTTCACTCATTTAAACCTTCTTATCTGTCTATTGTTTTTGGGTTCCATTCAGGTTTTCGTTGTCTCAAATGCATGTGTCCTTGTTTCTGGTGGGAATTCTTGCTAAGCGAGATGTGTCTCTCTCTTCCTTTGGGATTTGAATGATCCCAGAACCATCTTTTCTCTTGTTTTCCCATAAATTCTGCTTCTCAGATGACAGTGTCTGTGTTCAGTTTCACAAACATCTGAATGAAATGTGTTTATTTTCTTTTAGAAATACGTATTGTAAACTGTGTGCACTTTTGTTTTTGGAAAAGTACAAGGTGATGATTCCAAGACTAGACAGACAGAGAATTTTTATGTTCATGGTACGTGCAAGGAGAGTAGCTTTCTTTCCCAAACCTGTCTGTGGGGGTCAGCATCTTGAGATGAGAAAGAAATTAAATTCTAATTTCTTTAGAATTTAAATTGGATAATTAAATATATTGGATAATTCCATGTATTTATTTATTTGGCTTTTTATCAACAATTTTAAAGCAAAGACTGCCTATTATTAAGAAGAAGAATTTTTCTTAATACTTATTTTATGTTCTTATCAGAATAATAACCTAGTAGCAAATCAAAAATATCTAACTGGTGGTGGCTGCAGAGGGTTGTAAGGTGTTGACTTGCAGAAGCATTTTATGTTTTTGGAACTCATCATAGTCTTTGAAAATTTTCTGCATTGCTTATGACAATTAGGAAAGTGAAAAGTCTTGACAGCTTCTATAAGGAACACCAAGATGATGCATTTAAGACATAATTTAGGAACACATAGATGAGATCAAATAACTTCAGTTTAGAAAACTGTTTTAGTTCTAGGATGAGCTGTAAATTGAAAAATTTTATGCTAGTAAAAAAGTTAACTTGAGTAAATTATAGACCCTGATGTTTTAGTTTGAGCACAGCTTGGGAAGCAACACCACCATCAGTGACCATAGAAACATGGGGCAGGATGGACTGTCGAGAACCACATGCTGCTCCTCTGGTTTCGAGCTGACAGCTTTCACGTTTTGTGGCAGTGGGACTCGAATGGTATTTAGAGCAATATTCCACTGGAAACCTCTACACAAGTGTCCGTCTAACTCCCAGTCATGATGTGCCCTTGAGAGCCTGAACACATGTGCGTCTTCTACGGTGCGTGAAACTGGAGATAATGACCACTCTCTGCTACAGGGTGAGCAACTTCCCTCAGAAAAATGGACTGTTGTTCTGAGCATTTAATTTTAATATTACTTTATTTTAAAACAATAAATAGAGACTAGGTTATTTCAAAATTGATTCAGATTCAATTCCTTTTTTGTTTTTTAAGAAAATGTTATTCATCCCAGACGAGAAAAAGAGAAATGAGTATATCACCAACCAAACCAATATTGCAGGAAATGTTAAAGGGACTCCTTTAAGAAGGAAAAAATGTTTAAAAATATAAATAATAATATGGTAATAATTACATACCTATCAACAATTACTTTAAATATGAGTGGATTAAGTGCATCAATTGAAAGACATAGGGTGGCTGAATGGATAAGAAAGCAAGACCCTTACATATGTTGTCTACAAAAGACTCACCAGATTGAAAGGCACACACAGATTTAAAGGGGTGGAAAAACATTTAATGAAAATGGAAATGAAAGAAAGAAAAACGGACCTAGCAATGTTTATACCAGACAGAATAGATTTGAAAACAAAGTTTATAACAAGAAACAAAGAAGGACCCAGCAATTTGACTTCCAGGTATTTATCCAAAGAAACCCAAAAAACTAATTTGAAGAGACATATATATCCATATGTTCATTGAGGCATTATTTACAATAGCAAAGATATGAAAGCAACCTTAGTGGCCATCAATAAATGAGTGGATAAAGAAGTGGCATGCATATATACAATAAAATATGACTCGGCCATAAAAAAGAATGAAATCTTGCCATCTGCAACAACATGGATGAACCTAGAAGGTATTGTGCTGACTGAAATAAGTCAGACAGAGAAACACAAATGCTATATGATTTCACTTATATGTACAATCTAAAAAACAAAAACAAACAAACGAAGCAGAAACAAACTCATAGATACAGAGAACATTTTGATGATTGCCAGATGGGAGGGGCGTTAAAGGAACTGAGTGAAAGAGGGGAAGGGATTAAGAAGTACAAATTGATAGTTACAATATAGTCATGAAGATGTAAAGTATAGCATAAGGAATATAGTCAATAATTTTAATAGGTATGGTATCAGATGGGTGATTACACCAATATATTTAGTAAATGTCTAATCACTAAATACATTTATAAATTTATACACTAATACATTTATAAATGTCTAATCATTATGTTGTACACCTGAAGCTAGTATAATATTGTATGTCAACTATAATTGAAAAATTAAAAAAATTTAAAATGTTTAGGTTAATCAAAATGCAGTTTTAAATAAAAACATACAACTTTTGCTAGCCATGAGGGAAAAAAAGAAAATGCAATCAAAGATGCCAAAGAATAATGATGTACTTAATCACAAAACATGTAAACTTTGTAAAGAATTGATTTTATATTTTCATAAAGAAAATCAACCAATGACCACTAACTATTCTTTTCCTTCTTTTTCAACATTTCCATAGTAGAAACTGCTGAAATTTCTAACCAAACATGCAGAATTACCTCTTAATGATGAAAATATTGTAATTTGATACTGATCAGCCCATGGCAGAATATCACAGAAAGAGGTGAAACAATTACAAAAATAAGATAGAATTATGCAACATTGAATATTTATTTTAAAATGTTAATTGAACACTTACTATTACAGAATTTTGTCAACAGGGAGTTCACATTCTAGAGGTCAGGTTTAGGAAAGAAACAGGTACCATACAAGGCAGGTTTGACAAACTATGGTTCACCAGACCAAATCTGGCCCACTGGGTATTTGTGTAAATACAGCTTTATAGCTTTATTAGAACACATTCATGCCCATTCCTTTGCATATTATCTGTGGCTGCTTTTGCACTACAATGGAAGTTACTGTATTTTTCAAACTATAAGACGCACCCCCCTCCCCACCAAGTTTGGGAGGAAATTGGGGGTGCGTCTTATAGTCTGAATGTAGCTTGCCTGGCTCGTGGGGAGGTGGGGTGTTATTTATGTTATTAAATATTTTACCACATTTTTTGCTTCAAATTTTTTTTTCCTATTTTTCTCCTTTAAAGCCTGGGTGCGTCTTATGGTCTGAAAAATATGGTAAATAGTGTGGCGGAAATTGAGACCTCAGGCTCCCAAAGGCTAAAAAATATTTACTATGTGGCCTTTTACTGAGAAATTGGTTGACATTTGATACAATGGGTGACAATAAGTGATTTTAAAAAGGCACTCTATATTTTCATATAGAATAATCAGGGAAGTGGTTTCTAAGAAGGAAATATCTGAGCAGATCTGAAGAAAGTAAGGAAGACAGCCCCATGGATTTGAGAGAAAAGAACCCAGACGAAGAGAGCAGGAAGTGCAAATGCACTGGGAGTACGACTGTCCCGTTTGAGGACCAGCGAGGAGGCCAGCGAGGCTAGAGTGTGCTGAGCCAGGGGGAAAGTGGTGAGAGGGGCGAAGTGGTCAGGGAGAGCAAAGGGCAGATAATGGACAGCCTTGACGATTATATACTGACTTTGCTTTTAATCTAAGTGAGATGTAGGCACTGGGAGGTACAGAGCTGAGGAGTGACATGATGTGTCTTATATTTTAAAAGGAAACATTCAGCTGTAGGTGGAGAGTAAATTAGATGGGAATACAGGTGGAAACAGTAAGCTCATTTATTTTTATTTTTATTTTTTTAATCTTATTTTTATTGTTTATGCCGTTACAGTCATCTTCACTTTTTCTCTCTTTCCCAACCTCCTCCCAGCCCCACCTTCACCCCTCCCCTAGCCATTCCCCATATTGTTGTCCATGTCCATGGGTTATGCATGAATGTTCTTTGGTTAAACCCTCCACCATCTTTTGTCCCTTCCCCCACCACCCCTTTCCAGCAGCTGTCAGTCTGTTTTATATATCTAGGCTTCTGTTACTATTTTGCTTTTTAGTTTATTGTGTTCATTAGATTCCACATATTAGCGAGAGCATGTAGTATTTTTCTTTCACTGACTGGCTTAGTTCACTTAGCATAACTTTCTCCAGGTCTATCCATGCTCTTGCAAAGTTTAAGAGTGTCTTTTTTAACTGCTGCATAATATTCCATTGTGTAAATGTACCACAGCTTTTTTATCCACTCATCTACCGATGGGCATTTAGGCTGCTTCCCAATCTTGGCTATTATAAATAACGCTGCTATAAACACAGGGGTACATATATTTTTTGTATTGGTGGTTTGGGATCCTTGGGGTATATTCCCAGAAGTTCAATTGCTGAGTCAAAAGGGGGTTCCATTTTTAATTTTTTAATGACACTCCATATTATTTTCCACAGTGGCCGCACCAGACTGCATTCCCACCAACAGTGTCCTAGGGCATTTTTATATACCAATAGTGAGCTATCAGAAAGAGAGACTAAGAAAACAATTCCATTTACTCTTGCAACAACAAAAAAATAAGGTACCTAGGAATGCATTTAACCAAGGAGGTAAAAAACTGTACTTGGAAAACCATAGGCCGCTGAGGAAAGCAGTAAACTCACCGAGAAGGCTAAATTTCAACAGTCCTTGTGACAATGGAGGCTTACACCAGGGTGATGCTGGTAAGGGAAGTAAAAAGTAGTGGATTTAAAATGAATTTTTAAAGAGTAGCCAGCAGGATTTGCTGATGGACTGGATGTGATGTGTGAGAAAAAAAGACAGCCAAGAATGATTCTAAGGTTTTTGTTCCAAGCAAATTTAAAAAATAAGATGCAATTTTCTGAGATGGGGTGCACTAGAGGAATAGCAGGTTGTGTTGGAAAGAGTCAAGAGTTATCAATATTTATTTATTCCTAGCTTCTCATAGCTCTAATATTTAGTTCAACAAATCCAAGGGTAGAGATTTTTTTTTAAGAGAAATAAAAAATCCTAGGTGAAGACATTGGAAGCAATTCTTACAGCAGCAGGCGACAGACAGTTAACTCATACCTCTCACTAAGGCTTCTAATCAGTTTCAAGACACTTTACTTGCATCTCTGCCTCATCTTTCTTCTCTTCATCAGCTTCTCCTGGCCCATCACCTCATGGGTCCAGGTGCAACAAGGTGGGCCTCATGGGCGGCACCCACAGCTGGTAAGAGTCTGTTTTTGAATACACAGATTTTGAGATGGCTGTTAGCATCGAAGTAACTACATTTCATAGGCAACTAGATATCCGAGATGAGTTCGGGGAAATAGCCTAGGCTGAGGACAAAACATTGAGAATTGTTTTGGCATAGAGATTACAAAGCATGAGATTGGCTAGGATGACTTGGGAGTAAGTGTAGAAAGAAAAAAAGTGTAGACATTCAAGGATTCCAAATTTCATGTGTTAGATGGTGAAGAAGAACCAATAAAGAGACTGAAAAGATGCCACTGGCGAGGTAAGAAGGAAACCAAAAGAATGTGTTGTCCTGGAAGCCAAGTAGAACAGTTGATTGAAAATGGAAGGAGTGACGCATTGCCTCAAATGTTCAGCTCAAGAGGAAGATTAAGATTTTCAGATTTGGAAATGTGGAGGTCGTTTGGGATAATGTAAAAAGCTGTTTCAGTATAAGGACAATAGCCCAATTAGAATGAGTTCAAGAGAAAAATGGGATATTCAGGGAAATACATAATGTAACTGTGGAGCAAATGGAGAGAGTGAGAATAAGGAATTCTTGTGATAAGGTTTTTTGTAAAGTCAATCAGAAATGAGGCAGATGGTAGGGGGAGATAGGGAGTCAAGGGAGGATTTTTTTTTTTAAGTAGGAACTATTACAGTATGTGTATGCTACTGATCTCTGAAAAAGAGGAACATTACCAAATGAGGTCCTTAAGTGCATGAGAGGAGTAGAATTTAGTGTGTAAGCAAAAGAGGTGGTCATACTTAAGAGCATGGAAGGTTCATCCACACAACAGGAGGGACAATCAAGTATATGAGCTCACAAAATAGATGATGTGGTAGGTTTTGTGGTTAGACCCATGTGGATGGATGTTTTCTTGAAATTTGAAACATATTTTTCATCAGAATAAGAATCTAGGCCACCAGCTCAGAGTGAGGAGCTAGGGAAATGGCTGAGCGAATGAATTAGGGAGATGAGTAGAACTGCCTGGCAGCACCAAAGGTGTACTTGAGGTTAAGGGTGTTTAGCCAAGTTCAGAGTTTTGCCAGAGGACTGCTCTGGAGGGAAAAATGGGGGATAATGTGTGTAAGGGAATAATGATACTGATGAATTCTGGAATCTAAGGTGGATGAGAACAAGGTGAGACTACGAGGTTGGTAAGGGATAGTGAACAGGTTGTAGAATAATTGAAGATTCAAAGACAGGTCTAAATAAAGTTGAATAATTGTTAGAGTCAGGGACAAAAATAAATGATCTTCAAAGGTAGGATGTGGTGGTTGGAAAATTTGCACTTGAAATTGAGCTTGGGCAATGCAATTATTGGTAAAACTTATGGGGGTTATGATTTTAACAGAGGTGACTTCGGCAGTATAAAGGGCAATCACAATTCAAGGAAGGAGGCAACCATTTGAAGACAAGATATTCAAAGGATTATCTTCCTGGATATGGAAGCCACCAAGAATTACGGCAGTGATAATTTTGAAGTGACCATTGCTAATATCTTGAAGGGATCAAGGGAGCGTCCCGAAGGTCCACAGATGACTGCAATAGTGGGGTAGTGAGTAATACAGTCCAGGGCATGACCTGGGAGTTTTTTGATTCAGCCCAGAGAAGACCAAACATTTCATAAAATTCATAAAATCCCAAGTTTTGCTGCACATTGGGATTCCATGGGAGCTTTAAAACCCCTGGATTCTCTGATCATAGCCCATAACAATTGAATGAGAATGTTTGGGACAGAAATGCAACATGCACATGTCTCTCCAGATTCTTAGGTAATTTCAATGTCAGTGAAGTTTGGCAACCAGTGCAATAGAGTCAACCCTATATGATATCACTTGATGAGAATTAAAGTAGGACAAGTTGATCTGGGCTGAAAGGCAGATTGATTCAGAAAATATCTTTATGTAAATGGGGAGCAGGAAAAAAACATAGAGAACCATAACAGAAACAGCTGTTAGACATCTGCTGAAAATGTGGGATTATGATAATAAGAAAGTTGACAATTTGAGAATTTGAGGAGGTGCTTCAGTTTAGATGATTAGCTTTAATATTCATGTGGCCTTGTGCCAGGCACTTGACTTGATCCTTAGTCTCCTCATTTGTAAAATGGAATAAAAACACATACCTTGCCGCACTGACAGGAATATGAATGTCCTTGGCACAGATCCTTTAATAAATACAAATTCCTCTGTTGAAACATTTTTGCACCTTCTTCCTAATGTTTATGTAATATTCCTTTGTTACAGAACTTTTTGTGTACTTTTCATGTATGTGTGTATAAATTGTTATATATAATAAATAATATTGAATACATCTGTATGTATATATGTATCTACCTATCTACCGAATAAGATCACAAGACATGGTGCGTGCAAGGACCTTGCTAGGCTGAAATTAGTTTCATTACTCTTTACTCAGAGTCATGGAATGATAAACTATGACTGTTTAAAAAAACCTTGCTTCCAGCCAAGATGGAGGCATAGGTAGATACACTTCCTTTCCTCACACAATCAAAAGAAGGATAGCAATTTAAAAACAAAAAACAACCAGAACTGCCAGAAAATCAGACTGCATGAAGTCCTACAACCAAGAAGTTAAAGAAGAAACATTCATTCAGACTGGTAGGAGGGGTGGAGATGGGCAGCTAGGGCAAGAGGACACATGGCAAGGTGGCAGCTGGTGGACCTGCTGGTCCCACATTAGCATGTGGATAAGCCAGAAGGAACAACTGGGGAGCAACCAGGGGGACAGACCACACAATCCAGGGTTCCAGTGCGGGAAACTAAAGCCTCAAAACCTCTGGCTGGAAA
Organism: Desmodus rotundus; assembly: GCF_022682495.2. NCBI lineage: Eukaryota > Metazoa > Chordata > Mammalia > Chiroptera > Phyllostomidae > Desmodus > Desmodus rotundus. The sequence goes on along the minus strand of NC_071389.1, from coordinate 170,869,003 downwards.
AACTTGTGGGGGTTGCAGCAGTGGAAGAAACTGCTAGTCTCACAAAACAGTCTGTTGGAGGGGGCTCTGGGGTCCTAGAATGTACACAAGCCCACCCACCTAGGGAATCAGCACCAAGGCAGCACCTGAAAAGACTCAATTCGCTTGTGGGTATCAGGGAATTGACTGAAAGTGGGGTGAGAACCAAGCAAGCAGCATTGTTCCTTCTCTGACCCCTCCCCCACATATACCACCACAACACAGCAAAAGGGGTTGCCCTGCCCTGCCCTGGCTAATACGTAAGGCTCCAACCCTTACGATGTAACAGGTATGCTGAGACACAGAAATATGGCTCAAATGAAAGGACAGATCAAAACTCCAGAGAAATAACTAAGTGAAGAGGAGATAGCCAACCTATCAGATGCCGAGCTCAAAACACTGATAATCAGGATGTTCACAGAAATGATTGAGTACAGATGCAAAATAGAGGAAGAAATGAAGGCTATGCAAAGTGAAATGAAGAAACATACACAGGGAACCAACAGTGAAAAGAAGGAAACTGGGACTCAAATAAAAGATTTGGAACAAAAGGAAGAAATAAACAGTCAACTGGAACAAGAATCCAAAAAAATGAGGAAAGGCTTAGGAACCTCTGGGAAAACTTTAAATGTTCCAACATCTGAATTGTAAGGGTACCAGAAGGAGAAGAGGAAGAGCAGGAAATTGAAAACTTATTTGAAAAATATTGAAGGAAAACTTCCCCAACCTGACAAAGGAATAGACATGCAAGTCCAGGAACCTCAGAGAGTCCCAAAGAAGTTGAACCCAAGGAGGAAGACACCAAGACACATCAGAATTAAATTACCCAAGATTAAAGATAAGGAGAGAATCTTAAAAGCAGCAAGGGAAAAGGAAACAGTTACTACAAAGGAGTTCCCATAAGACTATCAGCAGATTTCTCAAAAGAAACCTTACAGGCAAGAAGGGGCTGGAAAGAAATATTCAAAGTCATGAAAAGTAAGGACCTACTTCCAAGATTACTCTATCCAGCAAAGCTATCATTTAGAATGCAAGGGCGGATTAAGTGCTTCCCAGATAAGGTCACGTTAAAGGAATTCATCATCACCAAGCCCTTATTATATGAAATGGTAAAGGGACTTACCTAGGAAAAAGAAGAAGATCAAAAATATGAATAGTAAAACGACAACAAGCTCACAACTATCAACAACTGAACCTTAAAAAAAAAACCTAAGCAAACAACTAGAACAGGAACAGCTCACAGAAATGAGGATCACATGGAGAGTTATCAGCAGGGAGTGGGGAGAATAGGGGAAAAGGTATAAAAAATAAGAAGCATAAATGGTAGGTACAAAATAGACAGGGGGAGGTTAAGAATAGTGTAGGAAATGGAGAAGCCAAAGAACTTACATGTGCAACCCAAGGACATGAACTAAGTGGGCAGAATGCTGCAGGTGGGAGGTGGGGAGGGGACTGCAGAGTAGAGGGGAATAAAGGGGAGAAAAATATGGGACAACTGTAATAGCATAATTAATAAAATATATTTAAAAAAGAAAAAATGTGACTGTAGGAAACTCTTCTCTTGCCCTATGACAGGATTGTAAATGGTATTTCTAAAGAAGGGACAAAGGAAAGAAGTCATCACTGGTCTTCCAGCTTTACTCTCTGTTCAATGGTTAAAATCACAAGGCAGAGTCAGGAGTGGGACAGAGTTTTAGTTGTTCTGTTCTTTACTCAACCTCTCTGAATCCCCTTTGAGGGCTGGTGAAAAATGCATGTACAGGTGTATGAATTAGTAACTGGCCCATAGTCAGGGTTAGTATGTGTTTAATAAATGGTCACTATCACTATTCATCATTTAGAACCTTTTTAATCAGGGCCATTTACAAAGTCAGTCTTAGTATTAGAAGAATTAAAAGTAATGTGTGAAAAATATAAAAATGCTTAACATTAGAAAACTGGTATTTCATGACTTTTGACAAATTTTCTGACACCTTGTTTACTCAGGACATAAAGATTGCAAGGACTGGTATTTAATTTCCTCTGATAAAAAGCCTGGCAGGAAGTTGAAAAAAATTGACAACATGGGTTCTTCCAAAAGGGCTAAAAGTTATTTAAGACATGAACGCCACTATCTAAAGACCTATTTAGGGAAATCACATTTTTTTTTCATGAGCCAATGACCTTTTGCCCCTCAGTACAATTTGCTGACTGTAATCTTTGCTCAAGAGTAATCACAGAGAGCCAGTTTTGCAGGATTCCAAAAGCAGCCTTCCAGTGGTGATGAGCCAATGGCAACATACTGCAATACTCATAGGAAATCCATTGCTTTATGGGTGAAGGAGGCCCTCCAAAAGTATCTTTAAAAGCGTGGTGCTATTTCACATGAAGCTAATAAATTTTCCACATGAGAAAGAGCCCTTCACTCCAAAGGTCTCTATCACTTTGATTTTTCTGGCTATCATCAACATGCATAAATTCACGTTGAAATTCTCAAGTCTTGTAAAAGGCCCAGAAATTTTCAGATCAGCTAACAAAAACCCAATTAAGTATTCTCTTGGTATAGTTCTCTAATACTTACCGCATTTCTCTGGGCCATAAATTCAACAGGACCTCACAGGCGTTTACATATCTTATTTGGGGGATGGTCTTTGAGAACACGAGCCTGAGAAGTGTTACGTTGATTGGGGGAAAAGTATGATCTAATGCCTTCTCTTATTTTTCTTTTTAAATTACCAAAACCTTGTATTTCACAAAATTACTTGGCATGTACCAATACTGACATATTCTCGGTAGGTTTATGTATTACCATCATCAGAAATTGATGATGTTTTTCGAGTCATGCAGAAAGGAGAAATACAAGTTAAATTTTTGCCTCTTTTTTTAAGAGCTAAAAACTTACATCCACTTATCCTTTGCACTATTCCAATTCCTATGGTTTTTAACTAATTCCTTAATGGTGCGTTATTTGGCAGATTACCTTAACTCTTCGCGCACGTTAGCCTTTGGGAGTAACTGTAAGGACTGAATGGGGTAGTGTGGGTAAAATGCATAAGACTTCATAATTACTCAATAAACATTTATTCCTCCTCAGTAAATTTAGGCCTTATAGAATGGACCATGGCTAGAAAAGTACAGGCACCTTGCCCATCAGTTTGCTCAGCTATTTAGCATATGGTCTCTGCATCCCATTTCTTTTTTTAAAAAGCCAAAGGAACTTGTCTGCTGTCGATGAGCTCTCCCTCTCTATTCCTACTCATCTAATGGTGGGAAGCTTTTCAAATCCATTAAGTGTGTTGTGGTCTGGGGTCCCTGAGAAACAAACTCTAAGATGAAGAGTAGCATGCAGGAAGATTTTAAGTGTTCTTAGGATCAATACTTGTGAAGAGAAAATAAGAAAGCAAGACTGGGTGGAGAAAAAATTTAAGCTTCAAAATTTAAGTTTCAGCAGAAGCCTCAGCCAACCCCATGGGAAGTTCCCTAGGACACATCACAGCCACCTTAAGCTGAGATGAGAGAGACGGGGCTTTCTAGTTTAATGCCAACAGTCTTTGGCTATGGGCCGTCCTTCAAGAGAACTTGACTTGGACAAAATGACTCTCTTCAGTTGAGGCACCGTTTGAAGGAGGCTGACCCTAGAGGCTGTCTACAGGTAGCAGGGATAAAAAGACTTTCATCTTCATAAGAGGATCTGAGCAACATACCACAGCGTTCACTAGTGTCTGGGCCTGTGCCAGGAGGGCATCGCAAGCCTGAAGTGCCTTCAGGGAGCAAGCAGTGTGACTCTGACAGACGGTGCCATGATGCACTAAAGTGAGCAGATGTGGTTCCTTATGGAATACGTTTATTCTGATGCTAGCAACCGCAAACAGATATTTATCCATTTGCATAATTAATGGTGGTGCAATAGACAAGATGTAACATTCACGTGTGACAGTACAATAAATAAAGCATTTGTGAGTAATGGACAGAGCACTACCACTGAAAAGGTACTGACAAATGTTTCTTGAATGAATAGTGTGAGGGAGAAGTTGCTGAGGTTGTTACTGAAGGTGACATTGAGGAGTTAATTCTAGCTAGGGAGTCTTTAGAGAGGAAGCAGTGCATACAATAAAAGGGCTAATCTTGGGTATGTTCTTGGATATGTATTTAGCATAAAGTTCAAAACAAGAAATGTAAAGTTGTTCAAGAGGACTGAAATTGAAGGGCTCATGATGAAGGTCTTCTGTAGATTTAAATTATAAAAGAAGGAAGCAGTGGGGAGTGACTTGTTGAAGCACTTTTATTATGAAATTGTAAGGGATGTACCAGGCCTGTCCAGACAGTATCCAGCCATGCCATGTGAAAAATAGAGACATTTGCTGAAGAAGATACAAAATCTAAGAAATACTGTACACAGGACAATGATACCTCAGTCCCCTTCAAAGTAGGCTCCTTGGAACCTCACACAGTTCTCTCAATGGCCATCAGCTGCCCCATTGTATTTTCCTGAAATTCACCAATGGTTTGAAATCTCTTCCCTTTCAAAGGTGATTTTAGTTTTGGGAAAATCCAGAAGTCACAGGGCACCAAATCTGGGCTATAGGTGGCTGAGTCACCTGTGTGATTTGATGTTTTGCCAAAAAACTCTGCACAAAATGTGATACATGAGCGGGTGTGTTGTCCTGATGAAGCAGCCAATCACACCGGTTGCCCATAGCTGTATCCTTCTGAATCAACCCAATAGTTTCCGCAGAAGAATGTTCAAGCTTCAAGGAACATTTGATGCAGGTTCATTGCTCTACTGGCTCAGTCATTCTGAATGTGATGGCCACACAGTACACATGCTCACTCAACAGCATCTACCACCCCCACTGACTAGTGAGTGATGTCAGCGTTCACACATGCACATTCCATTACATTCCCCTTGGCCTCCAGGTTACGTTGATGTCACACAAACCGTTCTCATTATATTAACAATGGCTGGACTTTTTCTAGACAGACCTCGTACCTGGACATCATAGACCAAATAAGACATACAGAAATCAAATTAACTCTGGTAATAACAGTGAATGAGCAGAAGTTATAAGCAGAAAGAATTTAGAGTATTTTTAAGGTGACATAGTTGAATTTTTTCTACTTGGAAAATAAAATATATAAGGCTTCAATTTGTTTGGGGATGTAGTCAGTTACTATGTAGCTTGAAGGTAGAGTTTTGAAAAGAAATGTTTCCCTCCTTTTTTTTTTTTTGTAATGACACCATGATTTAAAAAACTACAGATTTGGAAATGGCTCTGGAGATCCCTGATTTCTCTACGTCCCCACTTCACAAGTGAGAAGAGCAAGGTACAGAGAAATGGGTCGCTCATGGCTGCAGTGGAGTGGTGCCAGGAAGGGCCTCCGACTCCTTCACCATTTCCCTTGGCTGCAGAGGCAAGACAGTGTCAGTTATGAAATCAGACTGTGGACCCACATCCACAAAGAGATACTAAAAAATTAAACAGGTAAAACTATCTAATGCTAACCCTATACCACTATAGCATATACTGGGCTCTACCCTGAGCTCCATTCAGAACCATCTCATGGGCTTTTAAAACATGTATTTCAAAGTACATTTACTAAAGTTTCACAATGGTTTTGTTGCTGGAAAGATGGCTTAGAATGTGACTAGTATCTTAACAAATCAAAAAACAAATCAAAATACATCGAGGATATACTCGCAAGAAAAATTATGTTATGCATGTGAAAATAAAATGGAATGTGTTTTACATGTACATCTGTGCATTCTCTGAAGTCTTTTGCTCTCATGAAGTTATTTGCAGAAATCCTGGCTCCACTGGAACATTTTTCAGGCAGTCACAGATTGGCTCAGTGCCCCCTGCTCTGCTTCTTCAGGAGACCTGGGAGGGCATACGTTTTACAACTTCCCCAGTGTAAAATATCACACTTACCAAACATTTAAAATAGCATGTTTATGCAAAACCAACACGTACTGAGAACAACCCAGTTGTTGGTGAATGTTTAAAGATGCATAATGTTTTCCCATATTTTTATATTTGGCAGTTATGTGACTCAGTGGCCCAACAATAAACAAATGGCACATTCAGATTAGGAAAATGTGAGGATGGTTTAATAAAGGGTCTGTTTACATGGGTGTGAGCAGGGTACAGAGAAATCACAAAGGACAGAGCTTTCAACCTAGCTAGGGTCAGCAGAACTATTGCCATTCTTTATCTCAAAGGGATGAGGGCAAGGACAAGTTGTTAGAATGGGGACTAAGATCATGGAGAAGTTCACCTTAAGAGGAGCAGTGACCTTAGGTCAAGGGACACAAGCAATTCGAGGTGCCCCCACAGGGAAGGGGGCAGCAGGGGAATATAGAGTCTGATGACCTACTCTCCTCTCTTCCTCCAGCCTCCTGTCACAGCTCTCCATTGGCCAATCCCAGCAAAAAGGCAGAGTCCGAGGGAGTGGAGGGGCAGGGTGTGAACCCAGCGAAGAAAGGGAAGGTGAGAGGGAGGGAGAGGCTGAGGCCTTGAAAAGGTTCATATCTGCTGATAACACCAGAACTTTTTTTCATCAGACCTCTACTGAGGTTATGCTGTGTGTCAGGCACTGTGCCTCATCATTGGGAACGCAAACAAGGAACACTGAGTCCCTTAAACAAAGGAGCTCACAGGTTAGATGGAACGGAGTGAAAATTACATGTAGTGGGAGGTTAAAATTCCAAATAAATGACAAGACTTTTGAAGAGCAATTTCAGTAACTTCCTTTAAAGAGTATTTTTCTCCAAAGATCCCCTAAAGATAACAGGAAATCCACTTCCAAGAAGAACCTGGAATCTGATGGGTGAGCAGGAGGAAAAACAATATCAGGATATGACATCAAGACCTGATAACAAGGACTGAAGTTGATAAGAGTGTCCAATTAAAGAAATGCTGAAGCAATATGGATATTTCCCTAAATCTAGGAAGGTCTGTGTGTTTATGTGTATAGAGTGGGGTGTGCACTTATGTGGGGGTTCCAGGATGCAAGATACAGAGGAAATAAGCATTTACAGAAAACTTAAATTCTGTGTCAAATGTCCTCAAGGAGAACTTTAGGGAAATTCCATGTGTAATTCCGATGCCAGGGGGGCCTTCCCTGGCCCTTCTGTTCAATTGTGCAATATATCTTCCCCTATGTCAGTCTGTACCCAGAACTCAGCCCCACCGGCTTGTACAACACACACAAGTTCAACCACATCATTTCTCAAAGAGCCATTCACAACAGTCTTTTCATTATCTTTTATAAATTGCACAGAAACTTTTGTTAAGGTGCTGTGGGGCATAATTGTAAAAAGGTGTCCCATAAGAGCAATCTGCAATCCTGCCTACCTTCTTTCTCATTTCTTCTCTTTTTCCTTCCAGATTCTTCCTGGCCACTTTCATTATTTCCTTCTATCACTGCTAATCTTGTAAAAAGCAGTGGTTCTCAACTATCAGCATTATCACAATCACCTAGAGGTTTTTGTTAAAAGAGGTTTCTGGGCTGTGAGAGTTTAAATTTCTAACAAATTCCCAGGTGATGCTGATGCTGCTGGTCTAGGGATGCTTTGAATACCATGCTGTAAGGTGTAATACGACGTATCTCCAATGAACATTTTAGCTTTCAGGTGATTTCATTTCTCTATTGATGTCACAGAACAGGTGCAGATGGATGGTTTCAGAGTGACAGCTTCAGTAACTTTGGGAAAAAGTGTCTCTTTTTACTAGACTGAATTTAGTTGTCTGCCCTGGCTAGCCTGACAAATATTGCATCAGGGCATGGGGCCTCCTCTAATTGAAACATAAAACCAAAATCACAACATATTCCTTGATTTAGTTAGTTATATGAGAATTAAAAAAAGAAAGCAATGGACTGGAGATCATTACACAGTTTTTAATATTAGTCTGCCACTTATCAGTACTACTATTTGATATAATGCATATATATATATACTTTTTTATTTAAAAAAATAGACCTTCAGCCTGAGAGCCAGTGTTGAACATTAAAGAGATAGAAAAAGGCACCAAAAATGTCTCTCAGTGTTCTAGTTACACTTTGATTTATTATAATTTGTTTAACAAGTATTTATTACTCCCTAGTATATGTAGGGCATTTCCATTTCCTGGAAGGGAATATAAAGTTTAGAGGAGGAAACAAATATGTGCACAGAAAACAAAAGAGAGTGAACAAATGATAGAAAAGAAAACACTCCATTTAGATGGAGTGGGCAAAGAGCTGAACTCAAAGGACCTAGCTGCACCCTGATTCTACAACTGGGTCAACATTTAAATCTTTGGTTGATGTTGAGTGTTTGGCACAGAAGAACAGATCAGCTGAGGAGCACTGACCTGGGGATAGAGCTGGGACCGAATGGTCTGTGTGTCAGCCGCCATTGTGTCTGCCCACCAGTAACAGCACCCAGCCAGCGATTGAAGTGGGGATGAAAGAAAGGAGGAAAGGAAAGAAGGGAAGAAAGGAGGGAGGGAGGAGGAAAGGAAGACTTATTTTCTTTTCATACCAAGATCTCCAAGGGTAGTTGGAGAGTGGTTCAATAGTTCAATTTCATCGCCAAGATCTCCATAAGTTGTTTTTTAGATTTTCCTTTATAGTTTTAAGATGGCAGCTGCAAGTTTACCAGCCTTTTGTCCAACTTCAGGGCATGAAGAAAGGAGGAGGCAAGATTTTAGTGAAGCTTATCCCTTGTTTCATTCTAGGAAAGGTTGAAAACACAACATTCCCAGAATCCCAGAATCCCAGAATCACCTAGAAGAATTTAATTTACATGATGTTGTCCATGTATCATAAGGCTAGTTTTAGCTGCAACAAAGGATGAACAATTATTTAGTTAGGTACATCCCCACCCCAGACAAAATCAGGCTTCCACTGCGAAGGAGACAAATAAAAATATCTGTCCCAGAAAGGTAACTTGGGAAGCTGCTTATTATTACTATGTTCAGCTCCCTGTCTGATGCTGCTCTTCTATCGGGATTCACACTTGGGGGGGTGGAGAATATAATTAAAATCTCAAGCTCTAGCATCCTGTAGCTGTATAGTTTAATATTGGTTGAGGCCCTTAGAAGCTGTGTGGTCTTGAACAAATTACTTGCCTTATCTGAGCTTAAAATTTCAAAACTGTAAAATAGGGATCATATTCCCTTCATTCCCAGGGTATTGGTGATTTGAAACTCCATGCGGCACCCTTTCTTTAGGACCTGGCACATAATGACTCACAAATTAGAAACTCAGAGTGTTAGTTGCTGAGGTATGTCCCAGGGAAGCGAAAGAATGAATGTCCCCAGAATGGCTGCACAAAATGATCACGGGGTGATGCAGGAGTAAGTCATAGGCCAACCCGCAGTTCGCTACAGTCTCTCAGATTGAGTTGTGTACATAGCACATTCTTTCCAGTCTGTTTTTAGCCTGGCACTCTCCACACTGCTAAATTTCACAGACTTGAGTGTTTACGTGAGCCCGTGAAAATGAACTGCAACTCAGCAAATTTAAGTAGAAAAGGTTTAGGATCCTATTGTAACATGAGTGAAGTAAGCTGTTGAATTTTTCTCTGAACTGTGTTCTCTTCTCATAAAATACAGATTCTCCTGATTCAACTCACCTAATTGAGTATAGAATCTGTGTTATGACTTCTGCTTGATATTATGAAAAGTAAGCGCAGTATTTATCTTGATGTTGTAGACTGGTAGTGTAGACCGACTTGTTCGTGCCAATGGCCATTATAAAATGGCAGCACTGTTATTGTGGGCCTTTAGAACCAGCCTTGCAAAGTCACTGAGGTTGAATCTAAGTGACTCGTAGGAATGCATGGTGTCAGAGCTCATGGGCTCTCAGAGCTGCTGGGAGTGCGGGAGCTAAAGGAGTTCATTGTTGAGGCCAAGATTTTGGTACTGAAGAGGACAAAGTCAAAGCCACACTGAATGGGCAGAATAGGGCCAAGGGCTCAGGGGTTCCATTCAAGTAAGTGCCACAGCTGATCTGAGTGGCTTGGTGGCACCTGGTGCTGCAAAACCACACAATCTCCACGGCTGAAGCATCTCTTCCTCTGTCTTTCTCCGAGGGCTCCCACTGCCATAAAGGAAAAAAAAATGGCTCTCCTATCCATGTCACGTGCTAAAACTCACCTTCATTAACCCAATGATCTTTTCCTTTTCACTGAATACATGTTGCAAAATCCCTTCTGTGTGCCAGGCACTGTTCCAGGCAATTTGAACTTGCTGTTCCCTCCTTCTGGAGTGCGTGTTTTCAGATAACAGCATGCATTCCTCATCAAGTCTCTCCTCTTTTAAGTCTTTTATTCAAATATCATGTTCACAGTGAGGTCTTTCCTGGCCTGGGTTTTGAAAATTGCACCTCTTTGCTCCCCAGCCCTTCCACTCCCTCTTCCCTACTTTATATTCCATACTACACACCACCTTTGAATATGGTGTGAGATTTACTTGTTCATGTTGCTTATTTTCTCTGAGGAGAAGGGAAATAGCATAAGGGTTTTTGTTTGCCCTGTTTATTTTGTTCGTTTTTCATCTGTTCTGTTACTGTTGTATCCTAAGTGCTTAGAAGACTGTCTGGCACATAGTAAATGCACAGTAAGTATTTTTTGAATGAAATAAACATACTCCAAGAATTCCCATTGCAATCCACACAAACTCCAGTGTTAAACAGCCTTGGCAGGGATTAGTCTGTGTGTCTGGACTGTGTATATGTACTTGACCCCAGTCTTGATACTGGGTCCTTTGGTGGGTGGAGCCAGGGAAGCAGCACCTTTTATAGAAGATGATCTGAACAGGACTTCCTGGAACTGTGTGTATGTGTCCACGCTACACTCTCTGGACATACAGGTGGGTCTTCTTGGTTCTTGCGGTTGCCTGGATAAAAGAGATACTCTATTGATTGGTTTCTACAACTCACTATCAAAACAGTAACCCTTATTCGTCATTTCTACCCTCCCTTCTCACCTCATCTCACCTGCAGGGCGGATCCACCATGAAGCTAATAAAACTTAGGTTTCTGTGATCCACGCGTACCAGGATCCCATCAAAATCACAGTATTTAATTTTGCATATATACACATATTACAGTAAAGAGGACCTCAAATTATATAAGCTTCCAGACCCACAAAACCTGCATCCACTTCCCCTCAACAGCTATGCCCCTTTTATTGAATGACCCCGAAATTGAAGATTTTGGCTCTCATGGAGTTCCCCCCCTATTTCTCAAGTTTTCTCAAAAATCATAAACAAAACAAATATTTTCCCTTTCCTTGGGGTTTCACTGTAGACAATTCTAAAATATGCCATGTGTTAGCTCCATTTATCATTATGTGTTTCTAGCACGGCACACTTGGACAATGTGGAAACTTGGTAATTATTATATTTTTAAAATAAATACGGGGTTAGATAATAATGCTCACTCACTGTTAGGAAGTGTTTAGCGAGGCCCCTGTCTTTTGCATTACCTATAATAATGATTTTAATTCTCAGGACAGTTCTGTGCATTACTTCCGTTTTACAGGTGAGGAAACAAAGGCCCAGGGACGTTCCCTGTTAGTCAAAGTCTAAATATCACCTGATTTCTTCCAGGATAAAGACAGAAAATTTGTGTATTTTACCCCAGGGTAGGCTTCTAATCTGAGAGTTGACTGCGTTGTTATGACTTTTAGCACTCTTTGGCAAAGTGACAATGTAAAAGATATTGGGGGTTCTTGGTTTTCTGGTTTCTTGAGCCAGGGTGACATTTCTATCCATGTGACTGCATGTAAAATTTACCTGAACAAGAAAGAAAGAAAGAAAGAAATCGTCTTACTGGCTTACTCTTCCTATTCACAAAACAAGACCAGGGGTCAAGAAGGCAAGAAGAATGGAACACCAGGCATAATTTTTTCTTTTCTTTTCTTTTCTTTTCTTTCTTTCTTTCTTTCTTTTTTTTTTGTGGTGAAAAGGAAAAGGAATTATTTATTCAAAAGTTATACAAACTTAAGAGTAATGACTTAATGTCTTCATCGAGATCCCAAAGTCCCTTAGAATACCCACAAATGCACACAGTCCTTCCTTCCCTGCTTTGCCCAGTCTAGGGTATGGTATTTCAGGAGGCCCCCCGGCTTCTTTCCAGTAATCCGTGCTGGGCTAGCAGACCTCCCGAGGTTCCCAGCACTATCAGCTGTGTCACCGGGATCTCCAGTTCTTAATCTAAAACCGTGTGGCACTTCCTCGTGGCCCACCAGCAAGCGTCCTTTCACCCCTTTCCTTCCTGCAGTGTCTCTCTTGCATTTTTCCGAACTGCTAAGAGAGAGCTCTGCATCGCTGCTACATCCTGCTTTCCAGCTTCCTAAGCTGCATGGCAAAGGGAGCCCCAAAGCCACGTGGTCCTGACTCTTGCCAAACTGCGTGGTCCCCCTAATTTGCTTTTCATTACATCGTGCAATAACATGTTTTATAAATGCTGCTGATAAAAATATGCATTCTCATGATGTCTAAATATCAAAAACCTGCCTTAATTCTGGACTAGATTCATGACATGCATGAACAATCTTTATGATGATTATTTATGGTATCTTTTATTTCTTTATTGCTCAGAAAGTAAATCAACACCGAAAGTTGTGAAATTCACACTATTTTCCTAATTGTTGTGATTTACTATTTGGTCGTTTGTGCGCCTGGCTTAATTTGTGAGTGCAACGGCTGGGATCCTATCCCCTGGACGTGTTGCCAACACTAAGCATAATGTTGGCTCTCGGCAAACAATAAATTATTTTAGTCATAACTTCTAACGTTCTTGTCTAGACATTCTTCCACGTGATGCAGTTATTCTTCTTTTCATATTTTCACCAATAATAGCACAATGAATTTTGAGGTTTCTATGCAGATTTTTTAAAAATCACATCTTCTTAAAATAACTAAGTATGAACCATTCTGGGCACCATACTGCATAACCAAAAACACTTAAGAAAAACCTCTGATTAGTTTAGGGGATTTTAAAAATCAAAAATTAAAATTTCTCTTTTAAATTTTATGTTTCAATTACAGTTTACACTCAGTATTGTTTTGTATTAGGTTGAGGTGTACAGCATAGTGTTAGACAATCATGTATTTTATAAAGTGTTTTCTGATATTTCCACTACCCACCTGGCACCATAGGAGCTAAAAAAAAGCTGGAATTATACTCTGGAGGGCAGGCCTCTTGTAGTAGAGGCCTCCCCTGCTAGCTGAGTGTCCTAGGAACCCATCTGTATCAGTGAACCACCTGGCATTGTTGTGAGATGCTGAGTTCGACTTCAGTGAATGTTTTTGCAGACTTTCAACATGTTTGCCCGTTTCATGATGAGTGATTTATGAGCACACCTGCCCACACCTCACTGAGTGTTCAGCAGTTTTGGACCAACAACTGAATGACCCCTGTGCCCCACCCAATCTTGCCCCAAGCAACTTTTTTGTTTCCCCATATGAGACAGGTCCTCAAAGGGAAATATTTTACAGATGTTCAAGAGATGAAACAAAACAGCAGAAGTACTAAAAGGCATCAAAATCAACGAGTTCAAAAACTGTTCTGAGCAGTGGAAAAATGTCTTGATAGGTGTATTGCATCAAATGGAGAGTACTTTGAAGGTGACTGAGGTTTGTACATGTAAGAATAAATATGTGTTTATAAATGTTTGATAAATTAGTTCCATTTTTGGCTCCCCCTCGTACATTGTTATTACAATATTATTGAGTATACTCCCTATGCTGTTCTTTAAGTCCCCGTGACTATTTTGTAACCACCCATCTGTATTTCTTAATCCCTTCCCCTTTTTCCCCCACCTCCCCAGGCCCCTCCCCTCTGTCATTTTCATACCAACTAGGTTCTAACAATAGAGGCACAGAAATCTGAGGATAAGCAGTTGCTCTCTCTCCCTATTAATTCGGTTTAATGATTAATGCCAGGGCTACCCACAAATAACTATTTTCTGTTGTTTAAACAAGAATTCATTTTTATTAAAAGCCATACCAATCTGTTTTATGTAATTTTGGTATTTCAGAATTATTCATTTATATGTCCAAAGGCAGGGAGATCTGTTACTAATAACTTCTTTGTTCTTCCTATACATTGAAGTGCATTGAAGGTCAGGGCATGTACCTGGGTTATGGGTGTGGTCCCCTGTTTGGGCACATGTGAGAGGTCACTGATCAATGTTTCTCTCTCACATCAGTGTTTCTCTCCCTTTTTTTCTCCCCCCTCCCTCTCTCTAAAATCAATAAGCATGTCCTTGGGTGAGGGTTAAAAAATAAAATTTAATTAAAAAAAGAACTATTAGATGTAAAGACATAATTCATTAACAAAACACAGTTATTTTTGTCTGTCACTGTCAAACAAGACGTGGCAACTTTAAGAGGAATGGGGTTATGCAAGGCAGGCATATACAGTGCCAACCACTTCAAAGTGATCCAACACAGCAAAATAGAGTATAGGTCTTCACTTAACATCCTTGGGAGGTTCTGCCACTCTAGGCAGAAATGATGTAAGTGGAACCTAATCGACAAAACAAACAAGCAAGCAAAATATAACCAGAGACATTGGGATAAATAACAAACTGACAGTAACCAGAGGGGGTGGGGAGGGGGATAGTGGGGGAAAATAGAGGAACGGCAGTAAGAGAACATGCATGAAGGACACATAGACAAAGCCAACGGGAGTTGGTAAGAGGGTGGGAGGTGGGGATGGGTGGGATGGGGGAAAATGGGGACAACTGTACTTGAACTACAATAAAAAATAAAAATAAAAAAAACAATAAAATGAAACCAATTTTAACATAGGCTAATTGATATAAGCAAGGGTTAAATTCCTAAGGCATCTCATCAACCTTGTAATGAAGTGATATTTTTCAAGACCTGCTGTACTGTTTATTAGAATTTAGGTGGAGCCCTCAGTCATCTTCTGGGTCCCTGTCTGTGCTTTATTTTCATTTTTCCTTGTCTTTTAAAATTGATGATATGGCTTTCAAAATAGAAAAATACCCCTGGCTGGTGTGGCTCAGTGGATTGAGCACCAGCCTGTGAACCAAAGGGTCGCAGGTTCGATTCCTGGTCTAGGGCGCATGCCTGGGTTGCAGACCAGGTCCCCAGTAGGGGGCGCATGAGGGGCAACCACACATTAATGTTTCTCTCCCTCTCTTTCTCTCTCCCCTCTCCTCTCTCTAAAAATAAGTACATAAAATCTTTAAAAAAATAAAAAATATATATTGAAACAATTTGAAATGAATTTTGTGAAATATATGCTGATTGATTCAGTTCCTGAGAAAACTTGAATAACATTCCTCAGTAGATCTCATTGATTTACCATAAATCAATGATTTTCAATAAAATGTAGCAGTGATTTTCAATAAAATGTTGCCTGAATTCTCAATATATAAGATAGATAAAATAATGTCTGTTCACTCAAAGAAGGCTGATCTGGAGCTTCATCTACTTGATTTCCACTTGGACCCTGTAGTAATCTTTGAAGATCAGTATGTTCCTTTTGAAAACTACTGGACTATTGGACGAATCCTCAACTTCTTCATTATCTAGACTCTGCTGACTTAATCTCATTTCCTACTTTGCCCTTGTCATTTTTTATGCTTCTACAACATTGACTATTGTAACTTCTAAGGCCCACTGTGATACTTCATATTGCAATTCACTTGCACAAGCTATTTTTACAGACAAGAATGCCTGCTCCTTTTCTTGTGATTCTTTCCTCTCTCGCAGCTCTAGCATACCTTTCTGAAGCCCATCCTGATTTCCCCAAGAATACCTAGAAGTACCTGTGTTTATGGTTCCATAATATCTTACACAGATACTGTGTATCTTAGTAGTTGTTGCACAATTTTCTACTTGTGGATTGTATGGATGCCCGCCTCTGGAGTATAACCTCCTCCAAGTTAGCGCTGTATCTTTTGATCTCTTTGCCTGGGGTCCTTGTCTCTCTGTGGTTGATCACTGAATACGGATTTAGTAAAAACAATTAATTAGAAAATCTTGACTGAAATTAAAATGTATTGTTTATTTTCTATAGTTACAGCTGTATACTTTCTTGGTTATAGTATTCCAACTTGGCCCCAGATGAAAATATTGTTCAAAAAATATGATGTGAAAAGAAAATGATCTGTACAGACTGGAAGCTGCTATGACAGTGGAACTATGAGTAGACTACATACATACATTGTGATATTGGAAGTAAACATCCCAGAAAAAAAGGTTTTGGCTGCTTCCCTGCTCATTTGGTTCCAGAACCCAGTTCCTTTAATTCCTTGAATAAATTATCCTTCTATTTTAACATGAAAGTCTTCATTTGAACTTCAGCAGAGGGTAAAAAAGATAAACAGCCAAGATAGGTCATGTGAGGATAGCAAACTTGGTTGAAATCTTGTCTTTCTTGTAGAGTCTGATCAATATATGTAGGTGAAAATAACTCTTATTGGGTCATTAAAATGTTTGCGAGCTAGTTTCAAGTTTTCTGCTTTTTCAACTTCCTGGAATTTAAAATTATCTAATAGTGAGTTTTAAAAATAGAATATGATTTTTTTTAAAAGAACTTATTTGGACATCACAAAAACCCTGGAAATTTTATGATCTTTATCTTCACTAGAATGTAAATAAACATTGATTCCATAGAACAGTCACTTAAGGACTATGATATCTCAGCCATAGATTTGGTTTGCCGGTTTTCTTCCACATTCCTCTCTTGATGCTAGAAAAACCCCACTTGACTCCAGTAATTCCAAGTTACTACAGCAACTTCTCAAGACTGATAAATATTACACTGAAAAACTCAGAAGGCTGAGAAGGATAATAATTAAGTGTAATTCATATATTATAATAAGTGTTTGTTATGAGTTAAATCTATTCATTATACAGGGTCATTTAACCTAACATTTTCAAGGCTGATTGTTATATAAAGTAAAGGCTTATACAGGATTTTTAGCTCTTAGTAAATAAAAGACCTTAGAATTATCATTAAAATAAAACTCTTAAGATCACAATTTTTTATATAGTGTCCATGATAGTGTCACTATTTCTATATAGTGACCACATATGACCTTACCACAGTCCTGGAAAATGATATTATTTCAGTGCCCCAGATATTTCAAAAAGTACATTTACATTTCACAAATTTGTCCTTAGAAAGTTAATTTCTAAAGTTAGGTTTGCAAGCTTCTGTTGAGAAATCCACTGAGAATCTTGTGGAATGAGAAATTACTTGTGTCTTGCTGCTTTTGAGAGTGTTTCTTTATCTTTAATTTACCAGTCTGATTATATGTCTCAGTGTGATTCTCTTTGGATTTATCCCTGTTGGAGGTTTTTTTTAGCTTTTTTGTTATGTCAATTTCTTTCCTCAAATTCGGCAAGTTTTTGACCAATAGTTCTGCAAATAAACTTTTTTCCCATTCTTTCTTTTTCTTCTGGGATTCCCATAATTCATATGTTGGCCCACTTGATAGTGCCCTATAAGTCCCGTAGGCTCTCTTCATCACTTTCCCTCATTTGTTTTATTTGTGCTCCTGACTTGATGATCTCAGCGACTTGCTGTAGAGTGCATTGATTCTTTCTTCCTCCTGGTAACTTTGATGTTGATGTAGAGAGCTAGTAAATTTTTCACTTCAGTTGTAATTTTCAGCTCCAGAATTTATGTTTGGTACTTTTAAATCATGCCTATATCTTTACTGACATCCTCATTTTGTTCATCCATCATTTTCTTGATTTCTTTTGTTGTCTACATTCTCCTTTAGCTCAACGAACATTGTTTTGACAGTTATTTTACAGACTTTGTCAGGCAGCTCAAAGGTCTGCATTTCTTTAGAGTCCGTTTCTGGAACTTTCTTTTGTCCCGTGGATTGAACCAAGTTTTCCTGTTTATTTTGTGTCTCTTATCCTTTGCTGAGATTTGGACATTTGAAAAAACAACCCCCTCTCCTAGTCTTCGCACACTGGCTTCCTACAGGAGAAGACCTTCACCAATCAGCGTGGATAGAGCTCTCAGGATCTTGTAAACACTTTCCGATCTCGTGCTCACCTAGACATTTGCATGTGGACCTGCAGTTCTAACGTGCTTATTTGCTGGCGCGTTTTCAGCGGCTTCCAAATTATGCCACCAGTGCAGTCAGCACTTAGAGCCAGGAGAGACAGAAATCATCCCTGGGGCAGCCCTCAGACAAACCAGAACCCTGAGTGCGTGCTCCACTCTCTTGTTTCTGTCCAGAGGAAGAAGCCACAATATGGTGGGGTTCCTCCACGTTGTTCTGCACTAACATTATGCCACATAGCAGGAGGGACATGGACGGACGTGCAAAACTCACAAAAATTTCTACCCATTTGTACTGGAATTCCTTCTTGTTTACATTGTTATAGCTTCTCAACGAGTATCTAGAGTTCTCACAGAATTATTTTACTTTGTATATTGTTAATTCAGCATCTTTATGAAGAAACGAGGGCCTGGGATTTCCTAGTCTGCCTTCTTACTTATGTCATTGTATGAGATTATATTTAGTGAAGGGAATAACTACCCCAAATGTATCTATTTTATATTCCTATCTTTATGTTAATTTTAGAAACTTGAATACAGTACCATGAGAGTCTCATGGCTTCCTGCTCTTTGTCTCTCTCTGGAGAATCTATATCTGTTTTAATAGTAGTTTAGAATAGTGGTTTAGAATAGCACCTTCCCAGTACGTTTATCTGTTCTCTTTACTTTTGTAAACTACAAGGGAACTGACTCGACAATATCTTCTGTGTCAAGCTGTACGTTTTACCCAGAAAACCTCTCTTAAGTTAAAGTTACAACTGCAAAATATATGTTTAAACAATTGCTTAAATGCAAACTTTTCTTATTGAGGTTTTATTTTTTGAAGTTTATGAAACACAGTCGGTTGTCTTCTACTATTACTTTATACGTAGATATAAACATGGCTTAAGTGATAGATTCCTGGTTAGGTCCTTTCCAAACTTATTTGGTAGCTCAGCTACCAGTTGGCAAACCATAGGGTTTTAAGTATTTTGCCCAGACCCTGAAAGAATTTGGGTAGCTTACTAAAAAGCTATTTTTATAACATACTGTTTTCATTAATGCCTTCACATTGATAAACACTGAACGCTTTGAATGTAGATCGTGAAATAGGATACCCCTTACTTTTGAAAGTCTGTTCTACCAAGAAAAGATGACCTCTCTTTCAGCCCACTCCAGTGTAGATGAGGAGATGCTGCACTTTTTGTCTGGTAAGTCACTTCCTTTTTCTTTTTGATCATGAGAGAGTGAGGCTTGTACTTGTTTTTTGTCCCTCTGGTTACTATTCCAGCTAGAATTTTTTTCCAAGACAAACAATTTTCCAAGAGAATGGCGCACTAGACTATCCTTTTCCTATTTAGATTTGGGGTGTTTGTTTGTTTTGAGTTGTATCTGGGGTGTCTGAAGAATAGTTAGGAAGTTTAGTCTGTGAATCTGGGCATAGAGCCCTGTGGGTTGCCACTCACTCTCCAAGCCCCCGCTTTACTTCCGCCCTATGAATGACACCAGCAGAAGCAGCAAGCCTGGCCTGGCTCCCCTGACAGAGTCTCTTGCACGGGTTGCAGTTCGTCAGCTTAGGCTGCCTCACGTGACACCCATATTGAGTCATCTTGAGATTTTCACTATGGAACCTGTTCTCTTTATGCTTCCAGACAAGCTGTTGCACTCTCAAAGCATCTTTCATGGGCATCCTGATCAAAACGGTTTTTGCATGACCCCAGATGGAAGACAGGACTGAATTTGCAGAGACTAGCGTTGGAGAAGCGAGTTCCAGAAATGGAGTGACTATTACGATGTGTACTTGTACTGGCCCGGTGGGTGTGCCCTGGGTAAGATAGTGACTTAAGTCTGTTTTGTTTTCACTATTTTCTTACTCCTCTTTCTTTCTGGTCCTGTATATTTTCCTTCCCCTCCCCTACTCTACAGAAACGAAAATTTCTGGGGATGGTGAGAGCACAGCTTAGGTCATGTTTTTATAATCCTACTAGGCCTTTTCAGGAGGCAAAGCCAGATGCTCCAACATTGTCTCCATGGTGTTTTCCTTCTAGCTCCAAAGCTCCTTCTCGCTGTTTCCTTCCCTCAGCTAGGTATCTAAGAAATGAGTCAAAAAATTAACTAATCCAACCTGAAGTCAAGGTTTTTGTTTTGTAAATTCTTTTATTGTCATGTAAGCAACTCACGTGGGTTTCCATCATAAAGTATGCATGTTACTTTTAGGTGTATTTAATCATGAAATTTGATTTTGCACGCTTACTTTTTAATATTTCTTTTAAGTAAGAGTGACTAATTCTGTTGTAAAACAATGAACTAATTCAGAGCATTGTGTTCATGACCAAGACAGCACAGGCCCCACCACACAGGGGGCACAGCGGGCGCAAGCGAGGCCTGGCTCCTAACCGAAGGCAGGGACTGCAAAGGCCTGCTTAGGTGTTAGTATACAGAGGAGGGAAATGAAGAAGACCGGTGTTCCAGAGTGGTAACGTGTTCCACGCTTACACAAGGCGAAGCCAGCGCAGCTTCCTGCCCATTCCAGGTGCCCGTGTTGTTTGCGGCAGGTTTATCTCTCTCGTTAGTTCACATCTGCTCAGGGTCCATAGAATCACCTGAGTTTCCTTTCACTTTGTCAGGGTTGTTACCTCTATCACCTGGGGCTACTGAAATTAAAAGAAAATGCAATAAGGTAGGTGCATGGAGTGGTTTTCAACTGTGATTTTGTACTGGTAGTAGGGGTGGGATGGAGGAAGAAAGGGTTAAAATTTCTCAGTCTTCCTTCCTTTATTTTTTTTTAAAAAAGTGTTAATGAAGCAAACGATACGATGCTAGCTGAGTGTATGCTGTAAACTTTTGTCTTTCCGGACACGTTCTAGAATAAGATTCCACAGTGTAAGCAGCTTCCCTTGGGCCTCAGATGAAAACAAAGTCACTTTCCCAGGGGAGTAACCCATGGAGCAAGCCTTTAAAATAAACAAACTGCCTGGCTCTATCTTGAAATGAGCAGTAGTTATTGAGATTTACTGCAACTGACTTTGAACCTCATCCAAATGTTGTATTAATGCAAACTTCTTCTTAACTAAAATGGAGTCTCTTTTGGCAGATACCATAGAAAAGTCTCTTTTCCCAGATTCTGGAAGACTCCATTGCCCTCTCACCCCCAACAAGGGTCACCAAACATTGTAGCAGGAGACGCAAGTATGTTCTGTAAGCATTGTGTGAGTGGTCTGATTTCAATGCTCAAACACAAAGCATCATAATTCATATATGACATGCAAAATCAGTACAGCTTTTCTAGCAAGTTAAAAAACATGTTAACAATTCACAGCTACAATCAAGTGATATATATGGCATGATTTAAATAGTGTAATATATGTATTTGTGATAAATATGGTATGATTTTAATCTTTCTGCCTTTTCCCCCAAACAACTGTGTAGTGCGATGCAAAAGGCAGCCTACTGGAAACCAGGCTAGTGTGATCTTGTCCTAAACAATGTGACCTTTAGGATGCGTATCTACGAAATGAAGAGAGTTGCCTTCCATGACCTCAGTGTTTCCTTTGGGTTTCAACATTCTAAGAATCTATGACTCTTTATTCTCTGGAAGATGAGAAGTAACTCAGCATTTCTAAGAAGCGTTGGCTCTCCTATGCCTGTCCTGCTAGCAGGCACTTAAATATAAGGATATAAAAATGAAGGTGTAATCCAGGCTCAGATTCCAGAGACATCAAATAATTGAGGCTCTGGAAGTAGATGCATTGGGGGAATGAATAGACACAGATAGAGAGGGGATGACTGAGAATACAAACCCCAAGACCACTTAAAAAAATACCAATTAAAGATGAAATGCAGTAGGATGCAGATGAAGTGGAACTAGTACTTGGATCAGCTACAGAGGTCTTATATTATTGGTTGATGGGACTGGGAAGGCTTTAGAAAATGCCCACCTAAAGCTCTTCTAAGTTTTGCATGTGAAAGAGGGTGCTTAGAGGTATTTTTTCTTTTCCCAGAGTTGGCAACTGGGGCTCATCCTGGGCATCAAATAGTGCTACCTACCTCCATGTCCTATTGAGTGACAAGAACCTAATAGCCCCTTTACTTGCCCTGTTCCTGCCACTTACAAAAGATGACAGACTCTGCCTCCCACCATTAGCCAAAGCCTCAAACCTTCCTGCGGATTCTGTGCCTGTATGAGAAGACTGTATGAAGAGGCATAATGGTTAAAGTCAGGTGTCAGCAGCTTTGTGGGAAGTTCTGTGGTGTTTTTACCCATTCTTTATGAAATAGGACTCCAAAAGAGTTATTCATAAAGTTTAGAGGTACCTGTAAAAAGTAAGGACTGCATCTCATTCTCTAGATAGGTGTTGACTAAAGTGTCAGTCCTACAGGTCCCCTCAGTATGGAGTGGGTGGGTGACTTTTTGACAAGACTTAACCAGTGTCTCTTAGGATTTGCAAGGCCTATATAAATGTGAAGTCTAGTGTTTGCTTGTCATTTGGAGAGGTCTGGAGGTCTGAGGCTTGCTGGAAATGATTGTGACAACAGAGTGAAGATACTGTGGTATAATGTCCCTGGGAAAATTGGGGGCAACCCCTCACCCCATGCAAATTCTATGTGGCCTTTGAAGGATGCTGAGGAGGACCTCAGTTCTTTCTGAGGCTCCACATGAAGGAGCCAGGATAGAGGATAGTGCAGGAGGAAGGGTTGGTGCAGGCTTAGCCAAAACAGATTATAAGAAGCTGGCTCTAAGATGGCCCTCAATGATCTCAGCTTTCTAGTATTCACACATTATGACTCTCTTCTAACCAACAGAATATAACAAAGATGATGGATTTCTCTTCCATGGATTTACTGAGATTGACACTTATATTTTCTTGGACGACTGTCTCCATTGCCTTCTCGGCTTGAATGCTTTGCTGAAGCATTCATGCAAGTTACGAGGAGCTAGGGTGGTCACTGCTTAACAATCGGCTGAGACCATCGGTCCAATACGTCACAAGGATCCAGATCCCGACCACAACCACATGAGCTCAGAAGCAAATCCTTTCCCAGTCAAGGTTCCAATGAGACTTGCCTGAGCCTCATGAAAGACCTTGAGGTGGAGGACCTAGCTAAGCCATGCCCGGACTTCTGAACCTCAGAAACTGTGAGCTAATAAAGGTGTGTTGTTATAAGACATTAAGTTTATGGTAATTCATTACATAGCGATAGCTAACCAATACAGACATGGAGGAGGTCTGGACACTGGCAAAGGATGAATGAAGAGTGGAAAGTCCCTCACTAAGGTGGATGCTCGATGACATAGTGGTGAAGCTAAAATCACCCAAGAAAAATACACTCACATCACATTGGTGGAAACCATGACATTGGGAGCATGGAAACACACTGGGCACCAGTTACATAAGATATTTTTATAGCATCTCTCTTATTCCTTCTTGTCTCCCCATTACCAATGGTGTCAAAAAGGAAGAGGAAGAAGGTGTCCCAACATGAGGTCATCCCCCCACAGTGAGGGAGGGTGAGGAGGATAAAAACAGCAGGCTATATCCATCCATTCATTTCAAATCCCCCAGGACATAAGACTTCCCGGTGATAGAAGAGGAGAAGTTTTTCACCTGATATATGATTGCAATTTTTAAGTAGAAAAGTTGTTGAAAGTTGCCCAAGAACTTTTAAAGATATTTTCTACCCATTTAAAATAGAAATTTGACATAGTGCACATAGGACAGTGTTTGGAGAAAAATTAATCTGTTTCATGTACACACCTCCACCATGTTCAAACTCTCTTGAGGCTCTAGAAGCTGGATGAAGCCTTGGGAAAGGGGTTTTAGCCTCTGAACTATGGGAAAATGCTTTAACACCTGAAATGCACCAAGAACTATCTTTGCCAACTAACATGCATCCAATTGATGTACCATGGAAATTTCCCAATGTTTCACAGCAGTTTGTCAATATCTGTAGCCTCTGATGAAACCTGCCTAGAAGAGCTTTGAGTCATCTATGCCAAAGTCAAACCAGGATACTGAATCATCTTAAAATGTGATTTGAAAATGACTCTAATGACTCAAAAGAGATTTTATTTTCCTAACTTTCCCTGTCACTTCAATACTATTGATCATTCCTATCCTTTGGGGAGTTTTTCTATTTGAGGACTTCTGTAACACATTTCCCAGCTTTTTCTCTTGTTTTTCTCATACTCCCCTCTCTTCTTTACAGACTTCTTCCTCTTCCTGTCTTTCTAAAGTTTAACAAATTTTCTTCATGGTTCTATTTAGCATTTTCCCTTCTGTCTCCAGACAGGACTATCCATGTCTGCGGTCTCAGCTGAGTCGTCTGTGTGGATGCCTCCCAGACACACATAAACACACACAGAAACATGCACACACACGTCTGCTCCTCATCCTGAATCTTTTGAATGATGAAAGAAAGATAAGTCATAGATACTCTTCTTTGATCCCTTGTCATCCCTTGCCTTCTCCTCAATAAAAAATTTTCCTAATTTCATAGACTTTTCTCTCCCACAATGTGCACCCGTTTCTTTGCACTCTTCTTACTCTAATCCCTATCTAAGATGTCATCACCTGTTGGCCAGGTTACTACAGTGACTTCCAATATGGTCTTGATGCCCAGCCTTTCTCTGAAACATCCGATATATTGTTAATGAAATAGCTTTCATAAAGTAAAATTGTGATCATGTCCTTGGCTTCAAAAAACTCAAAGATTTTCTTTTTCCTTCTAAATTAAATCCACACTCCCCATTCCAATACTCAAAGCCTTCTATTCTATGATACTAATATACTTTCAAAATTAATTTTTCTTCTTATTATTTATTCCTTCCACTAAGACTTCACCTTACCTCTTCTTTCTGTTCTCTAGCAAGCCCCTGACTTTTCTGTTTTGCTCAGCTACCAGAATAAACATATATATAAATATTTAATAAAATTAAATATCTATATAAATTAGATGGTGAAAACCCTTGCCCTGCTAAGTTCTTAAATGTCTCACATTGCTTCTTGAATAAAAGTGGAAGCATTTTGTGCTGTCATTCAACTCTCTTCCCCTCAGGCACATGGTCTTTGTCCTATTGCTTTGAATGAGCCTTCTAGCTGGCCGTTGCACTTCTCATTGCCATTCATCTGGCAACTTCTTATCCTCAAGGCCTCAACTGAAATTACACTTTCCAGAGAGCCCTTCCTCCATTATCCCCCCCTAAAGGACTGTCCGTGACCCATCCAATCAACCATACCACCCCGCATATTTCCTTCATCACTTCAAACCTTTAGCTGAAGTTATCTTGTTTATTCATTTATTTTTTGGTTACCTTTTTGTTACTTGCTCTCCTTCACAAGATTACAAACTCCATGAGGCCGGGGACTTTGTTTCTCTTACTCACAGCTGTGTTCTCAACATGTAACAAAGTGCCTTCCTTAAGAAATATGTGTTGAATGAATTAGTGAATCAATGCCATTTTTTTTCTGTATTGGTTATCCTCCTTGCCATCTCTCCCTGTTGAGTTGTCTATGAGTTGCCCATCCTTCAAGACCCATCCTGAAGTCTTCCCATTCGTCCGTGTGGTTATCTGAATGTTACTCACACTCTCAAGTGTTTACATAGTCTTTTGTTTGCACACCTCTTTGGCTCTTGCCAGGTTTGCCCTTCTTATTTTAAATTTTACATCATTTCTTCATTAGACTCCAATTTTCTTTAACAATAAGTTTTGGTTATGCTTATCTTTGAATCTAATTACTGTGCCAAAATAATTTTAGGTATATACATAGTTGATATATTAAATTAAAAAGCAAGATATACCACAAGAAATAATGCTAAATGTTTAAAGATTTTTTGTCTTTGGAGCTAATTATTGATATAGGAATGTATTTATAATGTTCATTGTACCAATTAATAGTTGTAAAAGGCAGATAATGTAAATCACATCATTTCAAGGAATAATCAAATGATTTTTAATTAAAATTAAAGATTTTTAATAAAAAATAAAGATTTTTTCTTTTTGTTTTTAGAGTAAAATAAATGGTTCTATGGATGTGGGCATCTAATAGGTCTAAATGAACAATAATTTAATCTTGACTTAAATTTTAAAAATAAAACTGAAAATAGCATTTGACTACCTTACCAAAAGTTAAAAAAATACCAAAATTACATCCAAGTGTCAGTTAGAGGCCATTAGTGCCTATTTCTAGAGGGGCCTCTCTTACCTTGATATATTTCATTTTACTTTTGACATTTTCTGCTCTCTGTTTTATGCACTTGTTTTATTTTATTTATTTATTTTGTATTCCTGACTTTATGTGGATTCGCTGACCTGTTTTTGCCCCTTACAGCCTCCCGGTGGCCTGGACTTTCTACACCATGATTGTATTCTAATCTCCTGGTCTCTACCTTACAGTTTAATCCAATATATATATCAACTCTATGATCACTATTTCTAATCACCACCAAGGATAAGTATTGCTCTGGCTCTGCCAAAAATAATTTTTGGAACATACTGATGACATTAAGAGGTGGTGGTTGTTTTCAGTGGGAAATTTTCTCAAAAAATCCATATTTTTTAGATTGCAGTAAAATATTTGCAGATGAGAGTACAAGAACAGTCAGAGAAGGAGAAAGGAAATAACAAGAGAAACAATTGGTCATGAGTTGCTCATTATTGAGATGGGTGATGAATATTCTCTGATAAATATTCCCTAATAAATACTCTCTGATAAAAGGGTAGTATAGAAAAACTTCACATTTCCCCCCAAGATATACAATTTACTGTAGTGGTGATTTGAAAATGAAAATCAGAACAGAATGATTTTATTTTGAATAATCACAAAAGCTTAAAAGTTGAGTTGAAGTCGAGCTACAAAAAGTCTCGATTGTCACGCTTAAAGAGTGTAGACGTTTCCCAGTAGGCAATGGCAAGTAACTGAAGCCCGAAAAAAGTCTGTTAATGTGTACAGTTTCAGTGGATAGTATATATGAACTTGATTTCACATGTAACTATTTTATCCTGAACTTTCTCAGTATTTATTAAACACAAACTAAATCCAATAATATGTGAAAATCCAGCTTTAATGTTTTTGTGTTTCTCAAGTGATTAAAATAAACACTGTGGACATTAATAGTTTCATTGAGAGTACCCCAGAGGATAGCAGACTTAGTGAAGGGGTGTCATACAGTACAGACAAAAAATCTTCAAGAGAACTGTGACAACAACTGCAACTGAGTACTAACGAAAACATAAATAATCTAAAATGAAATTGACCTCCCATGTGATATTTTGATCTGAAGTTAAAGGCTGATTAAGATTTTCATGAACTTAAACTTGAATTTGTGCAGCAAATTATCAAAGGCGTGTAATTAGAGTCACTTCCTTCCTAGATCTGTGAGGAAATTCCCATCACCATTGATGAGAACTGTGCATAAAGATCATGGGAAGAGCATGGCCCTTGGGTTTCCTCTTAAACAGCCTGTAGGATTTGTTATGGTTATTTTAATGCGCTGGTCCTTGGAGACACTGATTTCAGTTCTGCCTCTACCTTCAACATTCGAAAAATGACGAAAGTTGGGGGTGGGAACCCCAAGAGATGTAGATATCTTTCATTCTTTCTTCTTTATCTATAATTGATTTACTATCAAAGAGGAAACTCCTTGCTCTATAAATGCCAAATCTTTAAACAACAACAAAAAATTACTCCAGCCAATGAAGCGGGGGGGAATGCTGACCCATGTTCACTAAGTGACTTTCTTTGGGAGGTAGGCTTTCTTTGGGAACTGAGGTCATTTCTTTGTCACTGTGGCTCTAAGGCACTGCTGTGTCAGACACTTGTCCAGAAGTGTTTAGAAATGTCTGGGAGCAGGGCAACAGGATTTTTACTCAGAAAAACTCTGAGCCACGTGGCAAATGATAGGGAATTATAGAATAAATCTGTGGCAGTGGGAGAAGGTAAGACGGGGGAAAAAAATGAAAGTTCTGAGGATGAACAGTGTTCTGTTCTCTCACCCAGCTCTCTGGGAAGCTATATACGCAACACCTCTGGGTCGTACAGTTTTCCTATTCCTGTAGGGTTAGGTCTTAATTTTGACTTCAAAATGCAAGTGTGTCTTCCATTCTGACATGGTTTCTCTCTCCTGATCCTTTCCATTTCAGATTACCTGGGAGCAGAATCAACACCTGCATTGCCTATAAATTTTTGCTTCTCCTTAAAGAAAAGAAACACAGTTAGTTATTTTTGCTAGATGGTACTTGTCAGACATGGTGAATGTTCAATATACATCGCTGGATGAATAAATGTATGATGGACATGCAACACCAAAATTATCCTCCATATGTAAAATGTTTGCCTTTACACACTGTCGTGTTTTACACATTAAACTATTTGACAACGAGCAAATGGCAGGTGTCAAGGAATCAGGAGAAGTAACTGGGAGTAGGCAGATATGAGATGTCTGCTGCAGAGTCTTTAAGAGATCAGATTCATGTTGCAAAACTCTTTTCTCTGTGATCCAGAGAACACAATGTAATGCATTGAATTAGTCATTTGCTAAGAATCCAATTAATTTCAACACAGTCCTTCATTTCAAGCTTTTGCACTGGGCAAATGAATGAAACTCTTTTAATCCCTTTATACACATTAACTCACTTAATCTTTACAACAACTTATGAGGTAGGTACAATAATCATTTTGATTTTATGTATTGATAAAATGAGGCACAAAGACTAATTAATTTTGTCAAGACCTCACAGATGCTAGGTGTTGAAATTGAAATTCAAACTGAGTGAGTCTGGCAGCAAAGCCCATTTTCTTAAGCACTATACTATACTTCTCATGAGATGGTGTTTGAGCAAGAGACCTAAATAATGACAGGAGAGACCGGTGAATCTTTCTGAGGAAAGTGTTCCAGGCAGAAGCAAACCCATGACATAAAAGTTATGTTTCAGAGAACAGTATATTATAGTATAGAGTGGGAATGATCAAGGGGAGTAGCTTGTGGGACCTGGGTAGGCTTTTGGTTCTCATATTTAGAAAAATGGGAAGCTATTGAAGGGTGTTAAGCAGAGTAATGTGATTTATGATTATTATAGAATTGTACATTTGAAACCTATGTAATTTTATGAACTAATGTCACCCCAATAAATTGAATAAAAAATATTGTTGCTTCTGTATGAAGACTAGAGTGGAAGAAGAGAATCTAAATATTTAGTAAAAATAATATTTAAATGTGACAAACTCATACACATTTTAGATCTTATTTATTTTCTAAGACTAAACTATATAGTTCCTAAATATGCTTAGCCAGTTAAATATATTTTAGCAAAAATAGGTTCTGAAATCATAGTAATATTCTGAAACATTTGTAGGCTTTTCAAAACCGCTGATGTGATCTTTTGCTTGATGTGACTGTCACTAGCTAAATGACGTCCCTGTCTGAGACATGTCTTGACACAGGGCGCCCCATCAAGCTCTCCCACTGACTTCCCCATTAAATGGATGGTCAGCAGGTCCTCGGCACTCAGCATTTGGTTGCAGCTGCAAGTTAGCTGGGGAACTGCCCACATTCTCTACCAGATTTGCCCTTGGGTGCCAAGGCATTCTATTCCACGTGGATTCAGAAATCCTGCATCTCAGCCCCACCAGCCATGTCCCTTGCCCTGTATCCTGTGTCACCTTCCCGAACGCTGGGCTGCCACTGAGCAGCAGGCAGGCACTACGAATGCTCTTATTGCTGCTGCGGCAGCTGCCTTCTGGGCCTGGGTGGACGTGGAGGACCTGCATCTGCGCCAGAACTGCAGGGGTCTGATTTCCACCTCCGCGTCACGGTTGGCAAGGTTTTATGAAGATAGATTTTTCTTTAGCAACCTATACAGAAATGTTCCAATATTTTAATGATTGGGGCAGCTGCATCCATATATACTGGGTGATGAGCACCCAGCCTGAACTATGGAAGTGGCAGAGGTAGAGAGAACAGGTCATACCCTGGATATATTTTGAATGTAGACCCAACAAGTTTTGCTAATGGATGGCATGTGAGGTATGAAAGACAGGTGTTATGTATGACTCCCAGATTTTGTCCCGAGTGACTGGAAGAAAGGCTGGTGAGAGGAAGAAGGCTTTGTTACTTGGAAATGAAGTATTTGGTTTTAGATACTGAAGGTTTTAAGTGCATATTAAGTATCCAAGTTGGAGCTTCAAGTACCTTTCTGATTTATGACTATGAAGCTCCAAGGAGTGGTTAGACTTCAAAAATGATGAACTCAGTAACCTGACAATTTCCATTCCTCAGGTTAGAGTCTTAAGTCTTTGGTTTAAGATAGGATTGAATGTATGTATGATTACCCCCCTATTCCAATGGTCATAAATGAAGTAAAGAAATACAAAATAAAAAATTCGTATAAAAAGCTACAGCTCAGCTTTCTGATGTTTACTCATGTGAAAAATAAGGATAAAGAATAAACCAATAGTTTATAAGTCTAGAACTTTTCTCTGTGACTTTACCCCTCCCTTGAAGACTCAGGAGCTAAGGCTGATAAAATCCAGGTTTGATAGAAAACCTCACCTTGACTATTGAGATAACACTTAGTCTCTATATTGCAGGCCTGAATTCAGATATTACTGGGGAGGAGGTATAGTTTTAAGATGGGAGGTGGGAGTCAAAGAGAAAAAGTTATAGGACTTCTATGACACATCCGGCTGAGACAGAAAAACCTAGAGAACATTTTAAAACTTGAAATGAAATCAACATTGAGCAAAAGGTATAGTTTTTCTTGGAACAACAAATCTCAAAGAGAGGAACCTTCAGAGAGAGGATCTCAGAGATGTTATTGCTGTATGATATCTGTTTCACATGCCTCTAAAAATGTTGTCTTTTTCCTTGAGATTTAACCAGGAATAATCTTGTGAAAGAGGAATCACAAAACCACAGTGAATACAAAGAAAATATTTTAATAAAATAGTCAATGCAGTATTTCCCTGTGGGGGCTCTTAAGGAGAAGTGAGAAGGTAAAGGAAATAACTGTTGTTGGGAATCCAGTCCTAAAATGAGACAGGAATGGTGTAGCTTTTCTCCTATGCTTTATTCTCAGTTCTGCCAACAGGCTGCCCTGAGGGGGTGCAGGACACCTCCGGAGGTCATGGTGAAGGGCCCTGTGAATGAACGGAATCTGCCCAGAAGCAGGTAGAGCTAAGCAGTTTTTGCCTCGTGCTTTTTACCAGATGCAGTATTGTGGAAAAGGAAAAGGCAACATATGGGTTGATATACAAAAGGTGTTAATACAATTTTGTTTTTCCCCCTCCTATTCTATTTGTATTTCCAGAGCGAACAACAGAAACAGAGACATCTGTGGTTTAATCCCCTGAACATTTCAAACAGAATCATTCCTTAACCGTCTTTGTATTCAAGGTCCATTACTATTAATGTAAGTGTTTCAAATGGAGAGAAATGAGAGCTTACTATTTTCTATACGTAACCAACTTATCACTGGCAATACTGCACGTATGAAACAAGTGTGAGCCATGAATCCTCCACCCTGTGTGTTACTGGTTTATTGATAAGGAAAGTGCTGCTGTTTGATATGATTAACATTTAGTGCAGTAAGATGTAGGAGGACAAATTACTGTGGTCCAGCTCTGGTACAGTCTAACAGTGTCCTGTGTAAAGTATCGACAGTTGATGCAAAGACTTTCGTGGGGTTGTCTTGCTGTCATGATTCTGATGTGTTTTGATTTCCTTCTGGAGTCATAAACTGCACCTTTGGAACGATGAGGGACGAGTTGTTCCTTCGGATAGAGTTGTTCCTCCTCATGGAATTATTTCTTCTCATGGAATTGCGCTTCCTCAGAGAATTCTGGTGGGACAGTTCACTCTTCTGGAGGGTCTGAATAAGGATGGAAGGCTTCTCATCCAGCTCTCGGGCACTGCACCTCGGAGCTGCTACTTTAACCGTGTTGCCAAACTTGGAGTAATCCACAGAATACACTCCTTCCTCCTCTGTTACAATAGACACAAAGCGATGGCCCCATTGGATCTCCTCGGCGATGTAGGAGGTTCTCGCTTGTGTGGTAATGCCGGTGGTTTCGACCACTCCTTCCAGAATCACTATGACCTCCAGGTCTTGGTTGGCGAGGTCAGTAGCTGAGATATCATACAAGGGGCTACGCTTGTCAATCACGTGGCAGATGATCAAAGGGGCCACTAGAAAAATGTTGTTACTCTCAATCGGGTTATCAACAGGAATGTCCAGTTGGTGAATAGGCACTACCTCCCCTTCAGGCGTAGTGGTTTTCTTGACCACCTGGATGCGCACCGAGGCGCTAATGATCATGCTTTTCCTCAAGTCCCCCACGCGGAACATGAAGCACAGCTTGCCATTTCGGACAGCAATCACAGCGTGGCGACTGAAAATCAAAGTTTCTGCCCTCCTGTGAGCCTGAGCTGTTTTCATGAAGATGCAGCCCAACATGACGGCATTGATGATCAAACCCACGATGTTCTGAAGAATCAGAACTGTGATGGCCAGAGGGCATTCCTCCGTCATCATTCTCCCTCCAAATCCAATCGTCACTTGAACCTCAATGGAGAAGAGAAAAGCAGAGGTAAAAGACCTGCAAGGAATAATATCAGAAAACAATACCATCAGATCAAATTTTGAATGATGGAATAACTTGCCAAGCTAATTTTCTTTCAATATCAAAAGCATTATTTTTTTCTAGGGTGAAACATCCAAACTGAGTTTGTCATTTTCTTCAGCCAAAGGCTATCGCACGCCTTTGGGAAGACTAGCCAACGGGTCAAACGCCCAATTCTAAACACAAGCACTTGGGTTCTGTCTCTTTCCTGCGTGCATCTACCTCCAGACTTCTAGGATACAATACCAGTAACGTTTTCCAGGTCATGTAATAATGGGCCGATTTGTGTGAAAACTTTAAAATAGTAAATGTACATATTTATGTCTGTAGCAATTTTACTTAGCAAATTAATTTACTTTTGCAAAGACATAGTTTGTGAACATTTCTACCAGGTAGACGTTTATTATTTATTGCATCTCTGTGTATAAATGACTTAAGTCATGTGGAAGGTACTGAATAACACATGTACTTATTAATCACAAACTTCAACTCCTATTCATTAGCTATCACTTATTGTGTTCCTCGTATAGAGAAAGCACGGTGCTAAAAAATAGTACAAAACACTAGTATTTTAATAAAAAAAGAATGCTTTGCCATTTGGAAAGAAAAAAATGTTTTCTTACTGATTGTTTTATTTTGTTCTCTAGCTGATCTAGACACTGCTGAAGCTATTAAAGGAAGAATTCGAAGCAGAGATGACTGAATGACTGTATCAAGATCACATAATTAATAAGAACTTGAATGCTCTCAATTCTGGCCTAATGCTCTGAGAGGGGCAAAGGGACAAAGCCAACAGGTGTCAAGATTGTCTTGGGAAACTTTTGCAAATTGCATTATTTCTTCTATAGCTCTGTGAATTAAACACTGATTTGGTAGGTTCAAGGCGGACCTAGGTAAGACTTTTGACAAGCTCTCAGATGAATCTTATTTATCCCCCTGGCTGAGAATCACTGGATTTGATTATTCTTCTCATTAATTTATTCACTTGGCCACATCCACTGTGGCCATGGCTTCTTAATAGAAACAACATTAGCCCTGTGTTTTCCCCCAACTCCAATTTCAAACTTCTCTAATTTTATAGAAGATAAGCCATACATAGGCCACCTGTTCAAATATATT